>NW_026611629.1:1200000-1865245 GCF_027946475.1 Didymosphaeria variabile
TCACCACCAAGAATTCTGTGGGTATATATATTTATTTATTCAGAAGAATTCTCGTACAAAGCCTAGCCCCTCGATGGGCGGGATTAGTACCTTGCGCTGAACTTTGGGTTGGCCCTACCGGTTGCCTTAGGGACTTTATGACCCGAGACCTCGGGGATTGAGCGCGGGCGTTCGATTCCGACTGGGGGACTGCCTCACTGTTCTTTTTGTCTTTTTGTCCTCTTTTTTTCCAGCTGTTGTTGGATGGTAGTATGAGTTTACTTCGTAATGGCGCTCTCTGTTGCTGTATGTTTATCTATTTTCGATTATCTTCTGTCTATTTGATACCTATACAGGAAACTACACGCCCATGAGGTGCTTCCACTGCCCGTATAAACAGGCACACCGCTACGCTACATATGGCTGCAGGATTGTATAAGTCGAGACGTAGGATCAATTTTTTGACAGAAATGCAGCGCATAGAGTCTGCATAAGCGGCTATTGTCATGTCATATATGCGAACATTATATCGTCTTCAATCTTTTTTCCCTTCCGAAAGACAGGGAAATTCGCAAATGCACATACCGTCATGAACTCTAATAGCAGAAATTTGATTAAAAGAGGTGGGCGGCTACAGCATATCTCAAAGTCGTGGAGTTTCAGACCTATGTCTGAAACTCAACACTGCCATATACGTGGTAATCTTTTCGTTTATTCCTGTAACATTGGGGCAGGTGAGCTGACTTCAATCTATCTTACTCATTTTGGCGAAATCCAAACTTGCTTATGTACCTCGCGCTACGACATCCTACATATTCTTATCCAACCCATCATCAGCCTCCTTCAACGTCATCTCCAGCGCCTCCGGGCACAACTTTCGCATAAGCTTGTGCATCCTGCCCTCATAGGTCTTGACCAACTTTGCAAACTCCACCTCTGTCTCCCTCAGAGATTTCGGCAAGTCTTCGTCTCCTTCGTCAACCAGATCTCGCAGAGCAAACTCCATCATGAATACCTGATTCGAGTGTTTCTCCATCGCGCGGAGTATCTTTCTTAGGATCTTCGCCTTGGATGTCGAGTCATCATCCAACTTCCTTTTCGATGGCGACGGTTGCTTGGTTTGTAAACCGAGCAGTTGCGTGTTGAAAGCGGCTATTTGCGCGTTCAGGCGTGCCGTACGGGATTTGAGGGTGACGAGCATGTTGGCTGCGGCCTGAAGAAGCGCAGATGACTTCGGTGAGACAATGTATTCGAGCTGCGGACTGGGGCGTCGTCTGCTGGGCGTGACTACCAGGACGTCCGGAGTCCTTATCGGTTGATTTGGGGTTACGGGCTCTTGGATCGGAGGAGAGCGTGTAGGCGTTCGCGGTTGTTCTTCGTGAGCTGGGCTCCGGTGTGGCTGAGGATATGGCTCTTTCGGGGCATCGAATTCTTCTTGCCTTGACTTGAGCTCCTTGCTCCGCAGCTGATGGTCGTCCTCGAAGGCGGAGTCGAAGAAGTTATCCTGGATGGGCTCCGGAATGTCGTTTTTCAGCTTTACCCACCGGAACTTCACGGCGAGGTCGTACTTCGCACCTTCGTCAACTTCCTCAACACGATCCGAAGAATTATGGCTGTCCGCAAAGTCACCGACTTCTGGAGAACCATGCGCTGCCCCTTCCGGCACATTGCTAGGATCTTCTGTGGTCCCGAAGGACTGCTCTTGGAGCTCTTCAGTCTGCCGATCTATCCTTTTCCTACGCTTTTGCCGCTTCTTCAGCTTCTTCAGTCGTTTATTCTCTTCGTTTTGAAGTCGCTGCTTCTCTTCGCTCGACGGTTCTGAGTCCTTGAGCCTCTGCTCCTCTGAATTAGACCGCTGCTGCTTCTCCTTCTTGTGCGAGTGCGCAGTGCAAGATGGTACATTCGTGATTACCGCTTCTTCTGATTTGATCTGTTCGCGAGCTACCTTCGAGCCTGATTGGGGGCGATTGAGACACCGTTCTTGGCGGTGAATCCGTGACTGCTCCTTCTCGCGTTGCCGTTGATTCGCTTTCTTTCGCCGTCGCTTCTCTTTCTCGTGCAGAATAGCAGCGCGAGACTTGACCTTCGTGTGTGCTGCTTCGTCCTGTTTCGCTTGTTCAGGATCTGGATCCGAGCTGGGTTGGGTGCGGTTGACAATCTGTTCCTGGGGTTGTCGTGGTTTATCTCGCTCTTGTGCACGCTTCCGCCCAAGAAACGCCGCGAGCGCGACGCGCTTATACCCGCCCAAGGCCATGGCGTTCAGATATCATGAAGTATTGCTATGCGAGCGCGACTTGAGGTGTAAATAGTGCGACGGAGAGATGCTGTTGACACATGGACTGGGTAAACAACCAGCAAACGCGAGTTGAGGTGAAAGGTGAACATTACGAATTGGGCAAGAACGAATGAGATTGAGCGCGCTTCTGCATCTCTCCGAGCGTTTACGAAATGACTCAAAATGCATGTAAATGACTCGAGAGCGTACGTGTGTAACCATTATGTCGTACTAGAATAGACTTTTCATGCATTCGTAAATTAAATAGTGCGTACCTCTGACTCAAACGCTATCATACCATATACTTTCAAATTGAATCCCACTACAGTTTTTAAGATCCTACTCGTAAAACACCAAGCATCTAACCTCAATGCTCTGGCGACCAGGTGCATCAGCCGGAGTGTTTGGATCCGTAAAGGCCGTATGTGCGACCCTGAGGGCCGTTCCCTTCTTCCCACCCGGCTCGCCGTCACCCCGTGAATCGTAGCACTTCAGGAGCATCACCTCCTCCGGAGACATGTCTTTCATGTAGTAAAACTTGTGCTTGTCGTTTGGTGCAACCGAGAGTGTCTCGCCGAAAATTTCGTAGCCTTCAGTTGATGTCGAAGATTCAGCATCAGGCAGGACTTCTTTTCCGCGAGCATCCCCGTCAGCGTTGATGGAGGTCTTAGGGTAGAGAAGGTCCACAGGAACGAAATCCGAAGGCTCGGTGCTGCGCCAGTCGACTACTGCAAGAGGCGTGTCCGACGCGGGATTCTCGATTGGTCTCCATACATTGATAATCTGGTAGCGACCCTTCAACAATTCTTCTGCTTCCTCCTTTGGCAAATGGCGACGGACACGTGCGGCGGCAGCACCTGGCGTTTGGTCTACATGGACTTGTTGGACAGGCTGGCGCGGTGCGTCCTTCTTGCGACGACGGATCGTGTGATCGAACATGACGACCTTCTTGATTCCAGGCAGTTTCGAGCGGAGCATAGACTCTACTTCGGGATAGTAAGAGTTTCTGACTGTGCTGTCATCTTCAAATAACTTCTCCTTGGCGGGCGACTTGTAGACCGCGAAGCCCGCATTGTCGGTGTTGAACTTGTCTTCCTGTCCTATTAGGCTGATCACTTCGCGCTGGTGAGGATTTTGCTTGTAGGACCATCCAGGGCCATCGACTTTAGCCCATGGCTTCCCTGTGAAGGAGGTTGGGTCGATGTGGATGAATTGTGCTGTTGTCATCGTTCTGGCGCTTGTATGCAAATTGGCTGATTGGGCTGGACGAAGAAGACGCTGGAGCTTTGAAGACATGAACTTATATCTGGATGGACTTGAAGTTCGGACTCCGACTCTGAGTATACTTATATGCGGCGGCGTTCCGCGACTAGGTCGGGCCGGATGTGTAAGGTCATGATTAGAAATGACCATGACGCCACAGTTGGCTTGCAATTTGACCAATCATATTAAGCCAAGATCACGTGTAGTTTTATCCCCGGCCTAATTCTGCATTCTTCTCGAAGCACGACATCGCCATACATCGTAAGCAGGAATACTCATCTCCATATGACGATAGCCAATAGTGGCGTTGATTCCTACTGCATCTCTTTGATTTGTCAATTCAAGTCGACGTATGCAGTCACATTGCTGGTGCTACACATTTTGATCAAGCGTCGTAGTTGACCTTTGGGGGATCGAGTCGCTGCTATCTAATTTTTTATTACGTCCGATTAGACGATTAGACGATCAGACGCATGTCATCATGTGAAAAGGATTCTGGCGCCCCCTTCTCAATGCCAGGATCCCGGAGATCACTTACCTCCGATTGGTTGCTGACTACACCATATTTCGGGATGCATCATCGCCCCCGCCGCCCTTTCTGTGACCACAACAGCGCCCAAAATGCCACGCCATATAGCCCACGATAGCGACGACGAAGAACCTCTCGATGACAAGACAGCTGCATTACAGCTACGCTCCAAGCGCACCGAGCGCCAGAAGAAGCAGAGGGTAAAGCGGGACCGCAAACGCGATGCCATCATTAGTCTTACGAAACTGCCCACTGAGCTGATCATTGAATCTCTTACGTATCTGCAACCAGGAGATGTCCTGAACTTCAGTCATACCAATCGCCGCTTCCGTTCTCTCGTCGATGCCAACTCGAACGTCATCGGTAACGCCATCATTCAGCAGCGTTACACGCTTCTCGCCCAATGCCTCGTCCTACCAAAGCTTCTCACCGAGATAGATGCTTCCGCGCGCCCTTTGCTGGTGGACGAACGACGACAGGAGTTTCTTGGTATCCATCGCAAGCCCTATCAACACTTGCAACCGCCGGACCAGCATTTCGTATGCACATGCCTTTCCTGCATCCTGGCTTGGAATAACCTCTGTGTGGCGCTTGATTTTGCGCATTGGCAGACGCACCTTGACACGGGCGAACCGCTGCCTATGATACCACGAGGTACGACACCTGAGTGGAACCGAGAGCTGGTGCGTCGGAATGCACAAGTCGTCCGCACCGCTCTGCAGAACCCACTCTGGCATGCACGAATACTCGAGATGCATCTCGACAGCACCATACAGGCAATCAGAAGGCAGTCCAAGAATAAGGGCAATAAGCGCAAGCACGTCGAGATGACAGACGAAGATGCTGCTCGTGGTACAGATGCCTTCCTATCGAAACCGGGGCCGTTAAGCTTGGAGTTTCCTTATCATCGCGACAATTACCATTTGCTGGAGGCATACCTACCAAACAGGTATTGGAAAAAGAGCGAAGAGAGGTGGATCTATGGCACAGCGGTTCATCATGAGCGTGATCTGGCCTATGTGCTTCGAGGTGTGTTGCCCGCTGGATCGAAGCCGCTTGGGACAGTGGCATGAAGGCTGGCGACTTATGAGTTGCGAAAAGCTCCGCTAGCTAGCAGGACTACGATCTGGTAGAAGTGGCTGTTTTTTGGCATATACCACGGCGCTGCTACACATCTCGATTTTCTGGGCCGAGTCAACTTCGCGGTTGATGACCAGATGTCCAGTGTCCTGGCGTGCATCATAAAGGATATTGTGCGCGCTATCTGCGTGAAGTTCAACTATTTATCTCCGTTCACCGTTCGGATGTCCCCACACGCAGCCGACGCTAGCCATCCACATTTGATAGTTACCCTTGTAGCGTTCGCTTAGAACTCCGCATCGCCATTCTCTCCGATGAACGGCATAAAAGTCTAGCAGGGTCGGCTTTGAACTCCTTTCGGCGACCCCCTCAAGTTCGGCGTAGTCGGCAGGTCGCTTTTGACCCGGTGGTGCACTAGATGATCTATACTGCATACACATAGGGCGCGATCCCCATCTTTAATGACTCAACATTTTACTCAGGGTTTTGCGGTTCGCAGTTCTCAAGAAACGTCTGTGAACAACAACGAGAACATTCATTGCATGGGATATCTTGTATAGCTTAGCGTTGCGTCTCGTCATTGATCAAAAGATGGACTCCAATATAGAAAAGGCCGAGTTACCAGATCGGACACCAACACCAGACCATACTTTCTTACCGATACAAGGGCAAGGCAATCCCTTGACCAGAACGAAATCAGCAACATCCAACGCACTGGCACGAGTATCGTCGCACCTCACCACCCACTCGATAACAAATCCTGGTCCACCTCCTGATGGTGGCCTTCGTGCATGGACACAGGTCTTCTGCGCCTGGCTTGCCGTCACAAATACATGGGGTTTCGTAAACTCCTTTGGCGCTTGTAAGTCTTGATCATTTTGGCCTCCTTTTAGAGTGAGTTGACTAATTTTGCCGCAGTTCAAACGTATTACGCAGCTATACTGCCTGAGCCCAACTCGACGATTTCCTGGATCGGATCCACGCAAGCATGTTTGTTGTTCGTCGTCGGTATCTTCAGTGGACGCGCTTTTGACGCTGGGTGGTTTCGCCCTACGGTGACGCTTGGCATTGCTATTCAAATCCTCGGGATATTTACCATGAGTGGAGCCAAGAACTACTGGCAACTATTATTAACACAAGGAATCTGTACCGGGCTTGGAGGTGGAACATTCTTCATGCCTGTCATGAGCTTGGTGGCCACATACTTCGCGAAACGCCGTGGCTTCGCTATTGGACTCGTGACTGTAGGCAATTCAGTGGGTGGCATGATCTATCCGACTGTGGTGCGGCAGCTCCTCCCCCAAGTAGGATTCGGCTGGACTGTAAGAGTGCTTGGATTCATCAATGTGGCCTGCTTGTCCATAGTCATCGCACTTTCCAAGCCGCGCCTTCCTCCGAGAAAGAGTGGCCCGCTTTGGGATCCAGACTCTTTTAGGGATGTGCCGTATATTCTGTTCGTCCTGGGCGTCTGCTTCTTGATGCCGGCAATCTACTTTGTGTTTTACTATGTAAGCACTGCCTCTGATCTGGTACAACTGGAATATATCCGATTAACACATACACAGGTCGCTTCCTTCGCCCGCGACGAGCTCGGCATGCCATACACGCAGTCTCTCAACCTCGTCATCATCCTCAACGGCGTCGGGCTTCCCTTCCGCATCCTCCCTGGCTTCGTCTGCGACCACTACCTTGGGCCCCTCAATATGTTCTCACTCTGCACCTTCTTTGCAACCGTAATCCTCTTTTGTTGGCTCGGAGTCAACTCGATCTCCACTTATTACACGTTTATCGCGTTCTACGGCATCTTTGCTGCGGCATTTCAGTCTCTCTTCTCCACGGCGATCATGTCGCTATCGCATGATATCACGAAGACGGGGACGAGGCTGGGCATGGCGATGACGGTGATTGGGTTTAGCGCGTTAGTGGGAGGGCCGTTGAGCGGGGCTATTCTGAAGGCGAGTGATTATACGACGACGATTTGTTGGGCTGGAGCGAGCAGTTTTGTGGGATGGTGTTTGTGTACAGGGGCGAGGATTTGGAAGTATGGGTGGGTGTTAAGGAAGAAGTGTTGAAACGGATCAGGTGGATTGATGCACTTTGTTGTGCTTGGTTTGTAACGATGATACCCATTGTTGTACTGACGCGCGACACCGATTATAGCATACTGTATCCGTAAGACATCCGAACGAGAGACAGTGGAAAGCAATACACAATGACTAGAGAAGTCGCTTCAGGAGCTTCTACATAGCACGTCATTCTATAAGATCTACCCAGGAAAACCGGTCCTGCAGAAACTTAGGCGCTGTTCTCGCAACTGGAGTTTGGATCCTGAGAACAATCAGGGCCAGCGGGAATCTCGGCGATGGCAAGATGCGGCTGGGGCTCGACCTGGTGTGCATGCAACGACTGGAGCCGGTAATGGGAGAATGCGTATCGGACCGGGACCGGGACCGCACCGGAACCGGAACCGGCGGTGACGTGCAATTATCTGTTTGTTGTGGAGAACCACTGCATGCTAGCCACGTGGAGCCTCTGTCGAACGGTTAATTTCTTTGCGTCTTTCTCCGACGCTACAACGATCTGGAGGCTTGCTCCTGTTGAATAGCTCCTTATCAAGCCAATCTTGAAAGCGCTGTTAAATGCTATCAAGACGTAGACATCTCGTCATACCCATTACCATATTCGAGCCTATGCCAGTACTCGAAGAGTTACTGTAGGTAGACCGACCAATCGTGCGGACTCCACTGCAGACAACGCATGATCATGCTTCATCATCAGTCCACGTAAAGACGCTCAGCCAGCATGAACACTAACGCCTCGATAGAAGTCCACCAGCTCGATGTCTTCGAATGACTTTGTCGAAGGCGAGCTCGACTTCCGCAGAACAGGGCTCAGATCCTCGTCGCTCGCGGCATGCCTTATCGTCGGCAGGGTCGCAGGGCGTCCGCGAAGAAAGATCGGCGGCATCAGCTTTGACAATCTATCCCGGATGCCCTGGAAAGCTTGCCCGTTCCTGTACGTATATGCCAACGAGGGCATGCAGGCACACATGGCGCCTATCATCAGCTCGCACGTTCTGTAGCGCGTTAGCGTTCTACAAGCCAACCGGTTCCTTTGCGGCTGGCTGACTCACATGGCGATGTTCGTCGCAAATAGTAGGTATATAACATTCTCCGTCGTACCCTTCCTCGTTCGGAAATACAACGCTACAGCCGAGCAGACACATGCCCTGGTATGCGTTAGTCTTCGCCTAGATAGTGAATGCAAGACCAGCCCACGTACATCAGGCCTGAAAGGAAGATCAGCATAGCGCCGAACTTCTTCCTCCTGGTGACCTTCAGGTTGGCGACAGCGATGATAGGCAGAAGGAGGATTGTGATGTCGGAAGCGAGTCCGAAAGCGGAGATGGGAATAGCGACCATCCCGTACACGACTATGTTACGCACGATGGAGAGATACAGCGTCGCAATCGTGAACGCTGTGTAGGTCGCAACGTTGACGGAAAGCCCGACTGTGGCGCCGATGCGCATCCATCGGAGCTGGTAGAACAGCTGGAGGTAGAGAATGAAGAAGGTTGCTTTGAGGAAACCGTACGTGACCGGTAAGACAGTGAGTAAAACGAAGGCTGGGATGATAAATGCGTCGTCTGTGAGCGCTTCGAGGACCATGATGTTGTTACCGTGTACGTCTCTGTTGAGATTCCCGTGGGTAGAAATCCAGAGTGTGGTCGAGTATAATATTAGGGTGCCTATCACGGCTATGGTCAGGGTGCCTGTGAAGTCAGGATCAGATGGTGTTCGATATCGAGGTTCAAGCTATATACCGTCGTCCCAGCGGCATTGCCGCACCAGCCATATCTTCACATAGATGCGATTGGCCAGTAAGATTATCATAAACACAAGTAGAATCGAGGTGACGATTGCCTGTTGGCGTCTGACACGGTCTATATTGGCCCAGGATGGCGATGTATCTTGGGTCTGAGCAAATGGGCCCATAGTTGTTTAGCCCAGGTAAATGGGCCAGCAACAGATGTGGCACTAAAATGTCGTAATTGAACCAGCTAAACTGGGGGAGCTACGATGTCCCAATCTTGCGGACGACAGGGACATTGATGGCGTTGTATGTGAAGCTCTCAATACGAAAATTTGCTTCGACACGGTATGAATTGAGGCATGAAAGACATTTGTAGATGATTTTGGTATCGCTGATGCGAATCATCGGGCTACACGAGGTGGAGGACGCACCTGGAATTCATATAACAGGATCTATTCAGCAAGGGATCGGCGTTCCCATGCGCACCGTGTGGAGGCGGGGGAATGTCGTGTAGCATGAACGCAAAGAATGCAGCTCGAAATCACGCACCTTTCTACTTTGGCGGGTTTGTACTACGGTGAGGGCTATCGCGGATATCGATCTCAACTGCATCTATTACGAATCTAGATCGATGCCGTGAAAGTGAATATGCTCCAAGTTCGCTGAGTTTCAGAAGATTTTTATTTTCAATAATTTGATTGAATATACACGTATACTAACCAACCAGTGAATTCTGTTTGTCCGTTCTTGAAGCTGATCGTGTAATGCCGTCTCAATTGGCCTGGCACTTATGGCCATGTGCTCAATTATAGCATACTTCGGTGAGTCCGAAGCTATGCTCTTCTGATCGATGCACCAATATGCAACGGCGGTTTTATACCTATTGAAGTTAGCAAAGTACGTGGCGTATCAGTCGCAACACCAACCTAGCGTCGAGAATGATTGAAGAGAAGGAGTTGTATGGGAGAAGTGCAGATGTGTGAATCTCACAACATGGTTTCAACGTGGATGTTACTTTACGAGTCCAGTGGTTAGACTCCAACGTTGGACCCAATGTGGCGGCTAGTGTACAGTATTGGCTGCTGGAAGTATCACATAGCGGAAAAAACCACAAAAGGAGGATTGAGCCTCGGGCTGTTTAAGCAAGGGCGCTAAAATAGTTGATTGTCTCGACTTCTATGGTCGAGGTTTCCCATAAGCTATTCAGGGTGTCTGATCTCATACCGACCCTGTCGACTCTATTCCACTGCCCAACCAAGTCGTGGTGACATTACGCACCGGACGCCAAACACCATGCTCTTATCCGTAACAACCGAGCCTCCTGTGTCCCCGAGTGCGCGCATCGCTCGTTATGCTCGCGGTAGACAGAATTGAAAAGGGATTCATTAAATAAACATGTACAGTTCGAAGTCGTACGTGAAGCGATGCCTGTCCGGCAGCATCACTGTGCTAGGAGTTTTCGCTTCGTTTCTACGTTTGGGCTTGTTGAACACCCGGGCTCTGTTGCAGCTGCGGATTCTGCGGCGTTGCACTCCTGCTCGAAGGTCTGGCGGCATTGATACCGGGGCTACCTGCCTGCGCTCTCTGCTGGCTCATCATTTGCTGCTGGCGAACAAGCTGCTGCTGATAGGCGTGGACCGCACCCTGGTTTGGGCTGTTGGCACCCATATTGCCATTTTGAACGTACATGTTATTGCCGATCTGGGGAGAATGGGCCATGCCGGGGGAGCCTGCGGCTGCATTCATTGCCTGTGCGCGTTGTTTCGTTAGGAACCGGGCAAGATGATCAGACGCCATTTTCTGGACCTGTTCTTGGGACCATTCCGGATGCTGTACCTTTAGATTGTTTTGGATTTGCAATAATTGCGGCATGTGTCCACTAGACAATGGGCGAGCAGCAGTCTGCATGTTGGGAGAGGCCTGATTGATGCGAGGAGATCCGGCGTTGCTCGACATGCCATTCATTGTAGGGGTCATGTTCCCGTTCATGTTCTGGCCTGCCATGGACGCCATCATGTTCGCGTTCGGCATGTTGTTCATTCCCATGTTCTGGGTGAGATTACTAGCCATGTTGATCTGCTGTTGTTGGAGCTGGAACTGGTGTTGCTGGTTAGCATTGGGATATTGGCCTCTTTGCATGGCCGCCATCTGAGCCTGATTCGGAGGACCCATCCGCTGAGCATTGGACATATTGGCCTGCATCTGCGCTTGTGGAACACCTGTGTTGCCCATCGACATTCCGCCGTTCATGTTGGCATTGGGAAAGCCCTGTTGCATCTGGTTCTGCTGTGCCCGAGCCGCCATAGCAGCATTAGCAGCTGGGTTTGAACCTTGCTGAGCAGCGTTCGCCATCTGTGGAGTAAGGTTGGGGTTGGAACCAGGCGTTCCCATCCGTTGTTGTTGACCGGAGCCGTTGGCCAAGCCTTGTGCCTGCATCTGCGCTGTCCGCTGCGCCATTTGCTACGTGCTATTAGCCACACACACATTGAAGAAACATTCATACGTACTCTTGCGTGCATCTCTTGTTGCTGTTGCTCAAGAAGCTTCTGCTTGATCCGTTGTTCACGTTCCCACTTAAGGCGCGAGAACTCTTGAGGAGTATGCACGTTGGTCTTTGGCTGTATGGGTTCTTGCGCTTTACGTAGTGCGGCTGCTTTCGCCGATTCGGCTTGCTTGTGCGCGATAGACTCGCGCTTCCGAGCCAGCTTTCGCATTCCGTCGATGATGGCAAGATGCCTGTTTTCTCTCCGTCTCTCAACTCGAATGGGTTGGTTTGTCCGCCTTCGGGGTGTCTGAGCTGGAATATTCTGGCCACTTTGTTGCTGCTGCTGGATGAGCTGTTGCTGTGCTTGATGTTGAGCGGCAACGGTCCTTTGCGCTTGCTCAAGGCGGCTCTGATACGTCCTGAAGTACTGCGTCTTAGACATCTCTGAGGGCAGCCCTTCAAGTTGCACCCAACGCTCGAAGCATTCCCAAGGCGTTCGTCGACCGGATCCAGCTACGAGCATTGAAGGCAAAGCAAGCTGCTGTGCGACCAATGACCAGTTGAAAGTATACTCCTTTACCAAGGCACGTAGCTTCTGATCCTCTTCCCATAGCCACTGTGACGATTGCCGGTTCTCGAAGAAAGACACTGACGGCATCGGGAACTCAGTAGGCGGCCTGAATTGGTGAGAAGCTTGGAGTCGATCGCGGATATGCCTGTTCTCGGGGTGGAACAAGGCTACATCACTCATCTCTGGTGGCAGATCATTCCGGTGGAACAGCCTTCGTCCAGGGGTAGAGGGCATAGAATGTTCGGCCGAGGTTCCAGATCTACTTGGTGGAGTAGCTGGCTCATCCTCTGACTCATATTCGTAGCGGCTGCGCTTTCTCGGAGGACCCCTTACTTGCGACACAAGTTTACCGCAGACAAATTTAGATACAGGGGCGAGAGGAGGATCCACGAAAGACAAAGGTGTAACGTCGCTTGCGCCTTCCAGTATCGGCTCGTATAGAGGAAGTTCGTGGAGCATCGCGTCGCTAGCTGGTGTTCGGTCAATCTTCATGACGACATCGTTGAATCCCAAAGAGAAGAGCGTAGCGGGTGGATTGGAACATAGCGGAGACAATAGTTCTTCGTCGTCTGCGAAAGACTCGCTTTCCGCGTCCGCACCAGAGTGAACCAGATCCGGAGTGGGTGCATCGTCCATGTCTTGGTCTGCTGCATTCGACTTCGGGATACGAGCTTTGATTCGTAATGACGTTTGTTCTTCGGGCGTGCTGTTCACATAATCCGCGCACCATCCAGCGAAAGTAGCAGCAAGAGATTTTTTCCAGCTCCTCTCCTCCTTGAAGTCAGTTTGCATCCATTTCATCTCGGCAAGTAGATGATCCTGATGGGTAATAGGTCGCTCGGGTTCAGCAGACTTCTTCAACTGCCGAAGGGACCACCGATTCGCGTTTTGCAGCTGGTAAACCCTCTTGAGAATCTTGTAGTCATGGGCCTCTCGAATAGTAGCAAGAACCCCAGCCGTTGACACAGTTTTCCGCGCAGAAGTGACCAGATCCATAAGAGGTGATGACCGAGGCGGGTGATGAGCCTGGTAATTGAATAGACCTTGCAGATAATCCCTGCTAGAGTCTTGTGATGCGCCCTGAAGAGATGCGTAATCCTCATTATACAATTGCAGCGCCTTCGCTGCCCGGTTCAAATCGGGCTTAGCAAAGATGACAGTAGATACTTCTTTGCGCTTTTGCTCCTTCAAGGGCCGCGCAGGGCTTGTAGTCAGCGACGTGTTGCTCGAACGTGGTGTAAGAACAACCTTTGCAGGCGATTTCTCTGCACGCTCTTCGATGATCTGAGCGATGGACTTTTGCTGCAGGGCGCCGGATGAGACTCGTGTTGTCATACGTTCGGGTCGAGGGGAGGTAGAAGGGGCCAGTTGCTCTTTTACAGAAACAGGTGCTTCGTCCATCTCCACATCATTGTCTGCAGGTGGAGTCGGATGATCTTGGCCTAATGAGGAGCGTGGCCGATGCTCTTCCGCACTATCCGATATCTCAGGTTCCGCCGTTGAGGGTTCAGGAGCAGTCGTGGTAGGTGTCGGTAGTGAGTCGGCCGCAGGTTGCTCAACAGCCGTTTCCGCCTCTTCAGCTTCGATTTCGCGAACGACATCTCTGGCGTGATCACTTAGAGCATCCGGTCCGACAGGAGGAGCGCTCTCTGACTCGCTCAATCGTGCTTTTCCATCACGTGCCAAGCGGATAGCCTGCTCATCTTCGATCTGTCTTTCAACGTCATCCTCCGCGGTACTCTCTGCACGAGCAGACTCCCTTGCCAGGCGCATCTGTTCCTGTAACGCGCGCTCATGCTCTTCTTTGGCCTGTTCCGCCACAGGATCCACTAGGCCTGCCTCGATAAGCGACTGCCTTCGCTCACGGAACGACTCGGTTTCTGGACTGGTGTCGGGAGAGTGATGTTGAGGGTGTGGCGTCGCTTGCGAGTACGGTCCAACAGTGGATGATGGTGACGATGCCAGATCCGCCGGTACGTTGCCATTCGGCAATGCTAATCTCTCCTCCTCTTTACGTTCCTTTTCTGCTGCCTTCTCTAGCCTCCGCGCTCTCTCTTTCAACTTCGCCTCCTGTACTTCTTGAGGTGGTAGGTGTACAACTTGCGGTGCTTTAGGCGGCTTTGGCGTTCGCCCATTCACCAATCCGTCCTCTGGTAGTGCGTCCTCTTCCTCGGTAGACGGTGGTATGGCATCTCGCAGGTCAACAGCTGGTGCGTCCGCGACGATGTTCGCTTCTCTTGAGTCTTGAGTAACGGGTGTCTCTGTTACTGGAGGTGCCTGCTGCAGTTCACCGGAAGCCTCATCGACAGCAGTCGCGTCGCCTGGGGATGCGGCAGCGTGAGGTGCCTCAACACCTGATGGAATTGATGCAGGCTTCGCGACGGCGGATGGTTCGGTTTCGCCTGGTTCCTCCGTCGGGGGCGGCCGCTGTGTGGCAACAGACGGCGATGCAGATGCGGCGCGCAGCTGCTCCTCCAGGCTTGGACCGACGGCGGTAGCTGGTGACGACTTGGATGTAAAAGATAAATCCGGGCCGGTAGATGACTGGAACGGTGATGTGAGAGGAAGAGGAGGTGGCAGAGTTGCATCATTAAAGCGTCGTCGTCTGCATGGGCCGTTAGTGGAATGCGCCAACATCAATATCGCGGCGACGACAACGACAAGTAATTCAAAAACATTATGGAATGGAAAAGGAAAGTGTAGCTTACTTAGTTATGTCGTTTTCGTCCAGAAAACGGGCCTCGTCCTCGTCTGGTTCATCGTTGAGGGCCAAGTGTTGGGCCTGGAGCGGGTGACCCGCGTTCAGAAGCGCGGTAGTCCCATAAAGCTCGCGCAGCTTGCGCTTCAACGAAGCCGCGCATTGTCTATATGGGCAATTATCAGCACAACCAAGGTATATTAATCAAATCGGAGCGATTTTTGGGGGCTGCAAGAGCTATGCGACACGGGAAATTCGCGATTTGATGTTAAATTCGCAAGTTACTTACGCAATCTCATTCGTTTTCTCCCGGAAATACGCATCACGAAGGCTGTCGAGGGACATATGAAGACCGACAATCGGTGGCCGACATCCGTTTTCCACGAGTGCCGCCAATGTGATGGATTTTCGGGTGTTGGCGAGGTGGGCGTTGATGGATATGTCGAGGGCAGTACTTGGGCTGATGGGCGAACGGGCTCGCGCGCGATGGTGAGGAAAGGAGGATCAGTCCGCGGGCGGCGGTAGGTCACGTGGTAACCGTCGATAAGCTCCCGACCCCTGTCTAGCGTGCAGTAGCGTCCTGCAGCTTCTCAAAATTTCGTGTTGCTGCTGAACGCGTCGAGCAACGTCAAGTGTACACAGCCAACTTCAGAATGGCAAAAAGAAAGAGAGAGATCGCAGACAGGGCCCAGCCGGCGAAGGCTCTGAAGAGTGGGAAAGAAGTCGCTGCCTCGACCTCGAAAAAAACAGTACAGATAGAGTCTCCAGCACCAGCACGCAGAAGCAAGGAAGCCGCAGTAGACGACCAGGCAGGCGCAAAGAACAAGGCAACAACAATCACAACAGCCGGGGAAACCAATGACACCACCACTGTTCAGATCGTCACCGGCTCATACGAAAGAGTTTTGCACGGCTTCACCGCAGCGATACCCCAGGCCCTGATCACGGGACAGGATGATGACGCCGTCGAGCAAGATCAACCCAAGGTTAACTTTGCCGACACCTTCCTGTTCAACGCACACACTTCAGCGATCCGCTGCCTTGCGCTGACACCCCCGACGGATGAATCTTCCAAGGTAGTCCTGGCCACTGGCAGCACCGATGAGCGAATCAACCTCTACACGATATCTACAGCCCCGCCCGCACCTTCTAAATCTAAACCTCAACTTCCATCATTCCATGGCACTTCAATATCGGAGAACTCCAGGAACAAGGAGCTCGGCGCCCTGCTGCACCACTCTTCCAGCGTCACCGCCCTACACTTCCCCTCCAGGGCCAAGCTTCTGAGTTCCTCCGAGGACAGCACCATCACCATCACCCGGACGCGCGACTGGGCACCGTTATCCACCATCAAAGCACCCATACCGAAAGCCCAAGGCCGGCCCTCAGGCGACACCGCAGCTCCCGGCGAAGTCCCCGCAGGTGTCAATGACTTCGCCGTGCATCCCAGCAACAAGCTCATGGTCACCGTGGGCAAGGGCGAGAAATGCATGCGTCTTTGGAACCTCATCACCGGAAACAAAGCCGGCGTGTTGCAGTTCAGTCGCGACATCCTCGCCTCCGTTGGCGAGGGCCGTTTTGGCAGCGGAGAAGGCCGCAAAGTTGTCTGGGACACCGAGGGCGAGGAGCTCGCCGTCGCGTTCGAACGCGGCGTCGTGGTCTTCAGTCTCGACATGAAGGCGAAGGCGAAGATCACCCCTACACCACGGACAAAAATTCACCAGATGCGCTACCTGCCCTCGGACACACACCCAGGCATCCTACTCGTTTCCACAGAGGACGGCCGCATAATGTTCTACGATACAAACTCCACGACTGAACCTGCAGCGGACGCCGAGAAGGAGGATGAGATCCCGCAGAGCAATCTCGTTGCTGCCATCGGCGGCCCCGCAGCAGGCTTCTCAGGCCGAGTAAAAGACTTCGATCTTCTGCGGCTGTCTGAGGCTTCCTTCCTGGTCATCTCCGGGAGCAGCGACGGCACGGTCAGGTTGTGGCTACTTCGCACAGACGAGTTGAAGACACCTGCGGAGTCGGAGAAGGGGTCGGGATTCACAGCGCAGCAGGTTGGGCGCTTGCTAGGAACGTACACGACAGGCACGCGTATCACGTGCTTGAAATCTTTCGTTATGACGGGTACGCCGGATGCGGAGGAAGACGAGGAAGCAATACCTGTGGAGAAAGACGACGAGTCGAGCAGCGAGGGTAGCGACTAGTGTTATGCGTTATATACCACAATTCTATTTGCTTGGAGCTGCACACTATGAGGCCACGGTGCCATTTCTTCTGTCTGTGCTCCATGCCTACGATGCTATCTTCTCGTCGCGACCTGCGCAGGTATACCGCAATGCTCAATCTGCATCAATGCTGTATGGATTCTGCAAAACACTATGCCGAGGCGCGAGCCCTAGCTTTTCTATGGACCTTCATCTCGACAAGTCCCTTCCCCATCTACCCATATGCACGAACCCATTCTCATCTACAATCGAGAAATAAAAAGGCGCAGCGTCTCAAGAGCTATGCAGACACGGACAACTCATGCTATCGCTAAAGTACTCTCGACAGAACTATACAACGAGGAATGACCAATGGAAATTACAATGAGGGAAAACGGCTTCAAGGCATTCTTTCGTCACAATATCCCGGAGCCTTTGTACTACCACCGTGTACCCAGCTATTGATCGTAAGCGCAGTCGTATACGCCATGCTAACGAGGCCGACGATGCCGACCAGGACATCAAGAACACGCGCAGTAGTGGTACGTGCAACGGCGCGGTAGTGAAGCATAGGCTGTATACAGCATTAGCACATGCATTGTGATTGCGATGGGGTATAACTTACCGGATAGATGTAAACCAGCGGGATACACGCAAAGCTCCCCACGAGCGCAACGAACTTGTCCAAGTCATTTGCACCCACCCAAGCGAGGAGCGCGCAGACGCCGACCATGAAAAAGCGGAAAAAGTTCTTCTTCCACTTGACGTATGGGTTGTACTTTCCGGTCCTGCTGAAGAGCTGCTGGCTCGTGATCTCGATGGCTGGGTACAACTGCAGCGGCGTCGAGAGGAGGATAGCGAGAGAGTAAATGAACTGGACACCGTTGACGAACTTATTGTCTTGAGGCATGTTCAGGATAATGACAGTCTTTGTCTTCGAGCCGAAAGCCGCATAGGAGAGCGCACCCATGCTGATGAAGATGACGGTGATGACGATCATAACCATGCCGAGCACTTTGGGGAACTTTTTCGGATTCTTCATACCGCTCTGGACGGGAATAATGAGCCCTATGCCTTCAAACGTGAAGATTGCGGTTCCGATGAACAGTGTCCAGTCGTTCTTGTTGAAGTTGGCAATGTCTGAAATTCCGCCTTGATCAACGATGGTGAAAATGTCGAAGTAATACAAATATACAAGTCCCAGGACAATGAAGAGATCGGCGACAAGGGCGAGTTTTTGAATGTGATTGATGTTGCGGTATAGCGAAAGTGGCAGGAAGATGACCATCTGCAGAAGGATCATGAGTCCTATGCTAATATGCGTTTTGCAATCTGACACGGCGAGCACAAAGGCTTGCATATTCTCTGCCACGAAAACGGTGTATGCGGATGAGAATCCTAGCTGCGAGATGACGAGCGAGAAGTTGATCAGGTTGCGCATCCATTTTCCATAGATGTGTAGTCCCATGTCACCGAAGGAGTGCTCCACGGCAAGGCGAGTGTTGACCAATAGGACGAAGCAGAAGTAGGAGAGTGCAGCCACACTGAGGAGCACCACGTTGGAGAAGAGCATGCCTCCGTTCAGGAAGGCTCGCGGGAGGAAGAGAACACCAGTACCGACGAAACTCTTGAGCAGCAGCATAGCGGCACCCGTGGGACTTCCCTTTCCTGCCACCTTCGTTCTGCGTTTCCGCCTCTTGCCTGGTGTAAGTAAGGCACTGTTCTCCCCAAATTCTCGTTCGTCCTCAGTGTGCTCTCCAGATGTCAGGGCATCAGAAGAGAAGTACTCGTCCGGACCCAAAATCTCATCATCCTCTTCTAGCGATTCACCAGCGAAGTGTCCATACAATGTCAAGAACTCGAGGAAGTTGTTCGTGAAGACAACAGGCTGCGGTTTCTGGGTGACGGTACCATAACCCGAAGGCCCTGGTGCTGGTGATTGGTCGGCAGCCCTGCGAATGAAGTTGCGTCGGAAACCACCAGGCTGATTGATCGAGTTGATGTCCAACAGAGGCTCTTTAGCTCGAGCATGATCTGCTGAGAAGCTCTGGCTGCGCTTCATCTTCTGCCGTTGCTCCTCTTCCTGCTGTGCTGACCACCTATAAATCTGCCGTGTAATATCCCCGCCCTGCAGTTGCAGACTGTCAAAGCCCTCTTCCTCATCCGAGGACCCTCGTCTACCCCTGCTGACGTCGTCTGCGTCTGCTCCAAATCCTGCATGCGATCTACTGGGTGAGCCATATCTAGCTGATAGGTTCGAAATGGACGGTTTCTGAGGGCCTGCCAAGTGACGGCGAATGATCTCGGGGTCCTCGTAGGGCGCGCCCGGAGATCGACTCCGCGCATCATAGGAGCCATACTGGCTGAGGGTATCGCGCGCGGTGGTTTCCTGTGCAGGCGACAGCGGTCGTATCGGCGGCGTGCCAAATCGTGGTGGGCTCCTGCCGAAAGACTCTTTTAGAGCTGATGATAGAGCTGACTCGCCAGGCCCCGGTAGCGATGACTGGCCTTCCTCACGCCCAGGGAGCGGTGTCTGGTTGGTCGATGGCTCTTCGGACGCGAGTTGAGCTGGCGTGGGGATCTGCTGTACTGGCACAGAACCGACCGGAACAGAAGAAGGTACGGGAGAACCGAGTCGAGCTGTTGACTGTTCGCGTTGAACGGAAGCGGAGGGCGAGCTACGCTCAGAGGCGCGCGACGAAGAAGGAACGGCCAGCGGCTTCGTCGGTTCGGAACCATCGTTCGCCATGCTCGGCAGGAAGAAGCGTTCGTTCGTAGTGTTCGTGCCTGGTGCAGCTGCTTCAATCGCGTTGCGGACGCTTGAGATATCTTCGTGTAACGAGCGGATTGGCTCGAGTCCAAACGAGCTATCGGGGTGCAGATTTTGCCTCTAATAAGGTGCTGTTTGCGTTATAAGGTATATTCCGCCATGGGTGTAGAGTGGAGGAAGGTGAACAAGACGGCTCGGTGCCAGCTGTGCGTGAGTATCGGCCTGCCCAGTTATGCCGCGGCTGACCTCATTTGCTGGGGGTCGCGAGGAAACCTTGAAAAGCCCCACGCGCGTGGGGTGGTCACATGCTGGGCCCTGCAGCATTAAACCTCGCCAGGCCGCGCTACCCTGGCAGCAACTGCACAATACCTCACTGACGTCTTTGCCAATTGCTACAGCTGTACCGCCTCAATCCTGTTGCTCAGGTTACTTCAGATGCCTCATCAGCGAGCCGAAACATCTCAATTCCCTCACATTTCGGAGCCGTGAAGAATCCATTACTACTACTTTCCTGGAACGAACCCTGTCTAGACGCTTGGACCTGCACCACAGCCCGTGACCTGGACATGGCACAGGGCGTGCGACCATGACCGAAGATGCACCTGCCCGTAGGCGGATGCCGCCGAGATCCCACTCGAGCTTTGCAACTCGTACAGCCACTGACCATTCAGAGAGACTGAACAGACGGGGTTCCATACTACCAGCACCGTCGCCTGGAGAAGAAACGCCGCTGCTTGCAAGAGATGGACAGACTGAAAACCCCCAAGAGAGGGATCATGCACTCGAGTCCATGCGTGACTGGTTCTCTGCGCCTTTGCGCCTGCTACGCTCAACATCTCCCAAGAATAGCTCCAAACCACCGGAAGGCAAACACAATGCAGGAACGGATGCCGCGAAACCTAGACCAGGTGCTTTCCCCCGACCGGTTGGTGGTACTAGCAAGCTTGGGACCTTTGCTGGTGTATTCGTCCCCACTACGCTTAATGTTCTCTCTATTCTTATGTTCCTAAGGTTTGGGTTCCTCCTAGGCCAAGCCGGTGTAGTAGGAATGCTGGGTCAGTCAAGGTCATCATCATGATTTAATCAGCCGCTAACACAAAGTAGGCATGCTCGTCGCTTGCTATGCCATAGACCTGATCACGGTCTTCTCGATCTCAGCGATCGCAACGAATGGCACCGTTCGGGGCGGAGGTGCCTATTACCTGATTTCGCGATCATTAGGACCTGAGTTTGGCGGCTCAATAGGAATTGTGTTCTACCTGGGTCTAGTTTTCAACACGAGCATGAACGCCGTCGGTCTCATAGACTGTTTCATAGAGAACTTCGGTGTTGAGACTGGCAGCTGGTTTCCTTTGATGCTGGAAGGCTTCAGATGGCAGTTCTTGTGGGCTACCATCGTCTTGGTACTCTGCACCTTTATCTGCCTCGCTGGTAGCGGCCTCTTTGCGCGATGCAGCAATGGCTTGCTGTTCCTCTTAATCGTCGCCATTATCAGCATCCCGCTTTCGGCTCTGATTCGCGATCCTTTCTCAGATGCTAGAGAAGGTGTTGAGTTTACTGGCCTGAGCTTGCAGACTCTCCGACAAAATCTATTCCCACATTTTACAAGAGGTGCTGCTGGAAGTCAAGACAAGCGTCACCATGAAAGTTGGAGTAGTCTCTTTGGTATCTTATTTCCCGCGTGTAGCGGTATTTTTGCGTCAGTAAAGTCGACCTCCCAATCTGCGCCATTCTGCTAACTTCTCAAAGTGGTGCTAGCATGTCCGGGTAATGTCGACCTCCCGATTTATGCCATTTTGCTAACTTATCAAAGAGATCTCAAGCATCCATCCAAGGCTATTCCGAAGGGCACTCTCTATGGCCTGGGTTTGACGTTTGTGTTCTATACAGTCGTGATTTTGTCCATGGCTGCGACAATCACGCGTGAATCGTTCATCAACAACACCAATGTTATACAGCTGACCAACATCTCCGGCATCGTTATCCTTTTGGGCGAGTTTGCAACGTCATCGTTCTCGGTTCTGATGGGTGTCATCGGCTCAGCGAAGCTACTACAAGCACTTGCTCGCGATCACCTCCTCCCCGGCCTCTCGATCTTCGGCCAGGGCACAGCAAAATCCGACGATCCAACCTACGCTATTATGATTACCTATCTGTTGGCTCAACTTACTATGCTCGCGGATATCAACCAGATCGCTTCTTTCGTTACCATGACTGTACGTTACTCCCGCGAGATCATTATGCTAGCCTGACTTCACTATACAGTATCTGATGACGTTCCTGGTCACGAATCTGGCAACGTTCGCCCTGAAGATCGGGAGTGCGCCGAATTTCCGCCCATCCTTCCAATTCTTCAACTGGCAGACGGCGGCTACCGGTGCAATCGTCTCCGGCGCAACCATGTTCTTCGTGGACGGCGTGTATGCGTCGGGATGTGTTGCCTTGTTGATAGTCGTTTTCTTACTCATTCACTATACGACGCCTCCGAAACCCTGGGGAGATGTCTCGCAAAGTTTAATTTACCACCAGGTGCGGAAGTACCTACTCCGACTACGGCAGGAGCACGTCAAGTTCTGGAGACCCCAAATCCTGCTGCTGGTTAACGACCCAAGACGACAGTACAAGCTCATCCAATTTTGCAATTCGTTAAAGAAAGGAGGTCTCTTCGTGCTCGGTCATGTCATTATCTCACAAGACTTTGGTGCAGCTGTACCTGAAGCACGCCGACAACAGCAGTCGTGGACTAAATACATCGACTTTTCGAAGATCAAGGCATTCGTAAATATTACCATATCGCCCATGGTCGAGTGGGGTGCAAGGAATCTGGTGCTAAGTGCTGGTCTCGGTGGCATGAGGCCCAATGTCGTTGTCATGGGTTTCTACAATTTGGGTGAACTCCGCCAGTACGTATGACCCCGGAACTTCTAAATTTGGACATTGTAGGACCTATTAGACTACATTCAACCCTCACTTTCTTGACTTTGACTGACTCCATACGCACTTGCTCAGGTCCAAGCCACTTATCGATATCCCCTCGCCGCAGCCATCGCGGCCTGTTAGCAAGGCCGCGAATCGTCCCTTGTCTCGGCAAGCCATCCAGGCCCTTGCCAGGCAAAACCAAACCACGGATGAGCTATTTAGAATACTACCGACTGATGCTATGAAACCCGAAAACTCTATAGGAATCCAAAACTATGTCACGATCGTGGAGGATCTCGTACTACGCCTCCAGATCAACGTGGCCCTTGCAAAGGGTTTCCAAGAACTGGAGGTGCCGACACCGAAGCCTACGAAGGGACGGCAACTGTTAAGTACACTCAGGCTGGCGGATGACGAGGAAGCTGAGCCGACCAAGAAATATATTGACCTGTGGCCCATTCAGATGTCGGCAGAAATTGCTACCGCAGGCGATGATCCTTCCAGAAAGAACGTCCTTACCACGAATTTTGACACGTATACTCTCATCCTTCAGCTCGGGTGTATCTTGCACACGGTGCCGTCGTGGAAGCGGACATACAAACTCCGAGTCGCCGTGTTTGTTGAGTACGAAACTGATGTCGAGGAAGAACGTGGGCGGGTAACCACTCTCCTGAAGAACCTACGCATTGAGGCAGAGGTACTCGTGTTCTGGCTAGCGAGTGGTAGTCTTAAGATGTACGAGGTCATTGTCAACGGCAAGAATGATAGCGATTTCGCGGAAGCTGCGCAAGATGTTGACGATACCTTGGAGGATGAAGCGTGGTGGAGAGACATCCAGGGACTACGAAAGCCACAAAGTTTCACCGCCAGCCAAGAACTGGCTCAGGTCGACGATCTGTTAGAGGCTGTTGTTAATTGGCCGACTTCGTCATTCCAACACGGGAGAAAGGAATCGAAACCGAAGCGGTTCGCGGAGCTGAAGAAGCTACTACGTCGCGCGAAGCGGAAGGCCTCTGTGAGCGACGTTGGTAGGACTGGTGCCACCATTGGTATCCGTGCGCAGCGGTTGCCCGCGGAGCTACTGTCAAACAGCGACAGCGAGCAATCTACGAGCTCGTCCGATGGGGACGATGTTAAGTACGAGGAAGAAGCTGTTGATACTGGAAGTTCTGTCGGGATGAGCAATGACCTTGATGAGTATGACTTGGACGCTTCTGACAGTGATGACGAAGGCCGTCCATCAGGTCTGCTACAACGGGCTCCGACCACGACTGCAGTCAGAGGCCTTCCATTCATCACCCAAAAGCTTGGTATACGGTAAGTTTACCGAGTCTACACAACCTGCACTATGCGTATACTCATTGCCTAATAGGAAAGCTCTCTGGAAGGCACCATCTCAGGAGGAACGCCCCACGGCAGACTCAGTGACCCCGTTAAGGCCACATCCTGATGCCACGACTTCCGATACGGCACTACCAACGACGAGCAAATTGGATGAGAATTCATTTAACAGACGCACATCTTCTCCACGAACCCAGCCTGTCAACGTACGGCCGCCACCAATTCGACACCAATCCCTCCCGAAGTTCACGTCCAAGCCAACCCCAAGAACAGCCGTCGCCCCCGAAGAGACCGCCGGACCCTCCATCATGTTCGTCGACACTCCCTCGCCGTCCGCCGCCCGAAAGAAAGACCCCATCGCCTCCGCCATGGCATCCTCGCAGCCCAGCTCACCCTCATCCTCTACACCACCTCGCTCAACCCTCCCACCAGCCGTAGCCCCGCAGCCACAAGCCTCAGGCTACCCCCTCCACCAAGCCATCCCCCTCTCCTTCAACGACCTCCCGTGCCGAGCCCAGCATCTCATCCTCAACGAGTTGATCCGTCAGCACTCGGACGACACGGCGGTAGTGTTCACGACGCTGCCGAGTCCCGTGGAGGGCACGAGCGAGAGCGAGGCGGAGAGCGTGAAGTACATCAGTGATTTGGAGGTGCTGTGTCAGGGCTTGCCGCCGTGTTTGTTGGTGCATAGTAACAGTATGACTGTGACGATGAACCTGTGAGGGGGAGGGGAAGGGGGTGCATTGAGAGGCGCGTTTTCCAGCATTAGAATGAACAAGGCGTATGCATTTAGAGGTTTATATCTTTTGAAGTGGGAGAAGGCAGTCCAATAGTAAAGGAGCGGATCGTGGCGCATTGGGAAGTACTTTGCAAAATTCAAGCGTGCTTGATATGGAGTCCGGAGGGGATCAGGATAGATTGTTTAGTATGCGCAATATACTTGAGTATACTGAGTGTACAGGCGTTACTCGCGATTGTCACTAGCGTCAGCCACAGACGACACAATGAAATCGATCATGGTGCTTTTCAGGGTCCAGAATGCACGTTGCTACACAAAAGCTAACAAGGAAGTCGTGATCGTTATTGAGGCAGGGGCCTCTGGATGTGTTCGGCAGGAGCTTCCTTGCCAGTGTTTATGGGCAGTTCTAGCCGCGCTAGTGATGCACCACTCTTGCACCTCAATACTTTATCACTTTCAGTCCATGATGCACGTTGAGACAGCATATGCAGAAGCTAGTGAGGAAGTCACGATCCGGGAAGGGAAAACTTTCGCATGGCAAGAGCCGCCTTCGCGCGCTCCGGACGAAGTCTTATGAACGACCACGGCCTCATGCCCAAGTGGCCCATAATCGCTTGTCAGCAGTGCCATAAGCACAGATGCGACGAGAACCGGCACCAATGGAGAACAGCGGGATCTGAAACCCCCGTGGGGCGAACCTTACACAGTAGATACGGTCGCTGGAACGAACAGCGAGGAAAAGCACAGTCAGCTTGGATGGATCTGAGGCCGAAAGACGGCCCTGCTCGACGGCCCAAAGCGGAACGCCGAGATGGGAAGGCTAGAAGCTCGATTCGAAGGCTGAAGCGCCATACAGGAAATTCGAGCTGTCAAAGGGGAAAAGGGTTGAGCGGTGTATAGGGTCTTCTGAGGCGTGGTCGAGCCAGCGCAGGGACACGGGGTAGCTTTTGGAGGTTGATCTAGGCGCATGGTTTGGTGCATTTTGTGCGAACTGGCACGAGTGGACGCCGTTGCGGCTGAGACAAGCTCACGTTTGGCTGCTGCAGGGCGCGATAGGCCGGGTGCGAATGGGGTCCGCTACTCCAGCGTCGTGGTCTGCGTGTACACGTGCGAGTCGTTGCTCACCGTCTGATAGCAACGGCAAGCTTGGCTCGGCGGGCTGGATCGCACATGTTGCTCTGTGGCAGCAGGTGGAGCCGTGGTCTGGTGGTGGAGCCGTCTAAGTGGAGAGAGTACCGCGTCGCCACGACACGTCTGCCGGAGCCAAAGCCATGGTGGGAGCATGAGCGTGAAGAGCAACCCGTGCGGACGCCGCAGACGTGGGCGGGTGCCAGCAGGGTGCACAGTATCGATTGATTGGCGGCTAGGTTAGGGATGCTGCTGACGACGATTGCGAGGGGTGCATGGTGTTGAGGTCCCTGGCGCGGCGTGCAGCGCAGTGCAGGAATAGCAGCTTGCCCGTAAGCAGGAGAGACAGGCAAGCACTAGCCACAGCGCCCGACGCCAACGGAGCTTGGGAATATCGAACTCGGAGGAGACAACTTTTGCAGCAGCATGGAGAAATTCAATGGAGCATTCAATGGAGAAAATCAATGAGGCCGATGGCTAGCGTTGCTATTCTTGCAACACTGCGCCCCAGGGCCCTGATCAAAGCGATAGCGTCGATCAGGCACTGGCCATGCCTGAGGCGCAGGCCATTGGCCTCGCGCCCTTGAGGGCCCCCATCGACCGGCATCCTCCCACGATATGACGAAACGGCGGAATAGGGGACGGCTGAGGCTACGGCGAGAGCCCGCAGTGTCACCGTCGCCGTGGACACGGCGGGAGGGCAATATTGGAGCATGGTCGACCAGTTTGAGGCGACGCCACCGGTGCAGGGGCGGGCCCGACTAGCAGCTGAAAAGCGAAAAGCGTTTATGTGGAGAGAGAGCGCTGCTTGGCCCACCACTATAAAGAGAAACAATCAACACCGCTCTTTTGCTCCTCTCCCCTCCCCACTGCACCCCAGCGCACCCTACCAGCTCTGCGCAACCCAATCGCTTGAGCCTTCGTCCTATACAATCTTTCCCGCTTGATACCCTACACAATCGTTTCCCAGTAGCACTATGTGGTAAGCTAGCTGCCCCGCCGCGCCGCCAGCAGCACACAGCTGGCCGCAAACGGAAATCGTAGCTGACGGTGGACTGCACAGCGGAATCTTTGGCTACATCAACTACCTGGTGGAGAAGGACCGGAAGTACATTCTCAACACACTCGTCAATGGCAAGTGCCCCCCGCCGCCGCTCGTTCCTCAGCTTCAGCTCGTGAGCATGCCCCACTAACACCACCATTGCAGGCCTCCAGCGTCTAGAATACCGCGGCTACGACTCCGCCGGTCTCGCCATTGACGGTGACAAGAAGAACGAGGTCTTTGCCGTCAAGGAGGTCGGCAAGGTCGCCGCCCTCAAGAAGCTCGTCGAGGAGAGCGGCTTCGACCAGTCCAAGGTCTTCGACTCGCACGCCGGTATTGCACACACCCGATGGGCCACCCACGGCCCCCCCTCGCGCGTCAACTGCCACCCGCACAGGTATGTGGTACTATCCACTCTGTACCCCTAGACCCGAGTTCGCCCGCCTGCTGAAACCGCTGGTCCGTTGATCGGCAGCCCTTCTCGCCCCGACTTCCGTCATATATTGTGCGCAGCGCTAACACGCGTCCCTCTAGGTCCGACCCCAACTGGGAGTTCTCGATTGTCCACAACGGTATCATCACAAACTACAAGGAGTTGAAGGTGCTGCTCGAGGGCAAGGGTTTCAGGTTTGAGACCGAGACCGATACCGAGGCCATCGCCAAGCTCGCCAAATACATCTACGATGAGCACCCGGAGCTCAGCTTCGTCCAGCTGGCGAAGACCGTCATCAAGGAGCTCCAGGGCGCCTTCGGTCTGCTCATGAAGTCGGTGCACTTCCCCCACGAGGTCGTCGCTGCCCGTAAGGGTTCGCCCCTCGTCGTTGGTGTGCGGACACAGAAGAAGATGAAGGTTGACTTTGTCGATGTTGAGTACCAGGATGAGGCTGCTCTCCCTGCTGAGCGTGCCTCGCAGAACGTTGCTTTGAAGAACGCAAACAGCCTGCTTGCTCCCCCAGACAAGTCGCTCCTCCACCGCTCGCAGTCGCGCGCTTTCCTTTCCGAGGATGGTGTCCCCATGCCCACCGAGTTCTTCCTCTCCTCCGACCCCTCCTCCATTGTTGAGCACACCAAGAAGGTCCTCTACCTCGAGGATGACGACATTGCCCACATCCACGAGGGTTCCCTCAACATCCACCGTCTCACCAAGGAGGACGGTGCCTCAAACGTCCGTGCCATCCAGACTCTCGAGATCGAGCTTCAGGAGATCATGAAGGGCCGCTTCGACCACTTCATGCAGAAGGAGATCTTCGAGCAGCCCGAGTCCGTTGTCAACGCCATGCGTGGACGTCTCGATGCGGAGAACAAGACCGTCACCCTTGGTGGTCTCCGCCAGTACATCACAACCATCAGGCGATGCCGCAGGATCATATTCATTGCCTGCGGTACCTCGTACCACTCTTGCATGGCTGTTCGTGGTATCTTCGAGGAGCTCACTGAGATCCCGATCGCCGTCGAGCTTGCGTCTGACTTCTTGGACCGCTCCGCACCCGTCTTCCGTGACGACACCTGCGTGTTCGTCTCACAGTCTGGTGAGACTGCTGACTCACTGATGGCTCTCCGTTACTGCTTGGAGCGCGGTGCCCTCACTGTCGGTATCGTCAACTCTGTCGGTTCCTCCATCTCCCTCCTCACCCACTGCGGTGTCCACATCAACGCCGGTCCCGAAATCGGTGTTGCCTCCACCAAGGCCTACACCTCGCAGTTCGTCTGCATGGTCATGTTCGCTCTTTCCCTCTCTGAGGACCGTGCCTCCAAGCAGAAGAGGCGCGAGGAGATCATCGACGGTCTCACCAAGATCTCCGACCAGTTCAAGGAGGTGCTCAAGCTCGACCAGCCCATCAAGCAGCTCTGCCAGAGGTTCAAGGACCAGAAGTCTCTGCTGCTCCTCGGCCGTGGCTCTCAGCACGCCACTGCCCTTGAGGGTGCCTTGAAGATCAAGGAAATCTCCTACCTTCATTGCGAGGCTGTCATGTCTGGTGAGCTCAAGCACGGTGTGCTTGCTCTCGTTGACGAGAACCTCCCCATCGTCATGATCCTCACCCGCGACGGCATTTTCGCCAAGTCATTGAACGCCTACCAACAGGTCATTGCCCGTGCCGGCCGACCCATCATCATTTGCAACGAGAACGACCCCGAGTTCCCCGCTGACAAGACCGACAAGATCGAGGTGCCCCAGCAGGTCGACTGCCTTCAGGGTCTCATCAACGTCATTCCTCTGCAGCTCATGTCCTACTGGATGGCGGTTGCCGAGGGCGTCAACGTTGACATGCCCCGTAACTTGGCCAAGTCTGTCACCGTGGAGTAGAGCATGATTGTTATGAACACATTGGTATTGGCGTAATTAGAGGCTGCACACCCTGGCTGGCTGCGTCTGGGAACTAACTGATCTGTCTGGGTTGAATGCACGATTATATGAGTAAAAAGCTGTCTCGCTTGGATGGAAGGAAGATTTGCGATATGATGTACGAGCTCTTAGTTGCAGGCTTGCCATTGGGCGATATAGCAGATCGGAATATGAATCACGTATAACATACTATCATGTTCTTTGCAAAAACGTGATTGGACAAATGAGAGATCTTCTCACCACTACAATCCTGGATCTACGACATAGCGACCACTTGTACTAACATGTCCCCAATGCAACTAGCCCTTTTTGATACAGTCCGCAATTGTATCAGACATTCCGGTGTAACTCTCGGTAGTTCGTCATACCCTGTGTCGCGCAGAGTGAGTCTGTGAGATGGACGCAGAGCTTGGTGGAACGCTTGGCTGATGTCGCAATGCAGGTGATCCCTGTCGAGTGCGCGGGGGCGGCGTTGGGTCTTGGTGGGGTGTTCCTGTCTGTTCCTGCATTCCCGCACCACCCGTGGACTCACCACTTACGCTTGACAACTGTCCTTCTCGCTCTCCCACTTCCACCACCCTTGACATATACCCGGAACACCACGATGACGACGCTCAAGGGACCCGGTGAGGCAAAGACTTACGATGGTACGCAAGAACCCCACCCCGCGTTCAGACGTTGGTGCTCGGACAGCCCACCGCGTGTCTGGAGCTTCTGAGCTTCGCGAAGCTAGCAGGAGCTTATAGCTGATATGTATCAGGATCTGGTTTGAGGATTGGTATCATACACGCGCGGTGGAACACGAAGATTATCGATGCGCTGCTCGAGGGGACGAAGAAGTCGTTGAAGGCCGCGGGCGTCAAGGACGAGAACATCATCCTGCAGAGCGTTCCAGGGAGCTACGAGCTGCCGTATGCTGTGAAGCAGTACGTCTGAAACTATCTTCCTTGCATTTGATCCTCTCTCTTTCGTTCGAGATACCTTGCTTCCTTGAAGGGAGGCCCATACCCGTATCGCGGCTAAAAACCCTCAGACTCCACTCCGCGTCGCAAGTCCAGTCCTCTTCCACGAGCGTCATCGGTGCCGCCGCCGACCTCCTCGGCTCCGTTTCTGACCTTTCCACCGAACCCACTTCCAAACCGACGTCCTCGACCCTGCAATCGCCGTTCGACGCCATCATTGCCATTGGTGTGCTTATCAAGGGCGAGACTATGCACTTCGAGTACATTGCGGATGCGGTGAGCCACGGGCTTATGAGGGTCCAATTGGATAACAACGTGCCGTTGATATTTGGGCTATTGACGTTGTTGAGCGATGAGCAGGGGCTGCAGAGGGCGGGGATTGGAGGGAGCAGTGGGAAGGAGGGACATAATCATGGAGAGGATTGGGGGAGCGCGGCGGTGGAGCTGGGTGTTAAGAGGAAGGGGTGGCTGGACGGGAAGTATGTCGACTAGACACGAAGGATACCAAAATGAGATTGCAAGTCTAGCGGTAGAAGGCGAAAAAGCAATAAGATATGACAGCATAGCGGAAAGATGCATAAGCTGTTCTCGTTCAGTCATACAATGGCTTTTAGGACCGCTTCTAACGGCTACGGGATCCTGTGTCTAAGATGACAGGTTCCAACACGCTGCCCAAGTACAGAACTGGCGGTACTTGCAACTGGTCGCAGGCACCGTATGCAAGCAGACATTCCGCTTCCGCCGTTGCGTCCTACACTCCCCAAAATGACCCCGCGCATCTAGTCACAGCGTCGCGATGCCCCAAAACGCTGTCCGAACATGAAAATGTCGGTAGTTCAAAGTGTCTATAGGCACGTATGCATGTCAAGGATCATACCCCCCTTTATGCGCTTTCCGAGAGCAAGTCGGGTTGTCGTGTGCCCCTCTCGGGAGGGCCTGGCCTGGATCGTCGCTGCGCCCACGTGGACTCCTACATGCATGTAACTATCAATCAGTTTGCATATCACATATAGCGATTGCTCGCGAGCGGATAGTCGCGACAATGGCTGTTCGTCGAGGTATTCTGTGCGACGATGGGGTTCGGGCGCAGGCGCGGGAGGCGGGAAGCGAAAGGTCGGCATGACGTTGCGGCTGGGGCATGCAGATGAACACCTTGCAGCGCGCTGCAGGCTGACGAGACGCTCAGGGTAAAGGGACGTCGTCTGAGCTAGCTGACGAGAGGGCCAGAGGCCCGCAGTGTACAGGAGGCCTTGGCTGCAGCATTTCCGCGGGCGGGTGGGTGGTTGTTACATGTTAGGCGTTGCGCGCCAGCAAGACTGGTTCTGACAGTCGCGCCTCCCCTTTCTCAGTGTTCCTTGCAAATCGATGCTTGGCACTCACGACCTCATCTCTTTCACCACGGCATTCCAACCGCCCGCATCACCACCCCGAGCTCTGTTCGTGCGTGCTGTTCGCCGCCGACTGCAGCGCCTCAGCATCCCTTCCCATTTCTCTTCTTTGCGCGGCTCCCGAACGCCTGCTTTGCCGCCAGCAGCCCGACACGCATCTCACCGCGTCCAGCGCGCGTTTTCCTCATCCTGACCGCCGCGAGGCCAGCTTCGAGGCACCCCCCGGCCACGCTCCTGCAGCAACGGCCACCCATATCACAACCATACGTTGATGGGGCGCGCAACATCGCTGAATAGCCCTGCCAGCTCATTTCGCGCGCCTCTGCGCTCGAACCTATAACACTGATATACCATCACATTGACAACAGCGAGGGCGAAGGCAAGTCAGCGCAACGGGCACACGTGTTCTGCGTGGACTCAGCCGTCCGTCGGCGCGACGCAGTTGGGGAGAGGGGACCTAGATGGCCCGGGAAGAAGTTACGACACAGGAGAAAAACACATATACACTCAGCAGCCATGGCGCGCGCCGCAGCGAACTGCTAACAGGCTCTCGTTCTGATACCTCTGCCTCTAGCGTCGCCTCGTCGGTGTTTTCAGTCTCTGGCACCATGTCGTATCCTGGTCGCACCGCTTCATTACACGCCCTCACACCCTTGACGAGCTCAGACTCGTCTCCGCCTGGCAAGCTGCCTAGTCCGCGGTCTGCGAAGCCTCCGAATGAGACGATGCACGCGACTGCTTCCTCACGCAATGCGCCGTCAAGCGCCTCCATAAGAAATGGTGCCGATACCATAACGCCCGTGCACACGCCGCCAGAGACGAGGAAATCGATATGGCCAGCAGATGGGATCCTGGGCTCGAAGAGGCTCTACGATCCCCACTTAGACCCCAAGCTGGATCGGAAAGAGAAACAAAAGTACAAACCGAAATATATACCGATAAAACAACTGGTACGTTGATGGTTATACACATACCCCAGAGATGGGTCGTCCTGCGACGCTAAGGCTAACGTGACTTGTGTTGCAGGACGATCCATCTGAGATGCCAGACCCGCGTCTGGTCATCGCGGGGGTATGCTGTTGGCCAATATCGCATGAAGACTGCCCCAGGCAGCACGTCCCCAAAATCTAAGCTGCGCATTGCACCCAGGACCCTCAAGCCGTACTCTTTCGACGAGAGGACCTCATGCGGGCCCGGGCCTGCCACACAAATCGTCATCAGTGGTTTTGACCAATTGACCACCGATTCGCAGCTCCGCGCTTTTGGTTCGTCTTTCGGTGAGGTTGAGTCTATCAACAACAAGGTCCACCCAATGACTGGTAGCCCACTCGGAATATGTTTGGTGAAATTTCGAGATGGCCCAGCGCCAAGGGGTGGCCAGCCCGTGAAAGCTTCAGAGTCTGCGAAGAAGGCAGAGGAGAAGGGCAACAACGAGCGCATCGGAATGCAGCGTGTTCGTGTAGTTCGCGACCGAGAGGGCTTGCGCGCCAAACGTTTGGTCCATATGATTTTGAAGAAAGAAGAGGATAAGCGAAAGGCAGCTCAAGCTGTGAAGTCCGCAACCGCTACGCCAGCGACGCCTACCGCAACTGCAAGTTTTGATTTGCCAGCAAACGTCCCTAAGGGTCCCTCCGGAAAAGGCATCCGTCTCGCACCTCCGCCCCGTGAAACGCTGTCTCGAAAGGCGCAACTTTCACACCTAATCGAGAGGGAGCCGATAAAACCAAAGTTGAAGCGGAGACCCTATATTTTCATCGCACATCAATACGTACCAGTTCTTAGCACAACGATTGAACATCTGAGGAAACGTTTAAAGGCCTTCCGGATGCAGGAGGTACGGTGCGACCAAACGGGCTATTACGTGGTTTTCGAGGAGTCGAAATGGGGCGAAGACGAGACCGTGAGGTGCTATAAGCAGTTCCACATGACACCGCTATTCACCTACGTTATGAACATGGAATGCAACCAATATGGCGACCCTAACTACGAACGAAGCCCGAGCCCGGAACGCGTCGTGGCACAGAAGAAACGAAAAGCCGAAGAGGATAGAGTAGCGCATGAAGAGGCCGAAGATCTGGAGTATGAGAAGCAACAGCGAGCGCAAGCTTTGGACCCGGTTGTTGCTGCTTTGGAGATTTTGAAGCAAGAGCTACAGGAGAAGCTGGTGGGCGAAGTGAAAACCCGAATCGCAGGGCCACAACTGCTGAAGCTCATGGCTCCCGAACGACATGTTGAAAAGAGACGGAAGCTCGATGTTGCAGATCCACATGTTAAGGAAGAGACAATTCGACCATCGTCAATGTTGCTTCCTTCTATGGAGGCTTCGGCACTGGTGCCCAAGGGTCGGACTGCTGCGCTTAGAGGGCGTGGTGGCCGAAAAGCACTTGGCCCACGTGACCACAATCGCGACCGGGGTGGCAGAAAACCACTCAGACCAGTTGATGTGTTTGTCGATGAGCGTAGAAAAGCAACCCACAAGCCGCGTCAACAAGTGCACAGGAACCCATACCAGAAGCTGCTGGAAATGGACATGGATGAGTCGGATGACGAAGGACGAAGCTCTATCAACCGCGGCACCGAAGAGCAGGAGAGCCGACCCATCAGCCGTGCTGCAACCTCAGATATCGAAGAAGACGACGAAGAAGAAGATTCTGCTAGAAGTCGACGCTTCAAACGACGACGAGTTGAAGCTGGTTGGGGCTTGGATGATAGTGACGAGGAGATGATGGATGACAGCCACGCCCGCAGTTTACTCGCGCACTGTATTCACAAAGATCCCGAACAGATGGCGGAGAAGGAGCTCGAGCAGGTGCTCGCAATCCTTCCTCGCTCCTCGCCTATCTGGAAGAAGGCGGACAAGGCCCTAAGAGGCTTCAAGCGATTACGGAAGATCGAACAGGAAGCGGACGCTATCTTCGGCGTGGAAACCAACCTCGAGGAGAAGTTCGAGCCAGAAGTCATCATCACACAGGACGACGACGAGGCTGCCAAGCCTATTAAGACTACAGAAGTGGTTGAACCGGTCAAGGCAACTAAGAAGAAGGGCGTTGCTGCGAAGCCCAAGAAGAAGACTAAGAAGCAGTTGGAGGAGGAAGCCAAAGCTGCGCAAGTCGCGGTCTCTGAAGTTGTCGAGCCTGCTGAGGAAGATACCGTTCTCCCTGACATCGCCGAAACCGAGCCTGCCGTTCCGGAACCTGAACTGGAAGAAACGCCAGAAGAGGAGCGCGACGGTGTCTACTACGGAGTGTCCGCTGTCGAACCACGACGTACCGTTGAAGATGATCTTAGTGTGGTCATGGATATTGATGGCTGGCAGCACTTGGTCAAGGACGAAGAGGACTTGCTACTGCTCAAGGCTGCCTTAGACAAGGTCGTTCCCGCCAACATCGGCGATGCAAACTCTTGGGCTTGGAAGCAGAAGTCGATCAAACATCTCAACCGGCCAGGCGAAGAGGGCGTCTCTCGATCGGAGACCAAGATCAACGGATACTACGTCCCGAACAAGACGGGTTCCGCCAGGACCGAAGGCGTGGACAAAATCAAAGAGGTTGAGAAGTCGAAGTACCTGCCCCACCGCCTCCGTGTCGTGCAGGAACGGGAAGAACGGCAGCGCCAAGCGCAGCAAGAGGAGCGTACAAACATAGTCGTCGAAGGCTTCAGGTTTTCGACTGGCGGGGCAAAAACATCTACAACAGTGAATTCCCGCGCCAACCGTGCGAACAACCGTCGTTTGGTGAACGACATCAGCATCTCTAAGAACATGACCGGTGCGGAAGGCGACGCCCTGCGCTTCAATCAGCTTAAGAAGCGGAAGAAGCTCGTCAAGTTTGACCGATCTGCTATTCACAACTGGGGACTGTATGCCCAGGAGAACATCATCGCCAACGACATGATCATTGAGTATGTTGGTGAGAAGGTGCGGCAGCGCGTGGCAGATCTGCGAGAGGCTCGCTACGACCAGCAGGGTGTGGGTTCCAGCTATTTGTTCCGCATCGACGAGGACACAGTCATCGATGCGACAAAGATGGGCGGCATTGCGCGTTTCATCAACCACAGCTGTACGCCAAACTGCACAGCCAAGATCATCCGCGTCGAAGGCACGAAGCGAATCGTCATCTATGCTCTACGAGACATTGGTCAAGGTATGTTCTGCACCTCTATCTGCTCCCATTCACGCACAGATACTAACAGCACGCAGACGAAGAGCTCACCTACGACTACAAGTTCGAACGCGAACTCGATGCCACGGACCGTATCCCCTGCCTCTGCGGCTCCATCGGCTGCAAAGGCTTCCTTAACTAAGCCAGCCATCTCACTGCCAGCCTACCTTGTACTCATCTCACCGCACATTTTCAACATCTCGATCAACAGTGCCTTCACCATACTGCGCTGCTTCAACATTATCTTTTGCATCTGCTCTCTTCGATCGATGACCCGCTTGGCTTCGGCTGCCTTGACGCGCAGCCTCAGCGCCTGACTTGCATGCATCCGGCGTTTTTTCTTCTTTGCTTTGCTTTGCTTTGTTCTTGCCATTGCACATCATCATACCAGCGTTGGAAGGGAAAAGGGTATTCATCACAGGGCGAAAAGCTCGAGGGCGACGGCTGGGTTTTCTGGGGGCGGGCGGGGTTTGGCTCGTCGTGTTCTGAGCGTGCCCTTTTGAAGGCGCGAGTGTGTTATAGTGTATCATTTTATCTATTTGTCGATGCAAAGGTAGACTGGGTAGAGGGGTGGGTGAGGAAAGCGATGAGATGAGATGAGGTATTTAGGCGCGCGCGGGTGGAAGCGCGGGCAAGGGGAGAGAGCGTTTGATAGGTAATTGAGAGCGAAGTTTGAAGTGTCAGATTGAGTGTTGTGTTGTCTGTGAAGGTAGCTCGATGCTAGTCTAGGTGTATGCTGCGCTGCTACGGTACGGTACCTGCTTTCTCGATGCTACTTCCTTCCTTCGACACATGCAATTTCTCTCCACCCACCGAGTTTGTCAAGGTGCTCCCTTCCCTTCCCTTCCCTTCCTTTGCCCCGAGTCCTCTTCTTGCTGGCTAGCTGCAAACCTCGTGACTAAGCCCGATTTTCCTTTCCTTTCCTTTTTTACGCACCCGGATCTCTATTCCCTCGCACTCTGTGCTCTCTTCTCCCGCCGTCTGTTCCCCACGCTCGGATCATCGTCGCCGTACCTTCTCTACGTTCCCCCTTCCCTTCCCATCTTTGTCTTGTTCTGCCTCCCTAATCACAGGCGCGGCTTAGTTTACCGTACAGACTGACCAGGCGTCGTACACCTACTTGCACCTGCTTGCTGTTCTTTCGATATGGTAGCAGTGAGATTTGGGACGGAATTGAGAAGGCGGACTTGTGGGTAGATCCATAAGATCAGAAATTCCCAAAGCGTTACCTACGCATTCATTCACGTACAATAGCTAGAATGCCATCAAACACGCAACTCAGATGAAGTTGCGTCAGTACCTCCACCACAAGAGCATCATCACGCGGATTGTAGTCTATGCTTCCCTCTGTAAACACGAAGCGTAGGATACGTCGAGATACTCTCATGGTTCGTGTTCCGCGTTGCCAATATGATGAGCTACGCGTAGCGTAGCGATTACCCAGTCCTCAGAACGAGTCTCTCCTCCCCGTCCCCTTTCGTCCCCATCAACGCCTGAAACACCGTCTCGTTATACGGCCTCTTCGCCTCCCCAGCAACCAGCTCATCAATATACTTCTCAAAGGTAACCGGCTTGAAGTCCGGATACAACTCCCTCGCATCCAAATACCCCAAATACTTCGCATTCTCCAGCGTCCCATCTGCACGAATCCACTTCGCGCGGTTATAATGCGCGCCCGAGCGCTGCACCCAGGCACGCAAGTTTTCAGGATCGGTTTTCAGCGTCTCCTCCGCGGCTGCAATTGCTACCTCGAGTTGCTGAGGCGAAACGGTGGAGACGGAGACGGTTTCACCTGTTTTGGATTCGATCAGGTGGATGATTTCTTTCTGGGTGATTTCGTCGCTCCAGGCGATTACGCTGTGGTTTAGCGTGCGGGGGTCTTTGATGATGCGGGCGACGAAGCGGCCCATGTCGCGTTTGTCGGAGAGGAGGGTGCGTGTATTGCCTGGGTGTGTGGGTTTGAAGTTAGTGTAGGTTTCGAAAGGAGGGATTGGTATCTTGGATCTACAGTGCTGGATCAAAAGTTTGGGTACATCGTTGCGAATCCTGGGGTAACGCAAAGTACCACATCTTGACGAGATACTGTATGTTCCAGGTAACCGGGCTTCACGTACCGTCACCAAAGACTTCGGGCGTGTCGAAGGTCAGGGCGTAATCGAGGCGCCCGCTGGGGACGCGGAACCAGGAGAGCTGGTGCCAGTAGCCGACGTCGATGAAAGTGTAGGGGAGGTGGGCCTGCCCTATGAGGTACGATGTTAGTACGCCGCTTTTTGGTAACACCAGCTGGATCAAAACTACGCCGAGTGGAAAGAAGATGGTGAAAGTGCATCCTGGGGCTACACAGGCCACGATGCGTCTGCATCAACTTGGTTCTGCACCCCTACTTCCCATCCATGCCACAAAAAGGAACCAACACTTACAAATCCGCTGATGCACGACCTCCTTCTCATCCCTCAGCTTCGACACACCCGGCGGCATCGTGACTGCAAAATCACACGGCACAAACCTCTTCACCCCCGCCTTAGCCGCAGCGTCGACGAGCGGGATCTGAGCCAGAATGTGCAGCGCGTGGATAGCACTGATCACCGTATCGAAGCCCTGCAGCGTCTTCGCAAGCTCCTCGACGTCGCCTGAGATGTCAGCGACGACGATGGGAAGGCCGCGTGCCTGCAGCGCTTCCACAGCTGGCTTCTCGGCGGAGGAGGGCTGCACGAGGCAGGAGATCTCCTGGGACTACGGGTTAGAAGAGTGCTCCAACACACATGCAACGTACCCGAGTCAACTCCAGTGTAGTAAATAAATAAATAAATAAATGAATAAACTTACAAAACCCCCGTCCTCAAGCAAGCCATTCAGGATATCGCCGCCCGTCTCGCCATGTGCACCGAGTAGCAATACCTTCTGCTTCGCTGCCATTGTTTCGAATTGATAATATTGTGTGTGGACTTACTGAGTTATACCACTACTGTTGTTACTTACAGGCTTGATATATCAAGAGCGAAGTGCAATTCTGACACCCCCAATTTATCATTCTGACATTGGGGCGCCAATCAGAGGGTCGTACAACGATTAGCGAGGTGAATGCGGGGCTAACGGGTTTACCATAGTTTTGCACATCGCAAACTGTGGCGGGGGAATGTGTAAGTGGAAAGGGGTCGGTGTAGGCCAGAGGTGGGTGGAGAATGTTGGGTGCTGGCGACAGCTGGCTGGAGGTTAGTAGTTTTTTGTTCCAGGCTACGCCATTTCCGCCGGGCTTGTCGTACCATGCACCGCAATTGACACCGACTGAGGTACTCGTAATCGTCCTCGCAGGATACTACGAGAACGCAGTGGAAAACGTGAGGAAGACGAGGTGAAGCCCAATAGGTTGATATACCGAGTCCGCTACAAAACAATCCTGTACAACGCCCGTGCCAATGCTCTCATACTTGATACAGAATGTACACTTGCCCTTGTTACTCCGTCTACTTCTGCTGTCGCTGAGCAGCCGGGCCCATCTCTTTGCTGAATGCGAAATACGAAACTTCCAGGCTCAAAAGAGCCTTGACACCGACCACGATGATAAGGAAAAGCGGGACCATGGCGGAGAAACCCATGAAAAGTCCCGGCGTGAAGTACTGGTACTTCTCGAAGAGGCCGGCTTTGCCGTTGAGAGCGCGCTTGTGGGCGGAGAGGTCACGCTTCAGCTCCATTTGTACTTCGCCACCGAAGGGGGTCTCCATCTCGTACGGTGGGTGTTCCGAATGGAACTTGGTATGAGGAGTGGAGGTGTAGATGACGGTGAAGTCCTCGAAATCAGCGAGTTTCGAGATGAGCTGCTGGAGGTCGTTATCTAAGGAGAGTTAATCTGAAGCTCTGTACCATCGCACCGTATCCACTTACCCCTCTGCTCTAGTTCAGTCGGTCGAAGGTCTCTGTCTACAGAGGGCGCAGCGAACGACACTTGTACAACGCGCTGCTTGTCGCTGTGGGATGGGGTCTGGTCTTCTCGCAACACTTCGGCCCCGCATTTGCTTTCAAGGTACTTCGAGATTCCCTGCGCCGTGAAGTTTTCTTCAATGACCTCTGGCACAACTAAAGTGCTCTTCACATATTCGCTCTTGCCGCTCAGGTAGCTGGCTAATCGCGGTGCGGACCGGCTTGCATCGCTGAAGTCGGCGGAGGAGACACCGTTCTGTCGCACGACGAAATACGTCTTCGTAGGGCATCCTTCGAGTGCCGAGGCCATCTGGTCGACGACAACATTGGCGCGGGCGACGTCGGCATCGTCAGAGGGGATGTTCAAGCTGGACTTGTTAGCCTAGATATGTGGTTCGGGGGGCCTCTGGTACGCACTCGGCGGTGGAGAAGAGGAAGTAGGGCGACGTGTTGCGGAAAGCAAGGGCAGACGGCAGCGAGGCCAGCGCGAGTGCGCCGATTATTGACTTGGCCATGGCGTAGATGGAGCTGTGGTGGATGCTGTGAGGTTGATGCGACAGCTGCGCGTAGTCGAGCCAATCTGGCCGGGGTTTTGCCGAGAGGCTGGAGCTGGCTATGACGCGCTTGGAGGGACCAAAATTATTGCATGCACGCACTTGCCTGCGGTCCTGCGCCACCCAGAGCCGCAACGAAGGAACGGGACTCATTTTGAGTCATACAGAAGTTCCGTCCGTGGCAGGCGCTAGTTCAGGCACCGGGTATATCCTTTGCTATTCACTAACTGCTCGATTGCCACTAATTCGCCCGCCTTTGCAGCTCTCCCACATTCTTTACCAGACACCTTCACGTCAGGAATAATACTGAACTTACAGCCTGGGTTCTTTTCCTTGAACTCAGGACACATACGCGCAAAGGGCCCCTTTGATTGTCTGCCTTCAAGTCGATATATCCACATTGGGTTGCCCGTACAGCTTCAATCAGCACTTAATTGAGAACAGCATGTCGGCCGCCAGTGGTGCCGTGGCAGGTACTGGAAGGCCTTCGGAGAATAACGAACAGCGCCAACGCCGTCCTCGCAATCGAAATCGACACGCAAACGGCCAGGTCGCGGATCTACAGCAACAAGAGTCGGGGCAAGTGCCGGGATCACAGGCACCTGCCGCACGAGGAGGAAGAGGTGGTAGAGGAAGAGGGCGCGGGCGAGGACGTGGGCAACCAGCGCCAGGGAGCAGAGATCAGGAATCTGGAGCGCCCATAGAACCTCGCTCACAGGTCCGGAGAGGAAGAGGCGGTCCCCATCATCCAAGAGCGCCTCCACGAGCGATAGCACAGCTGTCAGCCGCGCATGAGAATGACCCTCCCGCGCAGACGCCTGGATTACAAGCAGATGCGCCAGAGTTCACTCCCGGAAGACCTATGGCTCCCCAGCGAACACGACGACCACCGCGCGATAAGAAACCACAAGGCCCAAAATCGATCGCCCCCGATATTGCCACTCGTACACACGAGGACATAGACAATGGGCACTATGAATGCGCGATATGCACAGAGGAAGTCAGGAGGACAACAAAGGGCATATGGTCATGTAGAACGTGTTGGATGGTATTCCACCTGAGCTGCATCAAGAAGTGGTCCACCAACGAAGGCTCAGTAGCCGCGCGACAGCAAGCACCCGAAGGCGAGATACCCCCGCCGAGACAATGGCGGTGCCCAGGCTGCAACTATCCAAAAGACGAGCTGCCGAGGGTCCCATCATGTTGGTGTGAGAAGGAATCGGATCCTAAGTCGCTCCCTGGTCTTCCACCATTCTCATGTGGTCAGACATGTGCTCGACCGCGTGTGCTACCCAAGAAGTGCCCGCATCCGTGCTCAACGACCTGCCACGCTGGACCCTGCGCTCCTTGCACGTTGATGGGACCTACGCAACATTGTTTCTGTGGCAAGAGCTCGGTTACGCGCCGTTGCTTAGACACGGATTACGAGAGCGGCTGGAGTTGCGGCACTGTCTGCGGACAATTAATGCCGTGTGGAGAGCATACATGTCCCCAGCCATGTCACGATGGACCTTGCGGCGCATGTGAGGTACGCATTCCGGCGAGGTGCTACTGTGGACAGGAAGAAAAGGACATCTTGTGCTGTGAGCGCAACCAAGAGAGGGATAGCAGCTTATTGCATCTGGCTGACGATGGCTCATTGACCGTCGAGCGCTGGGTGGGCATCTTCGAATGTCCTAACCTCTGCAAGAGACCGTTTGACTGTGGTAAACACTCTTGTCGCAAAGAGTGCCACAGACAGGATACCCAACCAGCCCATTGTCCACGCTCGCCTGATGTCGTTTCGCATTGTCCTTGCGGCAAGACACCTCTACGTGAAATTTCAGAGAGCCCGCGGTCTTCCTGCGAGGACCCCATATCGAATTGCTCAAGACCGTGCGGGACCACACTCAACTGTGGGCACACATGTGAGAAGCGGTGTCACCAAGGAAAGTGTCCACCGTGTCTGCAAACTGTCAGCATTAACTGTCGTTGCGGACGCACAACCTCGACCACGGTCTGTCACCAGGGCGTTGAAGAGCCACCTCACTGCATGAGGATATGCCGGATATCGCTGAACTGTGGGCGTCATGAATGCGGAGAACGTTGTTGCTCTGGTGAGCGTAAAGCGGGCGAGCGGCAATCTCAGCGCCGGAAGCACCGACCCATCGACTCTGCACGTCGTCCCCATCCCGATGAGGGCTTTGAAGCAGAGCATATCTGCACCCGCCCTTGCGGTCGTCAATTGAGATGCGGTAACCCGGATCATCGATGTCAGGAATTGTGCCACAAGGGACAGTGTGGGACATGCCGCGATGCTATCTTTGAAGAGATTAGTTGTAATTGCGGCCGTACCGTACTACAACCACCTCTACCGTGTGGTACGCAGCCTCCGCCTTGCCGATACGACTGCGAACGATCAAAGGATTGCGGTCATCCACAGGTACCGCATAACTGCCATGGAGACGATGAAAATTGCCCGATCTGCCCGTTTCTTACCACCAAATCCTGCCTTTGCGGGAAGAACACCCTCAAGAACCAACCATGCCATCTGAACGAAGTGAGATGCGCGGAAGTCTGTGGGCAGCAGTTGAGGTGCGGCTCTCATCGCTGCCGGAAGCAATGTCATCGTCCAGGGGGTTGCGAAGAGCCATGTGCGCAAGCCTGTGGTAAGGAGCTGAGTGTATGCTGTCATCCGTGTATGGCTCCGTGTCACTTTCCCATGACTTGTAAGGAGGAGAAAGCATGCACTCACAAGATCTTAATCACCTGCGAATGCCAGCGGATCAAGCAGGAAGCGAAATGCAATGCCTCGAAGAATGGCGAGGGCAATCTCAAGAAGACTCTCAAGTGCGATGATGAATGCGCGCGGTTACAGCGCAACCAGCTTTTCGCTGCAGCACTACACATCGATCCTGATCGTCTGGATGATCATGTCCCCTACTCGGCCGACACCCTCAACATGTATCAACGTAATTCTACATGGGCAGCCGCTCAGGAGAAGATACTACGGCTGTTTGCGGCAAACCCAGAAGAGAAGCGTATGCGATTCAAGCCCATGCAAAGCCAGCAACGTGCTTTCGTCCACTCGCTTGCAGAAGACTTTGGCCTGGATACAGAGAGCATGGATCCTGAGCCACACCGCCACGTCGCCCTGTTCAAGACACCGCGCTTCGTGATGGCTCCAATGAAGACGTTGGCCGACTGTGTTCGTATCCGACAGCGCGAGCGTGCAACGGCAGCCACAACAGCTCGAACAGCTACAGCTACCACTTACACCCCTGTCGCTCAAGTCAAGAAAATTCAGACAGCAGATCCGTATAATGGCTTCCTCATCACCAGCCCACGCTTCGCTCTTACAATCGAAGAGATCACAACGGTCCTCAGAAGTACCATGCCCAAGACCTCCTACCCCCTCGAGCTCGAAGTCGCCTTCCTCCCATCCGAAGAAGTCTCCCTCAAGCCTCCCATCGCTGCCCGTGTCAACGTCCCCGAGCGCGAGATCCAGTCCATGCTCGAGTCCATCAAGCCCGCCCTCTCGGTCACCCTGTCATCGGAATCCATCGGCAAACTACAACTCGTCCGTACAGACGCCTCGCTCAATGTGCAACGCAGAGAGAGCGACGACGCGCCCGGCGCGGGATGGAGTCAAGTCGCCAAAGGTATGCCGAAGCGTCAGGCACCGCAGAACGCGCCGTTGGGGACGAAGAGCGGGTTTGCGGTGCTGAGTTTGCCGAGGAGGAAGAAGGTGGTGGAAGTGGCGGATGATTGGGAGGTGGAGGAAGAAAAAGAGGAGGAGAAGGAGGCAGAGCAGGAGAGAGGCGTTAGTGGAGCGGAAAGTGGAATCAATAGTGATGTCGAGGGGGCGACGCCGGAGCCGGAGACGGAGAAGGGCGAGGTGGCGCTACCCGAACGGCTACCAGGTTCGTGGGCGGACAGCGAGTAGGGTGGCTGGTCCGACTGGTCGTTTCTGGAGGTTCCAAGTACATGATGAAAGCGGGTTAGTCATTCGCAAGAGTCGGTGAGATGAAACACGCACGACGGTCACAACGATATATACGATAATCATGGCAACATCCACACCTTGGCTGTGAATGGTCTTTGACCTCTTCCCCGTGGTAGTTCATGGAGTATTACAGTCTTCACTTGTATGCTAATGGGAAAGTCCAACCGCTGCTGAACGAGCACGGGGCAATGCAGGTATATTGCCTGAAAATGTAACGAAATTCGCACTTTCAAGAACGAAACGCGACCGGGTCGACGACTGCTTTGATCTAGTTTCTATATCGGTCACTGTGAACCGCATCAATATACTTACACATCCTCGACTCCCACCAACTTGAGCGAATCCCTCCACAGCCTCTCCTCCTCCCCCTCATCATACGTCCAACTCGTATATCCCAACTTGAAAACATCCCCATCATCCTCCCCTTTGCTCGCCTCCTCACAATCCTCCAAGTACTTCCCCCTTACCCTCCCACTCCTTTCCCACAGCAGCAACCACCGTCGTCGCCGCCCCCTGTTCAGCATTCTTAAACAACGGGATCAGATGCGGTATGCTCTTGATCGCCTCGATGACCGCTGGATCTGAGTATCTCGCGATGTTGGTCAGGATACCTCCAGGATGAAGCGACGTAGCGTGCAACCCGCGGGACCCGTAGTGCCGGTCTACATAACTAGCTGTGTAGATGTTAGCGAGCTTCGAGTTGGCGTACGCGGTTTCGTGCTTGTACGGGGTCTTCTGGAAGGAGTAGTCGTCGCTGGGTGGTAGTCGGCCACCGCGATGGGCAGACGATGATACGAAGACAGCGCGCGAGTTAAAGTCTGGTGTTGAGGCGGCGAGCAGTGCATCTTTGAGCAGGTGGAAAAGCAGGAAGTGGCTTAGGTGGTTCACGGCGAAATGGGACTCGTGGCCGTCTTCTGTCAACTTGAGCTCGGGGAGGCCCATGATGCCGGCGTTGGCGATGAAGATGTTTACTTTGCCGTGGGATTGGGAGAGGATTTGTTGGGCTGCGGCGCGGGTGCTGGAGAAGCTGGCGTTGTCCATGTCGATCAGGGAGACGCGGCCTGGTTCTAGGATGCCGGCGAGGGATTCTTCGGCTTTCTTGCGGTCGCGGGCGGTGAGAAGCAGTGTTGCGCCTGTTGCGGAGAGGGCGCGAGCAGTTTCTAGACCAATGCCTGAGGTGGCTCCCGTTAGGACGATGACTTTGCCCGCAAGCTTGCCTTCGAGGCCTTCGTCTTGGATGATCTGAAGAGCGGTTGCTAGTTCACGTAGTCTGGTCAGTGAACAGGAACGCTAAAGATGTTTGGGTAGACACTTACGGCGGGCGTCACCAACGCCGTTTGGGTTCGCATGAACAGCCGTGTATCTTCCCATAGTGTATACTAGTTCTGTTCTTCAGACCTGGGAGGTAGAGGAAGTAGGCGTGTAATTAAAAATGGGCAGGTAGGTCCAAGTTTATATGTGCCCGTCAGTCCTTGTTCGCAAGGCAGAAACATTCATACCCACGTTCGCAGAGTCATGACAATCATTTCGCTTCAACCTGCGATCATGGAACGGACGAGTCAAAACGGACGCTTTTCATTGACAGAGTTAGTGTTGTGAGGTCGTTGATAGGAAAGTGGGACCAAGAATTGCTAATGGTAGGTCTCCGGCCGCAGGAAACCCGCAGTTCTGCGGCTTTGATCCGCCGAAATCCGCAGACAACCCACCACACTGCGGCCGCTCACACATCCACGCTTCCGCATATGCGTCGAACATCTCGTTCCAAAACATCAATCTGCACACGAAACAACAAAACCACGCCTTATGCAGACGCCCAATAGTGACTCTGGCCGTCATGCCCGGCAAGTATGCGCCAACTGTAAGGTCCGTAAGAGAAAGTGCGACAAGATGCTCCCACAGTGCTCGCATTGTGTCAGGTAAGCTGCGGCCGCAGACTACCCGCAGCTCCACTGTTGACTTATCCTCGCCTAGAAAGAGGCTGGGGTGCAGCTACGCGGGAATGGATCAAACCCGTTCCAATGCCGATCAGCTCTGGGGTGATCCTACTCCTGATGCTAATGACACACATGAGGTATCTATCGATTACCCAACCATGCTGTTCATGGACCCAGAGCTCTTGCAACACGGGCAATACGATACCTCACCAGCAACAGTGAGAATACCGCCTGAAGTTCTGGATCTTATCGGAACTGTGGAAGGAGTACGTCTCACGAGCGAGAAATACTTCGCCAATATACACACATGGATGCCGTTCATATCTAAGAAAAGATTCTACGACATTCACATGCGGCAGCCTTTCACTGCCCATCTAGATCTTGCCCTACTCTTTCTAGCTCAGAAACTTGTAACAACACTGCCACCTACTAGCCCGCAGAGCGTTCGCACGCTACTCTATCATATCACGAAGCGTTATCATCATCAACTAGAGGCATCCAGTGTCTTCTCTGTCCCAATACTACAGGCTGGTATTCTTCTCGCGTTGTATGAGATTGGTCATGCTATCTACCCCGCTGCCTACCTCACGGTCGGTGCGTGCGCGAGGTATGCCTATGCGCTTGGCCTCAATGTCAAGGGAGCGAGTGCCCGAAAAGCGACCACGATGGTAGAGGTAGAGGAGAGGAGGAGGGCTTGGTGGGCGATCGTTATAGTTGATCGGTGAGCTCTATCGTGCTGAAGTACTGTCACACTGCAAATGCTAAAGAGTCTACACCAGTTTTGTGAACATAGGTTGTCCAGGCCGCCCTTTCGCAACGCCTGATCCAGCGCTCGACGACCTTCTCCCTGCAGATGATGCCGCATGGGACAATGGTGTATGACCATTCTATTGCCTTGTTTGTATCTTCCTGCTCATAGCTTTCTCAGATCGTAGCTTCCGATCGTCCGGCAACCCTATCCTCCCCAATGACATCTCACATGTCTAAGTTTGCACTCCTCTGTCAAGCCGCACGGCTTCTAGGCCAAGTCCTCACACACATTACAAACGACCCCAGTCTGGAAGATGATGTCGGGCTGCAGCTGGACAGAACGCTTCACTCGATACTCCTAGCGGCACTCAACGTAGACCAGCCGGATTACGATCAGATTACGTTCATATTCAGGTATTTGGAGCTCTGTAATCCCAGCCACGATCCTAGACCCACACTGTCCTAAGAACACAGCTTGACTCCCATAAAAACGAACTGACCACTCCCAGCGCCCTCGTCGCCCTCTACACCCCAACCTTCCGCCTCGCCGGCACATCGGTGCCCAGCGCTTCCGTATCTCCCGAGCGTCTCTCCCGCGCCCTCGCCGTATGCAAACTTGTCACAGAGCGCCTTCACCTTCCGAACTTCACCGAGTCTATATGCCCTCTCACGAGTCGCCCACCGGAGGTGATGTCACCGTGGGGTTGCTTTTTTGCGTACCAGGTGTGTGCTGTACATCTGAGGGTAAAGCAAAGGAGTGGAAACGAAGAAGAGGTTGTGAAGTTTTTCAAGGAAGCGTTTGAAGTTGTTGATCGTGGGTGGAGAGCTGCAGGTGAGTACGATTGAAATGGAGCAAGATGGTAGGTAAGTTTGGCTGACAGGTGGATGCAGGTGTTTATTTGAGGCTGTTGGAGGCGCAGGAGGCGATGGGGTGTGCATAAGGCTCGATTAAAATTTAGGGGCAGATCTACGCAGAGTCAAATTCTGTGCGCTAGCTGGTATGTATTATGATGGGGGTGGCAAAGGTGAGAATTTTTTGTGTTCTGAAATGATGCGGAGACGGAGTAGAACAAAAAATTGGCTTGAGACTCCTTGATCACTTTTCGAGCGTGAGAGGCCCGGCTCTAGTCTTGTTGAATCTATCCCAATGCAATAATTCCAATAGGTTCTGAATAGTTCACAGAACAACCCTTTAATGTCAACGCTGGCCAGCTAATACCTTCCACCCGATTTCGGTGGGGCCTTCCCTCTAGCAATACTCAAAGATGTAGCCAAAGAAGCCTGCAGAAGTGTAGTGTCCAGAGCAGCAGACACCATATCAAAGCCTTTATCAGCGTACTTCTTCGCCTGCTCAGGACTACTCGCAAAGAACCCAGCTTTCTTTCCAGCCTTGTGCGTCGCCTCAAGCACTTTTTCCACGGCCTCTTCTAACTCAGGCTTCATGACACCGTCCAGGATAGGGTGACCTATATTGTTTCCCAGATCAAAGGGACCGACGAATAGAAGATCAATACCAGGCACGGCTGCAATTTCTTCGACATTATCGACAGCTTCTTGCGTTTCAATCTGTACCATGGTCAACAGAGAGTCGTTAGCTTGCTGGAGGTACTCCGTCATCGTCGGGACGGGGTTGAAGCGTTCCATTGCGAAGGGCGATCCAAGGCCTCTTCGTCCAAGTGGTGGAAACTTTGCAGCTGCAACAATCTGTTTGGCTTCATCTGCCGTCCGAAGAAGCGGAATGAGGACCTTGGAAGGGATCAGTATCATAAGCCTGTTTCCCGCTTTAGGCTTCTTACACCATGAGCTCCAGCATCAAGAGCGCCTGGTGGGATCAGCAAACTGATGAATATTCAGACAGTCAGGAGCTCCTACGTTTAATCATCCACCCTTGCATGTCCGGTAGCCTCACAATTGGACTGACACCGCAAGCTGCGATTGCCGGAACAGCGTCGTGCATGGCAGCATCTGAGATGTTGTGAGCATGTGCTTCAGTTGATTCGACTAAGACATGCACGCAAGAGATCACATACCGTCTATATTCCCATGTTCGCAGTCAACGAGAACCCAATCAACTCCTGCGCGGGCTAATGTTCGTGAGACATTCGCGCCTGGCAATGTCTGCCATAAACCCAAAGATGATTCTCCATTTTTGTTAAGGGTGTTCTTTAGCGTGCATCCCTGTAGCATAGTGAAGGACCACCGCTGGCAGTATACGCGCTTTGATCGGGTTTTGGGTATCGGTTTGGGTCTTTTGGGAAAAGGAAAGGTTGAAGTTGATGACGTAGACTCAGAGCAATTGATCAAGCTTCAGTGGAAACAATGAAATCTAGCTTGAGATGACAGAGGATACTCTTAAATTTGTTGAGAAAATACTCACGATCACCGAACTGATCATGCAAGGTGGGATGTTCCCAAGGTGGAGTACCTATAGTAGCGCTAGACCAGATGCAGTGCCCTAGTAGAGATCACGTGGACGGCTTTTTCGGAGAGGTGCGGGGCTTCACTGCTTCCCATCTTCCATTTGTTGCGTGATTCGGGGGCTTGATTTCCCAAGCTTGGAATTGGCTCTCTCCATAACAAGAGACTTTTGCTAAGGTATCTGTCTTGCCACACATGCCTGATATGGATCATCGTGACCTTTTCAACAATGGGCCAACGGTGCAGTTGACGACTATCCGGATCGTGGCACATAAAGATTGTGCTCACTATCCTGAAAAATTAGCAGATTAAGATGATGACTCCTTTTAAGATCTCGAAGGTCACTTCATCTTAGGAGCCTGCCGTCCATTCTGTCTAGAATGTTAGGCTGTTCAAGCTCGCCATCTGCCTCTCGCCCTCCAGATCGTAAATGGTTCTATGCATAGCCGCGGTGAGTAATTGTTGAGCCATCAGTCGTTGGTAATGGATCCTTGTCGCCGGAGACGGATTTGTTTGGACGACGGTTATCTCTGGGTATCACCTTCAATGTGTGGCGCTAATCGCGCCGACTGCAACTGATACAACAAACTTGTTGAACGGAGACGAACGCAGCTCTGGCCACGTTTAGCGACCGTTTCACAACCTGAGTTGCAGTATTTTTGTCTTGAAATAATCGTGCGTTTCACAAGACCTCACAACAATACGAGCTGCGACCATGGGCTCACTAGACGTCCCGCAACCCGACTACGATGTGCTCATCATCGGAGCCGGGCTCTCAGGTTGCTACGCATGCTACCGAATGCAGCAGCTAAACCTCAAAGTCAAGGTTCTCGAAGCAGGCTCTTCGGTTGGAGGAACATGGTACTGGAGTCAGTTTCCTCGGCGCTGATTCTTCTGCTTCCATTTGACAGAACCCAGATCGCTACCCCGGCTGTAGATTTGATTGCGAATCCTACAGCTACAACTTCTTCTGGTGCAAAGAAGTCCTCGACGAGTGGAATTGGAGCGAGCACTTCGCCCCGCAAGAAGAAACAGAACGGTATATCCAATTCATCTGCGACAAGTATGAGCTGTGGAAAAGTATGCAATTCGATACACGTGTGAAGAGCGCGCATTGGCAGAAAGACGGAGGGTTTTGGAAGCTCACAGATGATAGTCAGAGGGAGTACACTACGCGATTTCTTATTACAGGTATCGGGTTGTTGAGTGATCCAACATTGCCAAACATTCCGGGAGTGGAGGATTTCAAGGGCCAAGCTTTCCATACCTCAAGGTGGCCGAGTAAGCACGTAGGATTCGAAGGGAAGAATGTAGGAATCATCGGTGTGGGTGCCACGGCAATTCAAATGACCCCTGAGATTGCGAAGACAGCGAAGAGCTTGACAGTGTTCCAGCGTACTCCTAATTGGGTCAGTATATCCCAATCTGTACTGTATGAAACCCGTCTCACCCGGACAGGCAATTCCACTGCACAACTCCCTCATCGACAAAGAAGGAATGGATAAAATCCGAGCCGCATATCCCGAGACACTCAAGAAGATCAATTCCGCTAGACTCAGTTTTCTCCATGCGGACGGCGACAAATCGATTTGGGATGATACTCCTGAAGAACGGGAAGCCTTCTGGGAGTACTTGTACGCACAACCCGGGTTCGGATTTTGGGCATCGAACTACAAAGAGACGCTCAGAGATCGACAAGCGAACGCACTCGTGAGTGAATTTGTGGCGAAGAAGATCAGGCAGCGTGTGCATGATCCCTGGACTGCGGATAAACTGATACCCAAGACCTACGGTAGCTCTGCGATAGACATAACAGAGAAAACCTGATTGACAATGTACAGGCTTTGGGCTCAGACGTCTCCCGATGGAGACAAACTTCTACGAAGCTTTCAATCGACCGAACGTACGCCTTGTCGATCTGCTGGAGACGCCTATTGACCGGATCAAAGAGCATTCGGTGCAGACATCACAAGAGAATATTCCTCTCGACATGTTGATCTATGCCACGGGTTTCTCAGCAAGCAAGTATCTTACAGTTCTTTGAGTCTTCAATGACTAATTCGAGGAAGTAACCGGTGCTTTCGACGCAATTGACATCCGTGGCATCGACGGGCACCGGTTGCTCGACGAATGGAAGGACGGACCACGAACCTATCTCGGTATCACAGTGCGACGCTTTCCCAATATATTCATGTCGATGGGGCCTCATCAGGCGTACGGCAACATTCCAGCCAGCATCGAATATGCTGTGGGCTGGATAGCGGAGTGCATTGAGTACTTACATACTCATGAAAAGTTGTACATTGAACCCAAAGAAGATAGTGTAAGTTCCATTACCGCGAATGATGGGAATTTCGTTGACTCGTCAAGGTACAAAAATGGACCGATCACGTCCACGAGCTCGGCCAAGGTCTCTTGAGTAACGAGGTGGATTCGTGGCTCACTGGCGTGAACAAGAACGTTGCCGGGAAGCAGAAACGTATCATAGCGCGGTACAGCGGTTCCGCTCAGGATTTTCGGAGGCAGTGCAATGCGGTAGCTGGTGCAGAGTATGAGACGTTCGAGCTGAGGTAGATCACTGAAAATGCGGAAATGATAGCGTAGCAGCAGAGCGAGGCGAATAAATGGTACCAATTCATGACTTACGACAAAGAATCATATTCCTTAGTTGCATTGTAGTTTTAATTCATGAAGATGAGTCTTGTATGATCTGTACATGAAGTCCGTAACGCCTTTTGAGTGAGGGATGATGATGAACGGAGCATCATCGGAGGTTGCAGATGCCGACTGTCCCGCGCTAAGCCCAATTGGAAAATTTCGAGGTACCGTTCTAAATTTTTGGAAGAGCTTCACCGCGCACACTTCACACCACGCCGCCGCAATGGATCCCAAGCCAGAAGTCAAAGTACCCGTGCGGTTGAGCACCCGCGATCCGTCTATCCAGCTTGCGCAAGAACCAGGGCCTCTCCTTGTACAGACCAGTAAGTACATACCAGTTCGTTGTGCTTGCGCATGCGCTGCGCAGTACCAGATCCGGTGCTTGTGCTGTCGGCTTCGTATCTTCTGGCGCGGTATAATAGAGCTATTTATAATATACTGACGTGCCTCAGCTCTCAAGCGCCCCCAGCTCTCGGCCCTTGTAAACAGCCTTCTTCGCCCCGACGACAAAGCGATACCCTTCGACATCCTCATAAATGGCCAATTCCTACGAACCACCATCGACGAGTTCCTCACCAATAATGGTATATCGGCTGAAACAACACTGGATGTTGAGTACACCCGCGCCCTCGTTCCACCGCTCAACGTAACAAGCTTTGAGCACGACGACTGGGTATCTGCGGTCGACGTTCTCTCCGCGTCTTCGGCGTCAGGAGTATGGTCTGGGGGCAATGTCCAGAGTAGACAGGAGCGGATATTGAGCGCGAGTTACGATGGGCTGGTACGGGTGTGGGACATGTCAGGCAACGTGCTCGCAACGTCAGAAGCACCGAACAATGGTGGACGGATAACCAGCTTGAAGAGCGCGAAATGGATATCGGACAAAAAGATTGTGGCAGCAGGCATGGACAACGTTGTACGCATGTACAAGTACGATGAAGATACAAGGACCATTACACCGAGCGTGGAGCTCTTCAGCCACCGCTGGGGAGTCGAAGACGTTGCCGTTCACGGACCCTCGAACCGCATCCTTTCCGCTTCTGCGGACACTACGATCTCCGTTTTCTCCTCGAATGCAAAGGAGAACCCATCTCCTCCTACAGAACTCCTACCGTCTTCTAATGCGGCCTCAAACAAGCGACAAAAACTATCGAAACCTGACAAGACTGTCTCTGCGCGTGGCCCCCTGATCAAACTCTCTGGTCATGCATCGCCCGTCTCCAGTGTTGTCTTCAAGCCCGACGACGCGACCGTTGCCTACTCGGCATCGCATGATCACAGCCTGAAGACATGGGATCTACCGACTTCTACATGCGTGGACACACGATCAACTGGCCACTCACTTCTTTCCCTCGGCGCGCTACCCAAGCTCAATCTCCTTGCAACAGGAACATCAGCACGGCACATCACCCTCATTGACCCTCGCGCTTCAGCCACACAAATCAGCGTGATGACACTCAGGGGCCACAAGAACGCGGTCGTCTCGCTCGACGTTGATCCGACCTCGGACTACAGCCTGCTGTCTGGCTCACACGACGGTACTGTGCAGATTTGGGATGTGCGCAGTGTACGACAATCGGAAGTACAGGGTGAAGGCCAAGTTGGTGAGAGCATGTATACCATATACAGGGACAGCGCGAAAGGGCGTCCGTCGCATAGTCATGGGGAAGATGTCAAGGTGTTTGGTGTGCGGTGGGACAAGGAAGTGGGTATCGTCAGTGTGGGCGAAGATAAGAAGGTGCAGATAAATAGGCCAGTGGGCTCTTGATGGATACACAGCATTGCGCGGTGTGTGTCATCCCAAAAGTATAGGCATTGGGCGGCGTTCTGGCGCGGCGATGAATTAGATACCAAGTACGCATGGACGATCTGCAATTCACATCACACTACAATAGGCTTGTAATCGTGGACAATTCTTGGGACATACTACAAGTCAGTATATGCAGTGCTCATTATCCTATTCACTCCTTGACATACTTTCTTTCCGGCTCACGCTCCCTCCAACACGGATCTACCTTCGGTAACCGCACCGCTACTCTCTCCTGCTAACATTCCTTTGACTCACCTAGACACTTCGCCGCTCACAGTCCTTCTGCCGTTGCTTCTAATCCTCCACTCTCCCACAATCGGTGCTGTTTCGAAGACGCCCCAAAAGGAACCACTGCTCCTTCGACTAAGACTCTTGTTCATGTCATTTCTCCCTGTCCGCGAGAGGCTTTTCCCAAGATGCTTATAGGATACCAACACCAAGGTCACTCCTACCAGAACCTCACGGCTAGGTCAGGTACGCTAGATACGCCAAGCTTCCCATCCAATGAATTATCCCGGCCAATGCAGTTGTTCAGTACGTTGAGTTATACTAAGATAATCTATGTTGTACTGGAACCTTTGACTTAGTACTGTAGTCAGCTTCCAATGACATATCACCTGAAATCGAGGACCTCAACGACACTACAGAAACACCCAACAAAGACACGCTACTCTCATACAACCAGAGTCTGCAAATGACACGATATAATACTACATATGTAGAGTGTATCACTGAATCATGAGAAACCCTCTTTCGTTCAATACACTCCCAATGTCTTTCTTGCCACTCTCAGGCACCATGTCTAACGATGGGTATCTTCTACAATACCTTAGTCGACTTATGGATTCACTACGAATCAAATGTCAAACGATCTGTTCACACACTCCGGAGGATAGACTCAATGAAGACTTGTTCGCCGCACCGCAGTCTCCCGACGATGCCTCGATCCGTTCAGGTTACTTCGCAGAACACACCTCTTCACAAGAGTGGGGTACAACGGACCCGGAAAAACTACTTCCGCGTCGTCTACCCGCAATCCCAGATGCAGCTTCAAACCAGAACATCCTCGTTGTCTGGCACGATAGGGACCCCACTTCAGACGCTTTCTACAGACATTGGACTCTGACGTCGGCGGAACATATACAGTTCGGGCAGGCCACTGATGTAGATGGACTGCTGTGGTCCCTGGCCAGGCTGGACTACAACATGGATCTGGTACCGAAAGTGATACTTATCACAGACGCAGGAATTTTCCGCAAAGACCGCAGATTGACGGTTGAAGCGTTCCTGTGGCTTCGACTCTATGTGTTCAAAGGCGGGATCCTTGTTCTAGCATCGGAATTTGGTAGGACCCCGGTAGATCAGATGAACGATTTATTCCGGGGCCTTGGGCGGACGTGGAGAGCTGGACCTGTTAAAAGCGCGATGGCGTGCAGGATGGGAACTGTGTTGCCAGCCATGTCACGCGGGTGGCGGGATAGACTGGACCATATATATTTCCCGACAGCGATGTTTCTGACTGGCGTCAGACCACGAAGTCAGCTGTATGTCTCGGCTGACGATGTGATGAACATGGGCGATGACGGAGGGCCGTTCACGTGCCCGGTCGTGTGGGAGCAGTCAGGCGCGGGTCGTTTCGGGTTTGTGGGAGATGTAGTGGGCCACGTGGAGAGTTGGAGGATCATATTGGCGATGTGCGGGTTATGAGTTTGGATATGTGAGTCTTGCCCAGAATTCCATAACTTTTACTTGTCCAACTGAAACCGTCCAACGAACCATAACTCCAGGATCTATGCTGTAAAAGGGTATCATATCGTCCTCCATCTCCATGCGACGTCTTCGAGTGCCCTCCACTCGATCTTCCATCCATCGAATCCACCAACCTTCCAATCCGCCTTCTCTTCTCTCCCATGCACTCCTCGTTCTCCATCTCTGACTCTCTAAACCAAATGCCCCGGCAGCAAAAAGTTCGGCACCCCCTCCATAACCTTATACTCGTGCCCACAGTTCCCACACGCAAGCTTCCCCTCCTTGACCGTCGTCTCCAGCAGCACCCTGTGTAAATCCTTAGCCGTCTGACTCGGTTGTTCTTCCACCTCTTCTCCCTCCGCAGCTTGTGCACCGGGTTCGACGAGGTCCTCGCGCGTCGGCGCCGCGGGCGGTAATTCCGGAAGTCCGAGCTACAATACCATTAGCATCCGCCTCCCGTATATACGTTTGGGGCAATGGATGAGGTATACATACCTCAGATGTTATGGTTCGTAATTCATCCCACATCAGCCTGGGCAAGATATTCTTCAAAAAGGGGAGGTTGATGTCCGTCTCGAGGATTTCCAGCTCTGCGTCGCGCGGGTGGAGGGGGAAGGAGGAGGGGGAGGTTTTGCACGTTTTGATGGCGCAGGTTAGGAAGTTGAGGGTGAGGAGCTTCATTTCAGTGGCGATTGAAGGAAAAGCGGTAGAGACGTGCGAGTTACGGGAGAGAGTGGAGGTGTAGTGAGGAAAGATAGAAGTGCACGAGGCTTGAGGTGGGATGTACAATAAATTTTTGGTGGGGTAGAGGGAGCTAAGGGCGGCTTAAATTTAAGCTTAAATTCGCGAGCGCTAACGTGGATTCGGGATGAGCATCGCAAATTTGGTATGGGATTTGTCGAGCTCGCGAGTTTATATTGGCATATAAAGAGAGTACATTTCCACGGTACGATGCCTCATTAGAGTAGGTTACAGCTACCCAGAGATCCGGCACAAGTTCTTCGCCTAATGACGACCCAAGATCGTAAAGCATTGCCTAAACTGCATTGGATATCCATAAACCGTCCAAAGCCACCAACGCCATTGCTCTCAATCGTCAAAATTCGCCAAGGTATGGTAACTTAGAATGCCCAGCCATATGTAGGAGTGTGTCGCTACCACAAGGGTCTTTTAGGTCGTGCAGACCATGGGCCATGATGCGTGTGTTTCTTTGAAACGAGTCGAGGTAATGTAGAATCTCGTCCCGTCACTTGAAGTGCACCTCAATAACGTCCATATCGTCAATGTCCGCGTCCGCCACAGTGTCCATGGGCTTCAGCCGATCGCCATCGAACATGAGCGTAACAGGTTGCGATTGCGGTATTTTCATCCCGTTCTTGTACGCGTTTGCAAGGTGGCCAATCTCAGTGTGCTGTTGTTTGGGTCAGTTTCGTACCACAGCTGAGCGGGTGCAAGTGGTAAGATTGAGAGTACATACCGCATGAACCTTGATTTTAAAGTCATCCATGCCCTTCGCCTTTAGAACCAATTTTATCTGATGAGTTTGAGGTTCGGGCTCGGGCTCCGTGTCCAGCTCCTCGACAGAGTTTGCAGCCTCAGCGGCTCTCGCGGTCTCCAAAGCGTCAGCCTCCTTCCGTGCCTTGAAGATCTCTTCTGTCCATGCATCTACGTGGATCTTCGGCAAGTTGTCATCATCGTAGATGGTAGGGTCTCCTTCGACGGTCACGAAGCCATTGTCTACGCGGATACCTAGCCGTTGTATCCTGGTCGAGTCGAGGATTCGTCGACCTTTCCATGTCATAAATACTGCGCGCGTTTTATCGGGCGTGAAGCCTTGTTTTTTTGCACCAGGCTTCCTTGGGCTTTGCAAGAGCATCGGTTGTCCTGATTTTAACCATCAAAGGCTTCGTGTCAGGAATCTCTGAGATGATGAGTAGCTGGACGATGGCTGAAGGCTTCGCGGTTTGAGAGCTAGACGATACTGCGGGTATCTGTTCGCTGTCTGGAGATTTGGCAGCAGATTTTGCTCGCATTTGCGCCCTGAGGGCAGCGATATGCGGGCTATCTACCTCCTCAACCTCTTCTGAGGACTCTCGTCGAATCTCTTGTCGCGAGTGTATTGGTATTGTTCGCGGGCTAGGGGACGGATTGTGCGGGAAATCGTCCTCATCGTCGGTTTCATCCAGATCTATGACTTCAGACTTATTTGCCGCGCCCACAGAGCTGCTCGATGACTTAGTGAGAGAATCGTAGCGTGTCGCGAGGGTCGAAGTGGAGTCGCGACGAGTAGGGGACATTGGCGTCTTGCTTCGCCTGTTCGCCAGTCAGTCCTGCTACATGCCATACCTCCTAATAATACACACACCCTTTGCGGGCCACCCTATGGCCCCTTGGTGAGCATCTCGCCCGCACTCCCTCGTCACGCTCAACCGATAACTTCCTCTTCTTGAGTTCTCGCTCCTTCTCAACTTTCCGCTTCTGTGCCTCCTCCGCCTTCTTCTGCTCAGTCCTGCGCTTTTCTTCCTCGGCGACAATATCCTGGAACTCGTTCGAATGGCTGAACAGGTCCTGCGCGTCGTTCTTGGGCGCAGTCTGCCATGCTGCTTTCTTGAAGCCGAACGAGCGCTTCTTCGGCGGCGCGGCGGCGCCGTTGGTCGAGTCCGTCATCTAACAAGCATGGGCGTAGCTCTTCACGTATGGGAGTGCAAGTGTTCCAAAACGGGATTCGGAGCGGGGGCTTGTAGGGCTGAGAAACGCGAGGTCACGCTTTCCGCGATTCGGGGAAAGTAGGTGGTCTGTGCGCTCAGGTTTCCGTCTTCTCTCACCCGCACTTCTATTCGTAGCTAGAGCATCAACGCGCAGCTCTCGACGTCACGTTACCGCCTGTGCAGCGATAGATCATTGTACGTATACTTTTCAGTGTTCCTGCAATTTTTGAAAGCGTACACTGACTTTCCCAGCCCCACTTCCTACACCTTCACTCCACAGATATGGCGACCAACGGCGATAGCCCCGAGACCGCTGCTGCAGACACTTCCCGTGACCCCTCTGGCTTCCTCAGCGAGATCATCGGCGCACCAGTGACGGTGAAGCTGAACTCGGGTATAGTCTACAAGGGTAAGTTGCTTGTTCTTTTAGCTTGCGTATTCAAGTTCCCTTCAGTTGGTACCACCTTGGCAATCAACATAGCAGGACATGAACATTGCAACTGTACCAAGCGCAAAAGTGCTGGCCTAGCATTTATCTCTCTCTGTTTATTCGTCCTTCGCTTTTGCAACCTCTACTTCTTCTGTCGCTGGAGTACTATTGCCATCAAATTGAACAGAGTCGGCGCGGTCATCTCGTTCATCTCTCTATTGGTCCACGTTCATACTTTTGAGAGCCACATTCGTTTGGCGAAACCTGGTGGGAACGTAACGACTAACATGGCTGCCAGGTGATCTTCAGTCGGTTGATGGGTACATGAACATCGCGCTTGAGCGGTGCAAGGAGTGGTCCGATGGCAAGCTCGTCCGAAGCTGGGGCGATGCTTTCGTCCGAGGCAACAACGGTAAGCATGATGTTCGAGCCTACATGCATCCTCTTGTTGACCCGGATAACAGTCACATACATCTCTTCCGATAACGCATAGAAAGCGTTCATTTGAAAAAGGGATTCATCTAACTGAAGAGTACGAAATTTACATTCAGAAAGCAATGCTCTATGAGGGCACGAGGAAATCGATGCCGGATACGACAGCAAGAATAATGCATGAAAATGTGGAAAGGCAAGGGCGGGGACGAAGGTGTGAAGCGCCGTGGTACCTATATGACTATCAGGATCCGTCGCAATTACAGTAACACAATCCCATCAAGCTCATCTCGGATGTCCTCGTTGCGATACCTTAGTGCTTTGCTTTGAATCTCGCCATTCCAAGGGTCCGATTACCACTTAGATTAGTAATTGATCGATTACCCCCGCAGTTGCGCCATCGACCTCAAGACACAGCATATATAATCCCACGCAAAGCAAGCAAATATTTGATGTTACATATAATCTTCGAAATTTCCTCCTCTGCTGAACATATACTAGAAACTTCAAAAATCCTGTAATCACTTATTTTCTTTTGGATCCAACATCTTTGGCCATGACAGCTCAGCCCTTCGTCGTAGTCGCAGGTGTAGGACCTGGAACGGGTGCATCAGTCGCCCGGCGATTTGCCAAAGCTTACCCGGTTGTGCTCCTAGCCCGGGGTGCCGACAAATTCGAGAATCTTGCGAAAGAAATCAACGATCAAGGAGGCAAGGCCATCGGCATCAGTGCGGACGTGTCGAATGCAGAAAGCCTGACCTCTGCTTTTCAGCAGATTGAGAAAGCGTTTCCAGGAGCAGCAGCCGCCGCGGCTGTGTTCAATGCCGCTGGTGGCTTCGTCCGCAAACCTTTCTTGGAGCTTACCGAGAAGGAATTCACGTCCGGGTGGGAAGTGAGCCAGTATGTACAGTCTGCAAAGCTATCAAATCAATAGCTGTATGTTTCACTCACTGATCATGCCTCTAGGAAAGGAGGATTCCTCTTCTCGCAGCACGTTCTCCCGTTCCTGCTCAAACACGCCAAAGATTCGTCAGCTCAACATCCACCGACACTGATCTTCACCGGTGCCACCGCCGGCATAAAGGCGAATGCACTTATGGCTACCTTCGCCAGTTCCAACTTTGCAAAACGGGCTCTCGCGGCGTCTATCGCGAAAGAATTTGCTCCTCAAGGTGTGCATGTGGCGTGGGCGAATATCGATGGTCCAATTGATATCCCGGGAAGGGACGACTATCGCAAGAACTTGCCGGCTGAGCAGAAGATCAACCCAGATGATATCGCAGAGACGTATTGGAGTTTGCATACGCAGAGTAAGCGGGCTTTTACGAATGAGATTGATATCAGGACGAGTTTGGAGAAGTGGTAGATGAGGCGTGGTGCATTAGCAGGGATTTCTATCATTTGATAAATTCGCGATGTCCATCGTGTTTTCTGAAATCGCTCGCAGCGGTCCAACAACACTAAAAGCCCTCTAGGCATAATGCGAACTTGAACAATTCTGACTGATTGACCCTCTGCTAACGTTACACAACAGGCATGAAGACCGGAAAAACTATCCGTCTAAGCCTTCCTTCGCAGCAATCCTCATCCATCCATACGCTATGATACGCTAAATCGAGAGTCGGGGCTCGAATTCCAAGGAGCGTAGCCGAGCTTGATGCTCGCGTTTTCCTCCGCAAGCATGCGATTGGCAGCCATGAGACAAACATCAAACTTTCCTCTATGTTCGGCACGCCACAAACAACCGCTACAATCGGCCAACTCCCCGTTACGGAAATTCCCAATCTGGAGTTTTCTTCGGGCCTCACTCGATTGTATGCTGATCTTGTGCTGGGAAGCGGGTGGGTTCCTTCATTCATCCCGTGATTCCCCTGTTTGTTCACAAGTTCGCATCACCCACAACCCACTACAATCAACAGACCGGCCTGATTGTTTGCTTGACAGCCCCACCTCGACCTCGGGCAAGCGAGATCCAGCAAACAGCATTTCTCCATTCGTTGAACATTATGGCGTCAAGTCCGAGTCTATAAGATCAAGGTGCGCGACGCTGGCTGGAGAAAGACATCCGCTTCCTCACCGCATACAGCTTCCTCAAATCTTATGTTGTGTGTGGTGGGGAGCCGGGCCGTATATACACCGTCGTTTTTCAACAAGATCCAACTTTATATACTACTCCACCAACTTCGACAACCATGTTGCCTGGCGGCATTGTCTCTCTATATATCACCTACAACAGTGACGCAGTACACAGAATTCCCTTTTTCCGTACAAAGCGCACTCATATCTTGTCCATCGCCACCCGCACCTATTCCACCACGCGACATCTCCACCTATTCCAACACGCGACATCTCCACCTATTCCACCACGCGCCATCTCAACTCGTCGACGACGATAGGGCAGATGATGAGAGCTTTCACGCATGTATAGGTCCCAGTTGAAGGTGTAGAGGGATCGAAATCCCGCGGGTATCGGGTAGTAAAAGCTATCATCAGAAACGGTTTCAACATGAGCTGGGACGCAGCGCAAGATCTCAGGGTGCAGCAGATTGTAACAAATGCAAGCAGTCAACTTGGGCTCGCCTCGATGAGTGCGCCTCCATTCCTCCCGGAAAGCCAGCCGAGATCCTGGCCGGGCCAGGAGACAACGCTGTCAGCATCGGCGTTGGCGACGTGTCAACCGTGGCGGATGACTTCGACGGGGATATAAGGGACCTGATGGGAAGCTCCCCTGTTCAATCGCCACCTAACTTTGGCTCAGCCACGCTCCGTTTGAGGCCTCCGCAGACATGTTCACAACTTCGATTCAACACTGGAAGTCTTCACGCCTCACCACGCTCAGCTCTCTTAAAAGAATGGACCATCCGGACCCCTCAACCGCATCATCAGCACCTCTGTGTTCACCCATTTCTGTAGCCTCATCCCCCTCGACAGTGGGAAGCCTGAACGAAGCTTTGGCTGAAGTGAAAGTGGCAGTTGAGCATTCTTCTATATATATCCATATACACCGAACGGCTGAAGTATATAGTGGAAACTCCCCTGGCATTTGATACGATATGGGACAGACAGCAGGCGTTCTCTGGCCTGGTGTAGTAGTAGCCACAACACAGAGAAAGAGACAATTTTACAGTGCCTGACCTCGCTTCTCCCTCCATGTTGTTCTCGGCGAACCCAACACCTCCAACGACAACACAGTCTGATGATGTTCCGTGCCACCTATTCGATTGCCTGGTCTGTAATCGAAGGTTCGACGACGCCCCGTCTCATCTCCCTTTTTTCCGGGCTGGAACCAGGGTCTTTCGCCTCGAAATGAGGACAGGGTTTACGGTGCATCTATATGACGAGAAAGGATCCTGACATTACAGTGGTTCGCGTCGTGTGCTTCGGACTACCTTCGCTCCTTGCACCCAATGGCATCACCGCACTCCTCCGCGATCGAAAGGGTCTGGTCCGAAGCGGTTTATACCCGCATGCACACTCTTGCGAGGACTTGAGTGGGGTCAAGAGACATGCTGGCCGGGGGCAGCTATGAAGTACGATTTATTGGCCGAGGACACCGTGTCGAAATACCGGTCTTTATATATAAGAGGTTTCGGAGACTTCGCAATCCACAGAGAAATCTACGGTATATTGCGACAAACGCCAGGGTGGAGGTGAGCAGTCACAGCAAGACACACTCCTGCCCGGACACCCAGATAGATCCTTTCAGCGACAAGCGGTCGTCGAGGGTAATCAGCAAGACGATACCGACTCTGATATTGTTGAGGGAGGACAGCAGTTACGGAACTTCTCAGCCGCCGTTATTGGCATGCAGGTGCTCCTCCCCTATCGGTTTCCGTCTTGGCCCGCCAACATTGTCAGCGATGAATCTCTCGATTACATCTATTCCCGTCTTCCGGGTCTGTCGTCTCTACCGTACCCCTTCCTGGCCTGGCTTCCAGCTACTTCAGCGTGGCAGTCAGCAACAGAAACAACGATGGAAGTAATATTTCCTCCGTAGTGCTCTCACATCACTAAATTCGATCGAATACACATGCACGACGTGCAACAAGAAGCAGCCACTCACCACCAATGGACTGAGTTCGCGTGCTGAGGTTATATTCCCTCTGTCGTTATCATTACTTCTTATTATTTATCTCATCTTCCCCTCATCTAGAGTATCTGTAAGGTTCTGTCACAACGGAGGATATCTGTAAGGAGGTGTGGTAGATAGTCATAGTAACATTATGATGTTTCCCTATCAATAATGCACTACTTATGTAAGGTGAAAATTGTGGCTCCTTGCGTGGTGGTGCTATAGTCTTTGTAATGAAAGCATATTGCGTCGGAAGTGATATTGGGTGGTGGTTGTCTGTTCTAGCCAGTTGGACTCTGATGACTAGGCTTGTGACTCTCGTCACGATGAGTAATAATCTCCACTTCCCAAACCACCCTGTATCGAGGTGAAAACTCAGCAGGAGGGGCTTTTCTAGCAACAGCCATATTGCTCTTCGAGGAGATGTCTGTGGCAGCAGGCCCACCCAGAAGCATCTCTAGAGCTGTGACCAAGTCGTTCACGTCGGCGATATGGAATGCAGACACTTACGTCCATGCATGACATGAAGGAAAACAGGATGCTTTTAGAGAGAAGTTTGCGAAACTGGGAGTGAGGAATTACACGATGAAAGCTTTTCATTAAACGTGATTGACTGTTCTAGCTCTCCGATCATCATCGAAGCATTATGGCTTTGGAGCCGAACGCGACGCTTTTATTCTCCATGTTTTCTATGCAACCTACGTATCTGAAGGAGCTTGATGTTGACATGTACTACATGTTGCGGGTATAAGAGGTTCCGCGAACTTCGCACGTGTCGCTTTTCCGCAGGATGTTTAAGCATCCCCCAGTGAGCCGGACTGTGGCCTGGCCACGGCCACGTGACAGGTCAGATCAAGCTGGCGCCAGTGGTGCGCAGAAATCACTTCCTTCTTGGACGATTGACTTTGAGCCTTTGCGGAAGCCCAGTTGGAAGCCAGAATATTTGTGACCAGTTACCCTGGGCATGCGGCGACGACATCAACTGCTCCAAGTCAAATACCTCAATCCCCCTCTAACACATATACCCCACAGATTGCGCATCGAAACCGCCTCATCGACGTCGTAAGCCAGACCACCCCTAGCAGCACTGCGGCAGCCCCGTGCAGGAAGGAGTGGAAAAACTGGGCTCTATTTGCCTAGGCCAGCGAGCAGATGCTCTACTGCCACTCCTGGTGCTGAACGCCTGCGAACGCGTTGGGCCCATGCTCTGAAACCCAGCGCCTTCCCGTTCGCACCGACTGATCTCTGAATATGTTGATGTGAAAGGGGGCTACGCGGCGGACGCGTCAGACGAATCTAAGACGAATCTAGAAGCCTTCGCACGGACGGCGGTCGCAGATGGAGAGCTAGAATCCTTCGACGGCGAGTATACGTCTAGTTTGCCGCGAATATCCCCCAGGGTAATGAATCGTGCTCTGCTGATGTTGCTCTTGTGTACCTCCCTCGAAACATATTCACGTGTGGCCCTCATGGAACCGGTTGGTGACCTCTTAAATTTGAATAACGTAAGAGCGGTATCTAGTATGTGCGAGTCCATGATTTATCGGGTCTTGCGTCTCGTATCAAAGGGATTGTACTTGTGAGCTTGATTAAGCTCAGGTGGGCGTTGTCGAGGATGGTGCGCGGCACGGAGTGGCAGCTGGGCCAGTGCTATTTGCATGTGTATACGAAGCGATAAATAGGCCGGTAGGAGGAGCGCGGGGAGTTCTTTTGCTGTATATCTGGATGTTAAATAGCCTAGTTAGGCGCAGTCGTTACGGCTTGGACCCGGAGAAGATGAGAGACGGGAGCATGAGTCCATCGTCTGTTTCCAGAAGCTCGAGATTGGAGTATTTTGGAACCGACATTCGGAGTGTGTTTTTCTTTGCATCATAATTAGTGTAGAATAACTCAGCATGTGTCTGGTTCAACCGGTGTACGAGGCTGTACTGTAATGAAGCGGGATGAGAGATTCTCAGCAATTTTAGCGTCCTTGCGGCGGTGTCACGTTGTTGTGCTGGGCTTGCAATGCAGACATAGTTAAGTTGAGAATACGATGCTTCTTTCCGAAATGTCAGCCACATTGAAAGCTTATTAGATGTCCAAACGAGTGACCAACCGCCACGGTCATGGTAAACTTGGACATTTCCTTGGAACTTCGTTGTCCTCTGCCGTACTTCCGTGCATTATGCTCTTACAGTTAGCACGCATGACAGGAGCGTGCGAAGCCTGGCCAGGCGGCATTGTTCCTACTCTACATGGATGTGACCGAATGTACGGCTTAGGCTTAGTATGTACACTGACGCAATTCTCCCATGGGGGACTGAAGTTCAGTGCACCGTATTTCTGCGTACTTGAGCCTGGGGAGGCTATTTTCCTGCTGCGCAGACGGAACATGCCAGTCAAAGCAGTATTTCGTGCCGTTGCGGGCCTCTAGCCCTTGAGGAGACTAGTTCTTGCATCATAGTGTCCCTCGGGTAGACCATGTGGTAGAAAACATGGCACCGTGCCTTATGGTACTGCGCGTTGCGAGGACGAAACCTGGGGTGGTACGTCAACGTGGTGTTTCTCCAGCAGCCGGAGCGCGTCTCGTCCTGCCGTGTGTGCAAGCTTAGGGTATCGCGCAATCGTTCTTGGCAAGCCGCAATACAACCGGGCGTCAGTGGACGGGAGATGGGGAGGCGAAAGTGCTGAGCGATAACGCGGAACTAGAGCAGACTCTTTGTCAGTATGCGGACGCTAGATCCCATCTACAAAGACAACAACTAGACGAATTCTATTGGGCGACCGCAAGACTGATCGGTGTTCCAGTGTCGGCTGAGAAATTGGCAACGGCTCGATATTGACCTCGCAGTAAAATGTCCAGAATGCGGGAAGCTGTCCTACTGTACGCCCCCGGAGATCGCGTGCCGTGTAATCATGGGGAAACTTGGTCTTGGAAAATGGCGACTATTTTCTGTCGGGAGGAGCGTCATTCGAGATGTTGAATCCCGGTTTCGCGAAGCTTCGTGAGGCTCCCGCCGAGCGCGGCCGAACTGAAACATCCATTAAACTTCCGTCTCTTGGTCTTCCTAAATTTATCGCAAACCAAAAGACATCAAATCGTGGAGCGAGCCTCATTTGGGACACAGTGAAGCAGTTGCCCGGTCTCTTGTACGGAGCAAGGGCAAGCCTACCGTTTGCTCGAGCTTCGCCGGCGAGCGTTGGAAGGCATCCCGCCAATGAAGACCGAGATGAGCGGATGATGCGATCGCTGTTCAAATTGCAATAGCTCCCGCCTTGGCAGCTCCCCTGGCGATCACTCTGGGCGCTTAATGAAAGAATCAACTTGCATACGCGTCAATTATTGAAAATGCCTCCCCGTGGGAAAACAGCCGGTGTGAAAAGCGGAGCCTCGTCCAGGAGGAGGACTGGAACAGTCGGCGGCCAGTGAGTGGTCAGGACGCCACGAACCGTCGAAAGCCATGCATTCCGCCGTGAGACAAATGGTGCACAATCCTGTTTGGGGTAGAGGGTTGTACTCCGAGTGCCGGTCCGGCCGCCAGCCAAGGCTTTCGAGTGCGGCGGCGAGGGCGCTCAACAACATACCAGTAAACTCTCCGCCCTGGCCGGCCACTCTAGACCGGGGTTATCGATAAATTTCTTATCGCACCAGTGCTGGGGGTGACGTAGGAGGAGCCACTGCTGGTCTATTTTCTCATCCTGGGAGGCATGCAACCGAGATTCGCACGAATCACCGGACACGGCGACGAGGGTGTGTGGCTCGACTGTGGCTGGGACGCGCATGATGTGGGTGTCGTGTGGGTGTGCTGAGCGTGACCGGATTGCTCGCTTTTGGCCGTCGCCCTGGCAGCAGCTCTCAGCCAGGCTACGGCTCCACCGCTTTGCGTGGCCATCTTGGAGCCAGAGCGCACACGAGTGGTTGGGTGTCCGGTGCTTGTGGATACCGCGGGTCCTGGCTTAGTCGCACCATCGCTAATGTGCAGGGAAACAGGAAAGTGGTTGGGTCTCTGTTTGGGTGAATGTTGGGGGCTGTCCAGATAAGCGGGTCTTCACCCGGCGGTGCGTGCGCGTGGCGAGCTCCCGTATAAGAAAGAGCTGGAAGCTCGCAGCCTTCTTATCTATCGCCAGTCTCAGCTATAAACACAAGTCTACCACTGTCGCTCAGTATCAACCAGTACTTTCGTTCACCCAACACTACTTAATTACCCAAACCACCAAAACCCAAACAACCAACACCTTCAACATGCAGTTCTCCATCATCATCGCTGCCTTCGCCGCCGCCGCCTCGGCCCAGTACACCTACTCCAACGGCACCTCCGCCACCGGCACTGCTGCTCCCTCCGGAACTGCCTCTGCCTCCGGCTCTGCTGCCCCCTCCAGCACCGCTCCTTTCGAGGGTGCTGGCATCGCTAACGGCCCTGCCATGGCTGTCCTCCTCGGTGCTGGTGCCGCTGCTTTGGTAAGCTTAGCCATCACTCGCCCCTGCTGATTCATCCCTAACACCGCTCCAGATGATCTAAACAGTTTCATCACTGCTTCCACCAACACGCGACACACGACAATAACCACCTCGAGCTCGGCTTCCGACTTCTAATTAGCGACCTTGCCCGGCATGTTGATAGATCGACCTTGTTTGGTATGGGACCTTGAGCATTTTCTGGCGTAATCCTCCGTTTCGGGCGCTCTGGATGCATCGTGAACCTCGCCGGTTCGCGGCTCCGTGAGAGTAGGAATTACAGGACTTGTAGATAGAAGCCCTATGTGGCTCGGTTTACCTAATAATACCCATCCACTGATCTCGATATGCTTGCCCCCATGCTCTTTTTTCGTGATATCTTACCTGCATGAGCTGAAAGGGTGCTCAGCAGTCGCTTGGCGAATATGCGTCCGTATTCTCGCCTCTTGATGCATCACTTCGATAGTCTCTCGCTTTCTATGCCTGTCAGAAGCGCTTTCACATCCGATGCGGAAAGTGCGAGATGTGGCTTGCATCGTTCCCATCCGTTGCAAGGTCTCGCAGCCAAGGTGCGCTATCTGGCCTGCCACGCGGCCTATCGATGCCAAAAAGAGTCAGCAGGATGACCACCCACATCAGGACGACTCACTATGGCAGTCACTTGCTCTTTGTATGGGATTTCGCCGGAGAATGGAGCCCTAGTAAGAGACTCCATAGTCGTGAGTTTTCGTAGAAATGGATGTCGTCTGGCCCCGAGTATCGCCTGTGGCTCCTTCCTTGGAGCATCACGTGGACACCCTTGGCGCCAGGACGCGCAAGTCGAAACATCGAGGTGTCATCCGCAGTGATATCTACCATGCACTTTCACGCTCTTTAACCTTCACACTCCCCACTTAGCATCTTACACTCCCATTGCTATGTCGGCTCCGTATTCCTCAATCGCGAACGACCGACAGTCGCAGCGGTACTCCATAGTCTCTCGAGAATAAACCCCTCCCAAGGCCCACCATGGTGCTAGACATCGAGCCTGCGAGCGTTCCGCCGCATACGCACTCTTCGAAAGAGCCACACGCCGATATAGAGATGAACTCTTCAGACTCCAATTTCTCTCGGACGGCGCAGAACCATAGTGGTCGCGACTCCAAGCGGTGGCAGGATTCCCCCAACTGGAAGAAAGTCAAGAGCAAAATCCCAGCGCCGATCGCTTCTCGTACGCGCAAGATTGCTCAGTGGTTTCGCGGGCCAGAATCTCCAAAGCCCAATCGCATCGCACCGATATTCGAGCGCATACAAACATTCCATATCCGCCACTTTGCGCGCCTTCCTACAATTGCGCGGTTCTGCATCTTTGTATGCGCATTTATGCTATGGCTAGTAATATTCGGCGTCATACTCAGCAAGGACAGTCTTCCTAGAGACAATGGAGGTCTTGGTGCTCCCGTCCGGCTTTCATGTACAGCTAGACTCTGGTAAGTTCGAATGAGACCTGCGCCTCAAACAAGGCTAACGGGTATTGTGCAGGCCTGGTGCTCAAAGCTGTGGCCTCGAGGGCGTAAATTGCCTCCCCTTCGACGATTCAAGTTTCGCGTTTTCGTGTCCCGCCGATTGCGCCGGTGTCCAAGTACTGAATCCATACGCGATTGGCGACGCATCGATCGTATACCGTCCTCTCATTGTCGGTGGTGCACCAGAAGAATCAGAAGGCAACGAGCTGGTATATCGTGGCGACTCGTTCATCTGCGGAGCTGCGATTCAGGCCGGCGTTTTGACAGACACCTCGGGAGGCTGCGGGGTGGTCAATTTGCTCGGAGAAAAGACAACTTATGGCTCTCATTCGCAGAATGGACTTACAAGTGTAGGGTTCAACTCTTCGTTCCCCATGTCATTTGACTTCAACCAGAGCGCGCAAATCCTGAGCGATTCAGCGAAATGCCGAGATCCCAGGTGGGACCTTCTCACGTTGTCTACTATCTTTACAGCAGTGTTCTCACTCTTCACTACACATCCTCTTACTTTCTTTGGCCCCGTATTCGTCATCACTTTTTGGCAGGTTGCCATGGCCTCTGATCCTCCGTCGTACTCAGACTACCCGTCTCTAGGATCCACGGCTCTTGCAAACTTCCTTCCAGCTGCTTTCATTGCTGTCATCATCTACCAAGTCAGCGTTCGCAAAACTCTCACGCATCTCAACGCGCAATACGAGAAGACTGTCCTGTGGGTTGGCGCTCTATGGGTGGGAGCGTTGAACAGTCTCACTTTGGACATGATCCCTATTTCGCGCCTCACAGGGCATGATCTCAAGCAACAACCTGGTGCCATCACAGCACTGGTGATCATAATCTTGATACTGGTTGCTGTAGTTCTTTACCAAGCTTGGTGCTTCAGGGTCGAGGGTCGATTACCGCGATACCTGGGCATCTATGCAGTCCTCGCTTTTTGCTTGCTTATACTCTTAGCAGTACCGTCGGAGAACTTGCGGATACACCACTATATCCTCGGGCTCCTCTTGCTACCTGGAACAGCTACACAAACGCGCATTAGCCTGCTTTGCCAGGGCCTTCTTGTTGGGCTCTTTATTAATGGAGTTGCGCGCTGGGGTTTCGCATCCATCTTGCAAACCGCAGCAGCCCTGAGAGGCGACGCGCAGCTGGGCACTGGCCTAGTCTCAATCTTAGAACCTGTCATCAACTCTACGAGCATCACCTTCGCATGGGAAGGTTTGGCGCGCGGGTATGAAGGCGTCAGCGTATTAGTCAACGATGTCGAGCGCTTCCGTGGCTTCCACAAAGACGGCGACAACAATTTCACTTGGACGAGACAGGCACTTGACCATCCCGAGTACTTTAGATTTGGATTTGTGAATTATCAGCCATTCGGTGGAATTACGTACAGCGATTTTACACGGGCAGGCACTTGGTGGCCAAACGGAACGTGGGATGACCCTCCACCGGGTCGAACGTAGATCCCGAAGGTTTTCTAGACACATGGGGCACGTCGTTTCATTGCGTGTTACCCCAGAATATCCAATGCATACACTTTCCGTCTCCGCGGGAAGCTGACATGGTCAAAGTCACGGTAGCGACGAAAGCTCGCTTCACATGCCTACTCTTGGTGATATTTGACTGTCGACTCAGCGGCATCTGACAAAAAGGGGACCGCTCATCAACTTTCTCCAAGTCGCCGAACGGCTTAAGGGGAGACATGACAAGCCAACTGGCCTAGCGTTGAAGAACGGGCCGTTGCAATGATATTTCCCTCTCGTAAAGCGGACGTGCTGTATTAGAGTCTACGACTCTACTTCTGGGAAACTTGTATGACCTAGAAGATACGACTTGTGAAAGGCCCTCAAGAGCGACGGGTCGAACATCGTTTCTTCGATGCTCCGACTAGCTAGGAGAACATGCGATCTCCCCAAACCTACATCATTCTCGACGTATCAACAGATGAGAATTTGAGCGACGAGATACCAGACATCCAATCACATGCGGCTATTGCGGTCATTTGGTGTCAGATATGGCACCTGTGAAACCACACCGCTGTAACTGTGCTGTCAAACGTTCAGTAGTAGCACGGATTCGGCCCGAGGCCAGCAACAAGTCCCGTAAGGTATACGGGACGCCTCAGCCTATGACTCGCTATACCCATTGCCATTCGCTTGTGCTTCAATCTCCCCACCGATTAGCAAAACCTTGCGTGGATCCGTCGCTCCCTTAGTAGATTCTCACGGAGCCATCCGAGTAACTCAGCTGCATACACGAGACTGTGGTCATGCTTTAAACCCTTTTGACACCATCAAGGAAAGGAGGTCGTAGCATGGGGAAGCGGAAATACCATACGCCTTATTTTGGCAGGTACCTGCACCGCAAACTAGACGAAATCTTCATAGACGGTGTAGTCGATCATGGAGTGTACCATGGATTCGGCCTGTGAGGGTCCAGGAGTCCATGTTCATCTGTCGAGAGTATAAGGATCTCGTCTTCTGCTTTGACTAAGACTTGATTCCAGCTCCATCCTGTCATTGTTCACTTCGAACAGGACGGGGCAGATCCTGTACCTTCGTTTTCACCATGTCGGCCCACATTAGAGCCTCGCTGATGGATGTCCCCACCATTTGCTTTGGCTTCACTCTCGGATTCGCGACGCTCACTATCAGCAAGGCTGGAAAGCAAACGTTGTCCGTTCTACGCAGGAAACACAACAAGTTCAGTCCTTATGTCTTCATGATATGGGTTGAAATTGTTGTGTGCCTTGCTATGGCTATTTTGAGTTGGCTATGGGTTCGTGGAGATCTTCCATCCACGTCAGTATTCCGGTCGAGATCCTCTTTCACCTACGCCTAACCAACAACCTAGGCTCTGGTACTTCTTCGTCCAAGTCACCCTCTGGTCAATCCAACTTCAGCTCCTGTTGCAAATCATCGCAAATCGTATCTCCCTGATCCTGCCTTCCCGCAGCGACGGACGCCGCCTCAGACTCGGCCTTTTCCTAGGCATCCTGCTTTTGAACATCAGTGTGTACTGCATCTGGATTCCAGCCCGCATGAACGTTTCTCCAACATGGGTCAAGCTCAACAATATCTGGGATCGCGTCGAAAAAGTCATCTACCTGATCATCGACGCCGGACTCAACGCCTACTTCCTCTACCTGGTAAAAGTGCGGCTTGTAGATGCGGGATTGAAGAAATATGAGGAGCTGTGGCGGTTTAACGTAGGGATCAGCACTATCAGCATCAGCATGGATCTCTTGATCATCGGGATGATGAGCTTGCCGAATGACCTGGTGTAAGCTGTCTTTTCAGAGCTTGGTCATCCATTGGGAGGAGAATGCTAACGCGAGAATAGCTACGTCCAATTCCACCCCCTATCCTACATCGTCAAGCTCAACATCGAGCTCTGCATGTCCGACCTTATCTCCAAGGTCGTCCGCAAGCGCGACCGCACCGACAAACCCCACGAGCACGACTCCTCATCCAACCCCTCCCAAGGCACCGAATTACCCTCCACAAAAACCGGCACCTTCCGGGGAACCACACTCGGCGGCAGCAAGAACTTCAAAAGCCACATCACGTCGACGGTCCGGGAAGACCCTTTACCTGATCACAAACGCGATGCCAAAACCCCAGAAGCGGCGCGTTCGGGAAATGCAAGCGTGCATTCGAGCAGCAGCAGTGATAGTGGGATAAACTTCAGGGTGCCTGAGGATGGCATCGTGAGGACGGTTGCGGTGCAGGTTGAGGTGAATAGTGTCCGTGATGGGGATGAGCGGAGTACAAAGTCCACGACAATGCTGAGAGGCGGATGGTAAAGCTCAGGTACGAAGCGATACAATACATACATAATCTACAACATTTCTCACTGCCCTTCATAACTTCTGTGTACGGTCGCGATATACTCGTATTCATCAAAGATCCTAATTTCGCTACCTTACGTAAATCCGATATTAGAGTTTGCAGATGCAGGGCAGGTCATATGGGGTGGTAGGCGAAGACAACCACATTCAGATGAAGCTCAGATACATGCTGCCGCTGTGGCTGTTACACTAATATGGCGTAAGATGATCAATTACGATGGAGATTCGCTTGCCCCTGTCTGTAGATCCGACGGCCCACATCCGACGACAACTCGGAAAGCGTGCCGAGCATACCAATTACTCAATAGGAAACATGAAAGCAGAACAGGCTAACGGGTACATCCGTGAGTCGGCGACATGGTACCAGGTTGAGACTGTGCGGAGGTGTTGTGGAGTGATTTACCCCAAGATATATGTTGTACACTGCCTCTCTCACGAAACAGAGTTTCCGCTTTAGAGGGTACTGCTGCTACTCGCACGACCGACTCGAGACCGGATCTTCACTTCTTCATAACTTCTTCCTCCGATTCCCTGTCTCCGAACCTCGGACGAAGGCATCAAGTCATCTGAGCATTCAACATCTCAAATTGATATTGATTCACTACATAATCAACACTCCCAGACACCTCGCTGAACCAACAACTGGATGCCAGGAACAAGTAAGGCTTATTGGCGTCAAATTTATGCAAGAAGGTTACTCTCAAACTACCCATATGTGCCGACCACTGACCCTCCAAATCCTCACGCAATGCCATCTCCCAGAAGATCAACGATCGATAATTGGTATCACCGCTTAAACGCCTGCAAATGCTCTTCCGATCTGACCAGTCCGTATTTTTTCCTACACCCATTCCGGCATATCCCTCGTGATCTTCGGGCTGCCCAGCTTCAACGAGCTTTTCGTATGATACTCAAGCAAACTCGCCAGATCCGTGTCAACCTTCTCGTAGGATTCCCTAAGCTTGCCTCTCTTACCCAGGAACATATCTAAGCCGCCTGCATCCAGTCTCTTGCGCACGTCTTTGGCGTACTCTATCGCGTGTCTCAAGTCCTTCTTGTCCGCCGAACGCGCCTTGATGGTCAGGTAATTTCCGAGATTTAGTAAGACGGAGATGTCGCCGAAAGAGTTCACCATTGCGCCGGGCGGGAGATCCATGCTCTGGACGGGAGTCGCGGGGTTGATGAGGTGCTCCGCCAATGTGGCATTGACTTCGTCGAGATAGGTGAGGCGGACGCGTCCGTCGTTGCTTTCCAGGCGGAGCGCATGCTCGATGCAATCCGCGAGCGTATCCCAGATCAGTAGCTTTCCGTCGCGGGGCTGTAGCGTCTTGAGCGACCATAGGTGCGCATTTGCCCAGTACTCGTCCTCGACGAAGGCCTCGTAATTCGTCGCTGTTGCTATTCGCGAGCGCATCTCGTAGCTGCGGAGGAAGTCGCGGATACAGCGGTGCGCGTAGTTTACTTTGTAGTGCGCGAAATTGGCGACTTCAACGGATGTGCGTGGCGAGTCGGCGGGGACAGCTTCGAAGATGGAGACCAGATTTTTGCATTTGAAGACGAGGACGTTGCGCATCTTTTCGGTGCGTGTGAGGACTTCGCCGACCGTCAGCGGGCGCGTGTCTGCTTCAAGAGCGGACCGCGTGTCGGTATCGACGGCGCTGGTGAGGGGAAGGAGAGAGGGGTACCCGTGGGCATCTACGAGACGGAAGAGGCGTGCGGCCTGGGCGAAATGCTGGGCGTCGAGGTTGTCGAACATGTATATCAACAATGCCTCAAGCTCTTGTGGTAGAGCATTGACCCGCCATTTGATTGTGGAGACATCGTCTGACTCCTTGGTGCTCTGAATCAGGAATTCGGTAGCCAAAGACGCCCACAAGAATACGCCCGATGCTTTATCAATGAGTGTGTTGATGATGGCACGTTCCTCGGTACCGTCTGACTTTTCAGCAGGGATGTTGAACATGGTGTCATTCTGATCGAATGCATACAAGACGTAGTCCTGAATCCCCTTCCTCGTCCATTTGTTGAGTTCCAAGCTAGGCCAGTCCTTGAATGTTGCTTGGTAGATCACCGAGGGACGACTGGATATGCAGACTTTGACATTCTCACGGTTGGAGGCACTGATCAGAACAGTGAGCGCGTTGGTAGGGTCATCGTCCAATTCATCGAGGCCATCAATCATAAGCAGGAACTTTTTAGTCGTGTCGGAAAGCATAAGGTCAAACGCGGTTCGCAGCTCGGAGAGGCTGAACTTGTGAATGCCGCCGCCGTACGAAGAGAACTGTTTCCAACGTTCCGCAAAAATGCGTTGCACGATGCTTGGATCTTCGTCTAGAGGACCGAATATCATGTCCTGGAGAGCTTCGTAGAGTAGCGTGCGCAGTAGACCCATGGTGGTCTTCTGCAGATCTGTGCCGCAGTTCCACAGGAAGAAACCCGTCAGTATACCTGGTGAGTGGCCTGACCATCGCTCTAGAAATGGAAATAGTTCTTCGTTTCGGAAGAGATATTTCATCAGCGTGCTTTTGCCAGAGCCTGGCTTTCCTGTCTCGCGAATCAGCTGACGTTCGTCTTCGTGGTATGAACTTCGCGTACCTGTCAGCCAGAAGACATTCTGGCCACTCGTGTCTCCTAGCCAAACTGGGAAACTTCCTTTCCCTTGCTGTCGTGAGTTCCATATCCACTGGAAACTGTCTTCATTGGGTTTGCTGATGCTGTGCAACCGGTCATCCTGTTCCGGAAAATGCAGGTTCGCAAAGGTCAGATCTCGAAAGCGCGCTTCAATTTCAGCGAGAACCAAGTTGTCCACGAGCTTCGCAAATTCCTCGACGTGCTTTTTGTTTTTTGCCTTCCAATCGTTGGTGCTGATGGCTTCTATAGCCTCGTGCTGCCATGCTTCCTGGTGGTACGCTTGCGTGTGTTCCAAGCTGATCATGGAAAGCCCTTTCTCGGATGATTGGTCAATGTAAGCCCTGAATATCAATCAGTACACGTATGCAAGTACAACACATGTTGAGAGCTCCAACACACTTCAATGCGCGCAGCAGCGCCATGTCTATCTCTTTCCGCTGCAATTGCAGCTTCTTCTTCTGGGTCGTGATCGCCCCCTTGGTCCATACTGTCATCAATGGCTCCCGGAGATTCGTCCATGTCGATTCGCCTCCTACACATTTCGCTTGCGCTTGGTTGAGGCCGTCAATCAATTGAACTATGACTTCTTGGGTGGATTCGCTGAGCCTCAGCAGCAGCTGCGTCGCATCTTCCAACTTCCCACTCCTTTTCTCGTTGTATATCTTCTTTGACCTGCGCTTGTTGAGCGCTTCGGTTAGTCGATAGAGCTCGTGCGTTACCGCACGTAAAAGGTGGGCATTGTCGACGCCTGAGCCAACTCTCGGTTGGTAAAACTCGTGACCACTGATGAGGATCTTGGTCGCAAAGTCGACGAGCTGCAGGGCGCAAGCTGCTAGCCCCACAGCGGGTAGAGCCTTCGGCATGTTGGGAAGTGATGACAGTTGTTCATCGTTCGGCAGAGGGGTTGCAGATGCGCCGTCCCCGCCGTTTTTGACAGGTCGGGGCGGACTCCGTTTACGTTTCGCGAGCCACTTGGACGGTCCCATCCTGGTCACTTGGCGCGCACTCTCAAACCCGACGATGGCCTGATGTAGTATGGTCAGCCTTGTCTTTGTGATGATCCAAATGTCCTCGTCCTCGACGCGTAGACGAAACGATAGTTCCGCTCCTCGCGGTCGTGATCTCCCACAAGGTTGTCCCTGAATCCTGCATACAAAACACGTTTCTCGCGCGGCCGTCGCTTTGCTCTGAAACAGCGCTGTATCATGAAACTTACAGTCGGAGTCGGAGTGCGATCGGTACTGATTGAGGCATCCGCCGTATTGGCAGCCTGATGGTAGAACGAAGACCAACTGCGACGCGTAGGCCAACCGCGGTCAGCCAAGAAGGCCCAAATCGCGCTGTCCATTGGAATTGCACAGAAGAAGAAGTAAGATCGTTGGTCAAAGTGGTACTTTGCCCTTGCCTTCGCTGTCTTCAAAGCGAGGGGACTGCGGAAGGTGAATCACCAGTTGGGTGAAAGGATGGGAACATCAACACATCACTCTGCGCAGAAGAGCGTGCAGATAGGCTCGGCATTGCAAGTGGTATATTCTTGAATACTGGAAGAGCTGGTTCAATTGTAACCCACCAAAGCGAGAGATGGCGAAATGGCGAACGAACACTGCGCTGTGCCGATACCTCGAAAACTGTAGGAAGGAAACCCAAAGCACGGCTAGAATATGCGCAGGAGAAGAACTTGTAGGCATAGAAGTTTGGAAGCCCAGAAGGGCGATCGGTCACTTAGGCCACCAAAGGAAAGCTCGCTGAACGCTGGTACCGAGCTTCAACATCCAGCGTCTTCAGTAGCGGGATGCTTTCCTTCTTCTAGGACATGGCGACTCGCATATTTTGGTGGAACTACTCGCTGCCACGGCTGTCAGACAAGAGCAGGAACGGAGAGAACGTTGCCTGCCAGTGCCTTCCCAAAGCGTTGGGGGGAGTCTTCACTGTTCGTCAACAAGCGTCTGCCTTCCCCTCTCAGAAACGCTCACTTCACGCCGCCGCCGCCGTCTTCAACTGTTCCTTGGACGCACTTCAGGCACCAATACCGGCGCCGTGGCAACGCTTTCCCGCTCACGCTCTTTAGTTCCGCCAACGCTGCGCAGCCTCCACCAGGCACGCAGCTCTTGCTCGTACGTACTGCCTCCTTTGTACGCGACGATGTCAATAACAAGGCCCGAAGACTACGGCGATATGCCTGCGCCAGTGAGCAAGATCACCAAGGATACCATTACCGTGAAGGGATCTGACGCGCTAACATATGGACTTGAGTGCACCATGGACGCGCTCCTCAAATCCAAGTCGAAGATCATCTTCTGGACGTAAGTGGCTTTCATAGTCTTCTGCCTCGACTGCAGGGCACTGATTGCTATAGTGGATGCGACCCCAAGCACAAGCTCTTCGAAAAGCTTGCCTACGAGTGGAGCCTTGTCCCGCTTGTCAATCACCGTTCCAAGGAAGACATCTCCGGTCTACTCGACAAGTCCCACCGCATTGCTCTCGTCTGCATCACTGGCTTCTTCGACGAAGGTGGCGACTTCGTGTTCTTCGTCAAGGGCTATAAAAACCTCGTGAGCAGATCCCGCTGTCGCTTCAATCTCTTGTGACAGTGCTAACGGTTGCTTCAGGCAAACTTCTTGAAACTTACCTTCAGCGGGAGGGCTTACGACGATCCATGCTTCGCGACGTCGCTGTCGGTTTTCAGCTTCCAGCAACTCATCGACACCCCCGGATTGGAGTGTCTGGCAACCCATTGCGTGGGCAAGACAGAGACCAAGGGCTTGAGGTGGAGGTACCTTTACAAGTCAGCCGTCAATGCGTGGGACAAGCTTGAGTTTGATGAGCAGAAGTATTTTAGAATCAGGGAGAGGTTGTTGATGAACCAGGCCCCACTGAAGCAAGCCCTATCAGACACGGAGGAGGATACCGACATGGATGATGATACCGACACCGAGATGTCGGATGATGAGGAGGATGATGATCCTGATGGTCTTTATGATGAGGATCTTTATGATGATGATGACAAGTACGAGGGCAGCTTCACGACGGACAAGTAGGAGAGTGATGAGCAAGAAACCGGGCCTATGAAGTCAATCACGCAGTAAAAATCACAATACCATCGTGAGATATGGGCATGATTCTACGACGTTGAGTTACCCTAGGCTATATGATCAGAGCTCAGTTACAGGCAGTCCCAGTCATCCCACGGAGGGATGGACCGGCGGAAGTGTCCTACTTTGTCAATCATCATGAAGCTAGACGTCGGATTGTCAGAGATTTACAGCAGCCTCCCCCAGTAAGCTAGGACGCACCATACAACAGCAGGGTTGGCGGTGCTATAAAACGTCATCCCGATGTGAAGTGCCGGCGTTTTCAGCCTCAACTTGGATGTTTCGCCAGCCACCTACAGGGTCTGTATACGCTCCAACAAATCAGCCAACTGAACGGCGCCGCATGCGGCTCCGCTGCCACTTCTGAGCGCCCACACCGGACCATGGTCCGCTTCCAGCCACGCGCGTTTCCCGTGCTTGGCCGTTGCTTGACAATGCTTATCATGTACTAGCCGAACCCTCGGCACGGCTTGATTCGGGATCATCTCAGCTGTGCCTTGTTTTGGCCCTCTGCAGCTTGCCCGCACTCGAACGCTGCCTCCACCCGTTCGCTTCTTGCGCAGCCACCTGTGGCTCTTCACGACACTGCGCCGCACTTGAGCAACGCCTGCACTGTTGCGCGATCTTATCGCAGTGCAAGTACCGGATAGTCTCTATCGAGCCCTTCCGACCCTCCTCCGCTGCAGCGCAACAATGTCAGAGAAGACGGATGCACCGCACAACGGGTCCGCCAATGGCGCACCGCCTAACGGCAATGCGCCTGGGACATCGGAGAATCAGGACGAGAAGAACCCACTGGCGCCACTGAAGGAGAAGGCGCGGACAGATTCGAGCAAGAAGGGGCCAGCCGGTGGCTTCGATGATACGCCTATACCGCGCGCTCCGCCCGGCTACACCGTCAAGATCACACTGCACCGCGCAACGAACCTCCCTCTCGCCGACATCAATACCCTCTCCGCCGACCCCTACGTTATCGCCGAACTCCACACCTCGCTACCGACGCGCCACAAGGAAGACCCGCCGCTTCAACGGCGCACGCCAACGATCCGCCAAGAGACGGACCCTGTTTGGAACGCAGAATGGATAATAGCCAATGTCCCCGCGTCGGGCTTCAGATTGAAGTGCCGTATATACGACGAAGATCCGGCAGATCACGACGACCGCTTGGGCAATGTGCACGTCGTAGTGGACTCGTTGAACGAGGACTGGAGTGGTATACGTGAGCAGTCCTATCCGATCAAGAAGCGGATGGCAAGCAAGAGGGCCTACTTGCTACGCGCTTTGGCTGTGTGCTTCAACAAAGCCGAGCACATGCACGGCGAGATGTTCGTGAGCGTGGAAGTACTAGGCCGCACCCAAGATGAAAATGGCGGCCGAGTCTATACCGTGGGACCGCAGTACTGGATACGGCATTACTCGCCGCTGTTAGGTCGTCTCTTAGGGCAGAAGTCACCCAACGAAGAAGGTTCGAGCAGTGCGGCGTCCGAAAAGAAGAAGAAGAAGAAGAAGCCAGAGCGCTATAACTTCCAGGCGAACCAGATGCAGCTGCGCGGACCGACCCCCGAAGCGATGTATCATCGCTACGTCGAGTTCAAGCCCTTTGTCAAGGCCATGTTTACTGCGAAAGGCTTCCGTGGGTATATTCTCTCGAAAGCATTGCACCATCAACACACCCGCGTTTACAACTTCGATCGCGAGACTGCATTCGAGTCCTTCCCAGAACCCTGCAAAGAATTCACACAGAAGTTCCTGGAACTTGTACACCACGACCAAGGAGGGCGCATCTTCACATATGTTCTCACACTAGACGGCCTTTTCCGCTTCACCGAGACCGGCAAGGAGTTCGGCATCGACATGTTGTCAAAGCATACTATGCACTCGGATGTTGCCGCCTACATTGCCTTTTCAGGCGAGTTCTTCATCCGGCGGCTTAAGCATCCGCAGAACAAACCTCCCGAGGAAGGCGGCCACAATGAATCACATCCTCCCGACGAAATCTCGGGTGGCCCTCCAAAAGACCAACCTGTCAAGGACCCGTCATATTACGAGCTGATCATTGACAACGACTCCGGAACCTATCGCCCCAACGCTCAACTCCTTCCCCAGCTCAAGTCTTTCTTCGAGTCGAACTTTCCTGGCCTGCATGTCCTCACGCTAGACTGCCAGGCCGACGCCGATAAGATGGATAAGATGAAGAAAGAACAACGCGAGCGCAAGAAGGTTGAGGGCGATCACATCGTGTACAAACAGATCAGCCGAAGCAGTAGCATGAGCTCGAGCGACATAGAAGATCTGGAGAGGCTCGAGGATCAGGACAGTAGGGAGCCGCATTTCAGACACCAGGTCCAAGGACTCATGGCCGGGAAGGGGGATGCTATGAAGATGCATGCGAAAGACTACAAGCCCAGCAACAACCGCGAGGGTTGGAGAAGCAAGGATCATCCTGCAAGACATGACGATGCGTCGCAAGCAGAAGGCGTTGCCCAGTCCAACGGAGAAGAAACCGCCGGCACGACCCAGCAAGGTCCATCAAATTCTTAAAACACCACAGTCCATCTGTGCGTTTCTTCTTCTGGTACGGCGTTTATATTTCTTTTCGCATCTTCTGGTAATCGGAGCGCAGACCCGCAGCTTAGGTTTCGCCAGAGCTGGCGCGTCTTGGGAAGGAAAGGGAAGGAGGAATGAGCAGGGACACATACTGATATAGGATCGCTCACTATGAGATACCCGCATCTCCTATGTTCATGTGTATAGGCTTGTTGCACGTACTGCTTTCTAATAAGCGAGACTAGTTTTTCTTAATCGTAGTTCATTTGTAATAGAATGGTTCGGAAGCGGCGCGTGTACCAGATCTGTGGCGTGACGGCATAAAGGCACGAGGAGCCCACGCTTTTCCACGATTATTCAATCTGGTAAACCACAGATGGCTCAGGTAAAAACATACCGTGTTGCGGGTGGGCGTGGGGTTCCGACTCCACCTCCGACTCGGAACCCGACATCTCTCTCTGGCACAAAGCCACACCTCATCATAATATCTTCCCAGTAATTTCACTCGCTTCATCGCCTTGTCTTCGCGCTCTACCCAAAGTCAACTCACCATTACCTCTTCCAGCCAGGAAATCCACAACATGGCCACCCCCGTAAACCCCCTCGACCACCTCGCCATCCAGAACGTCCTCGCCCGCTACTGCGAAGCCCTCGACACAAAAAACTGGTCTCTCCTGCAAAAAGTCTTCGTCCCCGACGTGCAAGCAGACTACCCCTTCAACCGTGGGCTCAAAGGTGCAGACGCCGTCGCAGACGCAATCAAGAATAGACTTGGGCCTATACGCACACATCACTCCCTCACCACGTGCAGTGTAACCTTCCAGCCTAATAAGAATTCCCCATCAGGGAAATCCGCGACAGCAGTTACTTACTTCGTTGGATGCCACTTCGGCCAAGGGCCGCACGAGGGGAAGGTGCTGCAAGCGTATGGGCGGTATGTAGATGAGCTTGAGGTGCAGGAGGTAGGGCCGGGCGGGGATTACGAGGGCGTGCAGGGCGCGAGTGGGGTGTGGAGGATACGCAGGAGGGAAGTGGGGTTCACTCAGAGGGTAGGGGATGAGAAGATCATGAAAGAGTTTTGAGAAACATCGCGATGAGTGGAAGGGGCAGGGTGTTGTAATGTCATCGATGAATTGGACAAGCTACTATCGGTCTCCGAGCAAGGAGAAACTAGAGGTGGAGTCGAAAAGCCGCAGCGAAGCGATACCACACAAAGCCATCCACCCATCCATATCCCATATCAATTAGACCCAATGACTATGCTCGCCTTGGGGTACTTCGTCCATGCACGCTATGCCTTAACCATCAAATCCGTGCACTCATTCATAAACCTCGTGAAGTGGTATCGTGCAAATCCCTCGAAAAGAGGAAGAGAAACAAGAACGTGGCTTGACGCCGGTCGTGAGACAATCTAAGCGGACGCCCCTAACTTCGCCTCGGGAGGATAGCAGTAGAGGGCGCCGCCGTATGTACGTTCGGAAAAGTATTTCAAGAGTGGTCGGTCTTGACCTTGGAGAGCTTGGTAAGAACGCCGAGAAGGCCTGTAAATATTGTTAGTTAGCTTGATCGTATCGGAGCCAAATAATGCTTACCAGTTGTGCCAGTAGGAAGTGTCGATGAAGCGAGCGAGTTCCTCTCGCCTACGGTGACGGTGTTCACACAACGCACAGTCGAATTCTCCCTGAGCTCCGAGGCCCATTTGAAGACGATCTCGTCATCGCGGTCGTTGCCAGCGATGAACAAGAAGTCCGGACGATCGGATGGGGGATATTTGTCGAGGATGTGTTGCGCAGCAGTTGCCTTGTCGTAATCGGCCGGCTCAATGATGACGGAGTCCTTGGTGGGAATGGCCCTCACGCGCTGGGACGCAGAGGCATCATTGATCTGGTTCGCACACTCACCAGCTTGGCGACTGGCAGTGTCGGTCGCGCTCTCATAGTGGAAGATGAGCGAGCACTGACGTTCTTCGACCCAGCTACCCTCGACACGCTCAACGTAGTATTGGAGGATATCCTTGATAGCCTTTTTCCATGCCTGGGTCTTGTCCTCGTCGGGAAATTGCACCCACTCATCTGAGCCACCTTCGCGCACGAAGCAACCGTTCTCGGCGATGAGGCCGAGGTTAGGGAGGCGGTTGAACGCTAACTCGAGTTCCTCGACGGTGCGCCCACTCATGACATAGACCGTATTCCTCTTGTCGTTAAGAATGTCGCTGAGGATGTCGATGACCTTATCAACGTTCGTAATGACAGTGTTATTGACAGACCCATAGTTGGCAAGAGTTCCCTCATAGTCGAGAATGAACAAGCGGTTGGAGGTCAACTCATAGTCCTTGATCAGATTTGATGCGGACAAACGAGGAATGGACATGGTGTCACGGCGGAACTGCTCTTCGAAGACGGCGTTCAGCTTCTCCGTCAAATTTCTCACCCAGTACTCGCCCGTGTGATGCAACACGTTGCTGCGCAGCTTGTGGTAACGCGTAGCTTTCTCGTCTTCGCTCATCTCCAAAGCCACCTTGAAAGCATCAGCAATGCCCTGGTAGTGCCAAGGATTAACCGCAAGCTCAGCGCCATCGAATATCGAAGAGCTGCCAGTAAACTCGCTGAGGATGAGTGGACTATGCTTCTTGTTGCTGTAAGCACCGTCCTGGCAGATGATGAACTCGTGCGCACTCAGATTCATGCCCTCACGAAGACTGGTGATGACCATGGCGTCTGCGATGGAGCACAGAGCGAGGTATTGATGGAAGGAGATATCCTGCCTGAGAAACACGAGCGGGTTATGAGACAGAGTGGAGTACTGAGCGTCGATACGCGTGACAATCTCAGAGACGGTAGTAGCCAGCTCTGGATCTTCCCGTGTCGATGTAGCAACCTGTATCAAGACAACCTACAATACCAGTGAGCGACTTCTCTAGATCCAACTATGAGTACTACTAACCTTGTCCCTCCATTCAGGGTTCTTCTTTAGGAAGACTTCGAAAGACAGAAGCTTCTGCCGCACTCCGCGGATGCTGTCCAACTTGTCGCGGGCAACAATGACGTGCTTGCCTTGGTAACGCTCCGTCAGGGTCTTGATCCAGTCTTGGACCTCCTTCTCGTCCCGACCTTGTGCAAGTTTCTGGGGATCTATGCCTATGGGCGAGGCGAAGACGTTGACGAAGCGATTCTCAAGCTGGACGCCATCATCAACGGCCTCGACTGCAAGGATACGGCTACAAGTCTGGAGGAAATGGTACGCGTATTCAGGAGTTTGGAACGCGACAAGGTTGGCACCGAGCATGCCCTCGAGCAGCTGCGTACGGGCTGCCAAACAGCGAAAGACCTCCGAGGAAGGGAACGCGGTATGGAGGAAGAAGCCGATCTTCGCGTCGGGAAGCTTCTCCCTAACCATCGCCGGTACAAGGCAGAGGTGGTAGTCATGGACCCAGATGGTATCACCACGCTTGTAGTTCTTGACAATCTTGTCCGCAAACGCCTGGTTCACATTTTCATAGAACTTCCATGAGTGATCCAAGAAAGCCTTGCTCTTGGGGTGATCGGGGATGACGTAGTGAAAGACGGGCCACAGAATCGTCTTGCAATAGTGTGCGTAGTGTCCATCGTAGTCCTTGTTGTTTACGTACACGGCAAGGGCGTCATGCTCCTCCTCGAGCTTCTCGTATATTTCTTTCTTCTTGCTTTCGTCGATGTCGTCGGTCGGGAATCCTATGAGACCAACGTGAATAACATCCTGTGTGCTTCCCGCATTGTCTGCTGCGCGGACAGCATTGGTGAGACCACCGTTGCCTTGGATTGCAGGCACTATCCTGTAGTTCTGCTCCCAACGGGGATCGCTCTTCTTGTTACCCGAGTTCGTCTGGTATAGCGACCGAGCCCGCTCCCGCGACTGCTCACGCTGGTGTTGCTTACGTTCCTCGTTCTTTTGGTACTCTAGCACGTTGTCTGCTGGACGGAGAGCTCGGGAACGGGGCTGGTTGAAGAACATGCCGCCCGCTCCCCACTCGGGAACGTGGGCATCACTGCGCACTAAAGTCTTGGTGTCGTTCGGCCTGAGGAAGTGGGCTGTGGCGCTTGGCTGCGTAGGAGTGAAGTAATCCTCTTGTGCGAGCATAGCGGCTGGAGTCTTAGGAAGGGTGATGCCCGCGGGCGCGTTGTCCCGGAGAAGACTGCCCTTCTGAGCATCCTCATGGCTGCCGATCGAGTTCTTGCGAGTCAGATCGGAGACAGGTATGGTTGGGACGGGGCTCGCGGCTTGGGACTGTTGAGGCTTCTCAAAGTCCGCCGTATAGGGTAGGAACCTGCGCAAGTTAGCCAGTAGCTCTTCACAATTCTCTCACGCAGCTGCAGAAGCTGAGGCAGACGGTGATACTGCACCGCGGGGTTACTTACAGAGCCGCGTGGAAGTTGGACATGGTGGGCGGCCAGTTGGCGTTGGTGCCCGATGGCGATAGGAGTGTTATCAATGCGGGAGGTTTTTGTAGGTGTGGGAGGAGTGTGGAGGGGTGTTGAGGGGTGTTGACCCGAAGTGGGCGGCGGTGACGGGGGAAAGAGTGGAGTGGGATCGCGATGGTAAAAAAAGTTTCCTGTGAGGTCGACAGCTAGCGTCACGTTGCGGTAAACGTAGCTCTCTGGTCCAGCAAGAACACGGCTTGCAAACCCCTGCTTGGCTGTGCCAACGCGGAAGACGGCAAGCCACACGCTTTATACGCAGCTGGAGCAATAAGCTGACCCGGCAACTTCCTTGGTTTCGCGTGCGAGGATCGTTGGGTGCGACGAGGGTTCCTGTTCTTTCTGTCTTGCACCGCGCCCATCGATATGACGTATCTACGGCCAGGCACAGGGCAGCTCGGGCCCCCACAATGGCACAGTCTTACTGTTTCACGCTCTTACGAAGGCACAGTCCATTACGAGGTCACTATAGCATCAATCTTACACGCTGCCTCAACAACAGCTGAAACCATTGTGACCAAGAGTGCGACCTTGGTAGCGATATCCGTTAGCAGACCGGTCCCTCACCCCTATGACGAAAGTTTCACGCTCACTGGACAGGGAATCATCCCACTGCAGCTAACCTTATAATCCCTGGTGGATGGGTTGACATGCCGCTAGAGAGAACAGCGTAAGGTACGCTCGGCTGCTTCACATCAATGCACGTGTCGTGATGGGATTTCGTCAGAATGCCATCGCCTGCAGGCAAAATGCGATGCGCGGGCGGACTGCTGCAGAAAATCGGGCTGCCCGGGCTGCCTGCATTATCTGGCACCACTCTTCCACCGTGGCGTACATCACAGCCCTTCTCCTTCGAAGAGGATTCCTCTTGCCGAGTTTTGTAGCTGAGTCTGGAGAGATTCGTGCGTTGGACCATCAACTGTACGAGACACTCTTTGCACGCCGATTTGCAAGTCAGCACTATGGTATTGCGCATATATTATACAGTGTGATCGATACGTTATTTCCATCGACTCTTCCCTTCTTCCCTGCCGATAATGGACCATAGGGCTTCTAATTACGCGCACCCTACGTACCATAGTATTTCTCTCCAGCACCTCCTACTATGTACGTGCACCCAGCGCAGCCGCGGAATATTCTCGTCAAACTGTCCAAGAATGACCCCACCTGCGGCCCCAGCAGCAATTGGTTCTGGCATATTCTGTCGTTTGAGCGCCGCGAAGCCCGTAGCTTGCGTGTAGCTCCGGTGATGCGTACCACAATAGGCAAAACCTGCAGTAATTTTTTACGCTCACGCAAGCGCAATAAACGACTTTTGACAGAGCCAGACAGACAGCTCCAATATCTAGAATATGGACCGCATACAGCATTGCTTGGCAACATCCCAAAGTAGTTGAGCTCGTGTCCTTACTCGGGTCTCCTCCTATAGGTGCGGCATCGAGGTACCGGCATGTCCTTGAGAGAGCTCTCTATCAAAATTCCGCCGATGTACGCCCGTTTCATGTTGTTTTCGAGGGCTTTGAATGGTCTCGCCCAGTTCTAGAAGCACATGGACACTCACCATCACTCACACTAAGCAGCACTACCCGCTTCACCGCACCGTATGATTCGCACGGCATCGTCTACATTTCGCTGCACCCATGGTCCTTTCTAAACTGCCTCTTCCGGCAGTTAAAAGTGAAAAAGTGTCGAACGCTGAGGAAAAGAACCCACCAGTGAATTGATCGCGAGAGAAATACTAGCACGCTATGGACGGAATGAGGGTGGAAGGGTGGGCGAAGGGAGGGTCTCTGTGGACAGGCAAGCCAGCAGCGTCATGCATGAGGGTCTGCGGCTGATTCAAGGCGTGCAGCACAGCACACGAGCAGTCGAGTGAACGTGCCCACGTGGAAAGCAATGTGCAGTTGAAGGTTTTCGCCGGCAGAGTTGGGTTTGGACCTTGCGTGCCTCAGGCCAGAGCGCCAGCCTCGGTGGCTTCCCCACAACTGCACGCACCCAATCCCGCCTCCGCGCCTCCCGCATCCACCACCCACATCCGCACAAAGCCATTCCGAGCAACGCCATTGTACCACACCGAACCCGAACAAGAAAAAGCAACACTAGGTCCGCCATGGCGGAAACCGACCCATTCTTCGCGCGCATCCCCCTCGCCTACCGCGCCCTCCTCCTCTACGTCGAACCCGTCATGGCCTTCAACGGCTCCATCCTCTGCCTCTTCTTTCCCTCGCTCTTCCTCTCCACCTTCTCGCCTTACCTCTCCTACCACGCCGACTCCCAGATCATCTACAACCAGCTCGCGGCCACCTACACGCTCTTCGCGTTCAACCAGGCCGTCGTGCTGCGCATCGCGAAGGACATCCGCGTGTGGAAGGCAATTGTGCTAGGCATATTGGTGTGCGATACGGTGCATCTGTGGGCTGGGTTTGATGTCATGAGGAGGGATGGGACGATGAGTCCGGTAATGTGGAGGGCGGAGGATTGGGTTGCTGTGGGGAGTTTGATTGTGCCCATGGGGTTGAGAGTAGCTTTTTTGCTCGGGATTGGGGTCAAGGAGGATGGTGCGAAGAAGATGCAGTAGGAGGGCGCGCGCGAACTGGAGAGAGTTGTATGAAGACATGCAAAAGCTGGCATTGTTCGTGCTACGGGGCTTCCAGGCGACATGGTTGGAGGTAGGCCATGGGCAACTTGCCAGCGCAAGCTGCATCGTTCAAGCAACAGCTTGTCGATGTATAGTAGGCCTTGCGATTCCAGGGCATCCATGACCAGAGGCTCTCGTTTTTGGAAGACACTAAATGTATCTACCACAAGCTCATCTACACACCATCTATTCCGCTATCACATCTACCTTGGTCCTCACCCTCAAGGGGCTGTTGACGCATTTGCCATCAACGGGGCATTGACCCATCCACCCCCGAATTGACCCGTGCCCGGACTACCCTTCCTGCGCACGAACACGCTCCCCCACCTTTTCCTACCCTGCGCGTCCTCGGTCTCAATATTCAACGTCAATATACCCGACTTTCCTATATAAGCTTCGTAGAACTGCTGGTGGTCCATAACCTGCACCCAGAACCGATGGAGGAACATCTTCGCTGCCTCAGTGTTCGCCGTATGCCGACTCCTAAAGGTGCCCACCAACTTTTCGCTCTCTAGCTTTGCCTTTTCTTTGAGCCAGTCCTCTTGGACCAGCTCGTATTCAGCTGTTCCGCCGCTTGGTGAGTAATCTTGTGCGCCTATGTATGCTGAATTCTCGAGCGCTTGGCGGATTTTGGCGGGATATGAACTTAGGTCTTCGGTGAGTTCGAAGTTGAGGACCTTCGGTAGCGAGGACTTTCTTGGGCTCGGGGCATGGAGCGGAAATTCTTCATCGTTGGCGTGGATGGGCTCGCTGTTGTAGGGTCGGTCAATTCGCCTTGGATTCATACCATTGGATTTGAAGTCAACCAGTCTCTCCGCATAGCTTTCGTCGCCGAAGCTACTGTTTTGTCGGATGGGGGTAGCAGTAAGAGGTTTGAATAGTGATAGATCAATCAAATAAAGAGGAGGAGGGGGAGGAGGACTTGCACCAACCCACGCGGCACTTCTGCTGCGTCTCCGCTGTGGTGGCTCCGGTAACCGCGGTAAAGTGCCACTGCACGGCGGATTCAAGACGTCTTCGGTCGCCTGTGGGCATGAAGCAGGATCTGGATTTTGTATATTTGCAGTATGAGGCCGAAGTTCCATACGGCCGTTGACCTGGTACGCTTCATGTCTTGCAACTTCGTCACGCTGCCGATCCTGGGTACTCAGATTGTGATCCGTACAGAAATCCCATGGCGGTCCTAGGCAGCCCTTGTACTTCCACAGATCACTGCAGAAGCCAAGGTGGAGGTGGCCGCATTCACCACATCTTCCCGGAAGAGCTATCGAAGGGAGAGTAGGAATTCTATCAGGAAGAGGATTGAAAGGGATAGGATTAGGTCTAGAGGTTCCAGTAGGAAGAGGACAAGGTGCTAGAGGAAGAGGAAAGTATTCGTGGAGTTCCTTCAATATCTTCGGCGGCGGAGGGGGCGACGGCAGCTGCTCTCTTTCGGAAGACATTTTCGAGATCTGGCATGGGATACTGCTGGATGGGAAAGAAAGGTGGAAGTACTCATTTTACACGTGTGGCACACGTGTGCCACGTTGTCGTTCTGTTGGGAAGGTACAGTAAAGGTGGGCTTACCATGGTTTGCTTCACCTGTCTCCACTTCACCCATAGTACACGAGTAGGGACGCTTCCACCAACATCAAACTTCACAACAACTAGGACATCGGATTCGATTGCTATCTGTGTTCTCATTTAATTGAGACACTACATCATATTCTTATCTGCTTTGGTGTATCACGGTTCTCAGAGTTATAGAGTAGAGGCTCACATACAAGGATTATGGTTCGCAACTGTAGGTGACTCTATTCATATTGATAAATCGATAGACATCAGTGCCTAGCCTTCCTGGCTCAGCTGCCCAACGAGTGCCCGCTCACAGACCTGGCGTCCCAGGTATGAGAACCATCCAACCCATATTGACGCCATCAAGAGGGCTGACAACCAATCTCAAGTTAAACGCCACAAACACCACTCAATCTACCAATTGTCCCAACCTCGGTACCATCTCTCAACTCCCTCCCTCCGCCTTGACACCCTCCACCACTGTGGGCACTTTCGCCTCCTTGATCACCTCCACTTTCGTCCTCTCCACATATAGTACCTTGGTGTGCCTCTCACCCTCCACCAATTCCGACACAAATAGACTGAGACAATTATCCTCATCGAACCCACACCCCACCTCATCATACCTCACGGCATGCAGATGAGCGAACTTTGGATTCTTGACTCCCTTAATAGGCGCTAACAGGACGAATTTGGGCTTCTCATTCTTCTCAGCAAGTCGAGAATTCCTAGCCAGAAATTGGTGGAGCAGACGGGCGTTTGCAAAGCTTAGTGACGGTGTGCTCTGTCCGACCGGGAGAGAGGAGAAGTCTGTGGCTGAGCCGACGGCGGTGTCGGATGTCATAGTGTATCGATAGTGTGGATTGATGGGGACATTGGTCTGGAAAGCCTCCATAACGGCGTGGATCTCAAGCTGGCGGAGTTCAGCGATGGTCGCGAGGGTGCGATCGGGAAAGAATAGGCTGGCTGTCGAATTTGTACCGATGCTGAGTGTGAAGAACTTGTTGGGGAACGCAGGAGTAGCGACGCCGGATGCAGGCCTAGGAGCACTTGAGCCTTGAACCGAGTTTGCGCCTGGCGGCATGGTCCTGGGGTTCTTGGGCGGACGCGGGGCTGTGAGTGATGTCGAATGGATCTCGATGATATCAGAATCATCCACGTCGACGTCAATGACGCGTCTCTTGGGTGGCATAGTGGCAGCTTTTGGGTCAGTTGAGTGGGTGGGGAATTGAGAGGCAGAGAACTCTTTGCGGATTCGCTCAAGGAGTTGCGCACGGCGACCGTGGTCCATTGACGAGATCAATCAAGTTTATCTCACTTGATGCAGATGCCGCAAGCAGACGGTGGGGGTGATAAGAAAGTATTCAGATTGGAGAAAAGGACTGCAGTGTGGTTATTGTTCTTAGATTGGTATATAGCTGGTCTCTTACTTAAAGCTTCGCCTTCGGACCCTGTTCCTCTTCCTGTGCCTTTACCTTCAACACCCTCCTCAAAATCTTCCCGCTAGCGCTCTTCGGGATCTCATCTAACCACCTGACACCGCCTCTTAGTCTCTTATGACCCGCCACTCTCTTACCCAGCCAGTCAACGATCGCCTTCTTTTCATCGTCTGTCCGACCCAGACCGTCTTTGGGCACAACATATGCCCTCGGTAGCTCGGTTGCCTCCTCCTTTTCATATACACCAATGACTGCAACGTCGTTGATGGAAGGGTGAGACAGTAGTATGCCTTCCAATTCTGCAGGAGCAACTTGAAAGCCTTTGTACTTAATGAGTTCCTTGATGCGGTCCGTGATGTAGAAGTTGCCATCAGCGTCTTGGTAGCCGACATCGCCGGTCTTGAAGTACCCATCGGGCGTCAGAGCGTTGGCAGTTCCCTCAGGGTTGTTGAGGTAGCCCTTAAAGACATTAGGACCCTTGATCCACAGCTCTCCCACTTCACCAGGCTTGAGCTCCTTTTCCTCCGGAGACATGTACTTCGCTTCTTGATAGGGCAAGAGCGTGCCAACTGAGCCAATCTGTGTATTCCATGTTTCCCACGGTTGCGTATGTGTAGTAGGACTCGTCTCTGACAGTCCGTAACCTTGTTTTATCGGAATCTTCAAGCGGTTGTACACTGCCTCGACTAGCTCCTTGGTCAAAGGCGCAGCGCCCGAGTTCATCATTCGTACCGTGCTGAGATCATACTTGGAGACCACGGGACTCTTTGCGAGAAGGACCACGATGGGTGGGACGACGTACAAGAAGGTGACTTTGCGCTCCTGGACGATCTTGCAGAAGTCTTCGAGATCGAATCGCGGCATGACTACGAGTTGAAAGCCGGAGTACATGCTCTGATGTATCAAGCAGGTAAGGCCTGTCATCGTTAGTCAGACGAATTAAATGAAGTGTATAATGCAAAGCACATACCGTAGATATGAAAGAACGGCAAGAAAGCCAGAATCTTATCACCGTCTCCACCAGGTCCACCTGTCGAGCTCAGCTTTCCTCCCTCTGCCACCTTGATCATCATCGTATTGGCCACAATGTTTCTGTGCGTTAACATTACTCCCTTAGGATGTCCCGTCGTTCCGGAAGAGTACACCAAAAAAGCGAGATCCTGGTCTGGTTTCGCCTTCGTCCTACGGTATCTCGCTGACCCTGCCGTCTTTCTTATGCTGGTGAAATGCTTGACCCTGTAGGTCGGGTCGCGCTCATCTCCCATTACGATGACATGGTCTAGTGGTATGCCGACCTTGGTCGCAGCCTCCTGTGCATTCTTGATGAAAGCCATCTGCGTGACTATAGCCTTTGCGCCAGCATCCTTCAGCTGGAATGCGAGCTCATCGACCGTGTACGCTGGGTTCGCAGGGCTGAGCACTCCTCCCGCCCAGTGGGTGCCCCATGTTATCGCCGGTGTGTCGATACAATTTGTTGTGTACAGCGCGAGAACGTCGCCTTTCTGCCAGTCCCATAGTGCCTTGAGGCCCTGGCCGAACTCGATTGCAGTCGCTTTGACTTGGGCGTAGGTGTAGGATCGGTTTGTGTGAGGATCAACATAGATTACTGTACTGTTGTCAGCGCGATACTCATAATCGATACTGGCAGCATCAAGTACCTTTGTCATCCGAAAATGGCTTATCTTTGCGCTCGAACAAGAACCCCCAAAGATCGACATCTGGGATGGGTGCCTCTGGGTAGCTGGAGTTTGTAGGCATGGTAGGTTGAGCGATAATCGCAGAGCAATTAGCTTTTGCGGTCAAGGAGGGTAGAAACGAGAGAGAAAGAAGAAATACCAAGGCATGGGGTGCGCCACAGACATGATTGCGGGGATTGGGGGAGCCTCGGTGAGCAGCTCTGTGCCTCGGCGGTGATGGGGTTAGCGCAAAAGGCTCGCGGCTTCTCCCCACACTCCACGCCGAGGCGGACTTATCGGAGTAAACATGCCAACACTCCATTCGTCCATTTTTCGCACTTTGATCAGAGGTTATGCTGCGGATATATGATAGCTCAGTTGTAGTACGTTGCAGTAAGACATCTAATAAAGTATTCGTCTACCATTGCAGTGCTGCATATTATTGCATGCTTACTGCCCATACGTAATTTTTCTAGCGTGTAGCATCCGTCATTCTTCGCCTACCGTTGCCGTTGAGAAGGATTTACGTCAGTGTTCGGCACCAGTGTTCGGCATACCGGAGTCTGCTCAAACTTACCTACCGCACTCAGTTGTAATACGAAATGCCAGGGCTATGCTAACGATGGTTCTCAAGAGTAGCTACTTAAACACGCATTGGTGCTTTTGTCTTTCGTTGACTTGGTTCGGAGTCTGATCAGGGATCTTTACGAAACATTGTTTGCGATCCTCCTCATAATTAGTTGTCAGAAAAAATTTGTACTGGGACAGACAACTCTGGGTGCAACACATGCTGCAAAAGAGACCGCTGCAGATTCCATCAAGAGTGGGGATGGACTCTTGCTTGTTCACGAACCTGCTAGACGGCAGGTGCACAGCCTTAGAATATGTGAATTGAGATCGAACAGCCGATGTCATCCTATCGCTCTTGCATCTTCCGTGCCTACGTTGTCAATTCCATCAGCCTCATTGTATCGCGGAAAAGTTGGTGATACGCCGGAGGACGACCGTCCATTCCGCCGGTCAAGCGCCACCAAACTGCCCAAAACGGCAGTTTTAAGTAGGCTGTTGAACATGGCGGCGGAATTGGCACTCCAGACCATTTTCAAATCCACCGGTCGGCCAACGCGCCAGCCCAACCCCTGTGTTCCAGCGCCTCCTTTGCCGTTGTATCCATGTTTCCCTTCAGCCAAAGTGCCGCTTTGGGAAGCCTTCGTGAAATGCATCGATTGTAGGCGGTTCCAGCCCCTGGCCTGGGCTTGGGTTGGTGGACGAGGCTCAGGTTGAGGTTCGGGTTCTAGGTTCGGCGGCGCGGGGAAATCGGCGGGACGGCGGTCGGATGGTTCTTTCCTGGGAAGGTTGCTCAACAACATCCATGTACCATGTCAGCAACGCCATGTGCTCGGGGAAGTCTGCCGGAAGACCAACTGCAATATCACACTCTCCATCTTCCATGTGCCCTCCTGCGAGGTAGCTTAACAGTGCCAGCCTATATGTTTTTCCGGCGTCCTAGTAGTCCGTCCCCTGAGCCGTTGACATCCAGCAGCTGGTCCTGGACCTGGACCTGGGCCCCTGGTGTGAGTCTTTATTGATGCGCGACGATCCTGCATCTGCTGCCGGGGACCCGAACCTCTAGAGATTGCCATGAAATATTGTAGAACAGCTGGGACGAGAAAGAGATAGCTGGGACCGTGTGCGATGTCTGGCATCGGCATGCGGCGGTCATCTGGAGTCCCTGCAGTCAGCGAGGCGGTATTCTTAAGGGTCACTCGCTGTTGAAAAAAGGAGCCGAGTAAAGACATAGCAGCGAGGGGAGAAGCGCGTTGAAGACGACATGCAGCCTGCGGGTTCGGGCCTGCGGCTGGCGGCGTGCTTCTTTTGGTGTTCATTGCGTGCCTCGGCGGGGATATAGAGGATCTGAAGAAATCTTCAAGTGGGAAGAGGAGGGCTTGCTGCAACAAGAGGTAGTAGAAAACAGTATAGGCGTGAGCGGCGCGTAGTGAGCGCGTATGGAGCGGTAGGTTACAACGGTCGGCGAGCTGCGTATGGCGTCTACATCATGCCTGCTGACAGTGAGGTAGAGATCTCGGGGGAGTAGAGGGTGCAGCAAGAAAAGCCGGCCTAGCAAAGAGATAGTCGAGGACTTAAGCGAGGAGGTGAAGCCACCCACATTTGGTGTTGCAGATGAATGCTCGGTGCTTGGTGTACCTGCCTCACCCGGACCCCTCTGTTTACACGTCCCCTCACCTCAATCACCACCACAACTTCAAAATAGCCCTACAACTCTACAAAGACTGCCTTTTCTTGTAGTATATAACTCCCTGGAAAACACCTTCTTTCATCAATAAACCTGTCCGAAAGGGGGTAGCCTAGCGGTGCCTGACCGGCCGCCGTGGACTTCGGTTCACCAAAAGTGTCAGACTAAAACAAGGTACGTCAGTTCGACTTGCGTTGCTTTCAATACACTTCGACAAAAGTAAACTCCTCTACAACTGGGTTTCTCATAGGCAATGTGCTCCTATGTTCTTTTGCTACTTTTTGGCAGCCGCCACTCATTTACTGTAGATGCTATGCACTTACTTTGGCCCGATGGGCACTCTCCTTGGCCAGCTACTGTCTTTTGCTCGCTTGCTGTTACTTTTTGAGGTCCCTTATGCTATGGACCTCGTGCGCCATCTCCGCTCCTTCCGTCCCCCGACACCTACCTCGCAACCACCGTGATCGGATTATCCACTCCTTCTACTCCACTATTCTTCTCTCCCGGCTCAGAATCATGCGCACTAAAGCAGACAAGCTCAGATGTACATTGTAAACTCAAGAACGCACCAATCTCACTATCACTACGCTTGAACATTTAGGCTTCAACGCAATGTGCTGCAACACCAAGGCCTGCTCTTCGCCACGTAAAACTGACCTTATATCATTGACCGAGCTGTACTCTACGCCTCGATCACCGAGACATGGCGTCAGTAAGCTAGTATTATGTCGCAAAATGACCTGTGCTAGCCTCGAGCTCCATAGTATTACGATGAGCGCCATTGCAATCAACGACACCTCACACACCAAACCACCTGACATGCGTTTACATGTATCCCATCACGAGAGTACACTTAACACTCTATACGGCGCGCAAGTAGCAACGCTTCAGGCGAGCCTGCCATCACACGAGGACATCGACCTGCTGGGCGTATCTTGATATCATAAATGAGGTTTGCATGTTTGTAGCCTAACACATTTCACACAAGCAAGTCGCACAGATCATGCTTATTATAGTTCAATTGAGCCGAAGCTCTATGTATTCCCATATGTACCTGTTCGTTTCCATTCCCAGTCCATTAAGGTGCCAGTTCCTCATGTGTATATATATGATGCAAATGCCCTAGACCCTAATGCATACGACCAATAGAAATGCCCGAAGAAAACATACAGAGAAAAACATTGCATGCGACGGTGCGCAGATGGTATATTGCGTAAAAACAAGCACAGAAAGTCAAAAGGTCGAACATTATGTGTGTAACCTGTGTTAGGAAAGCGCGACATCAACCCCAGTCAGGATGGTTGACTTTGTTGTGGCGCCGGGTGACAGCATCGTTTCCCATGCTGTAGGCACGGCTGTCTTGCAGTGCAGCGTGATACGTTACGTCGTTGCCCATGGTGCGGGATCTCGACTGCCGTTCAACGTCGTTAGGACGCTGGCCGTTCTTGTCGTACTTCTCGATCAATGGAGACACCACACGGCCGCGACCTGTGCTCCGAGCACGGATCTTACGCCCAGAATTCGCTGGAGTGGGTTGCGGGATTTCAGGAACCTCAGGCACTTCAGGCTCTGTCTGGGTCTGGGTCTGCTGCTCATGTTGACGACTCGTCACGGCCAATTCTCCGATACTCGGTATCGTGGGCATCGGAGGCGCACGACCGTAGAAGCTGTGTCTTCGGTAGATGTCTGCGTCGCCCATGGCCTCCCTTTCAGAGTAGTAGCTCTTGGGCCTGGAAGGCATTCCAGGCCGCACGGATGCGCGATCCTTGCTGCGAAGACGAGCAAGTTTTGCGGCTGTCTGGGCGTCCATATTCAGCATGGACTTTGCCCGTGGCATCGCATTACCGAGCTGATAGGGATGGGTCGGTGAAGATGTTCTCTTCTGGTGGGCAGTGGGCAAGGCAATATCGTAAGGAGAACGACCAAGTGAAGCAGCTATGGTTCCAATGTGAAGGAGCATGGGCTCATTTGGTAACGGCGGCTGTTCTTCCTCTTTAGACTCCTTCGTTTTCCGCCGGAAGAGGGAGAGGCTTCGTCGAAGTCCGCGAAGAGATGATGAACGTTCCGTGTCTGGACGCTTACGGTCTCGACCGCGCGATTCAGGCTCAGGGGTGGCTGGAGGCGATGGAAATTTGATTGGTTCAAGAGCAGGTAATTCAGTCTCGGCCTCCGGTTCATCAAGGTTTACATGGTTCTTCGTGGGGTACGTATGTGTCAAGCAGTCCATGCCTGGCGCTTCGGAAAGACGCCTAACGAACTGTTTCCTGACATCGGCGGGTATGCTTGGGATTGATCCCTCTGGTATAGGATCGCATGACTGAACCACCGGCAGCTCTTGAAATGAAGGATTTCTTTTTTGCAGTCGTTTTTGCGTCGAAGTCCTACTATCCAGGGAAAAGTGAGAAATGAAAGACGTGGGCGTAGAAGGCGTTTTAGGTGCTTTCACGCCTAGCGAAAGATCATCGATGTGCCAATCCAGGGGCAAAGCCGTTTCTTTGATGTCCTCCTGAGAACGATATCGATGTATAGTGTGAGGCATCATGTGCTCATCTGTTGGAGCGGGTGGCAGGGAGTCTTCTGAAGTTGAACCTTGTAGCATCTGCTCGAACGTGTACAAACTGGCAACGGCAATCTTTTGAGGTCCATTCTCGCTTTGACGTAAGTCAGTCACCATTGAAGGCTTCTTGGAAACTCTTGGGATCGTACCCGGCGTCCAAGCTTCACGGTGCTTGGCCTCGAAACTTCCACCGGACGAATATCCCGAATCAGCCTTCTGAGGTGGTGGTCGAGCTTCTACCTCTCGCTGTTGCTTCGGCGTCGAGTTAGCACGAGGAACAACTGCTTCATGCGCACTGGAGGCCTCAACAGGTTCGCTGAATATAGTACCGTCCAGTATGCGTATAGCCTCTTCCCGATACGATTCGCCTTCGTCCGAAGCAAAGCCCTCGTCAAGATCTGCAGCAGCCATATGTTGAGGAACTTCCGAGAGATCATCGGGTATGCCAGGCTGTGAATCGAGCATAGTGGCAAGGGTATCCTGACTCTTGTTCATGACGCGAAGCCGTCTGAGAGGCTCCGGCTCCATATCTATCTCTCCATTATGCGGTATTAACGGTTGGCACTGTTGATGATGCTGCTGGCGCGGATGTTTTGGGGTTTCAGGCTTCGGCGGCGTGAGGTAGCGCGAGGTAGTCTTTGCCCTCCGAGCGTCATCCGATACACGTAGATTTCGATGAAGTGGAGGCGTGGGAGGTTGCAGTGCAGACTTGCTTCTGATGTGGCGGCGCTTTCTGGTAGACTTCATCATTATCGGACTATCCAGAGCATCCGAGGAGAAGTAGTCTTCTCCTTGCGATGTCGTTTGTGACGTGTACCAATTCAACTTTGCACTGGCAGCCGGCGACGGCTCCCCATTGGCAATTCTTAATGACCCGAGCTTAAGAGTTCCAATGTGTGAATATTCCATATCGGCAGGTGTCTGAGCTCGCGGTATGGGAGATTCTCGCCCTTCTTCAGCCAGATCCATCGCAGCTATCCGCGTCAGTGGGGAGTTTTCCACCATATCCTGGCGTTGCCATTTCGCCTCCTCTTGCGCGTCTAGCTGGGGTCTTCTCCAAGAGTTCCACGTTCGCCTGTTGCTCTCGACCGGCGAGTTGCGAGTTGCAAGACCTGGTGTGGCAAGGAGAGAACGTCGCCGAGTAAGGGAGGAGGTCGAGCGGTTTACGACCGAAGTGCGGCGGCTGAGGCCTGGTTCGGCGGCGCTGGTGGGACGAGGAGATGGACTGGGAGCATACGGCGCCAGTGCTTGCTCTATGAAGCTCATGTTAGCACTGAAAATGTACTAGGAGATATTCGCTTAGGCTTACGCAATGCTGCAATGTCCTCAGGCGTCGCACTCTTCTGGACCTCTTGAAGGATGGAGATCGCCGTTTCTATATCTACGGCTTGACTGCTCTGCACTAGCGAGACCTTTGAGGCAGGTAAGCTAGAGAGCCTTGCGGTAGGCCCTGCCTTGCCCCCAAAGCACGACAGCGAGTTTGACCGCGAGGAAAGTCGCTTCTGCACGTCCAAGTCTCCCCAGATATCTTCTCCGTCGAACGAATTCCGGTACCCAAAGTCCGTCTGTACAGGAGACAGCAACTGCGATTTGATCTGCTGCCGGTCCTGTGCGCTCAGGTTGGCGTATCTGGAGGAGAGAGAGACGGGTGAATCCACATGGAGGTCATTGTCTGGAACGATGGAAGGCGAGTTCCTGTTCGTCTTCGGCTTCACCAGCCTATTATGCGGCTGGCCATGGCTCTGTGCGTTTCCCATGTCGTGGAACTTGTTGGGAAAGTATTCGAGGAGCAGCAAGGCCCAGTGAAGATCAAATGGCAGACATCGAACACGTGGTGGGCAAACCTAAGCTGGGTAAGAAGCTGCACGAAGGCGGGGAAGCTGCTATCGACGCACTCACCCGAGATTATGCCTAAGGAAGCTACGAAACCGGACGTGAAGGCTGGGGCGGAAGACCAAGGAAGGCACAACAGCTTCACGGTGTCACTCCGACAGGGTAGACTGAGTGTCTCTCTTCCCATGGAGGCGCTCGGGTGGTTAAAATGGTCCCACACCGTCTTGACCCTACGATTACAAGTCCGCAGCTAACTAGCCCAGGTGGAGCTCTCATGAGGAGCGTCCGCGGTAAACAACAAACTTGGAAGAGGTGTCGAAGTGAAACCCCCAACCATGCACGTACCGGGTCGTCGAATCTGAGAGCATATTCACCAATCAGCGGAGGAGGTCGCCGGCACTTCGAAGCTCAAAGGCTTCGGTTGGCGAGCGCATGCATGGCCCGGGCCTTGATCCTAGCGGAGGATCAGAACGATTCAGGTAGTGCGACGGACGATCGCACCAAGTGCAGACGCCGCGTCGACTGTCGTGGCCCAGTTTCGAGAGCACGCTGGCCTCGTCTATAGTGCAGAGGCCCTTCGGAGCCTGGTTCACAACGGCTTTTGGCTTTCACGTTGTTCGCTGCACTACGATCTGCGCTCTTCGCTCGATCGCACTCGGCTGGTCGCCCGAGGATGTTATAGGATACCGCTGCTATATCAAGACTCCGCCTGCTGCACCTGGCACAGGACCGCGCGCGCAATCTCAGTGTTGCATCACATTCATAGACGTGCAGCTTGCGCGATCCATCACTCCGCCGCACGAGGCGACCCGCTGTCTAATTCCACCGTCGTGGAGATGTACCAATTGTTCCTCTGAATGGCACATAGCGAGATGGTGACCGACATCGCGAAGTTTCATCGGCGGCTTGCCGTGTCGTCTGTCGTAATCTCCGATGCGATTTATCGCTCTCGCATCCTCACCTGAGACAAATCTCGATCTTCTCAATTTACGCATGTAGCTCCACAGAAGTCGTGCTCCACCTAAAGATTCATTGACCGCCTCGATACCAGGGAACGCTGCTCCGATAGCTGCCTCAGGTTTGACCTTGTGCCTCCTGCCGAAACCAGCTGTTCATGCGCGCAATAACCGCTCGGAGTGTTATTGTGGACAATGCCAGCTATATCAGCCGCGAATCCCCACAGCTTCTGAAGTGAAACAGCACATGGACATTTGGCCAGCTCTCGTGATCTCCCTAGCAATGTTCACAGACGACTGGAATATCGAAGCGCCTTACGTGAGGGCGAAGATGTTGCATCTCATCTCTGGTAAATGTCCTGCTTCGAACCGAGATAAGAGATCGAGTCTTTCGTCCGGACGAAACAACCCTGGACGCGTCAAGGCGCGCGCTTTGGGATCCTTCGTTGTAAACCTGGCTCTTCGTCATCGTTCACAACTGGCGGTTACTCCTGATCATCCAGAAAGGAAGTAAGTCAACGACCATGATGCAAGTCAGCAGAGCATTCGGATCAGGATCTCATGCGCGTTCCGAGAGGCACCCCCAGCTTAGTCACCGAAACTCTAGAAAGCCACAGCCGCAAGCCTCGCATCCCATCAGATCTCCCGCACATCTTCTCCGCCTCCGAATCTTGTCCATGGCCGATCACTTTTTACCTCGTGCGAGGTTTCATGCACTCTTTTGTCAGAGCCATGAGTTCGCCTCCTCGGTAGTGACGTGGAGCACTGTCTCTGCCCCACTGCTCAACCATCCACCGCGGAAGTCTGCGGCCTTGGCGGTTAATAAAACTCTTTGTGACATCATTAGCTGCTAGAATCTTGACGAAATGATAATGCGATAGTTGCTCTTGTCTTCTCGCCTCTATTTACCCACCCACATAGGATCGCGCGCGTTACGAGAATTTGGATTGAACGTTTTCCAGGGTAGTGCTTTGTTTTACTTCCTAGCATCCGTATGGTCGCGTGCCACAACTGCAACTTCCAATTTCCAACCGCGTGAAAGAGGCGCCTTCCGAAACCTTCCACGCAACCCGCATTGCATCGTTAGCGAATCAGTCCGCCATCGCGCCTTACACATCATTCCACCATAATGTGGTTCATCTCCTACTGGGCCGTGCCCATCTTCTCATCTTTAGTATGGCTGGCTATGTTGATTGCCATGTTGACAACATGGACGTCGCAAGGGTCGCCGCACTACTCGTCCATGGACCCAAGCCAGCGCATCGCCTACATCTCTGGTGCGTAGACAGTCTTTGCCCCAGTATTACAATTCTTCGCATACTAACATGATGCGCAATCGCAGATGTCGGCGCGCAAGGCCTCAAACCCCTCTTCATCGCCATGTCCGCGGTAACTGTCGTATCCCTCGACCTCGCCTTCATCTTCGAGCGCTGGCTGCGACATACCGGCAAGCTCGCGCCCAACACGTCCATTTGGCAGAAGCTCTATAGCATCATATCAATCATCGCATCCATTGCCGGCGCAGCGGGCCTCATCCTCCTCTCCATCTTCGACACCCTGCGACACCCTCACCTCCACGACGGCTTCCTCGTCCTCTTTCTCGCTGGCTACATCATATCAGCCATCTTCATCTGCTGGGAATATCAACGGCTGGGCATTCACTTCCGCGAGCAATCCATCTTGCGCTATAGCTTCTGGATCAAGCTGTCCTTCATCCTCCTCGAGGTTGCGCTCGCAATCGCGTTTGGTGTTACGCAGAACCAGAAGAAATGGAACGCGGCGGCAGTGCTAGAGTGGACTATCGCGTTCATTTTCTTCTTCTACGTGCTCAGCTTCTTCATCGACTTCATGCCCGCGGTCAGGTCGAAGCACCATCAGAGCAGGGAGACGGAAATGGATATGGCTGAGCAGGGTGGATTGGGTGATGGCGCGGCAGATGGCACACAGTACTTCCGTGGAAACACGAATGGATATGCCAACGGCACGAATGGGTACACCGACCGCAATGGGTATGCTACAAATGGCAATGGCTACACGAATGGCCACACCAACGGATACACCAATGGCTATACGAACGGCAACAGTGGCCCTACACACAACCCTAAGCCCGCTGAGCCAGCGCCTTTGCCGTCGAGGAACTTCTAGGACTGGTTCGAAAGGTGTAGACTTGTGCAAGACCATAGACTTTAATGAGTTGATGGTGTCCTTTCTTTTGTTTGTATATACGCATGGGGCATGTTTCGATGACCATCATGATCGCACGCGGTCAGGCGTTGGGGGTTCTGCATTTAGCGTTGATATCCAATTGGGAAGAAGGGAGATTCATTCACTGTGTATTACTAGACTACTTTGTAATGTCCGTAATTTGAGATGTGTATATGCATGAGTTGATTTTGAGATCTTGTGAATAGAATGGGTGATATTGCTGATCTAATTGATAAACGAGGTTCTGTCGTTATTCGGGGGAGGCTTCTCCTTTGGAATACAGAACATTACCTTTGGAGGTACTGAAATAGTCGGCTTTGCTCATCACACGGCGTTGCGCAAGAAGATACAAGCAAGATCATGATCATCCGAGGGTAGAAGTTCTCCTGATCAATTTGGCCTCTGCCTCTGCCTCTGTACCAGCAGAAACCCATCTCAGCATGTCATCCAGACTCCCTTCTTCGTAGAACAAGCGTTGCAAACACCATTTCTGTCCGTCCCACGTCAGAAGCCTCTTCCCCTTAACCACCTCAATACCTAAACATCACAATTCCCGCCCTCTCTGGATCTAATTTCCCCAACACCGGTCTACACTTATCCAAGTACAACGCCCCATTGATTATCACACTGACCATCCTCCCCAGCACTTCAACATACTTCTCTCGTATCGTCTCCTTGAAATGCGGCACGCTGATGATGGTATCGAGGTACTCGCAGATCTGCTCATGCTGCCACGCTGGATGGTAGCCGCCCGTCGCTGGGTTCGTAGCGGGGTCGATGGAGGCTTGGTAGGCGCGCATTTGGGAGAGCGTCCAGGGGGACCAGGCGCAGATGGGAGCGCGGGACGTTACGGGGAGGACGAGGGCAGGGCAGCCGGTCGGGAGGTGGAATACTATCGTGCCTAGGGGGGAGGTCAGGATGGGGAGATGGAACTGCTTGAGTAGGGATATGAAAAGTGAATGGCATGCTGAGTAGCTTGTTGAGTAAAGTGGAAATAGGGAGGTGACTTACCACATCCTGGACGCCGTGATGTTGACCACATGTTTGCGCGGTAGGGCGCGATGCCTGTGAAGAGGATGACGAGGCGATTTGTACCGATGTCGACTTGTGGATTCGGATCGCAGAGCGCGAGAGTGTTTGCGGATTCGGCAAGGAGTTTGTGAGCCAGGAGGTAGTCGCCTACATCATTAGCATCGTACATTCTGTCTTTCCATTCTTGCTGGCCATGAAGGAGGGAAGGGAGGTTACTTACCACTCAAAAAGGGGCCAAAGAACTGACAAATGCCGAAGTCGTTGGATCTTGGTATAGACGGCGTTCTTGCAGACGCAAAGATATACGGACAAAACCATCCTTTTTCGCAGGCTTGAGGATCGCGGCTAGGGTATATACCTACGAAACGCAAATCTGCATCTACGCCCATCATTTTATGCTTGATGCCGACTTGCAAGCTCTTTACTCCAGTCGTAACGAGCATCTTCTCCTCTTCAGGCAGCATGTGCTCGATGATGCCTTGGTCGATGGCTTGCTCAACGATCTGGAAGATGCCATACTTTACCACTGTTGAACCGACAATGGTATCAGCGCCCGAGGACACGATCTCCGAAATAAAGCTGTCAACGCCGAATGCAGAAGTCACGCCGTCCGCGATTCCGTCTACTATGGGCGCACCGACAAATGCGAAGGTCGTGAAGAGGACAGCGTCGCGGTAGCGTACATTTGGGAGAGTGACGGGGTTGTTGTCGCCCCATGGAGATAATGATTTTGGCATCTTCATTGTGGTGGTGACGGTCTGGACGGAGGACCGGGCTACACGGCCAAGGAGCGTGTCGCCGAAGAAACGCTTCACGCCGTCTGTTTTCTGCTCATCTTTTGGGCTTGTGGTATCGTTATGAGAGGAGTGTTTGGGGCCGAAGAGCCCGGAAGGCGCAGTGGTGGTGTAGTGCGGCCTCTGAGGTTGCTGGAAGGGCTGTGACTGCGGGAGTATTTGCTGCGGTTGTTGGAAGGCCGAAGGACTCATAGCTTGCTGCGGGCTCATCATCTGCTGAGCTTGCTGCTGATACAGCTGTACCTTTTCAGGAGGTAAATTCTGGATGATTTGCTGGACTTGCTGCTGTTGTTGAGAGGTCATATTATGAGAGTACTGAAGAGGTTGTTGAATCGTCGATTGTTGTACGGGCTGCTGTGCGGAAAAAGCTTGAGGAGATTGAAAGTAATTCTGCGGTTGTTGCGGTTGGTATTGCCCATACATCTGGTTCTCTGGAGGTGCTTGTCCGAAAGCATTTTGCATCGGCGCTGGAGTAGGCGTAGGTAGTTGCTGTGATTGCATTGTGTAGGGTGGTGGGGGAGCAGTGATATCCATGTCGAAGTGTGGCTCTTTTGGTAGCGTGAATTATTGACAAAAAGCTGTACTTCGACGTCGGCTTGGACCACTACGTATCGCGTAGTTTGTAGTAACCGTGATGCACTAAATCGTGATATTTTGAATTCGTGCACAAATAATGAAGGGACGAGACAAGGCTGAGACGAAAGGAAGAAGCAAGTAAATATCACTGAAGCGCACAATGGGTATCTTGAAGAAAGGTATCACGAAGGCAAGAAAGAGGACGAAAGTTGACGAAAGTTGGAGTGCCTGACTGAGAGCTGTTACAGAGTGGAAACTGAACGGTAAGGAGGGCCCAAAGTCGGCCCTTAAAAGTACGAAGATGCATGGCCTCGTATTCCAAGTACGAGCTGGTACGAGCTGGCCCTCAGCCGCCCCCAAGTGAGTTGCACCTTGCCGTTTGCGGTGCGATGAAGCGAACGTGCGCTGAAGCGGAACATTTTGTGACCTGATCTTTGCGTGCAACGGCAGTTGAGCTTAGACCGGTCGGAAATGGACGAGACATGCAGCGAAGTTGATGAGAGGTAAGCAGGTGGAGGTTGATGTAAGTAGGAAGGTACGGCTCCCAGCTTAGACTAAGATGACTTGCAGTCCAGGGCTTGATGACCGTTTTGCGCCTCGGAATGCTTGATTAGGTATCGTTCGCACCTACAGACCCTCATGTAGACATTTTCTGTATATTGGACCGTAGACAGCTCCTGAAGCCGGGCCCGGGGCCCACCCGGGCGAGTTGCTGCGCACGTGACAATTTGCATGTGACCATGGCGCACGCGTGGACGTGGTTGTTGCCGCCTTCGATAAACGCCAAGCGCGATGTCATTGGCGTGAACTTTTGAGATCACGACTCCACCTTTCGCAGAGCATTCACTTCTCTCACTTCGACCCCAGCTCGCTTCCTCTTCCTGCATTGTGTTCTCGGACTGTGATAGCTTTTGCATGTTTGCTTTGGACCCTAGTCACCCACACTGCTTCATGCAAGCTTCGTAAAGCTCCCGCGCTCAAAGCCTCCTCCCGCACCATGGCCACCGGCGGGTTCAAATTGTCGCTCGCCGGCGCAAAAGGCAAATCCGGGTTCAAAGCTTCCCCCGTGCAGCCCCAAAAGCGAAGACGCCTAGCTCTCGACGACGACGAGCCCGAAATCACGAACGCGAAGGAAGCAATCACCGGCTGGGACGCAGCAGAAGGCGGCGCCGTGGACGCAAACAAGAAGGAACAACCGAAAGGTCCCCGTGTCATTCCCGCATTGCCAAATCGCGATTGGCGCGAGGCGGCGCAGAAACGACAACATGCGCGCACGAGCGCTCCGCCTACAGAGACCGGCCATGGCGATAATATGGCGCAGTTGGAGCAGCCGAAGATGGCTTTTGGATTGACTACGTTCGACAAGAAGGATACACCAGACGGAGAAGAACAACCGGAGCCTATGGATGTCGATGGTGATGTGAAACCAGAAGACAGCCGCACTGAGGAGGAGAAACTCCAGGCCGAAGCCTTCGAAGCCCTCGTGAATGGCAAATCGACGGACCAAACCGTAATCCCTATTTCCGAAGAAGAGGCTTTCGAAAACGACATGCTCGAAGCCCCCGATGCGCCCGACCTCGCTGCATACGAAGCCACACCCATCGAGGGTTTTGGCGCAGCTCTCCTCCGTGGCATGGGCTGGAAAGATGGCGAGTCGCTGAGCAAAGACAAGAAGCCGGTCGAGAAACCCAAAGAGATTAAGAGGCGACCCGCGCTTCTTGGAATCGGTGCGAAGCCGGAAGCTGCGGTGGGCGTCGAATTGGGCGAGTGGGGTAAGCCGAAGAAGTTCGGAAAGAAGGATGCGATAAAGTACAATCCTGTTACGCTACGAAACAAGCACACGGGCGAGATGATCACCGAGGAGGAGCTCAAAGAACGGCTGGCGAAGCAGAAGGATGCCGATGCGAAGGCGGCGAAGAACAGCACGTTTGTAGGCGACGATGATGAGGAAGCCGAGCGGAGACACGAAAAGCGGAGGGAGAGAAAGGAGAGGGAACGGAGACACGACGACTATGGCAGCGAACGGAGGACGGACAAGAGCCGCCGGGACGACAAGAGGAAGGAACGCGACGATGAGTACTCAGACCGTGACCGCGATCGCCGAAGGGAGAAGAAGTACTCAGAATATGAGGACTCGGACCGTGACCGCCGACGAGACAAGAAGTACCGAGAAGATGACTACGATGATCGCAGACGGGAGAAGCGGCGCGAGAAAGACAGCGGCAGAGACCGAAGCCGTAGCCCCTACGATAGCGACCGACGAGAGAAGCGGCGAGAGCGGGATCGTAGAGAGAGAAGCGTTGATAGCAAAGATCGGAGGGAGAAGCGTCGTGAGAGGGAAAGGAGCCGGAGTAGGGACTCAGAAGACAGGCGGAGGAAGAGGCGTGAATATGCGTATGATGAGAAAGATGATGGGAGGAGTAAGACCAAGGACGATAAGTACTCTCGGAGGTGAGGGCATGGCTTTACCGTGAGCATGTAGAGAGAGATATAATTCCAAAGCTTCGGAGCTCACAGCATCATGACTGTGTACCCATGAGTGTGTTCATCTTACATATCATTATGTGCTACGCATGTTTCAATACCAGATCAACTTCGAGTCGAAAATGTACACTAGTTGGGCTACCAATACTAGAACGTGAGAATCGACTATGGTTTTATTTGCCCACTTCCGAGGGTAGATGTGATCCAGAATACGGCAGAGATATGGGAATTCGAACTTGCATTGAACACGTACAGCAAAGAGTATAGGAAATGGACTGATTTTCGTGGAAACAGTGAAAATTCTATAACAGTCTATCAAAGTACTTTTGGTGTTTGCTGACGCTGAGCATAGATACAATATGCACAAGCTAACGCTGCGATACTCCTCCTTTCCTTCATCTACAACATGCTCAGAGTAAAGCCCATCGTCATCCTCTCCTCTCAGCTTCAAAGACCCAGCAGAGCGCTAGCACCCGGCTCGCTGCACACGTACACCACATCGTGGTTATCGGTGAAGCCATTGAAGCGGGTCGCAGAGCACTTCGTGTAGGCCCCCATATCCTCGAAGTACAGCCAGTCATTAACATCCAGGATCTCTGGGAATGTGCACGAGGACGAGATGACATCGATGCCATCGCAAGTCGGACCCCAGATCGAGTACTCGACCATGGACGGCGTATCGTAGCCCGAGCGACGAGCATCGTACAAGATGTCGTTTCCGTTCTTCAGCACGCGCGGCACAGGGTGCTGATGGTCGAAGATGATGCTCGAGAAGTTGCCGTAGACGCCATCGTTCATGTAAAGCATGTAGGACGTGGTACCGAGCGTGGCGTCGGCAACGGTGCGGCGCGCAATAACGTGGCACGCGAGGGTGAACGCCGTGGACACGAAGTAGCGGCCTGGCTCGCCAATGATACGGACGTGCGGCGGGAAGTACTCGTCCAGGGAGGCGGAGAGGACTGCGGCCATAGGCTCAAAGGTCTTGTCTCCGGTGAAGCCGCCGCCGACATCGAGGGTGTGCATGTTGAAGCCTAGGGCAGCGGCTTGGTCGAAGACGAATCGCGCGTCTTGAACGGCCTTGATGAATGCCTTCGGGTCAGAGGCTCCAGAGCCAACGTGGAAAGCCACGCCCACGACGTTGAGCTCAAGCTTCTTCGCAAGCTCAAGAAGCTCGCCCGTGGTGTCCATGGAGGCACCGAATTTCTGGCTCAGGCGGCACAAGCTAGCAGAATCGTCGGTCAGGATGCGGAGGTAGAGCTCGGCATCAGGAGCGATCTGTTTGGTCTTGTAGAGCTCGTCGGCGTTGTCGAAAGTCATCTGCTTGACTCCGGCATTGGTGGCATAGCGGAGGTAGCCCTTCGTCTTGCATGGCTGAGCATATATGACGCGAGAGGGATCAACACCCATCTTCAGGACCGTCTCAATCTCATTCTTGGAAGCGCAGTCGAAGCCTAGGCCCAGCTCGGACAGGAGGCGAAGGACCTGGGGGTCAGGGTTGCACTTGACCGCTGGGGCGACGTCAGTACCGTGCTACGTAGTGATGACAGAGGGAAGGGAACTCACCATAATGGGGCTTGACACGGCCCAAGTTCTTCTTCCAGCGAAGGTGCTGGCGGTAGACCTCGCCCAAGTCAGCGACGAAGAAGGCATCTTCGTCACCAACATCGCAGGTATCAGGATCAACAGCCTCAACACGGCTCTTCAAAGCCTCCCCTTTCAACTGTTTGCCAAGCAGGACGCCATGATTATCGAGCCTACCAAGAGCAGGTTCGATAGACTTGTAGTCTTCGTGTGTAAACTTATATTCTTCGGTGGGTGTGATTGCGGAAGGTGCCATTCCCTGGATGTTCGGTCCGGAGAAATATGCTATAAGTGTAGATTTGGTTGTCTGAAGGGCGCCGGGGCGTGTTAAGGGGGTTTGAAGGGTGTGAAGCCGAGACTGGCTTGTGGGCGAGGTCTCCTCGACTCTTCCTCTCCGAGAGGAAGAACCACAGAGAGACTGCTATGCGGCAGCTGAGAGTGCGATTCTGGGGTTCGGTTGGCCTCGGGAGGAAACAACGCGCGCTCGAGGTCGGCTTTAGTAGTCTGCAACCGGAGGAGGTATGTTGTTGAACGTGTGTGGTGAAGGTCGAGCAGATACAACTTGAAGGTCGAAGAGGAAGCTGGCCGAGGCCGTATTGGAGGGGTTGCCTTTGCTATGACCAAAGGCTGTCGCTGGAAGCGAGTGTTGAGCAATAAACGGCAGTCACGTCGGGGTGAAGTGCCGGAAGCTAGTGGGTGCAGATGATGGAGGTATTGCGAAGGAGGACAGGTCGGGTCCTAATTTTCACCTGAACGTGCGATCCTCGCCGCGGTGTATGGAAATGGCTCATTAAGTAATAAACCCAACCCCAATGCTGCGCTAACGGCCGCGACCCCAGCGCACCAGAATTTTGCCCTGACATCACCCAAGCCACCGAGATCCACCAGTAGCGCGGCTGCTACCCAATTGCTGCCCCACTGCCGCTGTGAATAGCTTCATCGATCGATGTTCACGGAGCTAAACGGCCCAGTGGACAGCAGGACATGCTGGCTCGTCATTGACCGCCATATGCCATCGGCAAGCGAACGACGACTCTTACGCTAAACATATCCCTCAACGCTCGTTGTTGTGGTTGCACAGGATATCAGCGGATAAGCGTGCATGCATTTATGCCCGCGACCAAGGCGATACACTTTCACCTGTTATCGTTACGATGAACCAGAAGTGTGGGCCAGATGCAGTTCCATGCATTCCTTCGTGATGTAGGCCACTTTGCATGCATCCATATTGCGGCGCAAGCGCTTTGCACAAATGAATCTTGCGATGCTCGAAGCTCGAATGGTGTCGAAGCCTTGTATTGGAACTGAGTGAACGTTCTGACGACTGATTCCAAAGGTGTATTGTGGGCTAGACCATGGGCTGGACTGACACGTTGGGATCGTGTACCTGTGGCCTCGTGCCAAGCCATGCGGCCAAACAGTGGTTGTCCCGCTTCGTCGCACCCACATCGTTACCAGCACCCTCCAAACCACCGCCTTTGCTCTGGGCGAGCTTAGCACTGTACGTTCAAACTCCAAATACTCGTATGCATGCTAATCCTCCTAGGAACCTTCGGGCGAGCTTTGCAGTGAACCCAACGTTTTGGCGTACATCGGACACAGCATCCGCGTCTTTCCATTCCTTCGAAAGCTCACCGAAACCTCGTTCCACCGATGACCGAGTCTACTGTCTACTTGCCCAGCATGACAGAATACCGGCAGCATGACCTGTTGCAAATGAGGTGTTCGCCGCGTAATTGTTTGATCTCAAGTGCTTGCCGAACGCGCCACCCACCTCAGACAGCTGCGCACAGGTGCGAATGAAGGTACATTTCCTCATCCTCTTCTGTAGGTTAAGCTCGCCAAGTGACTTTTCTCCAGCTAGGAAGTCCCTCAACCGCGGCATGGCCGAGTTTATCTACTTGCCGCCGATACCAATCCACTCGCGATCCTACTACACCTCCCACTTCTCTTCGAGGATAAGCACGTTCTCTATGCACACGTACCAAGCGTCATTCCACTGGGAAGGGCTTTGGGATTAGAAGGCAGGTAATTGCCGCAGCTGTGACGACAATTGAGGCCAGTGACATTGCTGGGGAAACCCGCAAGGTCAAGGACATGGTTGAAAGAATCAATATTTGAGCCTGCACCGGTGGCATTCATTTGCTTGACTGGTCACGTTCGTTGGCCATGGGCTGTGAAGAGATAGCATATACTAGCAAAGGCGGACACTATCGTGATTCCAGTTATCCCTTACGTCTGGAAATGCAATTGTACAGTGCGATGTGCTGAGAAGGATGTATATCAGAACGGCGAAAACGCTGTCGAAATGTCACAAACTTTGCAACTGTTAAAGAGATAGCAGCATAGGGACAACGATGCCGGGATAGGCTTGGTTAGAAGTTGCAAGAACAGTCGATGTAGGCCCCGGGGCTTTGGGTTTTACGTGAGCAGAGTCGCTACAGTGAAGTTGTTCTTAGCATTCTATACCTGTTGGACTGCTTGATCACCAGACACCAGCAATCATAGGCAAATATCTGCTCCTCACTCATATAAACGGCTCAGGACGCCCTTATATGTTCTCTATTAACTAGATCCAACAGGTTATGAACCCGGGTGCTTCCGTATACGCACACTCAGCCTATCGTTGTTCCGTCTATACATGCTCAGGCATGGGTTCAACAAACAGACATATATAATACATCCATTACGATACTCACCAGACATCAAGAAGTATAGGCAAACATCTGCTCCTCACATATATGAATGGCTCAGGATGCCTCCATATGTTCTCCATCGACTAGATCCAACAATACCTAAGGGGCGTACAGCATGCGGAACTTTGGAAGTGAAGAGCAATGCACAGGGTAGCTTTGTGAACGGGAGAAAAGGACGGTGATTCACCTGGGTGTGTCGTTGTTTTGCTCTTGCCCTGCGACTCACTCACCTCCGCCCACGAAGCTCATTTCCTCTTGCAAAACACCACCTTTCGCACCCAACGTCTCCTTCTGCAAATCTCACCAACCTCGCTCCAAGAAGATGTCCTTCTCGGCCATCGCTGGTGATGCCTCCGCGGGCGTAAAGCCCTTGCTCGCAAAAGACCTGCCGACGCAGGCATTTCCCGCCGACCTCGTCGAAAAGGTCACCTTCTCCCTCTCCCGCCTGCACGAGCGCATGGAAAGCGTGCATTACGCCGAGACGGGCCCTCGCGACAGGCCGCCGTCCAAGGACGATCGGCACAAATTCACCCTCTGGCACGGTACGGCTTCTTCGAAGCACGTCAAGCTCCCTGGCGATTTCGCTTTCCGCGAGGCGGCCGACCTCGCCCTCATGTCCCTCTTCGGCTTTGCCTTCGCTGCAAAGCTCCAGCACGACGTCGAGAACTGGCCAAAGCTCGACGACATCGACAACGCCGCCAACCCGGGTGGCTTCTTTCCGCAGTTCGTCGGCCGCAAGGAAGCTGGCTGGGCGCTCGACCAGCACGGCTGTCTTGCTCTGACCGTGGTCCAGGGCGACGAGTTGCTCTGGTACTACGTGAAGGCAGAAGTCGGAGACGACCAAGCTCCCCTTCCCGCCGGCAACGACCTCCCCATCGACCCTCTCCCCGAGCAGAACAAGCCTTCGGGCTTCAAGAAGTTCTCGCTCAAGGCGCTGAAACGGTGCTGATCCTTTAGGGTCGGCACTAAGAGGGCTTCTCGCCGGACCTGTAAAAGGGAATGGCCTCTTCTCCCTGGAAAGCAAGTAGCCCCCAGCAAAGAGCTTGCGGTTCAACGTACCGCTGGGGTTTAGTAGCCTTTGGCGAAGCTAAGACAAGCTCATTACATAGCTAGGTAGTACAATGCAATTACTGTTTGCTTGAACATGTCCACTGTGCTTAGCCATACATTCTAGATACATGTATCCCTACTCTATGCTAAAGCGAGCGTTATCTACAAGAATCACAGTCAATCTAGCAGCCCATCCCGCCCCTAGACTATCCTCGACGAACTTTACATACAAAGACCTCTCCATCGTTGACCCATCTACGGGAGACACTGAGAGTACCACTGGCTCTGCGACTTGCAGGTGCCGGACACGCAGGTCGTCGCGCCGGTCCAGCCCGAACCACCGCACTGTCCGTACAGCGGCGCACCAGTACCAGTACCAGAAGTAGGAGTAGAAGAAGCAGCAGCGCTAGAGGTGCCAGATGGAGTGGTACCAGAGCCAGAGCCGAAGGTCGATCCAATAGCACCAATCTTGATGTTGCTGTAGATGACCTGGGAGTTGGGGCTGTTCTTCTCGACGTCTGCAGGGACACCAGAGGTGATAGCGCAGGTACCGCGGGCAACACCAGGAGTAGAGGCGCTCTTGTCGGTAGGGTAGGTGGAATCGAGCCAGAGCATATTAACGGCGTGGTCATCCCAGACAGAGAGGGCGAGAACCATGCCGCGGCCGATAGCACCGCCCATAGCATTGAGTCCACCGAGCTCCTCGAAGCTGTTGTTGTCACCGAAGGCGGTCTTCTGGGCGTTGCAGTACGAGTCTGTGATGCTGTTTCCGGTGACTCCGGAGATCTTGCTAACGCTGTTGTCGATGACCTTGCCGTTCTGGACGTACTTGCGGCGGATCTCGGTGAGCTTGCCGGTGTCGGTGCCGTCGCTGGTGACGAACTGGGTGACGACAGTGAACTTGGACTTGGTGTCGACAGTCATACCGGGGCCGTAGAAGGAGGTATTGCCCTGGCGGTAGCTGTTGAAGTCGCAGCCGTCCTTGTCGCAAACACCGCTGTAGCGTTCGTCGCCATCACCGCACTCGGTACCAGAGCAGCGGAGAAGGCCGTTATTGCTGCAGACGTGGGGAGTGTAGGCAGCGGAGATCGAGTTGGCCTCCCAGATCTAGAAGTAGGTGGTTAGCAACCTCTTTATGGGTTGATGGGGTCTGAGATACTCACGTCCATCTCGTTGCAGCAAGCTCCGTATGTACCGGCACCGGCGTTGACATCGTTGTCGCTAGGGGTCCAGCCTTCAGAGTTCGCCTGAAAGCTGTTAGTCTCGAAGTCTAGTGCAAGAAACATGGAAGATACAAAGAGTAGACAATTTGCCACTTACCTCACCAGCGATGAACTTGATGTCGTGAGGGCACTGCGTGTCGCAGTATCCCGTACCGTACTTTGCGCCGGCCTTGTTGCCAGTGTACTTGGCAAGACCACCATCTTCGTCCATCTCAACCAGATACAAAGCACCGTTCAAACCGCATGGCAGCTGCGACACATCGACGTCAAACTGTGGATGGTCAGTTATTGATTCACTGTCTTCGCCATTTCGTTATACATACGGTGAACTCCTTGTTGAGAAGCTTGAACATGTAGTACTTGGAGTCCGAGGCCATCAAGTAGAGTCTGGAACCGATGTTCGTGCTGTACGTGCCCTGAGTCACGAACTTGAGCGTAAGAGCACTGCTCGCAGCAGTGACACCATATGTGCTAGTGTAGTCGGCACCATCGAGAGCGCAGTTTGCGGCACAGGACACGTTGTCAGGGCAGAAGGTTGTATTCCAGGCGTTGCCATTGTAGCAATTGTCCGCGCTCTTCGTGGAGTGCAACCAACGCCAGTTAGCATCGAGAGTGACCGAGGTCGAGATGGTCGAGCAGGATCCAGAGGCCGAGCAAGACTGAATTGGCAGAGAAGGGTGAGTCTCTGTGGTCAGGGTGCCGACCTGCTGGGCGGACACACCTGCCGCAAAAAGAGAAGAGAGAACACTAGCCTTCGAGAACATGATGAGGTGCTGAAGCTGATGCGTGAGATTGACTGAGGAGCGTAGTCTTCAAATATCCTGAATCACTACCTTTTATACTTCGCAGCTACATCGCGCTCAGTCTCAAGTCGCGTCTGTACCGCCTTGTCGTTGTACGCGGTCTGTAAATTGACACCAGCCACTTCGAACCGTCGATCCGCTACCGAGTACTCGCTTCCAGCTGTCCTCCGTGAAATTCCTGGTCAAAAATCCTTATCATACCTCTTTCGGAGATAACGTCAATCTATTTCTCTAGGTCAGTGGACGTCAGGGACGCGTAGGAGACGTGTATATGAAAAACATGGCCAGGGTCGGGACGAGATCCCGCAGATCTTGAGGCTCTTCAGGGGCATCGTGGGTGCTGGTGTACGTGACCGGGTTGTACTGCATGAAGAAGAGCTCGAAGGCATCTCGAAGCCTTCCTGTGTGGGTGTAGCTCCGGTTGGGGTTGGTTCCTCGGTAGTCAAGTACAACGGCCCGCATTGTTGACTGGTGGAATATCCGGGGTACATATCGAGAGACCCGCTCAGGAGCTGCTCATGACCTTGACATGCAGCCCGCTACTGAGGTCGTCCTATATTGGTCCACGTGCCCGTAGAACATTCGACCTGAATTGGACCCGCTGGAGACTCGCGTGCCGTCAAGTGTAAAATCTAGATGCCGTGGGTACGAGGTATCGGCAATGGATCTAGCTCTTTGGACTCTGGACGTGTATTCCCGACGCACGACAGGGCAAGCGTACGGAGCATCTTGGGGTATTCGGCATATCCGCAAGACCAATAATGCCTGTAGTAGGGTCAACACTGAAGCTTCACGATGAATTAAGCTCCAAGTCCGAGCGCGTAGATCCAGCGCTTGCACAGCTCGGACCTGTGCTTGGTTGTGCTTGAGTACGTGGAAGTAATATACAAGTCGTAGCGTCGGTACGGATCCCGGCCCTATATTCACGTCGTGTTATGGTTCCATTGTTTGCTTATAGCAATCTGGAATAGCATCCCTAAACCGGGGCATTGTGGGAAAGTCCTGCTGCAAATTCAATTGTACATAGATGAGCTGCATGGCGATGTGCCTGCGCACCAGCTGCAATACGAAAGGGGAACCTCAAGTCACTAGCGGGCCGTGATCCTGTGAAGCTGAATGCGAAGGCACACACGCATGTGCAGTCGGCGGAACCAGGTTTCCCCGTCATCAAGCGACGTGACCCAGGTTTTGGACTGCGGGTGCAATTTGGCCGATATTGCAGTTGTGACACGATGGAGTTGCCCCCCGCGTTGGAGGGGACTCCAGATTATCCGGTGCACCGCCACAGCCACGCGAAAGCCATGCGAAAGCCACAAAGGCCCGCAGTTCCCTCGGCGGATCGTTCTTGACGGCGCCGGCACCCACCCACATTGCACCGAGAAACACCTCACAAATCGCTGGCCGCGGCCGTTCCAGTGAGAATACCGTAGGTTCTTTGAGCTGGGCCGCATTCGACATTAATGACACATCTCCGTGGTGACGCACACTCGTACCGATCGATGCTCCATCCTGAACTCTCTGAACAGCGCTGTACACATATGTACCTAGGTAGTACTGACCCCAACGTCGAAATGCATCATTTTCTTTCCGTATATCACTCCACTGAACGCTGCGATTCTGTCTCTTTCCCCTATCAAAACACCCCCGACATAACATCAAGTCAGGTCCACCCCTGCTCCATTTGCGGGTCAGGTACCCCCTTTCGTACGAGCCAGATCTGTGCGCTTCGCTTGAAGTCTTGGACATTGCCGAAGTCACGATGTTCGAAGGAGATATTCGCATGCTCAGGAGTTACACCAAATCACAAGAATGCGCAGTCTATGGCAGCAAAGCGGAATGACGACGCTTCGTATCAAAGTCGACAATAGGCACTGCAAGGCCTGCATGTGGCTGCCGCCTCGCAACGCCAATACCTTGTGCATGGGAGCTGAGGCGGAATACGAGGTCGAGCTGGCTAGCCTGCCGTCCGCCTGCCAATCCTATAGACCGGTCCATTTCAATGACTCTCCTCAAAACGCCATCTTTCGCTCGAAACGTCTTTGCAATGTTTAGTTCGTTTCCTCACGCTCGCTACTGTTGATACGAGTGCTGCAACGTCACTGCGCTGCGCTCAAGTGCTCAATCGCAATGTCGAAGGACCGCATCCTTGGAGTGTTCACGGTCGCGCTTGCGGCAGTGGCGCGCGCGGCCCCTCAAAGTAGGCAACGAAACCGTTTCCTTCATAGGGGCAATCCGGCTAAATAACGAACAGGAGTGGGGATTGGAATCGTGCCTGTACCTACATCATTCCCTGTCACCAATGCGACAACAGCGCCGAGCCCTACACCGACCAATTCCGCGTCGACTTGCGAGGCGTCATGCGACGTGCGCTATCCGGAACTGTTTGGACTTTCGTGGGCGCGAGAAGATCAGGTTGTTTTCACCGAAACCGTTACAGTGGGCACCGTTACTATCTCGACTTTGACCCAGAGGAATACCACCTATACCTTCACGGACACGTATTATAACGAGGATTTGCCGAAATTCTACACACTCTATCAGCAAGGTGTAGATGAAGGCGGTACCAAAACTGTTGAAGCTACCATCACTCTTTCTGATGGCGAGGTGCCCACGATATTTGCATATCCGACGCCGTGGGTAGACTATCCAGCAGCGTATCACTGGCAAGGGATCGTACCTACTCATGACGAGAATTCAGTGTCAGTATGTGCTACTTCGACAGAAGAGCTGGCATTTGGGGGAGGTGACACCGCATCCGCTCTATCCCCAACCTACGGATATCGTTCCGGACAAGAATGATCCTGAAGGTACGGACTACGTACCAGTCTGGATTGCCCTTCAAGAACTTCCCGAGAAGAAGTGGTTCGATCAAGCCTTCCCTTCTGAGTCCGCATTCGCATACTGTACATCGGTGCAGGGGAAGCCCGCTCCCCTAGACATCTCCACAGCGAAGTTTGTTCTGGCTACTGCGACATTTGCCACAAGCTTGGTCAACCCTGGATTCATTCATCCGGAAAGTTCTGTGACAGGATGGGAGGATGGTATAACGACCACGGACCCGCCCAACATCTTTGAGCCAACGCAGGATCCAACGCAGGAGCCATCACAACATCCAGATTCAGCACATGGCGAAATCAGTGTTACTCCAACTTTTAGGAGACCATCGACAACACCAGGTCCAAAATCCACATCGATCCAGATCCCAAACATCCCAAATATCCCAAACATCGTATCCAGTATGCCACCATGGGACCCACGACCTACTGTTCAGCCTAGTTCTACCCGTGTGAATGTTCCTAGCACCCCTCACACTGGAGATGGCCAGGCAGCAACTACAGGTGGCAACAACGGAGGACAACCAGCTCCATCGCCGGGCAACGAAAATGGGGTTGGTCAGCCGCCGACGAACACTAACGGGGCCGGTAATCCTATTCCTGTCGTGAACAATCCTGGAGGACGCCCAGCGGCGACCCCTATAAGTCCTGTCTTCACTTTTGTACCTGCGACGATCAATGGCCGCCCAACCGCGATCCCAGTCTTCATCTTTCCGGGCCCCTCCTCATTTGCGACAATTGGTCAAACCGTGACTTTCGATGGGCAGACCTCAGTCCTGGCAGCCCCAACAGCGATCTTCGCATTCGTTCCCACTACCATCAACGGCGTCGCTACCTCCGCACCCGCTTTCATTATCAGCGGCACTTCGACTGCTACAATCGGCCAAACGCTTACCATAGATGGTCAACCTACCGTTCTTGCGGCACCGGCGCCCTTCGCAACTGAGATCCCCACCACTCTATTCGGCATAGAGACTCACGTTACGGCCTTCATAATCAGCGGAAGCATCACTGCATTTCCCGGACAGACGATCACCCTCGACGGCCAGGTCACGGCACTACCAACCGCTGATGCGGTGTATACTTCGATCATGACCACGATCGATGGAAAAGAAACCCTGGTCCCTGTATATATCATCAGCGGAAGCACAACAGCAACGATTGGGCAAATTGTCACTATCGATGGGACGGCGACGGTACTCTCTACTCCCACGGCGGATGTAGTTTTCACTTCCATCACGACTACAATCAATGGGAAAGAGACCGTGGTACCCGCGTACGTCATCAGTGGTAGCACATCAGCCACGATTGGGCAAACCGTATTTCTTCATGGAACGACGACTGTCCTGGGTTGGCCGAATCAGACCGAAGCGAGTGCTGCGGCTTACCCAACAAACACAGGACAGCCTGCAGAGACGGCGTCTCAGAAAGGTGCTGGATCGAGGGCCTTGAGCGTTCAGTCGAGTGCGCTGCTGTTCATCTTCGGAGCCTTCATTGTCGGTCTACTGTGAGAGACAAAACTTAGCGTTGGCATATGCCAATTTGGAAATCAGCATATTCAGGGAATAATGAGCAGCATGGCATGGGAAGGTTTTTGATTTTCGCAGGATACCCAATTTTTGTAATGTACTTAAATAATGATGCATGGCAGGAAAGCCGTATGTAGAACTCGAGAAGAAATAGCGAATAGACGATGTCAATATACTTAGGACATCTGCTGAGACGACAATATTACTTCGTTAGAATCGCAATGCCATCCGTGGCAGATGGCCAAAACGCTTCCACTACTCCTTATGACGGATTTCTGCCCAACGGCCATGGTCGTCACGCCCATCGATTTGAAACACACCATCGTGGTGAATGACAAAGTGCTGCCAGCGATACGCATCATACCGTCTATAGCACTTGTTGCACTGCATATGCTCGAACTCGATGAGTGTAACCTCGCCGTCGTCCTTGTGCTTCATAAACCGGCGCAACTTCTCTAGCACAGGCTCGTCCCGTCGAACACGCTGGAAGTGCTTCCACTTCTTATACAAGCTCTGTTCAAAGATTCTGGCGCGGTGCGTCAGACCACACGGACAGACAGCAAAGTAGGGGATCTGCTCTCGGTGTGTGCCAGTAAGACGTTCGACGGGTACGAAGTCTCGTATTGGCTTTGGTATAATGACGCGATGTAGTGCTCGGGAAGTCGTTGCATTGGGGGTGATGACCGTCCTGCAGTCTGGGTTGCGGCAACGTAGGTAGCCGAAGGGATGCGCACCGCGGTGGTACTCTGGGTAAGCCCATGCGTTGCAGTTGTTGCAGATCCAGAAGCCCATCCAGTGGCTGGGTGGTGGAGCATTGTGATCGGGCTCTGTAGGAGGCAGATCAAGAGGACGGTCACGGCGTTTGAGGAGACTTTTTACTTGCGTTTTGAGCTTGTCGCGCTGCTGTACGACCAAGCTTCGCATGAGTGATAAGTCATGGTACGGCATGTTGCTGGATGGTGTGTGCTCGATAGGGTGCACCGCGAAGTGACTTGTTTGGTTATATATGAGCGGGAAAAACTTGTCTCGTGCTTGCACAAAGTGTCTTACTCTGATTACTGTTGTGAGTCTGTCTCAGCGTACATTGTGCATTATTGAACATCGCCATTGTCTTCACAAAATTGAGATGGACCTCGTAGGCTTTACATTAGTAGAGACTTACATCTCTATTAGTCGTAGGCGGTAGGTTCTCCTTAAGCTAGCGTTACTGCGTTCCTACCAACGCAACGGGCCCGTGTAGCTTCGTTTTATGAGATACCGACCTTTAGTTCGACTGCTCAATACTCGCTCTACCAGAAGAATCTTCTGCGACTTTGCTATGTTCTAGTTGAATTGTCTGGATATTGTCGGTGAATGCAGCTTCATGCTGACCGGGTATTTGAACATCCTTCGTCATTGTCGGAGTACTTTGCGGGCAGTGCATGGCAACATCAACAAATTCAATCTGAAGGCGTAAGGAGCGCACAGCTTGAGCAGCTTCATTACCGCGTAACAAGGTTTCTTGCTTCAAACATACGGAGACTATCAAATTCGAAGAACACCAAACCATTCTTACACGCATTCTGCAGAAGATCGTCTCTCTATTTCTCAATCGTCTCATCCCCGTCAAAGCTGATGATGCTGCGAGAGTCTATACTTGAGTTTCCGTCGTTCTCGTAATCCGTATTCCCAGGGCTCAATGTCATCTCAAACCTCTCGGTGTACCTCTTCGCATAATAACACATGCCTTGGAAAATCACACCTCCCTCAATGTACTTGACCCATTCTGCTGATTGCGCAGCGCCCGTCAACTCGATCCAGGGTAATTCGTCGTCTTCCCATTCAAAGATCCACAGGTATGGTGCAGATGGCATTACTCGTTCCGTTCTTGCTTCTCCTCCTACTTCTTTGAGGATCCTGGCGCGCAGAAAAGTAGGCCCTTCCAAGAAGCTTGGTGTAAAGACCTCTTTCTGCCATTTCCAGAACCCTTCCTTCTGCGCCGGTGGAGGTGCCTCGCAAGTCACTATGCTAATGTTGTCGCCTAGGCGCGGATGTACTACGAGCTAGCTCAGCCATGTTCACTGCGTGTTACACGGGTCAGGGATTTTTACTTTCTTGGCAACCTTCCACCTCTCGTCGATAGAACTCCTCGTAGATGCGGGGCTTGCAAGCCTTCTCTCCTCGGCTTTCGGCTGCCTTTGCTGCTTCTTTGAAGGCTTCATCGTTCCGGTAATCCACGTCTTCCAGGTCGTACATAGTCAAGAAAGGAATCTCGTGACTGAATGGGTATTCATTCACTTGTCGTTTCATGAGCTTGACTTGCGTACCGAGCGTGACACCGGGCAGTTTGGAGATCGCATCGCTGAAAGTCTTGTCCTCCGTGTTGACTTCCACGAAAGTATCAGGGTCGGGTTCCGACCAAACGCAAAAGAGTCCTGGAGCCATCTGTAGTCGCGCCTTACTGTGCGATTCTTTGGTACCGACAGTGGGCAGAGGAAGCGAAAAAGTTTAGTGCCCGCATGCGGCGGCCTGAACGACTTTTAGTGAGAGGGATGTCCCGCTAGATACGAATGGATCCCGTGCGACGGCTCATGGCTTCCTTGATGCGGCCCAATATGCGCGACCTACTGCAGGGGTAAAAACCGTGACGACCAATCTGTGAGCTGAATTTAAAAGCACGAGCACTCCGACCTCAAACTAGTGTGCTGGTTTAGGAGTAGATTCCCCGGCTTAAGCGAACCCGGACGGGGACGTTCCCAAATTTCATATCAGAGACCCCAGTCGAGCGAGTAGGAGTTCCTTCCGGTCTTAACCAACAGCCGAGCCTACGGAACTTTCCACCTGCATCGCGAAGTTGTGAGTAAAAGGATGCGTGGGGGAAGGGATCGTTGGAAAGGCTTCATCACCCTAGATTATCAATGCCCTAAGGTTTGGGCTGAAACGACAGTGGCCATGAGTCGTGTTGGCACCTACCATTCTCAGTTTTACACGCGTAGGTGACGAAGCCATGGGTCCGAGCTGTGTTGACCGTTGAATGATATCATAGGCGATGCTTTTTCTCTTAACAGGCGCTCGGTATAGGCGCATCGACATGTGACAAGGGTCCATCGAGAGATCCATGTCATACACAGCATGAAAGTAGAATAATGTGCTCTAAAGTTCAGTTAGGCAGGAGCTTATCAGAAAGTCAAAATTAGAATGAGACCTTAGCAGAAGAATCGGAAATTTGCAAAGTATGTATCGATCACACTGAGCGAACCTAGAGTACCATAAACGTTGTTCATGTAAGGTGACAAGTGCAGTGTGTAAGGCGAACACGAAAAAGTTATGAAAATTTATTAGTAACTTCATGAATAAAAGTAATAGCCCGCGCACTACTATAGAACTCTCCCTCTACTTGCATTTTGATGGCTTTCCGAACTTAAATCCTAGTCAAGATGGATGAATGGCCCGTACCGATTGCCCGGATGAGTACGGAGATGTTTGCCATTCTCATCGCGGTAGGTATACACCTCGCGATCTCCGTCGTACTCCACAACCTTCCATTCATAGGGAATGTTGTGATCCCGGTCCATACGACGACGCTTACGAGACGCTTCAGGCACGTTTCGAGGGCTTGAACTTGGCTCAAGAAAGGTCTCACCGCGCTCCTTGGTAGATGTGCGACTAGCCATGAATCGAGCAACAGCCTTTAAGCTACCAGTGACAGACTGGCGCAAGCTCGGCTTACGCCGGGCAGCATCCCGCACCTTTGCAGTAGCAGTGCGGAGGAGGCTAGGCTCCGGGTGCACGACTGAAGGCTGAGCAGAAGCACCATACTCGGTAGCCTAAAGAGTGACCCGAGGCCACTGGGAGCTCACCGTGCAGCTGCAGTAATCGCATGGCGTCCCCCAAGACTTGAACGTCAAGGTCGCCATTGGCGAATTGAAGACGCCCATCGAGTTTTTTGCCTTCGCTCGATAAGTGAGTCCGCAACCCGGGCACACCGAGAAGTACGGAGGCTCAGTTGCGGGAACGGGAACCTTGACGGGTTCCACGCGAAGCTCCTTGTTGACATCAAATTGAACGACCTCTGAGCAGCAATACTGACACATGACATGGCCGCAGTCGCACTTGAGGTGCTTGAAGAGGTACTCTCCATGATGGAGTACCAGGTTGTTGAGGCGACCACAACCGCGCTGACAGCAGCCGTAGACACCGATGCTTCCATGAGGCACGCCAGCGTGCTCAGGAGTCCAATTTTTGTGTGTCAGATTGACAACGCGCTGCGCTGTCATCATCTGATTTGTATACTTGCTAGAAGCCATCTTGCTGTCTAACTTGGGTATGATTTGAGAAAATGTTTTCTCCGACGAGTGCTGGATCCTTTCTTAAGTTGTCTGAGTTGTAACTCAGAGTTGTCTTTTTTTTGAGTTGGAATTACCATACTAGGAAAGTTCTATATAAGGCGTTGGTCGCTCCAAGAATTTGGCGTGTCGTGAATGTATTACGTCAGGTGAGACCGCGAAGTGCAACCACAATGTGTTGGTTTGTGAACGCACAATGTAGCTCTTCATGTTGGGTTACTTGATTCGAACGGAGCTTTCCAGGCGGTGGGTTCGGTGTAAGATGATACTACAAGGTGCACGACGGGTCAGCGATTGCAATGGGAAGATGGAAGGTCACTTACTATACAAGATGTGTGCGAGGGGTTGATCTGATTCATTATGTCAACTATTGTTGGCATATAAGCCATCGAGTGCTCAAACTTACTATGGAGTTACTTATTTCTTCCGGCACAACTTGGGACTATAGAAAATGTTCTACACCTAGAAGATCGCGGGGTCGCCCTAGTATCGACAGTCTACTCGCTGTTCTTCCTAAGTATATAGAACAGAGAGCGTGAAAGAGCCCGGAGCCGACCCTTCTTAGGCGCAACACCATCCGGGCCGAAAGGGCGGTTGTCGTCCGTCAGGTTGATGTGCATGCGTGGCCAGGTCAACATGACCGGCTGACCGCAAATGCAAGAGTTCTTGAGATGCATGAAAAGACCCCTGAAACGAACGGTCGTCGATCCAAAGACCTTCTCATGCCCGAATGGCGTCTGAGCCCGGTAAGTCAGCCCACAGGACTCGCACATTTCGAACACCTTAGGTTCACCACGGTAACGAGCAACCCGAACATCCCAGCAATGGGGATCGCGTATATCTTCGACGGTCTCCCAAAGCTCATCACCACCGGGCTGAATAATCTCGGTGTGGGTGCAGCTCTTGCACATGATGTGATCACAGCCTGAGCACTGGAGCTTCTTGAAGGGGCTTGGCCCCTTATATAGGAAGATAGCGTTTACGGTGGAGCACTCCCTGCGGCAGCACAGGAAGTGCCCTTCGGGAGTGCAGCCTGGGTGAACACGCTCTGCGTGTTCCAGCTGATCATGACCGAAATAGTTGTTTGCTTGAGAAGTCGACATTTGCGTTGTAGTTTTTCAAATATAATTGTTCTTCACAGCGTATATCTTGTGTTGCTGAAACCCAAGTGGAGAAGATGTTGATTATATACTGAGTGGGGCGATAGTCGGTCAATGATAGTGTACAATGCTCGAGCCTGTTGCTCTACAGTGGAAGCATTGAACATTGACGATGGCGGTGGCAGTCATCGAAATGCATTATGGGCGCCACCAGCCTAACAGTCTACCCGTTCGTAAGGTGGAGGCTCCTCTGCATAGACCTGGGTCAAGCAAACAGGTCCGAATCCGGGTGAGCATTTGGCCAATGGTCGCTCCTTGATGCTCGGGAAGAACTTGAAGCAAGAGAAGCAGAAGGTGGTGCGGAGCCGTCGCGAGGTAATAGTGTGATGTTTGCCGCGCATTGAAGAGATCGCAGGGCGACGGATTCGAAAGTTCGCATGCTGGACTGGAAGTGGAGAGAAGTGCTGATTTTATGCAAGAACTTGACTTTTGAGTCATCCGTAGATCTGCGACATCCATAAAGAACTCACATGTTTGACCTTTCGAAAGACAGTGCCAGCAATTGCCTATGCTTTGCTGTTTCATGGCGAAGTTGGACATGTCTCTGCCTTGTGGTAGAACATCTCGACTGGAAGACAAACCTGATTTGAATCACAGTCTTCCAGCCGTAAATACCCGCGGCTTCAATGTAATGACCTCGTCCCGAGAATTCATGCGCCTATCAATCATCTGGGTGGTCAGATTTCACTCCCACGAATCCACAACACGCCAACAGAGCACCCTCTCACCGTACGAATCAAGCACATACCCCCTCATAGTACTTTCACAACGTCTATCCTCCATATACACCGGGAATTTCCCCTCCACCATGTGGCTTTCTGTAGAACAAAGCCATACAACACCGCCCCTCAAACGCACCGTCTCTTTCAAACGCGGCAACCCAAATATCATCATGCCCCTCATCTACCGCATCTTCCACTTCCTCTTCATCCACCACCGCCCCACCACCCACGAGCAGGCCACTGCGCAGGTAGCCAAAGAGATCAAGGCACTCCAACGCGAACACCACGCCAAGTTGAATACGTCTCTGCGAATGATCATAAGAGAATTGCGGGGCGACGCCTCCGCGGTCTGGACATGCCACTGCTGTCAATTTAGAAACGATGTAATGGTGATTGAAGGGGAGCATCCTTTGGGCGTGCTGAAGTGCGAGTACTGCGCGCATGTGTACTGTCTCTTCTGCGCACATACAGCAACCCTTCACCGCTGGGCGGCCGAAGGCAGCTTCCGTTCTCGTGACAAACATGATCGGAAGGTGGCAGGAAGGGGACTGCCGTATGTATCCGTATGTCAAGACTGTGGGCTTACTTGGCGGGCAAAGGTAATTGGTGTGAAGAGAATGCGGTGGGGTTTCGGGAGTAAGGAATGTGTTTGTGGATGTAAACCTAGTGTTGCGAAGCCGTGGGTAGGATTCAAGGTCAATGAGGCGGAGGCGGTGAGCGAGAACACGAGAGCGTTGTTGAGGATGATGGAAGAGGAGTTGGCAGATAGATAATTCAACAAGGCGTTTCTGTATGGATCAATTCAAGTCATACCAGGGCCGCCTGTTGCTCCGTCACAATCTTTCTGGAATGTCCGTCCACTTCCATGGCTCTGGTCTCTTCGCAATAATATCTGGTACGCATGCCCAAGAACAAACCGCCACCTTGATCGGAAGTATCTGCTGCTGGAAGAACCAACCCTCAATCCATTCTGCTCTCGGTACGATGTAGTCTCTACCGCAGCAATGGCAGCTGCGAAGTGGCTTAAACATCGAAGCATCGTTTTCTTCTGCTTTTGCAAGAGTAGCTTCAACGCCACCAGGAATACTGCCGCCCACGTAATAGTCGACTTCTTCACGAACGCGGTCTGGCTCGGTGTTATACGCTTTGACCAGGGAGAGCGTAGCTAGCGAAGGGACTCGAAAGGACGAAGGCCGATCGAACCAAATATCGGGAATGCCAACGGCGCCGAGCGAAGTGTGCGTCAGAATTGCTGATTGGGATGCAGAAGGAGACGTATCACAATTTTGATCCGGTTGTTCTCGCATTGGAAGCGCAGGAGAGCCTTTCAGAAGCCGACCCGTGTGGTCGTAGTACGAAGCCGTGGTCCTGTGAATGAGGAAGAGCGTGTCTTGAACAAGGCTGACATCGTCGACCTTCACGCTTGGAGGGGTGTAAAGGTGGTGTCCTTCAAATTCGCTCCACTCCAGTTCCGTACATCTCAGCATCATGGCCGAAACTTTTGGCTCTCTTTGAGCAAGGGTAGAGAGCACTTCAGTAGGTGATTTGGACCTGGCCATTGCCAACGCTACATTGAGATATGCAGTCTGACCGGTGTTGTTGAACTCATAGAGTGGATTTCCCGCCAACTCTAAGCGCATCAAGCTGCCTTGACCCTGCGAAGTACATAACGAAAGCAATTCGCAAGGTAGTGTATGTATCAAATTGTAGCAGAGATCAAGGGTTTTCAGATTTGTGAGCTCTTTGATCTGAGGAGGAATTGCCTCGATGGCGTTGTGGCGTAAGGTAAGGCTAGTCAGGTATTGAAGATTGAACAAGGTAGGCGAAAGGCGGGAAAGTTCATTTAACGATAGATTCACATGTATCTCGGGGATCATGGACCGATATTGACCTTCGGCAGGGACATCAACGTCGATACCTGGAGGAACGGTAACGATCTGATTAAGCATGCCGAGCTGGTGTAGCTCATCGTCCTGTATATAGTAGCTTTGGAGGTTGTAGTGCATCTCGTTGGAGTCGAGGCCTTGTTGGATCACCCGAGAGATCCGGGCTTCCCAAGCGCTCGTGGACTTGGTCGTGGGCTCGATGCCCTCATCCGAATGCTCTAAAGACTCCGGCGCTGGTGGATCGGAGGGTATGTCGGAAGTGCTGTCGAAGCCGAGATACGAAATTGCAGAACTCGCAGGTGCGGATGCTTCGGAGTCATCGCTCATCATGTAGACACCGGAGTCAAAGTTGCGGTTGAACTGCCTCCTCTTCGGCGCGCCTCTCGGGCCGGTCTGCCACCATGTACCAGCGCGCTTTCTCTTGTCCCTTGGTGACTCGTAGTTCGTCACATCGGCGGTATCAAGCGAATCATTTTCTGAGAAGAGAGGCGGTGGACTGCTGGATTTGAGGGCGGAATATCGCGGGTCGAGAAGAGGCGAGTCCAGATTGGTCGCGTGCGCCGATGAGGGGAGCGGGTCTTCGTGCATTTCGCGTCGTTTTGCGTCGCGGTGGGTGTGTGACTATTAGTGAGGGTGCCACTGGCGAACACTGGGCGAAAAAAAAAACGAATGTGCGGGTCGGTGGTGCAGAGGAAGGAAACGGTGGGCTGGAGCTTGACGCGTCGCGGGACTTTCTGGCTGGACGCGACCCTGGTTCCTGCTAGCGTCATACCGTCATCCACCGCCGCGCACGGTGAGCGTTCGCACGTGTGCCATGCCGTGGGAAAAGTTCCGTGGGGAAAGGGAGGAATGTTATCACCAAAATAGCGGACATCAATGTCTTGTTTCTACAGGTATGACACGAGCCTCTTTAACTCGCTACGTTACGAGTATCTATCAGAGGTGCTACAGAATACATACGAGTCGCACAGTATGCAACGCCTCGAGTAAACAGCAACTTTCCAAGACATCAGCGCAGTGAAGTCTACAGCCCTGCCATTCGCCTGAAAGCAATATTTGGCAAAAGCCTCCCTTCCATCTGTGTGTCCTTTCCCTCCAGCGGTTCCCCTTTGCTCATCGCCAGCTCCGTGTATATCCTACCCATCGGCTTTGTCGGCGTGATCATGGGCTTGTACACCGCATCAATCGGGGCCATCAGCGCCTTCTTCCACAACGGCTGACTGGGCATGAATGGATGTATCTCCGGGTGATCCCGCCAATCCACTCCGGCTGGTCGCACCGTATAAAGCTTGAAGTTCGGTGTCGCCTTGTAGAAGTCAAACATGGACTTCTCAACCTGTCCCTTGACGCGCCCGAACATGGCTGTGAACATGCCCGGGTTGTGAGTGGCGCCTTCGGCGGATACGAAAACGAATGTGAACGGCGAGTTCGGATGCAGCTTTGCGAACGCTTGTGCGGCGGCGAGGGGGTACTCGTGCGTTATCTCGAAGTATTGACTACAGGAACAATTAGCTTTCTTGCACGGGATGAGTGGAGTAGGAATAACCAACGCCTTGTCAACGTCATTCTGCGAGACGCCCAGCGCCCACACACAGCCCTGCGCATCCTTGAGCTCGTCCAGCAGCGTCTGATCGTAGGTCATGAAATCCTTGTGTATGATGACTTTCGCTTTAGCTTCGCCCTCTGCCATTTTCACGGGCCGTCTGCTTAAGATGGAGATGCGCGAGACAGCGTCGTTGGCGAGCATCTGCTGTAGCACGCCCGAGCCGACGAGCCCAGTGGCCCCGGTCAAGATGAGGTGCACCATCTTGCGAGGGCGTCGAATGTAGGAGGAATTGATCTGGTCTTGTCAATTGGTGGAGGTAAGCGCTATTTGAATCCCTCAACTCGAGACGACTGGTACCTTCGTAGGTTAGTCCGACAACGATCACTATGTGCGCTGAATCGCTATCTCCGCTGTCTCCACGCTGTCGCGCATACTGGCACAGACAGATGCCATGAATGGGGGCATCCTGCGAGATGCTGATGGTGCTGATGTTGCTTGTGCCGTCCGATGCTCGTCCGCAACGAGGGGCAGAGCTGTGTGACGGACGTTATCTAAGCGTTGGAAAGCGTGTCCCTGGCTAATGCACCCGCATGGGACGATCTCTCAGGGTCGGACAACATCCTTTGTGCTCTCTATCTTCGCAAGGTCTAGTTTGCATCTCATCCATGGTCGAATATCTCGCATTCGAGGCCGCGCGGGCACTATGACAGGCCCACTGTCCCCATGCATCCCTGCCAATCGCCGCGGCTAAACCCCCTGCTCGCATTGCGTACATATCGCCATGTTCAGGTTCTGCCATGTCGCCTAGATGACATATTCGCCTTTCCTTCTATCTACTGCCGCAACTGCGGTCGCTTTTGACCTATGTGTATCATCTCTTGATCATTCCTTCGGTTTTCATTTTCCTGCGCCGTCTAGCACGCGCCTTCCACCATCGACATGGCTGCCTCCGCGGCACGGGCATTGGCGGATGGCCACATTCTTTCCACGATTCTCCTTCATCTTTCCAATATGAAGTATAAAGATAGACGGCAGTATGGGCCGGATCAGCCGGTTGAGTTCCTCGAGTTCCGACCCACTTTGGTGCCCACAATCCTAGTCAACAAGTTGTGGGCAGATGAGGGCACCTCTATCCTTTGGTTGGTGATGTGAGCTGACTTGCCTTGCTCTACTAACATGTACTTCCTGAAGGAGACGCTACCCGCACCTTCCATCTTTGAAGCACATGCCCTTGGAGCGAAGGCAATACTACGCCAACAAGGTCCATTATGTCTTCTCGCTAAGTCCACCACCAGGATCCGTGGAGACTTTGGATTATCTGACAGGCTTGGCATGGCCCAATTTGAAGAGCTTGGAACTTGAAGTCGACCTGCAGCGATATGGTTCACCGTACATTAGCATGCTACATGCCGGACTTGAGCATGTGGAACTGTCAGGGTACCAAAGCGGAGGATCCAAGTACTTTACTGACACCATCCTCCCAACTCTCTTCGTCAGTACTACTCCCCACCTTCGCACATGGAAACTGACGTGAGAAGAATCCATGCAAGAATCTGAGCAGCATACGTATTGGGCCCGATACAATTCTGGACGAAGATCCTGTGCACGTCAGCGTCCTGTATCAATATCTAGATGCATGCCCCTCAATCAAAGCCATCGAAGTCAAGTCCCTCAATCTCATGGACAAGGATGCTTTGTTTACGCGATTGAGTCAACGGCAAGGACTAGAGAGTCTGCAGATTGATCTTGATCCCGGTGTCGCTCTGATCCCGCTTCTTTCGGGACCAAATGCCCTACCGTTTCCCTTTGCGTCTCTCACACGGTGCTTCATAATGTGCTACCCCGAGGTTGCGCTGGCACTTCCCATACATCTACGGACAATTGAAGAATTACAAATAGACATCGCAAGAGCACCAATCTCACCCCATCAGCCTTCCGACTTTGGCATCCTCGAGGATATGATAGCCGAGCTGTCCCACTGCCCTTCACTGCGGATTCTCAAGGTCGGCATTAGCTCTTTGGCCGATGATTTCCCATCTTCTATCCTGCTTCCAAGATTATCCGGATCTGCTCTTGGTAGACTTGGGAAGACATGCCCGAAATTGGAGGACGTCAATCTTCTAGCTACCGAGCCATCAGCGATCGACGGCTCGTCGATATCGAGCGAAGACTTTGATAGCTTCTGCAAGTCACTTCCGTACCTGCGTAACCTAAGTTTGAAGCTGCAACCCACGACTGCGTCAGCTTTGCAAACGACAGCACTTCAAAGCTTAGGCCGGCATTGTCCAGAGCTTGAGGTTTTAAGATTGAAAGTCGCCTTTCAACTTGATAGAATTTCAGTCCCTGGTGCCGTACCGCAGATTCTAGTAAGCGACAGTACGTTTGTGCCCGAATTGCTAGATCAGCAACACATCTCTGTTCTTTTCCCGAAGCTCACCCATCTTGCCTTGGCTCGCCCAGACACCGCACTCGCACCGGTACCCGACTCTTTCACGAACTCTGTCTCCTCGCACTCAACCTCCATCGTCGACCCCACTACAGAAGAGGACCTCGTGCGCTCCTGGGCACATCCCCTCCTTATCCACTTCCCTCGCCTAGAAATCCTCGAAGCGTGGGGCGACTTCAGCGGCGAGGACAATGAGTCCCTCAATTACTTTCTGCCCACCCAAGAGATTCTAGCTTCGACGTGGGAGTTCCTCAGCGGTATCGAGCAAGACCTATGGGAGGATGACGAAGAGTCGCTCGAAGAAGGCGATAGCTGGAACTCTCTTGAGGATTGGGAGAAGGCCAGTCTGATCAACGAGTTTGCGTTTGGCGAGGATGGGCCGGTAGACGTGGATGAGTTGTATCCTGATGTGGGAAAGCTTGCGGTACGCGATGAAGAGTCGGAAGGTATGATTACCCCAGGTCGGACATTGGACCCTGGCGACTACTTTCAAGACGTGCCAGCACATGGTTGAAAGCGGGCACGACTGGCGAACTCTTACTTTACTTCTTGTATACGATTTGAACGATGGACGCATATATGGCTTGATGATTGGATCTCGACTCGAACGTGCGGCTAGCCGGACTGGACGCTCTCTTTTATTCACGCACAAGAATAGATGAAGGCCACGATACGACTATAAAATGGAAACAAAAGCATGGGTTTTCGGGGAACATATACACAGTTTTGTACGCGCTGTTCAACACTACATAGGACAGTTTAGGCGGTCAACAGCTCTTTTGAAGCTCGTAGATACTTCTGAGGCTTCCGTTTCGCACATATGATCACATACAGCTTGTCCCTTTATTTCTACGACGCTTTGGAATTTTCCCATCTCGAATGTGCAGTGTTGCTTGAGGACCGGCACGCTCGATGGATCACAAACTCGCGAGCCTCTTTCGCCAGCGCTCGCTCCCACCAACGCATCACCTGTCCCCCGAGCAGACGCTTACTCTGTTATTATCTTCCTTGGCCTTACATCATTCCAAATCTCCCGCGCGACCTTCCCTACCTGTCATTCCGGACCACTTGATACTCCAGGACCATCCCACTACGTTCACCAAACACCCACTGCCTCGAGGCACATCACCCAAGCGCTCCATACCCCTGCCACGCTTCTGATTGGCTCAGCGTAGAAACTTGGACAAATGGCAGCTTGATACGCGCTGGCAAGCTAGCCGTCTCAGGAAGCGAGGTCATGCTAAACGCGATACACTTGTGGGACAATTTCGTCCCGAACCGGCACAATGCGAGCTAAAACGAGACGTCACTGCTGCTAAATGCGTTCGATGGACAGGGCGTGGGGGAGATCGCGATGCGAAGCGACCGGATCTGACTTTGGAAGAATGCATTTTGGGAAAGAAGCTGGACGCGACTGCTTCGCGCCTGCACATCTTCTGGGCGACTGACTGATTCGGGGGCAGGCGCGCTTTGGAGCTACTGCATCGTCTGGTACTTAGAAGAGAAGGAAGCGCCAACATACGGAAGCTACGCAGGCTGTCAACATCGTGACTGAGGCAGCGCCCATGTCTTGCGCCGGCGCATCTATCGAAGAGCTCAGCGACCCAGAACTTGACCATGCGCATGCCAGACGCAATTCTTCTCTTTTCCGCATTCATTGAATCCGTTAGTTCAGTACCGCATCTCATACCATCACCACCTGAGCGACCCTCAATTCCATTCGATCCATTCCAATTACAACAGCCTCCGCGACCGCACTCACCACATCCGCCGCGCCGTGCCGGCCCTCTCTCAAGCCTATTGATACCAAACTGCGCGCTATCATGCTATTTGCAAACGCTCCCAGACGATGGTTGTGCGCTAGAGATAGACCTGAAATGTCACTGCTCGGCTGGGAACATCCTGGGCAAGGCGGAAGCGTGCGTAGAAGCGGCATGTAGCAGGTCGGATCAAGAGGATGCGAAGGAAAAGGTTGCAGCGGCTTGTCAGGGAGTAGGCATCAATCCAAGCATCCCCGGCAGCCCAGCGTCGACATCAGCGAGCTCAGCATCTACAGCAGCGGGCTACGCTACCGCCTCGTCCAGGGCACCTTCTACAGAAGCAGCAGCAACCACACTTTCTCCGCCATTGTTGTCCATGGCCTCGACAACGAGAGCAAAATCGACGCCAGCTCCACCACCGCCCTCGGACGACTCACCTTCCGACCCCTCATCCAGCTCATCCGCAACCCAGACCGCCGCTGCCTCTGTCTCTGCTACAACGATGTCCCAGTCTCCACTCCGAACCTCGACTTCCACACCCACACCCACCCACACGTCCCTTCCCGTACCCGTTTCTGACCGTGGCCTCTCCGATGGCGCTAAAGCTGGTATTTCCATCTCCGTCCTTTTCGTGGCCTCCACCATCTTCATTGCTTTGTCTCTCTACATCCGCCGTCTCAAGCGCCAACTAGCCCTTGCCAAAGCCGCCGCCAACGTCCCTGACTCCGTTCTACGATCGCCGTCCCGCCGCCATAGTGGCATTCCTGAAGCGCTTTTTACACCTTCCCGGCGCCGAAGCTGGTCCGCAACACCCCGCAACAGCCGAAGACACAGTCGCAGAGACGTCATGATGTCCGAAAGCCCGGTCTCACCCCTGTCCCCTGTCTTCTTCCGAGATGGTGGTAGAAGAACGAGCATAGCTGGCATGGTGAATAAAAAGCGAGTGAACACGTTGAGCATCGTTGTGGAGCGGGAAGACGAGGATGCGAATAGCTTGATGAGCAGGGGTCGAAGTGTGAGGGAGCCTGTGCCCGGACAGTCTGAGGGTCTGGCCGCGCCGCTCGAAATGGACGGGGAGTTCGCGGCAATCTTTGAGGCACCAACAAGTATCACACCGAGAGCGAGGAGTACGGAGCGGGATAGGGAGGAGTGGAAGGAGTATGACTTTGGGAAGTTCTAGCAATCTCGTGCTCGACGGCTCTTCTACTAGCACAGGGTGGGTATGTATGCATGGGAATATATCACTGCATGGTATGGAAGGATGAACACGAGATATCAATCACGTACAAAAGAAACACAAAGCTAGATGTAACTCAACTCAATCTATCAAGAGATATCTGATAATCGACAGCTCAGTCTATATCAACGTCCTAGCTGTGTTGATCATGTTGTAGCAGTGCAGCGGTCCGTCACCATACAAAGCGTGTCCAGAGAAGCATAACCGTTATGCTCATACCCGCGTCTACGTCAACGCTGAACCTTGGTTAGCTCCAGTTCCCCGACGTCCTAAGAGAAGTCCAGTACTTACCACTTCAGCGTCAACGAGGCTTGATGGTCGCCTCCGGTTTCTCGACCTTCGCGGCGGCCGCCAATTGCTCTAACCAGGCCTTCTTGTCCGCGCCCACCTCCTTCTGCTTCGCCTTCACGACGTTCGAGCTCTGTGGCTTGTCCACCTCTGGAGCCGACACCTGGTTCGCGCGCTGTACCAGCGTCAGTCCTTTATGTTTCTCGTACTGCTAGATTCTATTCAGGGGATATACTCACAGCGGCGACGGCCTCCTCGCAGGCAAAGCAGAACTTGTTCTCCGTGCGCTCGAGCTCCATGGTGCCGATGGAGCAGGTGTTCTCGTCTTCCTTCTCGGCGCAGGGGTGGAACGTCGTGAAAGTGTGGGCGCAACCGTGGACGGTGTGCTGGCGGTGGCACATTGCGGCTTTGGGAATGCTAAGGTGGGTAGTTCTGGATAGGGTTTCTGAGAAGGGCTGTCTGCGTGTGGGTGTCAGATTGGTCGCGGCCTTCGAGAGGGAAGTGAGTTCCTTACTGTTTGGGTAGTGGTGGTCGAGACTGGCGAGGAATTGCAGAACGGAACTGGACAGGGCGGAGGGGTTGATACGAGGGTGGAATTGGCGGGCGAATTGGGGTGGTGAAGGAGAAGTTGAAGTGCGCGCCGTGAACTGGCTTCACAGTATGGCGATATCAAGCGGCAGGCGTGAACAGTGCGGCACTGTGAAAGTCAACTTATTACGCTCTTCACGGTAGATTTGAGCAATGAACTTGGGCGCAATGCATTCTACTACGACTCTATGCTGGTGTACTTCATCGATCTGTTCAGCACCCTGAGCTATCTCGCCCATGCCCAGAGATTAAAGTCATCCACGAAGGAACACCCGGCTTGCCCTGACTCTAGAAAGAAGTAACCTCCCCGTTTCAGTCGTTTCGATCTCGTGACCTTCCGATACCCTCACCTGTCTATCGCCATTTGCCTTCGATATATCCCAAGCTTTCAGCACGAACATGAACCCGTGCATCGTGTATCCCGAACCCCAAAAGCCTCCCCACAAGCGGTGGCGTAAAAGATGCTCAGTTGAAATGTGGGCGCAAGACACGTAGCCAGACCACGAGAAATTGAAGCACGGCCTCCACATTGTCTTTAATTCGATTGAACATGTTGCGACACTGGCGATTTCTGCACGTTTATCGAACAGAGAGTACTGCAGGTATAGATTCTGGTGGCTCCTTCTCTTGCTTGTGCGCTAGACACGAGTGTAGAGGGAGATTTGTGGAGGGCGCTTTGCGGCAAACTGTCGGTAGCGTTCTTTGGTCGCAAGCGCAGAGGTACGCACAAGGCGAGGGGGAAGGGAGGCAGGAGAGGTGGCGGACTGCCCGGAAGGACGAGGTAACTGGGTTATGGAACAGAATCTGCTTAGCAAGGTCAGCCGCTGCTGGAGGGGGGCGGGCAGACCGAGTATACCGGCGACAATGGGTAGCTAGATATTGTGGATTGAGCTGTGCACGCGGAGGGCTCTCCAAGAGTACAGACAGGATACACTCTGTACAGTGGCGGTATGATATGCGGTTGACACGCGGTTGGTATATCTCGAGGTTTGTTTTGTTGTCGAGAAGCAGAACGAGCGTAACGCGAAGGCGAGGCGCGACACTGACGTAGGTCTCCAATCTCGCGCTCACAGTTGTGATACGGCTCACCAAGGATATGATACAATAGAAAGGTTCGCATTGAGTCCGCCAGATCTTGCCCAGGGAGTACTGAATGGTAGGCACTTCTTCCTCAAGGCCTCGACATCGTCGAAGGCACTCAATGAAAAAGATGAGGAAGCAAACCCGAAGGCGAGCAAAGACGAAAAAAATTATGCCAGTGGACCCGAAGGTCCAAACTCGACCAGCCTCCAACGTGCAATGGAGGCGATCTCGCTGCTCTTGAGCGCCTGACTAACCCACAACCGTCACCAGCGGACTCGCCAACAAAAGAAACCATTGCCAATCCTCCTCGGTGGTGCCGAATGACAGAGGGAGGTGTGAGGGGTGAAGAGCGAGAGACTGGAGGCGGCGGCGCTTTATATACACCCCAGGCGCCTCGGATCAGTGATCACGTGCGAGGCGCCGACCTGAAGTGAAGGACGCGGCCACTGATCCAGAAGTTTCCGCGCTCCTCGGCCGTCGGCTGTGCCGCCCGAGATCACTGATCTATTCACCTGGGCGACGAGCGCTAAAGGAGGCAGTCGTTGTCACGTGCACTGGCGCGCGCCCGCCTATACAAAGCTGCTTTTCCCCTCTTCTCTCCTTCTTTTCTTCTTCATGCTGAGTACCCGCTTGGCTACCCTGCCGTGGGTCAGTGTGGTGATCATAGAAGCCCCTGTCAGCCTCGGCCCAATGCGACAGCTGGGTTTTTGGTTATCCCCCATCCGGCCAATTTTTACTTTCCCTTCGCTCTTCGGAGTTCGACTCTTTTTCATTGAGCTCATCAGCGCTGCTGGTGTCTTAAGGAAGAAGCCTTGTGTACTGTGGTCAGATGGTCAACGTCCTCGTGCATTAAGGTCCGCCTTGTACCTTGACTTGCTCTCACTGTATCCAGCTTTGTGTGAGTGACTGTCATATGTGATGCTATGCTTGCACGCCGAAAGCTGAAGTGGACCTCTCCAGCGCGTCGTCGCTCTCACCCGCTACATAAACAAACCTTGAGCGCCTGCAATTCCACCTCCATAGCCACGATACTACCACCCCAACCTCTGACTCAACTGTTTACATCGATTTCTCATGAAATTTCTACTTGAAGATCCGCCAGCATGGCTTCTCCCACTGGAGCTCGCTGTCGTCGCCGCCCTCTTCGTCCACCACATCTGGCGCGTGCGTTTCGAACGCCTCGAGCCAAACGCCCTCTTGTACCGCACGACTGAATAGCAGAACACCATCACTGGGCCACGGTCTGTCAGACAAGAAGCTACCCGCCCGCTACGAGATTCCTTTCCGACGAAATCTGCCACTCGAAGCCCATTCACGGCGAACGTACTTTTGCCACGAGCTCGAACTACGCACACAACCTCACGTTTCCACGGATACTCTCGATATTGGTCAGGAAGACAGCACAACGGCATGTGTTATGGAAATGTAGGGTAAAGTTCTTCCTGCAGCGGGACTTGGGGGCGAAGGCAGAGACGATCTTGGTTGAGGATTAGACAAGGATTACATCACTGCAACATGCATAATGGAGGCGAAACATGAAACAAAGTTCAGCAAATGCAGATTCCCATATCTAACTGAGGATGACCGCGCATATTGACTTTCCCTGCACTTTCTGCAGCCCTACTTCCTTCTTGCACAAGCCATGGTATCCCTCTTGCTCCCACTACTTGATTGCTTCCAGATGCACATGCTCTCGGCTTTGTGACGACCAGCGGTGTGCCCTACAGTCCTTGCTGACCTCGAAATACATGCTCGTCGCATACACGTCTCGACACAGCCGGCTTGTATAGAGCTCCTCTTGGGGCGACATCCTCGACCCCGACACACTTGTGTCGTCAATTCGCACGGTGTTCTGATAGACGTTCGGTGCGGGGGTCTCGGTGAGAGCATCTTTGTTGCGGCGGGAGATATCTCGGCTTCGAGCGTGATGCTGCAGGCGTTTCCAGTGACGAATATTGACTTGCTCGGGGCTTTTGAGTGCTTCAAGACAATCACCAAACTGAATCTGCGATGGACAGGTTGCTCAATGTCTAGCTTAAGCAGCAATACTGGAGAGTGCCATGGGCAAAAGAGGAGCTCACCCTCCAAGCACGAAGCCGGGCAAAAGTCGTGCCATTGAGCGTGAGACAATGTTCTGAGGCCCTTGTATCGGCACACATACTGGAGGGTGCCTCAAATTCCCGACCATTTCCGTGGTACCGGCGCCTGGTGCCTCACCTCGCAACGTGACCGTCACCCAGCAACTGGCACGTCACATGACTGTTCGCCTCTTGGCAGGCTTCTTGGCACCCCAGGTCTATATAAGCCGCCCAATCTCCGTCACTCTTTCTCTTTCCTCAGGTGAGAGGACGGTAACTTCGCGGACCTTGGGCGATCAAGAAGGCCCTCGGAACACGCATCGGGCGCATTGCACAGCGCGTTTGATGCGGCATGCTCCCTCCGGGGTCCATGGCGGAACAATTTTTGTTTTCTTTATTACAAGTTCATCTTCGGGTGAACCCACTTTCTTTTCGTTCAGTTTGTTGACGCTGTCAACTGCTTGAAGAAGAGCCTTGTTCGCTGTTGTTGTTGATGTTGTTGGTCTTCTGGTGCCGTCACTGCCATTGCGTACCTCTCTAACAGCGGTTTGCGCCAGAGGCTCAAGCTGGGCTTTCTTGCTGTTGTTATTGATGTGGTAAAGCAGTTTTCCACCTGATGATGTACTTATCTGCGAGCGTGCCGCGAGCTTGCAGCTGCTTTCTGGACGGCTGCGCTACACGATGCCCGAAGCTCTCGTGATTTCGTGCTTGACGTCCTGACTCAGGCTGCAGTCACGGTATTGAAGTCTTTCGTTCGCCAGATAGCGCCTCGGACAAACAAGCCCTCGATCTGTTTCACGCATGCTCTCAATACGTCCCATTCTGTTCGAAGCTTACTGCTCCTCTATTCTGTAATTGATTTGTAGGTCTACAGATGTAAGCACTTCTAGTGAGTATCAGCGACAGTGTAGCCTAGTAGTACTCAGCGCCTTCTACCCAAAGCTCTCATGTCCCTCCTTCGTCCCACGTTCTGCCAGCCGCCTTCACCCGCAGGTGAGTTGCCTAGATGTATATCCTACTGCTGACCAGTTTTCCTCCTCTCTCAACACCAAAACGATGGTCAACACTCGCGGCCGTCCGCGGTCTCCAGACCGCCTCCCACGCCCTCTTCTCCGCGCCGACCGGCCTCCCCCTCGCCCTCCTCCGGGCAGGGAGGGTCGCAGGCCGTCGCCCGTGGCCGGGGGCAACCCATACTCTGCGTAAGTCAGCGAGAACCTGCTGCGTACAAGCTTGGAGGAGTTGTGACGACGGAGTTGATACGAGATCGCGAGATTGGCTAACCATACACAGAGCTCCGATCCTCGAGAGCGCGAGTGCTGCTCTCGCAGCTCCGCTGCCGCCGTGGCGTGAGTGACCTCTCACGAGGTTTACTATGGTTCTAGTAACTGAAAAGTTATAGGCTTCGACTTCCGCCGCGCCTTTGTCGGCATCAGAGCCGCAGTCAGGTCCTTCGAGGCCTGGCTGCGGAGACTGTTTGGCTTCGGCCGCTGAAGCTGTGAGCAAACCTTTCCTATAGTGGCAACTGTCTTCATGACCAATAGCTAACAATGGCAATAGCGGGGACGCTGTAAGTCTATCAAAGCCCGAGCAAACAGTGGAGACAGCATGGCTAATCGATCACACAAGCAGTAGTGTCGCGATTGATGTTTTTGGTGGCGTTTGGCGTTTGGCATTTTGTCTTTTTTGTTTTCCTGGATTGTGGTAGGAGTGGGGACGGGGCTGTATGGATAGAATACCAGGAACAAAATTCCTTGAGCCTGCCATTTATGCGGTATGTGAACATGACGTGTATAGTGCATTGCAATCACAAAGCGATACGGTCATGAAAAAAAAGGAGCCGATTAAGACGACCATCTTCCCATTTCTTGTTCATTGACACCATAACGACAGACCGACACTGATGCAAGCCTGCTGTAGCCCTACCGTCATGAGGAGAGTTATAATGCACTGCCCTATATAGTCTGCAAACATATTGGCGCTTGCTGTATCCACATGCCCGTATGCCGCAGTCCGTGTCGCTTCTGATGATCCTCCTCTGAAGTTTTCTTTTGCAGCTTCCTATACTATTTGGACGAATAAGGACGAGGAAGGACGAGTACGCGACGTAATGCAGGAAGGGTTGCGGTTGCAAGGCTACTTTCATCGTTGCTGGTAGCCCACTCATAGATAAATCTGTTAAGGATAGAGTGCGATGCTAACTAAACACAATGAAAAATCGCATACCCTTTTGGTCTTGTATAGTAGAACTATACCAATTATAGTAACTACTACACCTGCTTTACAGATTGGACGCTCTATACTAGGCGGTAATTACCAGTAATGAATGCCTTCGCGGATCAGCGCAATAGTGAAGCTTCCTCTAGTTGACACAGTGTCATAGGATTGGAGCTCTGTAGGATGAAGGTATCTATTCTGTACAGTATGAGGTAAGGTGCTCGGTGAGCATGTACGCTAGGCCATGTCCATGCCTCCGACGCTCCTGCCACACCCAGTACCCAAGTCAAGCTTCATGTCGTGACCCAGTACCCAAATTAAAGCTTCATCTTGTGACCTTGTACCCAGTGTGCCATTTTCCATGTCCCAGCCTCCGGCGGCTATCTCGCAATTTCGTCTATCCGCAGACATCTTGTTGTCGGTGTTTCAAAAGCAGAGGGACACCGTGCTGCGACCTGTTGGATGAGTCAACCTCGTCGTGGTCGTGTAGTTGGCCCCGGCCGACGGTTGAAGTTGTGCCTGGCAGCAGGCTTGGTTTCGAAGGACGGTAGCGGAGAGCTGACCGCAATGGTGCAGCAGGATGGCCGATTTCGCCCTGGACAACCCTGTAAGATTGGGATCGTACAGATTTCCGGACGGTGTGCTGATTGAGGAGGAACCCCCCCGGCATCCTGTGGCATGCTCCGCATGCTGCGGGGAGGGCCTTCATTCTTGGTTGTATTCTTTGAGATGTCGGCGGCGCGATGACCCATTGGTGACTTGCTTGGTGACCACTTGTTTGGAATTTTGCCCTTCGTCTGTCCGCGTGCCTCTTGCTGCGAGTTATTGGATGGGAGGAGCACTCCCTACTGCAAACTGCTTTGATTGTGAAACGCTCCCAATCAGACCGAGCTGCGTAGTGTCTGCAACAGTGCCTCGCGGCCTTGGATGGTCGCTTATAACAGTTCCGCATTCTTGGAAGATTGTACATCTGGCCAGTTACGGTGTTCGACGGCGGCGAAAGCCTCTTGCATTCGACGATGTAGTTCGTTGTACGCCGATGATTGCGCTTGGCTGTCAGATTGCTGGTGGTGGCGTCTGTGAGCTGGCGTTGCAACGCATCCTTCACCATCCTTGTCAAGCATGGCGATCATATCGGCCATGTCGATAGAATTGATGAAAGCGTATTCGAGGTGGTGGTCATTCTTGCCGTGGTTTTTGAAAGAAGAGGCCATCGCCGCCTGGCTTCTCACGGACTGCAACGCAACACAGGTCAGCATGTGCCTATTACTATGTGCTTCGTGGAGACATACACATCAACCCCTCCGCTACCGAACCTCACCACCTTCATGTTGCCACCTCCGTCTAGACTGACGTTCTCGTTCTTGATGTTCCGGTGGACCACCGGGTTTCTGGGCGTGTTAGAAACAGACGACCCGCGTAAGGTGTTGTGAGCAAGTACTCTTTAGCATGCCGAGGTAGATCTGTCCCATGATAGGGCGGTCGATCTTCATGTGAGCAAGAAGCTCATTTGTTCTCACGCTCTACCGAAGCGTAAGAGTCGTGGGATTTGCGACGACCCGCGGCGCCTGCGCCGAGCAGGTCTCGCTTTGCGTCGTTGCCCTTCTCTTGGTTCTTCTTCAACTGTACATGTGAGTTGGCGGATAAGAGGACCTATTGGGGGAATAGGGCTCACCATCGATGTTTGGGCGGTAGATGTTCGTGACAGACTGCCAAGATCCCCGTCACCGGCTCGTTGGCACGCACTTCGAGAAGGAGCCTCAATTTCACCTTCAGGTCCAACTTGTAGAAGTCTTTCGGGAGGCCCGCAAGCGCCTCCTCGGTTGGGGCAATCCTTTGGGTTGACGTAGTTCTTGTTGATCTCCTTCTGCCCAAAGGATTGCCCCGAAGATTGCAAACGATGTAATGAGAAGGTTGCGGCGCCCAGGGCGAAGGCCTTAAAAAAACTGGCTGTTGCGGCGAAGAAATGGGAGAAAGTTGCAGTAGAGAAGCGGGAAGGTGGGAAGGTGAGATTGTGGCGTTAGACTGGGAAGGAGCGCCAAGTCTTTGCACCCGGTGAAGGGGGATCAAGCAACTGCGAGAGCACTTCATTTTGGCTGCTCGATACCTGTTGAGCTTTCGCTAAGATTTTAATAAGGGTACGTAACATTTACGCAAGACGAGGTGAATAGAAGATAGCGCGGAGTAATGCATCGGCTCCGTGATCGCGTTCTGAGCCACGTAATTGTAGCCAGCAGGCCGATGCACGATATGAAACCGACATTTACTTGGTTCGCTTCAATTAAGTAGAAGTATGTCGTATTCGTGCTGATCAGCAACATGCTAAAGAATACCCTGACATCATGAGTTTATCCACACACTCCCCCACCCCCGCAACACGACCGAAGTTGAAGGTTCATATTCGAATCCGGTACCCCTGTCACCTCATTGTCACTCCCCTACCAATGCATGACCATAGACTCATCACACCGATCTATTCCCATGCCCACGCGGGGCCGCCTGGACGAAGAGGTTTATGGCGATAATCACACTGAATGGGGATCTGTGGCGGAGTTAGCGTACGTTCAAAATGAAACGACCATTGGAGAACCTACGCGGCCGAGCCACAGTGTCACAATGTGTTAGGCAAACCCTGGGCGCCGGATAGTATATGTTGTTAAGAATGGTGATAAGAACCTGCTTCAAAGTTAGCAAGGTCCCGGTTACGAATGGGGGATGTGCATACATAGGTTTGCGGTCAAAACCGCACGAATGGTGTGGCGGTAGGAATAGCAGTAGAAATACAACAAGCACTGGGCCAAGTCAGCGAGGTCATGATAAGGTGGGGGAAACATGGTGAGAAACTCACACGGCGAGACGCAAACCGACGTAGGAATGATTGTGAAAATTCCCATCCTCGAACGAGTCGTTTCGGTAACAATGATAGTGATGTCTCATCTGGATTAGCAACCGAGTCAGCAAGACATGCTCGATCAAACACATAAGAGGTAAAGCTCACAGCGATGGCGTCCCTGTTCGAGCCTCCCCGGCTGCCGTCTGGTAGGATTTTCTGTATCTAGCTTTGTATGGCGACAGGCAGCCGGGGACCGCAATTGTACGGTGCAGTAAAAGAGGGGAGTAAGCTGAGTGCCAGTTAGCGATTTTCCGATGGGATCTCGATGAACACGCGTACAATGTGGTGTTGCTTCGCAAGCCACCAGTGCCGGACTCGCAGCCGATAGAAATGAAAGAATGGCGAACTAGAATACCGTTAGCTCGAACCCGTCGAAGGATGACGACATTGGTACGTACGAATAGAGAAATAGCATCTAGGAATGCGAGTAGAAATGAATTGAGCTGCAGCGTGGGGTAGGATATACAGTCGATAACTGGGAGCCTGTTAGATCAGATTGCGCCACATGCCAGGCAAAAATACCCACGAACGTTGAAAAATGGAGTTATCTGGCGGGCCAGTAATGACAGATTTAAATCTGAACACCTGTCAGTCCAGGACGCATGCTAAAAGAGAGAAGAGCAAGACGTACGAATGCTGATAGAGATGATTTGTCCGGCGGGCAGGACCGAGGAAAGAAATACGGAAGACTGCAAGTCTGTCAGACCAAAGGGCGTCGAAGTGCGAGGGCAAGACGCACATGTTGAAGAATGAGTTGTCCGGCGGGTAGGACTGAAAAGAATGAAAGAATGAGAACTGTGTTTATTAGATCGAACTGCATCAGCGCAAAGATGAGAGTAGACATACAAATGTTGGTTGAAGTAGGGATCAGCAGCGAGGAGTAGTGATAGAAATTCGCAGCGTGGAGTAGAGAATGAATGAGTGAAAACTGCGTCTGTCAGATCAACCGTCAGGTAAGAGGCCAGAGAGGACATACGAATGCCGGTAGGAATAGGAATTGGCAGCAGTGGAGGAACCAATGTAAGAATAATCCCTGTATCTGTCAGATCAAACGTTAGGTAAGAGGCCAGAGAGAACGTACGAATGCCGGTAGGAATAGGAATTGGCAGCGTGGAGGAGCGAGTGTAAGAATAATCCCTGTATCTGTCAGATCAAGTTGCGTCCGGTGAGAGGCATGGACAATGTACAACTGTCGGTAGGAATAGGAATTAGCAGCAGTGGAGGAGAAATAAAAGAATGGCGGAAGAATGGGAAATCTGCTGGCACATTAATCGTGAAGGTAAGAGAATGTGGTGTGAGACTCACAACAATGTCTGCCAAGAAGACAACCAATTTGTATCGGTTCGTCCCGGCACTGCTCGTGTTGACGGGCCCCCTCTTTTCGGAAACATTGTACGGTAGCAAGAGGGGGCCCGTCACCTCGAAAATCCACTTCTTCTGCGAGTGAAGAACCCAAAGTAGATGTGTGTGCGGAAGCACTGCTTTCTAAGCCGCTTCACAGTTGATGATACTGAAGTCGTAAAATAGAACAGACGGCCATCCCTGATCGAAAATCAACGAGAAACGTCCCGAGGCGACTCAACATGTGGCGCCCTGTACGATGGTAGCCGGATTAAGCCGCTGAGAGACTGGTCGGGATTGCTGAATGCTTGCAGAAGATGCGTGGGTATTTGTTGTATGTACTGAGTCGGACGTCGAGGCTGCTCGACCCAACCATCTATGGTATAACAGAAATGCCAACTGCCCTCAGAAGCCGCTTGCTCCAGTTGCCCTTCGGCTTCGACTTGTCGTCCTCGTCCTCCTCGCCAACGACCCGAAGGAAAACTTCGTCGAGCGTAGTCGGACTGACGGAATAGTACTCCAGACCAATCTCCTCCCTGTTGTTCTCCAAAAGCTGAATGAGCCCTGGAATTCCGCCGACATCCTGCGAAGTCGTGCGCTCCACTTCTTGCACATTTGTCGAGGGTTTTTCGACTTTCTCCACAGTCTGTGGAGGAGTCGACGAAGACGAACCAGCCTTGAGCACCTTGAACCGTAGCTGACCATGACCACCGTCTCTCGAGCCCCACTTGTCCATCTGAACACCAGGGATGCGACTGCTGACCCATTGCCTCACAGCATCCATCTCTTCTATCGTCGTGGCTGGCGCAGACCGAAGTACCAATTGCACAACGAAAGCGTCGCCATACTGGTCACCCAGTTCAGACACTGTGCCGAGTGCAAGCATCTTCCTCTTCATGATGCCGACTCGTGTAGCGAGCTTGTCTGCTTCCTCCATGGAATGTGTGGTGATCAGAAGAGCGCGACCAGGAGCAGCGACCCCGAGAAGCGTGCGCCACATGACTCGTTTAGCTGCCGCGTCCATACCGCTGCTTGGTTCGTCGAGGAGTAGGACCGACGGATTGCCCATGAGCGCGATGCCCAAGGAGAGCTTCCTCTTGTTGCCGCCCGATAGCTTCGAGGCAAGACGGGTTTGGAAACGAGCCAGACCGGTCGCCGTCAGTATGGCGTTCACGGAATGCTCTGGATCTTGAACGCCTCTTGCGCGAGCATAGAAGTACAAATGCTCTGTAACGGTCATAGAATCCATGGCGTCGAATTGAGGACATACACCAAGGTGGCCTCGTGCTGCTGCTCGTTTCGAGATGATGGATATGTCTTCGATGAGGACATCGCCGCCGCCATTAATGCTAGTTGTCGGATGTTCATCACCGCGGATGAGCGAGATGGTGGTCGATTTCCCGGCTCCGTTTGGTCCCAGGAGAGAGAAGACTTGCCCTTGTGGGATACCGAAGGTGATGTCGTTGACTGCGTGGTTGTGTCCGAAATCTTTGTGTAGGTGCAAGACGCGGAGACTGTCGTTGCTCTGCTCGGCGCGAGCTACTTCAGCTGCTACGGCTGGGACCACGTGCTCGATAGACTCTTCCGTCGCCCTCTGTCGAGACTTCGCTCGGTTCAGGATCGGTGGACGGTAGCCGGAATCCCACCACACGAGGGCAATGAAGAGCACGATAGCTTGGATAGAAAGATAAAGGATCGGACCTCCGTACACGGTGACTGCTCCAGGGTAACTCGCTATCTCGTCCCCACGGCAGAGTAAGGAGAAAGAATTCAAGGACAGGAGCATCGTTCGAAGAACGTTTCCAGAAGGAGTGACAGTAGCGAAAGCGAAATGGAAGATCTCGATATCGCTGTCAATGCGGTATGCAGGAGAATATGTCAAGATGCACATGTAACCGATAAAGTACAACAGGAAACACGATGCTTGGGCACCGGCGGCGAAGGCAAAGGTAGCCAGTTGCGAAGTTACGACGATCGAGATGAGGTAGCAGAACAGAGTCGAAGTTAAGCCGTAGAGGAAGAAGATGACAAACAAGTAGCCTGGTGAGTACCACACAGACGAAGCCTAGATATGCAAGTCAGTGTGTGTACGGTGGCGAAGACTGATATTACTTACGCCAACGAATATGCCTGTGACAACGGCGGATATGACAAGCACGAAACAAAAGTCGAAGGTCAAATACGCCAACCACAACGGTGCCGCCCGGATGCCATTACTGTAATGCAATGCTCGAACCTTGCGCAATCGCTCGATGGTAGGGTATAAAGCGAAGAAAGCAGGGTATACACTCATAGCAAGGCCGAAGTAAAGGATAAGCTGCAGTGTCTTACCCATTCCGGGGGCGAAAGGCACGGCGAACTGTTGATATTGAGTTGAGATGGGTATGTCTGAGAGAACGGTGTCGAGAGCGCTGAGAGTGACAAGACCTGGAAGGACGCCGCCGTTGCCGACATAGGACATGACAGGAGGCCCACTGTCTTGGATGAAGAAGCCACCAGGAGTGACATTATGGAACCTGGTCTCGATGAACCTGTTGAAGTCGTCGAGGGTGTCGACGGATTGGAAGTTGGACTGATCAAGCCCAGAAACTGCGGCGAGCGTGCGGATGTCGACACGATCCGGTGGACCAACGGGGATGAGAAGGGATCTGTCAGTGTCTACATTGGCGATAGAGTAGGTGTTAGGGTTGCTGGCGGACTCGCCAGGACTGCATCCCACTGCTCTGTAGTTCTTGAGGAAGAGCGTGACAAGGCCGGCAGCAATGATAGGCAGTAGCACAGCACATACGTATGGCCAGTAGTTCCGACGAAGGATAGTGAAGCGTTTGCGGATGAGAATAAGCGTCTGCTGCGGCATGGTCGTACCTTTGCCTTTGGACATCTGTAGGCTCTTGTCTGCCTCTTCGGAGTTCTGGTCAGAGGAAGGCATAATGACATCTGCATTCTTGGGCGACGAGGTGATGGGAGTGTTGGTATCTTCCGTGTCGAGGTTGTGTTCCTTGACTTCTTCCGCGAGAGCCAAGAAGACGTCTTCAAGGGTTGGGCCAACGATATCATAGTTCTTGACGCCGTGGGAGCGGAGCTCGTCGACAAACTTGGTGGCACCGAGGGCGTTGGGGAACCAGTATGTGGCCATGGCTTCAGATGGTGCGGGCTTGCGAATGCCATCAAGAGGAGTGACGGAGACATCCTTGGGGTACGTGACGTGGTAACCTGCTCCAATGTTGTGCTTGAGTTGGACAGAAGTGCCCTTGGTCTTGAGGTTGCCACGAGAGAGGATGGCAATGTAGTCGGCGAGAACGTCAGCCTAGCAGAGGTAGGCAGTGTCAGTGAAGATCATGCGATGGATAGAGATGAAGCTGATGGGAAGAAGGGTTGGGGTGGTGGGATACTGACCTCGTCCAGGAAGTGTGTGGTGAGGAGAAAGGTTCGGTCGCCTCGCTCAGCGAGAAGTATCTCCCAAATCTTGCGTCGGGAAAGAGGGTCCAAGCCCGATGACACTTCGTCAACACAACAGACCCTACTGCCTCCTGTGAACATCATGGCAAGCTGGAGCTTCCTCTTCTGCCCGCCGGACAGGGTCTTGGACTGCGCCTTCATCTTGTGACCAAGGTCACACGCCCTGATAAGGTCCCTGATCGTGTCCTCATTATCCGTGGTGCCTGCCGATTTCAGTCTGTTGAATATTTGCACGTGCTCGAAGACGGTTAGCTCGTCCCACATGACGTTCTTCTGTGGGCAGAGGCCGAGACCCCCAGTGCCGTCAATTTCAATGGAACCGCTCGTGATGGTGTTCAAGCCTGAGATGGCATCCAGTGTCGTAGATTTGCCGCTGCCGTTAGCTCCTAGGAGGACCATGATTTGGCCGCGACGGGCTTTGATGCTGAAGTCGTTCACGGCAAGTACCGTCTCGGGTGGCTTGATGCCGATCTTGGCGAGCACGTTGGTGCTTAACCAGCTCGGTGTCCAGTGCTTCGAGAACGAGGAGAGAATGATAGAATGCTCAGGCGAGGAAGTTGTCGTCTTCCGCTCCTTTGAGACGGTGCCATAAAGCCATCGTTCTACGACTGCGCCTAAAACGGGGTATGCAAAGATTTGGATGATGCAGAAGATCCAGAAGGCAATGCCAGGCAGAGTCCAGTTAATGTCATCGTAGACCGGCGGGGCCTTAACCAGATTCGTGGGCTGCAGAGTGCGCTCCCAGCGAGCGATGCATGTGATAAACCATACGTAGTTCATGCTTGGGAACAACAAACTCAGCACGGCTACAGCGCCTGTACTATACGGTCCAGCGACCTGCGCAATGATGGCCAGTATGATGGGCAGGATGACCATAGTGATGCCGGACAGTTGTGCCTTCTTGAAGAAGCTTGCGCCGAAGATGGAAAAGCTGGTCAGGGCACCGCCTACAAGAATGTGGTATATGATCAAGATGCCTACGTTTGTGTGCACGAAAGCAAGTTGCCTCACGATTATGCCCATGATGATCCAACCAGGGAGATAGATGATGTCGAACGCGATATGGTTCGATAAGAGGCGTGCAGCCTGGGTATGCCACGGCTTCTTCGCAGGAGACATTGCTTCTACAAGCTGCGAGATGCCACCCTCTCTTTCAGACGCCATTTGCCCAGTGAGCTGGTACGTGACACCGCACACGCCAATGTACAATGCTACGGCCATGATGTCTATCAAAGCGCCCATGTATGATGTCCGTATGCTCTCCTCACGCTCCTCTTGTGTCTTGCTCGTGAAAGGGTACTCGTCGATCGCATTGGGCAACGTGGTGCCGTTCATAGAGGCAATGGCTCGGTCTACAGCGTTCTGAAACGGCAGGACATAGACTTGGATGTCGTTGTTTTCCTCATTGACATAGATCCTCACTCCAAATGTGCCGTCGGCACGCATGGTATAGTTCCAGCCCAGACCATCTCCTTCCGAGGGCGACGAGTGGAAGCTGATCGCGCCGTAACACGTACTTGCGCCTCGCAATGAGCTCGCGCATAAGGTCAGAAGATCCACATCTTGTCCCGCCGTAATCGCAGTTTTCCCAGCGCCTCTGACTGTATCCGACAAGCTCTCAATGACCCTCTCGATGTCTCCTCCAGTATGCCCATTGTTTACGAAGACGACGGTGTTCCGATTGCCAGTGGCGGCAGCGAGAGCGCTTTCGAAGCTTCGAATGGGGGTCGGAGAACCGATACCGAACTCAGATGGAGGGACGAAGAAGTTCTTTGCGTATGTTATGAAGAACATCTGCCATTGATGTTAGCTGGATAGTGCAGAGCGCGGAGGAGCGCGTACAAATATGATAGGTGCCCAAAACGCACGAATGCTCGTGAAGAACCAGTGCCGGACGAAGACGACCATGAGCGTCTTCTTCGTGAGGGTCCATGTCTGCGAGAAGATGGCCATTGCGGCACAGTATGCCCCGGTGGGCGTCGAGATGTCGTCTTTGAAGACGGACTTTCGTAAGTACCGACCGATATGTACAATCGAATGTTAACGGCGCATCAGGTCAACGCGGGAACAGCAGTCGCATGTTGCAAGAAGAGAATTAGGGTGACGACGCAGTGACTAGAAAATTGAAAAGAATGCGCGAACAGAGGCAAAGAACAGAAGGCGAACAACAATTAGCACCGCCGAGACTCCATCGTATACCGCATAAGGAACTCGTGTCGTCGTCTTCGATGTGGATCGGGGACAAATTGGTCCGACAGGTCGATGACGGTGGGGGCAAGCAGGGGTTTGCGGCCATTCAGCATAGCGGGCGCCACAACCTTGCGCTTGGATGCCGTCCAAGCAACTCGGCTCCACTGGTGGCGTTGCAGACTCGCGCGCGCGCTGCACATCATTCCCGCCAACGGCGGTTGATGTGAGAGGTCTAAATCAACGTCTGCTCCCTCGCCTCACGTCCATCACGAACACTTGAACAGACTTGTCATATCTCATACTGGAGTTCACGCTCGCTCGTATTGAGTGTGGCTGAATTTCAGTAGCCTTGCGCCGAGTACCCGATAAAACACGGCGCCCAGGATGCCTAGATGCCGAGGACGACGTGCCGTGAGGACGGCGCGAGCGTAGAGGATGGCAGTGCTCGCTTAGAGAGCATCTTTGCTGTTCCGCGTCGTCATAGACGTCTGTTAATGTACACACAGAAAATGAGTAACGGCAGCGATTGCTCTACATCATCCTAGGATGGTTTCTTCAACGGTGACTTTACTAGTGGGCATACTTGTTATGAAAGAGCCGGTCAAGCGATGTTGTACTGATTTTTTTTCATTGTAGAGCACGAGGGATGACAAGCAAGCCGAACGTCAACAACCCAAGCCGTCGTAGAGAGCAGTGTGTTCCCCCGGGATCTGCTGCAATGCTTGATCCAACACGTCAGAGCGAGTATTCCTATGGTGGAAGAGGGACATATGCACCTACATTGCGAGCCTAGGTATACATCTTCCTATAGCAAAAGCAGGACAAAGATAGCCATCGCGTATAGTCCACCAAGCACCTTCGCCGTTCTGTAAGGGTCCTTCTCCGCCTGCGTATCCGTGTCGCCGGTGGTGAACGAGTCGTGATCGGCGTTGCCTTGGCTGGAAATCTTCGGGTCGCAATCACGAGGGGAATTGTTGCAGCTCGAAGACGGAACGATGTTGCGGTGCTGGCCATAGTATCAGGTACAGTTCTTGACGGAAGGAAAGAGAAGGGACTTACGGCGCGGTCGGCTTGTGGGACGGCAGACACAAGGAGTGCAACAAGTGCAAGAAGGAGGAGAGTGAGCTTCATCTTGACGGAGTTCTCGAAGATATTGGATTTGGAGAAGGAGCAAGTTGCAAAACGTTTGCGAAGAAGTTGGTTATGGATTGAGGGGAGTGGTGGTTAGTGAGAGTGTCTTCAGAAAAGACCGGGATGGTAACGTGGCTTCGCACTCGGCGACCAACAATCTCTCTTCACTATCACCGTATGCCTCATCAAAGTGTCAACCTACTGTACCCAAAGATCAACATTGAACCGGTTGTCACAAAAATTGAGAAGGCCCCAGCTTCCTTCTTCATAGATGCTCTACGCCATCATATCTCGAGCCTCCTTCGAGCACTTCTGAATACGCGCACACGCGTTTTCTCACATCAATTTCCATCTGCCCGCACCACTCCCCCGACTTTGTCGCCGCGGCACACCTCGATTCCTTCCTCGTCGAGGCCATCGAGGCCATCGAGGCCACCGGCTCCGCCATTCCCGCCTTCATCGTCTGCTTGCCGTTAGAAGACGCCCGTCGCATACTGGGCTGAGCAGATCTTTCTTGACACCCCGCGCCTTTCTCCCCGTGGGCATTCCGCATACACAGACTCGCCGTACGGTGCCCATCTCATCTTCTTGGTGGCTCCTCCGTCCCGTCTTCCATCAGCACCCATTGCGACACTCATCCTTAACTCCGTCCCGGCCGTTTCGCCGCAGTTTTGTGCCTTGCACAAGCACCTACTCAGCAAGCGGCACAAAACATCATTTGTGCCCAGCTGAAGCCGAGCTTCAGGGTTTGCAGGAGCGCAATGGCAATGCCACTATTGAGACGTCTTTAGTTGTGACACACAGGGGTAAGGTCTGGAAACGGCATTTGGAATACTCCTGTGCTGTGGCACAGAAGGTACCAAGGAAGACGTCCCAGCTTTGGCAAGTGGAAGAGCTCGTACTGCCCAGGCAGCGCTTGCCGCGGTGAGAACCGATATATAGCCGTCAGGATAATGTTGAAGGTTCTCCAGGATGCGAGCGTCGAGGTCGTCAAGGGAGGAAAGTAGGTGGACTGATTGGCAAGATCAAGAATACGACTTTGGGTGAGCACACAGGGTCAGAAAGATGCCCTGGAATGCTTGAATTGGAGGCAGGTCCCTACAGCCAAGACCTCCGCGCCAACCATTTCCGACAAGTGCAAGCTTCCCTTGGTCGGGATAAGAAGTCTACAAGTCACTCAACTGTAGAGCCAATTAGAGCAGGAAACCTTCATTTCAGACGAGGGGAATCATGGTGACTCTCGCCGTCTTTACAGTGCTCGTATGCGATTTTGCTTTGTTGACTTAGATGTCATCTCGAACTCACCCTATGTCACACTTCGCGTTCACGCGACAAGGTCCCCTTCAGCTCCAAAGCTTCCTTCACATTGACACGACAACCCTCCGTCCACGTGTCCTTCTACGTGACCGAGGGAATCCAGAATTGTTTGTGCGCACACTTGTTGGCCTGGGGCAATCATTCTTCCTTCACACAGGTTTCCCGTTTGAGCCTAGTACTCCTCCCTAGCTCCTTAGCTCTGCCCTAGCTTTAGTATATAGAGTCTCTGCCCTTTGTGCCCTCAATCACCACTGAACTCGTCCACCTTTTCTGCCTTCCGTGAAAACTGGGTTATATAAGCTCGACGCCCCCGCAGCTGCCCCTCTCCTCGTTCAATATATACACAGTTCCTCAACCTCCCTCTACATTTTCCGTCAATCAAAGATCATGTCCTCGACGCACACATCTCCGAACGGCACTCCTGCTCCCGAGGAGAACCCATTCGCGCAGGGAGCAGCCAGCAGTGACGGCTTCTCTCGTGTGAGACTCCAAGGTACTGCCAATATTTCTTCTCGACGTGCAAAGCTTATTGAACACTCAGACCCGGCCGCCGCTCGTATTCGCGTCTCCGGAAGCACTTTCGAGGACTCCGACACCCCCGGCGACGGCTTCGGTGCCTCGCGATCGCCCTATGAGACCGCCCAACAGTTCACGATCAACTCGGCAAGAGTTGAGACCCTCCTTCGCCCATTCTTTCTCCACACCAACATCCCGCCTGGTGTCGAGCAAGCCAACGGCTCGTTGCTTATCACCCGCGACTGGACCGTGAGGATGATCGGCGCGAACCAGTTCCAGCGCGCGCAGAACGGCCAGCAAGTCCTGAAGGTGGGCTCGGAGCTGAAGAATCGGGAGTATGGATTCAGGCTGCCAGACAAGATCATCGACTGGCTGGAGGACGTAGAAGGCAAGGATGATTTGTTGGTTCCCGCGGCCGTTGTTAGGCAGTACTGGACGCGACCCAGGTACACTGATGCCTGAGGTGGTGAGTTACTTCTGATCTACTTGAGCGTCGAGACATGTACTAAAAGTGATGCAAGACATCTCCTCTTCCTCGACTGGTCACCGACCGTCCGCAAGTTTCTCCTTTGGCACGAATCCGAAAATTGAGAATGCTTCCACTTACGTAAGTCTTTATTCAATACTAGCAGACCGCGAGCTGATATTTGATACGCAGATCATCCTACAAGTTCCTCCCGGTACTGCGGACAACATCAGGAGCGGACCTTCTCATTCCCCGGTCACCATCGGAATCGAGAACCTTTGGACCGACCCTGTGTCGGCCTGGGGCAATCAACCTTCCTTTCACACATGTTTCCCGTTTGTGCTCCTCTTAGCGTCTTAGCTTCTTCCATGGCCTCAGTATATAGTCTCTGGTCCCTGTGTCCTCAATCAAGCACTGATTTCGTTCACCATTTCTGCCTTCCGTCACCGTCTCCACCCCAGAAGCTGTCTGGGAGGGCGATCGGTCTGTAGTTCCTGAGCCGAGTAAAGATGCTGGCAAGAAGTCCGTCATTTTAGTTGCCTCAAGTCTGCTTCAAATTTGAGTAGATACTTAAGGTAGTCAAACAATGGCACATCACAACATTTCTCACCCACAACTCACCGCATCTGCTCTTTAACACCACATGAACATGACATCTTGTCTTCATATCATCCTTCACTGGTCACACTTTGTCCCCACCCATTTGGGCAACCAACAAAATCCATCGATCACAGCTGTGAATCCATGGGTCACACAAAACGCGAATCGTATCACCACCCATGGAGCGCCCAACCACAGTGTCAGAACAAGCTTCATCTAGCGCAACGTGTGCGACAACAAAAAACCGACGTTCGAAGTTTGGTTCTGATGAGGGGTACGTGCTTACGTTAGTTAGTCGTGTTCCGTGGTTGCGCGCGGCTGTGATTTGATTGAAAGCGCTAGTGGACCAGAATGTTGAGAACAGATTGGAACCTTGGGTTGAGGCAACAATTTATCGAACACAGTAGATAATGGTGAGTTATACTAACGACGAAAGGTCTTGTGACGACGTGCGGTGTTCTCGCAATTGAACACTGTTGAAGAGGTTGCACAGGGGTATAAGCGAACGTCAGATGGACTTTGACGTAAAGGTAAACAGAAACAGCAACGCGAGGGTATTGCAGATCCATATCTGAGCATGGTGACAAGCGAAGAAGTGTACAACAAAATGACATGATTGGAAACGCTGCACATCCAAAGCATCCCTTGCTGCGAAAACCTGGAAACGCCCTCCTTCAAAGATCATATATCATTGCCTTTGTGACTTCTGAGTATCCAGCTTTTGCTTCTCCACAATAGCCTCGTAGCACGTCATACGAGGTAGTCCCGTGTCCGGATCTATGATCCTCGTGCTCGGCTCGATCGGTGCCGGCTCTTCTCCACGCTCCTGTGGCACATGCACCGGCTCTTTATGCTGCGTGGAATAGATACCCAGACTTTGCATCTTCCTAGTATAAGAGATAATGTTATCGCCTTGAGTAAGAGCGTGGTTGTCAAGTGCGGCAGTACTTGCAGAGCGGAAGGGCCCGGTGAAGGATTCCACAATGATGGGTGTCTGCCTGATAGTTTGCGTCTGGGATAGACGAGAGGGCGTTCGTGGTGGGATAGGACTCGGTTGTAGTCCTGGAATCTGTCCGCAGAGCAAGCCTGGTGGCGTCGCATGGACGATATGAGGGCTTACTGGTCTAATCGATGACGCGATTGAAGGTGATCTATCTCTTAGAGTGGAAATACTAGAATGAGGGGAGTTTACAGAGTTATGGTGAGGTAATTCCCCGGCGGTTCGGAGGGTGCCTTGACGGTAGCGGACCGGCAATTGAGGGTAGCCACTATCAGGAGGATATCGAGAATATTGTGCTGACACGGGATATCCGGAGGTAGCGTAGCTTGAAACCGATCTTGAGGGCTCACACGTTGAATGGGCCGTACTTTGCGATGCCAAAACGCCATTCATGTCAGCTTCGACTGGCGCCACTTTTTGGCTTGTCAGCGCCGTATGAAAGCTTGTTGAAGATCTAATGGAATTATGTGATGGAGCCAACTTGGAAGTGATACTGGGATCTCTGCCAAACTCCTCTTGCCTGGGGAAGGAACTACCGTCTTTGGCTGGTCGAGGTGCCTCGAGCGGTTGCTTCCCCGGTCCGCTAACGACGGACTTTGGCGATTGTGGCAGACTTGTAGCATCAGTCGTATATGTGCCTGAGGTGCGCTCCCCAGAGGCTCCTGGTGATTCAACACTGGAGCTGTAGGCCATCCTGGTGGAGACTTTTCTTTGTGGTGGGACCGTCGAGCTAGCACGAGGTATCGAATAGCCTGAAGCCACGATTGATGGCGCATGATAATTGGGTGCCGGCGCGAGTATAGCATGAGTGTTGTACAGTGCGCGAAGATCTGGCATCGTGCTGGTGTTGTACAGAGGGGTCCGTGGATAACCACTTGCCACGCTGCGTAGACGACACTGCGATGACGGATGAATACTAGCGGTTCCACTCAAATCAGGCACAGATTGACTCCATGGTTGGCCCGAGCCCCGTTGCGTAGCTTTCCACTCTTCGTGCGCTTTCGTCTGCCTCGTCTCTTTGTCCTTTAATTTCTTGATCTTGGTGGTCAAGACAATACCGATGTGCGTTCTACAATCACCAGAAGGACTGCTTTCGCGAGATACCTTGAGGCCTAGCTGAGCATAACCGGCTCTCATCGGACAGAGATGTGTCAAATCTCCTTCCAAAAGACGTAATGCCTTTCCGTCCCCTTTCCAGTACGAGACCGTTTCTAAAACCCTGATCAGGTCAGTATGGTGAGCGAAAAGCAGCTTATGCGTGCATGGACATGGCAACTTACCATTGTGGCCAGCGCTTTGCTACTTGGTTACCTCTGAAGGTGAGGATATGATAGAGAAAAAAGCGGACAGTGTGCACGTCGGCATCTACGCTGGGGAGCGACTGGGGCTCTGAGTCCTGTAATTTGACGTCCCTCAGTTTTGTTGGCAGGCGGAATTCATTAGGATCATCGCATCTATCTTCGTCAATAGGTGCAGTCGTGGAGCGTCTCTTCAGCAGGTTTCTGAGGGAAGGCATGGCGGACAGCCCAACAAAGCGTAGCTGGAGAGTGGATCCGGACGGCAAGTCCTCTTATGGAAGGCAAGCAGTTTCTAGCGCAGCCAAGGTCTAGAAAGCGGAAGGATCTGAAAATATAACCAGATACCAACCAAGAAGGAACAACGGGCGACTGCAGAGGGTGGGAAGAGGAATATTGGACGAAAAGTGATCGAGGTGGAAAGTTGCCAGAGCGATGATCGTGTAGTGCAGCGGGCGGTGTCATGGCCCTGTGACGCGAATGGCGCCCATGGGCCTGAACCATTGATGGACAGTCTATACTGTTGTCATCTATCACATTGGTCAAGCCCGCAGTTGCTTGACCGAAGCATACGGACCTGCTTGGAAACCGTTGAGTATTGGAGATAGTGTTAGCGGCCAATTACGAACGACTTATGACCACATGCCTAGTTGTGACCACGTTTGTATATGTAATCGCGAATTGCGCAACGGTGCGAAGTAAATTAAATACAATGCTCAAGCATTGGCGCGAGATATTCGCGTGACGGGTCAGACAATGACGGTGTGTGCTTCAGGTGGAGTGACTAATACAGGAGCTCATGATGCGGGCCGCGCCGTTGACAACCGCGCCGTTCCGCTCGAGAGCAAAGTGCAGCTCGGTAATCTGCCATTATATGTACGTAGACAGCCTTGCCGCTTCCAACTAAGTGCATGTGGCGTTGCGTCCCTCGCATCACCTCGACGGCCGCTATGTGGTTTACCGGAACTGGGGACTCTTCTTAACCGTCAAGCTGTCTTCGAAACCTTTTGTGAACCTTCTGTTGAGGTCTTTTCCCGGATCTTGTTGACTTGAATGCATGCATATTGGTATACGATAGTGGGGATTGAAAGGGTTGGTATCATCACCTCGTCTCTTCACTTTAAGAGCACACGAAGACCACTACAAGTCAAATGAGATAAGGCAGGCGATCTCATAACTTTTAGAAAACAAGAATTGTCTCTGACCGCCAATCTTTCGGCACCAAAAGCCGGCAACAAGAGGAAAAAAAGATACCATCTGGGATGGGATTCGAACCCACGTCTCCCTCTGAATGGAGCCAGCCGATAAAGGCTGTTCCCTTCGCCACAGAAAGCACCAGTGTTTTATAGTACTACTATTTATTAATTACAGTAGAGAACTGGGCGCAGGCAATCCGGACGAAGCTCAGAGAGCGCACTACCACTATGCTACCCCGACTTGTGTTTGATGATTACTTTCGGAAATACATCGTATAAAGCGAGACAGAATGGGGATAGATGTGGGCCTAGGTGGTCATGCATTTTGGACAAGAGGAAGGAGCAGTGGTCAGACGGCAGGCACGTCGGGTTATGTGACGCTCACAATCGGCAGTGTGTTGGAACACAGGAACTGGATCCCGCCTACATAGTATTGTAGATCGCTTATCAAAGGAATGCAGTGCCTTAAGAGCAGTTTTGGTATCTGTCTTAATTTGGGATGAGCAATGCAGTGCCCGAATTTTCGAGCTAGTACCATACGTAGAACAGCATGTGGCCTGAATGGACGTATAGCCAATGCCATTGTACCAGCAGCTTCTAACCTTGTGGAGAGGACAGAAGACCTTCAAAAGCATAGTCTCACTGACCAGCTCCACTGAAGTTCCTCTGGCCCGAAGGACCACACAGTACCAAGCGACCACCAAATCGAATTCGGTCCTCCCCAGCACGAAACTACGCACCGGCCTAACGGCTGACATTCTAGCTTCCCAAGGCCTTCCTCCTAAACCTGCCGCGACGTCAATCATGTCTATTTGAGACAATCTACCCTTCAGCATTGTCGTCTACGTCCTGACATGGGCCCTCTTCTTTTGGGGTCGATAAGTGCCATAACGAGCGAGACAGGAGCCTCGCAGCAGAGAAGCCCATCAGCAAGTTGAAGCGCCGCATTCTTGGCAGACAGGAGCGCCACGAGAATCCGCCGTCGAGGATCCAGCGCCATCGCCATCGCGACGTCCGGGAAACCGATAACGACGCGGCGTTAAGTAGGGGTGTGCGCGCTGCAAAACTTGGGGCGCGTGCGGTCAGCAAAAGGAACAAGCAGAAGTGTGTCCATCGCTGGTATGTATGGCAGTCCATACTATTTGTTCGGGCTCTCTGATGGTCGGAAAGATTCGAGCGGAGCTGATGATGTGAAGCAGGTCCTGAGTTTACCTTCGGCACCATCGAAAGATGAGCTGACCAAGGACATTATCCAATGGAATGATCACCTGCACGAGGATATACATCTCCAGCGGCGGACGCTCACATCTTGCTAGATACTCTTCAAGTCATCCCTCACTGTACCAAGCACCCACAGTTCCTTCTCTTCAAAGCATTCGACCTCGATCCTCGCTCACATGGACATTGGCATCTCTGAACGCGGTAAGGTCTACTCGGGATGGAAGCATGGCGGTTCAAAAGACAGGGCGAAGGAGGTTGATACTATCAATTTCCAGGAGAAAGACAAGGATGGCTATGAGCACTTCGAGTGCCAAACACGCAATTGCCATATGTATGGAGTACATGAAGAGCGAGGAGTTGACCCACAAGTGCACATATCTGATTGAGTACCACCATATCGAGACGCCTATCGTGGGAAACGCTGGAAACGCTGCAATTGGCGGCTGGGCATACACTTGCAAGCCATCCGAGAAATCCAGTGCATGGACATGTCACGCTGACAGCTGGCTCAACCAGTGCGGGCTGGATCTTGTCTTCTTGGTCACTGCCGGGATAGTACGTGCTGTGTGGCTGGCGGTATCAGAAATTGAGAAGGCCACTCGTCGTATGTCAGGTTGGCAGAGCCCGTACCACGGTTCGAGTGGTCGCGATGCCAAGTTGTCTGTGATGTCAAAAGAGGCAGTTCCTAGAGATCGCATTCGCTCGCATTGGCGAATGAGCTTTGGAGTTCAAAGTAGACGGACTGCTGCACCATAGGCGGGAATGAGTGCAGGCCTTGGCTCACGTCCTGGCGGGCAGTGGCGGACCTCCGAGCGCCAAGACAAGAGTTCGCGCCGCGAGCGAACATTCGACACCCCAGTAGAACATGCTCAGCACCCGCCACCCTACTTATTGTGCCTCTATGTCGCGACGACAGACTTTGTAAGGGAAAGCATGATGAGGAACGCCTCCTTCGCTCTGCGCGGCGGTAGGCTGCTTCTGCGCGTGCGAGCCCGTCCACTCCCACCGCGATACACAAATGTCCCGACCTCAGTGCGGTTCGCGCACTCTCCCCAGGATCCGAAAAATCCTTTCGAGGGCCTTGGAATCCGCCTGCCGCAGTCGATCGAAGAAGTCGAGAAATTAGAAGGCCCGCTGACCGAAGAGCAAATCAACGACCCCAATGCCACCGAAATATCCATCTATGAGCAAGATCCCACCAGCCCCACCGGCGAGCGGCTCATCGAGCACATACGAACCCCCGAAGAGCGACGGAAACACAACGAGATTCACAAGATGCTTATGCAGGCGGAAGAAAACCCAGACTACGACGACCGGGAGCTCAATAAGCATATGTTGAATGAGCTGATGCAGGATCCGTACTTTGCGGATTTGACCGACGAGCTGAAAGACATCAAGGAGAATTTTATCTTGACAAAGCAGCAGCAGGAGGAAATGCTGGCAGAGGCGGAGAAGGCGGAAGAGTCTGAGGAAATGCAGACAAAATCTGCACTGCAGCTGGCAACGTACGAGTCTTTGCAAGAAGTGATCGAGGACCCCATATTTGCACATGCGCGCGCGGAGCTAGAAGAACTGCAGGACGCTCTGCCGGAAGTTGACGGCGAGAACACAGAATACCAGGCCGCACTGGATAAGGTGTTGGAGAAGCTAGGCGATGACCCGAATTTCGACAAGAAGATTGCTGAATGGGAAGCCGAAAACGGACCGATACCAGATCCTTCAGAGGCTGACTCGGAGCTGCCTGAAGAGACGGATCCATTCGACGAACCGGAAGACATGACCGAGTTATTGCGCCAGATGAAAGAGCTGATGGGGTCCATGGGGATGGGGTCGTCTATGAGTGAGGGAGTTCAAGAAAATGACAACGCGCTCGATAAGCTCGAAGCTGAAATGGAGAAAGTTCTCAACGAGGACCCAGAAAATGAAGATCTGGACGAAGAAGAGATCAAGGGCAGGGAGATGAGCTTTGCAGAGCTAGGCAAAGAGCTATACCAGCTCGCAAAATCCTCTCCCACTGGAGGGGCTCGGGATTTTGATGAAGATGGTGAGCCGGTGGACGCCGAGCTTGAAGCCAAGGTCGACCAGATCATGAAAGATCCGAAGCTCATGGAGAAGCTCATGTACATTCAAAAAGTCATCAACGAGGAGCAGCGGAAGCAGGCACCATTCGAATTGGCACCTGACCCGACGAACCTCGAACCTCATCGCATCACAAGCCTGCAGGAGCGCATGCAAGTCGCAAAAAGCAACCCAGAACATCTTGCAGCCATGCAAGCTCTCCGCGTGGACCTTGCTCCGCCGTTTAATATTGCGCCAGCGCTGCGCGTCTTCAACGAAGCCATCGAGTATGCGTACATCGGCGCGAACGACGACATCCGACGCATCCTTTGGCGTGCTTATTCGAAAGCGCGCTCGCTGCCTACATTCCTTCAGAATCTTTCTGACGATGCGTGGGACATCATGTACTACTCGCAGGCTGTGACCTGGCGAAGCAATCAGAATCGGGAGGATCACTTGAGGCTCCTGTTGCAGGATTTGCAGAGTGTTGGAAAAGAAGGACCACCGACGCACCCCGACGTAATCGCAGAAATGCAGGAGTAATGATGCTACGATACATGTAGAATAGGCCAAAAGGCATGTACAATACAAGATACCCCCCTCTGCCCGCGAGGCGCACTATAGCTCTACCTTTTACCACAACCACCATCTTTGCTTTTGCTGCCGGCTCGAAAGGTGATGCCCCCCAGGTTTGGTGGGCAACAAAGCAGGACTTACTCCCAGAGCAGCGGACCCTAAGGCATCTGCCCTCAGCAGCTTGATCGCCCAGGCCTTGAAGATTGTAGGACCGTGTGCACTTGTCTCGAGACCCCGAAGACAGTGTCCGCGACTAGTACGCCAACCTATACTAATCGTGTACGCCGTAACATATCGAATGTGTCACTGCTGAATTTGTGCGCGTCCGCGTTCTGGAGCGGATGAAGAGGGAAGCCTGCGACGCCGTCGGTCTGCGCGATATGACATATACAGGCGCATCTGCCGGCATTGTTTGTGTGCTGATGTGAAATTGAATGGGCGGCATATCGGCGCAATTCATGGAGCATGGCGGCGCGCTGAGCTTTATGTTCAAATGCATTCTCAAGTACACCAAAAGCATGTACTTGACTCGCGCGCTATTGCTAAGTAGGTTAGTTCATCTGCATCAGTTTTAGGAAACCCCCGCGGAATGTGACGTGGTCTCATAGGTCTGGATGCTTTCCTTCTAATGCCCCACATTCCGTCACAGTCTGGTACAACACTACACCGACCACTTCTACGCGACGATGCAACAACGCGATACCTCTGCTTCTGCCTTGACCACCATGGTCCACCGCCTCCAACGCGTCTATCATCATCACTCCAACGCACCCCCCGACCTGAGGGAACGACTCCGCTCTCTTGATCATTCCGCGCGATGCAGATCCTCTTCACTTCGGCTTCATCGCCAACTGCTCTTGCACTGGCAAGAGTGTTGGCTGCAGAGGGCCATATCGTCCATGCTGCCGATGAAGAACATATCTGGGGAACAGCACCAGCCCGATACTCCCGTGCTTACCGACGCTTCTATCGCCTGTCTGAGACATGGAGCGCAGCTGCACTGTGGAAAGCGATCGGACAAAACATCGACTTGATCATTCCCTTCGGTCCCTTACCTGGACACTTCGTCGAAAGCTTGAGAGCAAGAGGAGCCAACATTGTCGGCGAGACCCTTACACAAGACCACTTCGAATTCCAGGACTTCGTGCGTGATAATATAGTCAATGCCTCCGCCGCAAACCCCAGTATCGTCCAGGTGCCCGCGACGTTCATGGTACACTCGCGCACTTGTATTGCGGAAATACTGAGCAACCGCGAATCGACGTTCTCATTACAGCCTCTACCATGCTACGATACCGACGACGAAGACACGCTCGTAGACGTTGAACACGCAATTGCATCGTCCGCATCGGTGCCTATCCAGCCTTTCGCTCCTCTCGTGCTCTCTTGCTCCACCTTGAACGATCGCACTGTCGAAGCAATTAAGCGCCTCCCAATGTCCGACACGAAGCCTTATCGACTCATCGAAGTAGCCGAGGGCGGCTCGTTCTACTCTGCGCACGCCTTCGTCCACGCCAGCCAAATACGCTCCTTCGTTGTCACCAACTCCAAAGCTACAGATAGGGACTTCGTCATCGTGGGCACTGGCGAGCCTTTATACGATCTACTATACCAGTTCACCAAGAGACTAGTAGAGACGTTAGAAGGATGGCAGACCGTTGTTGCGAACCATCTAAGTCTGACGTTCCACTTGCAGGACAAGGTCACATACGCAGACTTCGTAAGGAAAGTCACGGTCGTCAGTTGTTACAACGAGCCGCACGCAAGCCTTGTACTACTTGCCACAGTACCAGAATTGAGGAAGAAGCTTGCCCTTGCGTATACAGCACCAACTTTGGAAGGGGAGGATAGCGCACCCGTACAATTTCCACCGAAGGGACGCGTTTCGAAAGCGTTGTATTCCGCACCTCTCGCCTTTTACGGGTTGACGCGAATACTGGTCGAGTTCAGACCCTGGCGACGGATATGGTGGACTGCACTAGCTCGCATGACCATGATGTGTTGGGTGTGGGTGATAAACTTCAAGGAAGAGATGTGGGAGACTAGTGATCCGGGGCCAGCGTTGTGTTTCTGGACCATCACGATTATCGATAGTTTCATCAAGAGTGTTGGGCAGGCCACACGCATCAACTGGGCCGCTACGCACATTGCATATATACGCTCGAAAGCTTTTGCTTCGTATCGAATGGCGGCGACAGTCTTTGCGTTGGTGTTACATATCAGGGCATGGTGGTTCGCCATTCTGTTGTATCCTTGGTACCGGAAGGCTCAACGTTAAACACGATCGTCACGAACATGGCAATGTAATTTCGGTCGGACCATCTATCGCTCTATTGAAACAATACTTTGCCTGCGATAACGGCATCATGTAACTGTACCTTGCAAGAGGCCGTTGGGTTGAGACTGACGGTGAGCACATGCGCGCCCGCTTTCAACTCCTTGGATGTGACCATACTGAGCTCATGGACTAGAGAAGATAACGTCAATCCTTCACGAGGGCTGTGGTAAAAAGAGTTGGGTGAAGGCTGTAGCATTCATCACCAGCTCAAGCATGTCTCAACGAACGTATCCCGAACGCGCTTCCTCGTCGGGCTCTGCGCACAGTTACAGAGAGCGACAAGAGCCGAGGCAGAATTTCAGACGCTCGCGATCTCAAGGCGTATGTTCGCCACAAGCCGAAGCTAGGTCCATGGCTCGCTAACTATAAGCAGCATCGTCGTATGAACATCCTCACAATGCACTCTTCTCTTCGACGGCCCTTGTTACGTCGTCATACTATCTCGAACCCACAGTCTGAGCCTTCAGAACCCTCTGAAAGTGGGTCATCGCGGCCTAGGCGTGCCCATCAAGAGCAGTTCGTCAATGGTCAACCGACTGCATCCTTGAACGGCCAAGATCCAGGCGTGGTGCGTGCATTCTCCCGATCAAGCTCTCGATTTACGCAGTATGAAGCGGTGTCTACACCGAACATTGCGTATATAGAGCGAACATCCTTAATGAGGACGTCTTCAATGAGATCGCAAGACTCAGGCAAAAGCCTTCATGTTACGGATCGAATGGGCGAAGGAGGAGCAATCCATGCTGAGCTTCCTAGTACATCGGAAACGTTGCTTTCAGAAAACGACAATAACATGCGCCCCACGTTTTCGCGATCGACACAAACACCTCCGTATTATCCTGAGCGGCGTTCAACACACGGACCAGGGTATCATCGGGAATATCTTAATCTAGCAGAGCTAGAGGAGCTGGAACAGCGAAGGAACGTCACTCGATTTCCCTTCGTCTCGGACACGTACAACGAAAGCGAGTATGATTCAGAGCAAAGCATCGCGCAGGTTCTTGCCAATCCGTCAGCAAAAGATTTGTGGCTCGAAGCTGAGCACCAATGGAATGACCCACCTGTTGTCCGAGATACACGTCCACAAAGGCGACCAGTCTCGCACCCTCCATCACGATACAGAAGGTTAGGCAGAAGAAACCTTGCAACTCGGTCGACGGTTAGTGGCGTGGTGGATCGAGGCAATGTGCTCGAATGGTTGCAGAGGGAAGATCAAAACCACGGACAAACAGTGCAGGAAGGGGACTATTTCGGAGACAGTATAGAAGGAGAGGAATATCTGATCCCTCCCGTCCCGCCACGCAGTCCTCTTCGCAGCCGCAGCTCGACACCTGAACTAGGCACGGCAAGGACAATGCAACTTTTCACGGCAAACCCAGATCCGCCAAGCGGCTCTGGCACAGAAGATGATTTGCCGCTAAGACCTCTACCTGTTGGCATATCTCAACGTTTTCCTTCGCACCGCTCCAGGAGACCCATCCAACCTGTTTCCACATCATATCCTAGTCCATTGAGGCAAGGCAGCATCAATCGCCAAGGTACAGGCACAAGTGGGATGAAAAGGGAGGAACGAAGCCATGACTTTGGCCAAGCTCCCCAGAGTCCATCCTCTCGCCAATCTCGATTTTTTCCATGCATACCTCTGAGATACAACCGTGACAGACAAGCAGAAGCAGAGGAGAACCACGGCGACGAAAACTTCGCCACCAATTTCCTCCAGGACAACCCACCCTCACACTGGGCACTATACTTTATCCAAGGCTTCGTCTGGCTTGCCCTAACAATCTATTTCTTCTGGCGCGTTTCGACGCTCCCCAATACTGTTGCTTTCGAATGCTACGAGCTAAAAGTTCAGCTTCTCCACTTGGGCGAGAACATGACTCTTCCTCTTTCCAACAGCACAGCAGCCAACGCGACCTTCGCTAACGGCACCAACTCCTCTCTTACCAACATCTCGCTCGCCACCCCCAGCGACCCGCACCTTGAGCGCACCAACGCAAGCTCGATCCACATTCCCAAGGAATTCCACTCCACGCTCAAGTCTCACTGCATTCTCCAACCGGTCAATCCTGCGGTGGTACTATCGTCATACTTCGAGGACCTGTTTATCATGACGGTAGTGACGTGCGGGCTGGCGCATATGCTGCAGATGCTGGCTTTGCAGCAGCTGAAACCGTGGATGAAGAGAAGTGGAGTGTATGGGAGGAAGACATTGGTTATCAGAGTGGGAGCGCAAATCCTGGCGGCGGGGATAGCGGGCTTGGGTATTGTGGGGACGGCGTGGGGGATTAAGGGTGGGTGGTAAGGTAATGAGTAGATGTTGTAAATTGTAGTGTCAGAAAGAGTATGCATTGATTTATGGCTACGAGGGTTGTATTACGCCAGGCTAGATCTACAACGTTCATTGTCACCTCGTGTTGTTCTTCATATCCGCTTGTCCTTCCTATCATGCCTTTCGCGTCTTTTCCTGCGTGGTGTTAATGACAACAAATCGAACCTCGCCCACCTTCTCAGCATCTCAAAGAGTCCACAGCTGACGCTCCCGAACATGCAATCAAACAACTCGTGAGAAGAAAACGACAAGTGAACGTGTGCAATATGTTCCGAGTGTACCTTATCCTTCACGATGCCCACCACCAGATTGTACGCAAGAAAACTTAGCAAACATGTCGCCAGGGGGGCACTTGACACATGGAGCAAGTCTCCTGATACAAAGCCCCGATCTGCTGACTTGATTCCCAATTGGCGAACAATAAGCGGACGCGTTGAGCGTGGAGGAGACGATAGTCAAGCACTTTGTGGAAGTTTCCTGACGTAAGTTACCCTTGGAGACACTGATGCGTGATGTAGACCTGCTCACTTAGACTAACAGATAGCAAGCCGTTGAGCACGTGTTGTGGGTGCGGATGGAGCGTTTAAAGGTGGCTCGAGAGCACTCAGGATGTTCTTCAGGAGTATCCTATGCTATTGTCCCTATGTATATACATTGAGATGGCAAATTGTGGCATATGCTACTGGTTTACTGCATCTTCCGTAGTTACTGCTCCTGAATCAGCCTTTTGGCCGCCGCCATGCGGGAAGTCGCTGGGAAGGCTTGAGGTGAAGCGGCCCTCATAAGTTCTGAATACCTTGAGTTACTCCAGGCTATTTTGAAGGCAGGCGACGGCTTCGTGGGCTTTCACTCGCTTGCTCAGTATTCCCCGCCCGATATATATCGCTCAGTGTCGTTTGTTTACCTCTTTCTCCAAGCACCGTACAACCACACAACCTCAATCGACGCAACAGCTCCACCCAAGCTCTGCTCGCTTGCAACTCTCTTCTATATACAAGCGCATTCTCCATTTCCTTGCCAGCAACACCGCGGCCATCATGTCATTCCGCTTCACCGCTGTCGACCAGCTCAAGACCGCCCCCGCAAAGACCGAGGCCGACTTCAAGCCGGCCAGCAATTCGAAATACGATCCGTTTCCCGACCAGCTGCGCAAGCAGGTCGATGTCATATTCTCTCGCGCCGCCACTGCAGGTGGCTTCGATCTTCTCCAGCGCGCCCCCGACGACATCCACCAGCACTTCTGCCTCAAGAAAGGCACCATATACTACTACCCGGAGCGCGACCGCGAGATCACGAAGGTTGGCGCAGTCTACCACAAAGCTGCAGCAGCGAACGTGGCTCTCATGGACGAATTGCTGAAGGAAGAGCAATTCGCGCTGGAGAACAAGGACACTTGGGTCGAATTGGAGACCCCTTTCTCCCACCTGGAAAACCCGGGAGCGCTTGAGCTCCACAAGCTGCGCCGAGGTGAGTTCGGCTGGGGTTTCGATGCCGAGAAGGGCTTGTCTGTGGTGACGGTCCGCGAGTGGGGTGCTGTCTCGGACATCGGTGGCATTACGAGCGTGATCGGCGAGTGCTGCATGCACGTATACTTCGTGCAGTTTATGCGCGGATCGGAGACGATTCCAGTCGTACGGGATGTCGAGGAGGAAGCGCGTCTGCGAGAGCAGAAAGAGAAGCCGAAGCCGAAGCTCAAGCTCGGCATCAACTTGCGCGCCCCAATCTCCCGCCCTGCGAAGAGGAATCCGTTGGAGGAGATGGAGAAAGAGGCGGAGCGCGAGGGGATGGACTGGGATCGAGAGGCTGACGACGATTGGGAGTGAGGTGGACGTGGTTTGGGGTGCTTGTTCCTTTCTTTCTTGTTCTTGTATTGTCGCTTTTTCGATGCCGTAATGGCCTAGGCTGATAGCCTCCAATCCTAAAAGTCAATCTATACTGTATCATGATTTCTAGGTGTCTTCCTTCGATTTGTACCTTCTCACGATCACTGTATCGCGGGTCACTCCAAGAACCTGCACGGAGATGTAACACAAGAGCTCCCGTTGATTCACGTGATTTATTTCGAAGACTATGGCTATCAAATTCTCAATACTATGTTGCTTAGAACGCATCGATATCAAATCGGTATGTGTACGATAATAAAAAATCCAATCAATTTGAAGTACAAGCATGTACGGCCGTTGCTCATCTACTCTAAGAGAGTGACCAAATACACAACCAAGACCAAGGGATCAGACTAAACCGTACAGATATTAAATGAATTGAATTGTACGAAGGAAGCGAGATCGTCAGCAAAGAAGTTGGAAACAGACTCTGCGCAAGTTATCGATACAAAACGAGAAACAAGCGAGGAGGTTTGGAAGTATCGCTGGCGCGCCTTATCAGAGCCGCCAGTTCATAGGCGCGCACATGAAGCTCTTCGCATTGTTACACGCCGGCCTCGTAACACTCGGCTTCTTGATCTTCGTCTTTGTAGTGGTTGGTGCTTCAGCGATCCAGGTTTTCGTGCAACGTGGGGCGGTGTAAACCTTGTCGCTCGAGCAGGCATCGTGGCAGCCACCATAGGGGATGCTGTAACTCCCGTTGTTGCAGGGTTTCAAGTAGTCGATACAGATGGTGAACTCTGACTTGCAACCATCGGTAGGCGGAGTGGCCGATGGATCAGGCGCGGATGTGACGTCCGGTGGAATGATAGGAGCCGTGACTGGGGCCGTACCGCGTGCTGCTGTTGATAACAAGACAGGGGTCGAGACCGAGCACGGCGGCGCGACGAAAGTGGGATGCTCGTTGATTCCGAGGGAACAGGCATCCCAGCACCTAAAGAGTGGTTGGCACGGAGATAGTATGGCGAAGTTGGTGGCCACTTACTCGCTGAAAGGCTCACCGCAGCTGTCTGTAGCATTGATACACTTTTGCTGCGGGCAGTTTCTCTTCGCCGGTGTACCAAAAACAACACCGGCGAAGAGACAGAGAAGAAGACAAATGGCTTTCATTTTTGAGAAGGAGCGTAGTTTGGGAAGGTTGGCCGAATCTAGGGACAAATAAGTGAAGACGGCAGTAAGCCCGTGACTCGGAAAGTCCCGAAGGAAGCTTTGAAGACTTTGCTCTGGTGTCAGTGCAGTAGAGTTTGCTTTAACAGTGAATCTGACTTGGGCAAAGGCGTCCAGGTGCTCTCTTAAATAGGCTGGGGGACTGTAGATCTCGCTGCCACACTCACACCCTTCGCACGCGCAATATTGACCTCATCTTCGATCTGTGATCTCTCATCAGGCTTGTAGCCGCACAGGTAAGCTATACATCTAAAACACCTCCTGTACATTGATAGAGCGAGGGTGCCATATTGGTACTGGCTGCTACACCAGGAAGTGATGGACACCTATTGGGAGCCTCATCGGAGCGGTGAGCGTGGGACTATGGGTAACTCAGACCTCGTGTGGACATCCAGATCACATTCCAGAGCTGAAGCGAGTGGTACGGTAACCGAGATGAGATGGTGATAGAATAGTTCCGTGATGGGGGCTAGTGTGGTTGACATTCCGAGTCTGTTTGTGGCGCTGGGCATAATGCAAGGCAACGTGTTTGAGGATAGATCCTAGGATGGAGTCTCTAGGTGGTGCGTTGAAGATCCTGTAACAGCTCAGAATAATCTCAGAACGAGTAAATATCGCAAACGAGCAGCTTTAAGTCGTTCTGACGCAGAAAAACCTCTCGCCGGCATCGTAGCCGTGTCGCGGTACTCTTGGAGGTTTACAAGCGTTCAGGAATCCGTCGGAAACATCACGAAGCACCATAGGCATACCTCCCAAACGGACCCCATGATCTGAAGGTGGGCTCATAGCAGATTGGTGGGTTGTTGAGAAGGAACGTCATCTGAAAGCTGGTTCGATTGCACCGATGCAATTCACGCTTCGCATGGATCGGGACAGGTTTGGAAAATGACCTTCGCAAGGGGTGGTGCCCTCGCAGGTGCGTCCATTGACATGAGAGTGAGCTGAGAGTCTTGGCAGCGCTTTCGGGAGATGAGTGGAGATAGCGAGGTCTTACATCTGTTGCAGCGTTGGTGAGACTGTACCTCCTCTCTTCAATATGTGTAACCAGTGGAATATGAGGGTCGTCATGGATCCACAGCCATGCATGCGGAGCTGATTGCACAGTAGTGATGGCAATTAGCTTTCGACGGAACAGTAAGCGGCCAGTCACAAGCTGCCGTAGGGCTACACTAGATTTTGACACGCTGGTCTTCGGTAGCGTTGACAGTGGCGTAATCTCTCCTAGAGCGATTGGTACGATGGCAGGGTTATATTGAACGTAACAAAGAACGAGAGCATGCCGAACATGGTAGCCTCCATGAGCTGAGGTATGATCACAAAGTAGACTGACGTGGAAAACAATATGTTCGCCTCATTGTGCGGGATGCGCCCACGCGAATTCTTTACATAACCATGTCTTTCAGCAGCTGACTGCAGCTCAGCGTGCTAGCTCGACCACTTGAACCTCGGTCAGCTTCTTGCTGCAGCCGCTCAAGCAAGGCCCGGTGTCGGCCGACTGTACCAACTCTCGTGGCTATAGTCCTTCTTCGGCCCAGTCACCTCGTACGTGATCCCAAAAGTCTCCAAGCTAGCGCCCCTGAACCGAAACTCGCAGCTGCTCTTGTACGTATCGGGACTGCACCAATGTCGGCCCTTGGCCATCCAGCCATGTTCGACATCCGTAGGTCGGTAGAACTCCAATCGGGTGAAGAAGTCACCGACGGTCAAGCCATCCCCGTCCACGAACCACGCGGTCACGGTGTCGTTGCTTTCCTCATATCGGTAGACGTAACGCCTTGTAGCTGGGAACTTCATGCCGTTGGACATGGTAAGCGTACCGTCTTCGATGTACAGATACTCGGCGGAGTAGATAGTGTCAGTAGGGGTGCGCGGATTGAAGTGTGCTGTGCCTTCGAATACGCCGTTAGGCATCGAAGGAAGGCGCGAGCCGACCTTTCTCCGCAGCGTCCACGTGCCTTGCATACCCCGGAAGGCCGCAGCTGCCACAAACAAGCCTTCCTTTTCTGACCGCTGAAGGACTTCGGCGACTTCGCATACGGCAGCCGCAGCCTCAGTTCTCTCTTCTGCCTCATCCTGGTACCGCGCCGGAAAGAGCGGACCGCCCGCACCCAGAGCTGAATCATCACGCTGCAAGCCCACACGCTGCGCGAATTCTTCCATCAGACCAACGTAATCTGCCATCCAGAACTGCGGGACGTCCAATTTGCCGTCTTTGATGGCTTGTCGTACTGACAGGGCATCGCTGGTGTCTAGCGTATCGAACGCTGTGTTCGGGGATGTTTTATGGTCCCACCGTTGTGCAATGATCTTGGCTTGCATGCTCATTACGCCCCAGTAAGGGCCTTCGTAGAAGCCGACGAAGGCGATGTTTGGCACTTTTTCGTTGAAGACCGAGCCGTGTGATAGGAGAAACGGGACACGATGGCTGTCAGGGTCGTACTCCAAGGCTTGCTTGACATCTTCGGAGAGGTAGTTGAGATGTGACTGAAACCCGGTCGCTTCGACAACGCCAGTCACGTCTCCCAAATGCGATGTGGGCTGTGCGAGTGTTAGATCAAGTATTTGCAAGTTTCGTAAGAACTGACCTCGTTCGCATTGGCCCAGGGACCCTGAGCAGCGACCTCTAACGAGAAGTCCTTGCTCGCGCCTTGCGTAATGTTTACGACCCGGCCATTGATAGGCACAATCGTACCATCCCTGACAAATTCCGCGTACATGTCGGTTACTCCCGTATAAGCAGGATACTGGATTTTGTCAGGTTTTGAGACCAGCTCCAAACGCCCAGTAGCTCGTTGGTCGCCACCTAGTAGGTTTCTGATGAACTCGTGGCCCTTTTCAGCCTTCTCGGCCGGCACTTGTCCAATCGACGCAGTGATCGGGCCATCGCCGCCTCGTCGGCCAAGGTTGTACAGAATCAGGTCGAGCGGGAGGAATCGAGGAGATAAATTGAAATCTTGGATTGCTGGATCGTACGGGTCCTGTGGTACATATCGAGGAAGCGTATAGAACGGGCGGTCAAATACGTGGTAGACCTTGCTGTCTGCCCATGCAGGCTTCTGTCCAGACGAGTGTTTTGCGTTGGAAATCTGGAACGCAGCTGTAGCGGCTGCCTCACTGCCACTGATCCCACCACCAACAACAACTACCTTTCCTGCGTCCTCTGAGAATGATGCCACATCTCGAAACTGCGAAGAATGCTGTATCCTCTTTCCGGATCCATGCTGCATCTGACTTTGACGTATCTTAGGTCCAGCCCGGTGAAAGAACCCGCTGGCCACGATCAGATAGTCAAAAGAGTCCTTCGATTCTTGCCGTGTAGTCTGATCCACTGAAGTGACGTTCCACGTTCCGCCAAGGCCACCTTCGAAGTCTGCAACAGTGACACGTCTATTGCAGTGGACGATTCCAGACGCAAGGAACTTGTTCACATACGTCTGCAGATACCGGCCTACTTGCCACGCTGGCGGAAATATTGCGGGCGGTCCAGAAGGCTTCGCTCCAGTTATAGGATCTGTAAGATCGACAGACCCCCATGCGAGATCTGGAAATGCGACTGTGAACCGACTGAGGTTCGTTCGCATATGCGGGCTGCAGATCTCGCCTTTCTCACCTGGAGACGATCTCCACATGCCGCCGACTTTGTCCGCGGCCTCGAACAATGTAACTTTGTACTTTGTACCACCAGCATACTCCAGGAGTGTCTTGGCGGCAACAAGGCCAGACGGGCCTCCGCCCACGATGAGGACAGACTTCATGGATCGATCAGAACTTTCCAATCTGATTGCAAAGGCAGGGCCTGGGACGTGTGAACCAGAGCGATTGGTTCAATATGATGAAGCTCTGGTGACGTGAGATTTCATGTACTATCAAGTTTCGTACGGGGACACAAGATTGGGATGATGCGTGCGAAATCGAACGAATGAGTCTTCAGCAACGGCCGGTGTTGAGGGTGTGTGCGCAGTCTGCACGTGGAAATATCAGAACATAAAGGAAGATGGATCCGGAGACCGTTGATAGGCTATGCAGCCAGCAACATGGGGTGTTGGCGACGAGGGAAGTGTTTGATGTTTCGGCGTAAGTTCCCAGCCCGCGGCCCCGCGCTAGGTCCTGCACGAGTCAGATGCACGCCCGCCAGCCCTGTGAACGAATCGCCAGGGAGAAATTGATGTGAGGTACACTCAAGCCTCAGTTATCACGCCCGAGTTTATGAGCGAACCTTTCATGGTGTCAAATTGGGTTTTCCCAGTCTGTAGAGTTCACTGTCAGCGCAATGAATGGGCTATTCGGAACCACGAACCTACTGATATGAGATATCGAATATGGCCAAGATCCGCGACGTGACGATGCTTTTCGAATTCGGCTCTGGCAAACCGTAGCATCTCTTGTCGCATATCAGCGTCCGAGATGGAACCTGTGCTGCGGACTATATCCTTCCAGAGCGCCAGGGCACGTTGTCTTTGGATGAAATGATCAAGACCCAAAGGATTCTTCCCACGTGACCGAAGTCTGCTAGGTTTGGTTTTGAGGACTGTCGCGTAGGCCCGCCTCATTGGGTACATGGCAATCGTACACGGGGGATGCACCGTAGTTCAAGGCGGAGTTGCGGACCAATTCTCGGTGGCCAATGGCTGGAGCGGGTTGACGCAAACAGTGTTTGCTGTAGACTAGCCTGCAGTGACTGCCGTGAGTGTCGGGTGGATTTGCCTTGGGATGAGAGACGGATATGGTGACAGTGTGTAAGTCAGTTTAGTCCAGCATAGACATAAAACGCTGGTCGCTTGTTGGAGGTTTCCCTGCATCGCAGACGTGACGAGAGGCTCTGCGAGTGTGCACCGTGCGTCCGCCGGCCATCGACCGGCAAAGACGCGTTCCAACCTTCCCTAAAACGCGTCACTCGACCCCACACGAATCCCACGCCAATCCCGCCACCATGGTCGACTCGCGCAGCGACCATTGGGACTGGGAGAAACAGGCGCGCATCACTGCAGCGACAGAGAAGCGCGACAATACCTTGACCCTTGTTCCGTACGAACAGAAGCTCGCGAAGCGCCGCGAAGATCGTGCTCATCGCATTCAGCCGAAGATCGTGTTTCCCGAAGACGACAACGAGCTCAAGGCCAACCCCGCCGCCTTTGCATGGCATGAGCCGCCCAAGGTTCCGCCATTGAAGGAGTATAAGAAGAGGAGGAGGGAACATAACTATCCGACTTCCAAAAGCGACTACCAAGCTGCTCCAAGGCCCCGGGACCTGGACAGGTTCACTCTTGTCCCTGGTCCTCATCTCCTCGTCGACCCCATGACTTCGCCGCTACCACTCATGCGGGACTGGAACGACGATGTCCTTGCCGCAGTATGGGAGCATAGTCAGGAACACGGACAAGTCAAGGGCCTGTGCGGTGGATACAAGCTTGAGCTGCGCCGTTCGACTGAGCTATCAGAAGAAGATCTCGGTTCATGCCTTGACATCGTGCAAAACACTTCCGGGGCGGCGTACAAGGCTTCCCGCATAGGTTGGCATCCTCCCTCGAAGCGAACCGAGATGGCGAACAAGGACATGGTATACATCCTCCTCCGCGCCACCGACGGCACCCGCGATGCCTTTGGTTCCGACCTCGATACGAATATCGTCGGCTTCATCTCCTTTATGATCGACTACGACGATCCGCCGAACGAACATCGACAAGTCGTATATATCTTCGAGGTGCACTTAGCGGAGAGGCTTCGAGGCAAGGGTGTGGGCAAATGGCTCATGTTCACGGTCGAAGCTATGGCGCAGTCCGTCACAATTACGAAGACGATGCTCACCGTGTTTGTCAGTAACAAAGGCGCCATCCAAGCTTATGAGAAGATGGGATATTCTATCGATGAGTGCAGCCCACCGGACAGGAAGACGCGTGGCAGGATCATACCGTGCGATTATCGGATCCTCAGCAAGATTTCGCACGGCAAGTAGGCATGCGGTAGCTGGAGCTCTGTCTTGGGATTTAAAATTTCTTGATGTTTGAATGCATTGGCGTCTCTGGCTATGATACCCGGAAGGTCTTTGGTCTTGCTGCTCGATTGAGTAGTATTTCATACTTGCAGCGACATGTGTCATAATAGAGGACTAATCAGCGAGCTCTCGCATAACGGGGGCTTGACTAGGCTCGAACCAGGGTATTCAAGATGGTTCGCTTTTCCATACTAAATTCATCCTTGTAACGAATCTTGGCCACCTCACCTTGACGAACAACCCTTCCGAGAGTGAGAGCCCTCGATCCCTCTTGTCAGTCCAAATTGCATCCACCGGCAAACTTTTGACTGCCCCGCGCCTTTCTCTCGACTTCACTTGCTTCTGAATGGGATTAGCGCCCACCAAGGTCGCTATTCCCCTCAAAGTCACCCTCGTCTCTTCCCTCACGCTCAAGCTCTAAAAGTCGTTCTCTATTGTTCGAAGTATCCAAAACCAGCTTGTAAGCATCGCCTCTTGCCCTAGGGGAACACCTCAGCATACTCTTCCTTTGTTCAACAACGCTTCCAAACCGGCAAGCTCTCATGGTTACGGCGAGGATTTGTACTTCGTCTTAGAGCGGCAAATGTCTTTGTCGGTCAAAGTGGGCTAACGGAGGCGTTGCAGTCTCCCCTTGATCCCGGGACCTTCCCACTCCGATCAAAGGGGTTCGTATGACCAACTAGCACGCTACCGCCCACGGCAACTCTTCGCCCTGGGACGCGGAAATAGTTATGAAGATCGAGGTTTAATCGGGCCATTACAGAGACAAGGGACGTCCCCGCCCCATATGTCCGGTTTCCCTGTGCAGAACCCGTACTAGATGCAACCTTGGGGCCAGCACTATCTGGGAGCTGAGACTTACAACGGAACATCGCCGCAAATCGCAGCCCCATGAACAAGGGCGCTTGGTGCCCGTATAGGACGTACTCCAGCTCAGCCACCGACAAGTACCTCGAGGACTCCTGCTATCGGTCCTTGCTCCACGGTGCCTGACACTCACCAATTGCCTCTCTCCGTGGGCGCTATCTTCGAAAATATCTTGTACCATTCCAACGAGCAGTATGGTAAGTTGCTAGACTCTCGCTTCATCTGACTGACTATCTCTTAGGTACCCGTGGCCGCGGTAGCAACACTCAATGGTTTCCGAAAACAAGGCTAGAAGGGACCCGAAGCGCGAGGGCAAGCCTGTGGGCAGCACAGTGCAGAGGTGGTTGAGCTGACTGGATACTGCTTATTGTAAACAGCTACGTGGGCGTCTAGCAGGACCCGGAGAACAAGCGACGCGTGTTCCATCGCCTGGCGCAGAACATGAGATTCTGTAGCTCCGCGATAACGACAGAGAGAAGCTCGCGCCAAGCGTATAGCTACAGACAAGGCGAGGCTGGCTACTTCTTGAGGCAAGGAGCTGGAAACGGACCTGGAAATCACTGGCGCGCAACATGTGGGAAATGTGTTGTCTCAAAATCTCTACTTGTATGCAGGTCACAGGTTTTCGAAGCAAAGAGGTCTCTTCAGCAATATATGTCTTCTGAATCCTGTCTCTATCTAACGTACCCATTCCTTCATATGTTAGCATATTGTTCTAGCAAGATGATATATTCATTCATGAATCATTCGAGACGAACTTCTCTGTTACTCTACAATACATGCAACCAACATGTAGCCAATATCGATGAGTTCAAACTCTATGATATTGGTCCACGCTTGATGCGAATCTCAATGGTCGTCTTCTGGACCGAGCCAGTAACCGTTTCACTTTCTTCGTTCGTAGCGTGGCTAACATCCTCCGGCCTGGTCGTCGCAGCGTTTACCTCCACCTTAATGCTTTCTTTGGCATCTACCTTCGCAACAACATTCGCGCATCCTTTTGCGTCTACTGTTGTAATAACCTCCATATGTTCCATGGTCTTGCTCTTGCTCTCATTCAACTCCTCATCATCCTTCGGTTTCTGTTGCAGTCGATCCTTCTCCTTTTGGTCCTCTTCAACACTGTCCGCTCGGGGCTCGATCAAGATGTAACACGGAATCCACTTCCCTCTTTTGTGCTGCCAATACCATCGCGCGTTCGTAGCGTTCTTCCCAAGTTTTCGAATATGATTCATCACAGTGATGAGTATATTTCTGTCGTTCCGCAAATCGTCGCGGTCTAGTTTGGGTTGTTGAAAGGCCGTGAGTCGCTCGATGGCCTTTTCAAGAAACAGATGTCCTTCTCTCGATAGATTCGGCAAACTGTCCATTGCGGGTATGAGTGTGAGTTTAGGTTGATGGTAATGGTATTACTGGTCTCTCCCAGGTTTCCTGTACGCAAAGAGACGATGCTTCTTATAAGTCTGCACAAACAATACTCTGTTATACTTCATTTTGATTGCCCTAAACCTGAGCCACAGACTAAGAGTCCTCTCACGCAGTCAGGGCTTACTAGGTCATACGTGCCGGGTCGACTTAGGCACAACCAGATTGCAAGCCCTTGTGCATAGTCGCATATAAGAATATGTAGCTGTACACTCGCACTACGAGTCAGTAGAAAGTAGTGTGTATGACAATCGAGCTTATTGTCAGAATGCGCCCTGGTCACGCGTAGCGGCGATTGCATTCGCAATGCTGGACAAGCACTGAAGCAAGTGACATAAGGGCTATATAAAATGCGGCTGCGCTCCTCCATCAACTGTATGCTATGGCTCTACTACAGCTAAAGCCCGCTGACTCTCTGCATGGCAGAAGTCTCCTTGGCTATCAATAGCTTCTCAATTTTGCGAGTGAAGCAACTGTTATGATGTTCGGTAGCTGTCTCACTGTGGATTCAACCTGAAATTTCTGATCAGTTCGACCTTCACTACGGCTTTAGCTCGATCTCTTTCCCTATATAAAACCCACTCCCACCACCCTTATTTCGCCCGACATTTCTCTGCCCTTGAATCTCTTCGCTACCTGCTCCCATTCTTGATCCTTCGACCCTCTGTCATATATACAGACGACATGTCAGCGCCCAACACCCCGAAGAAGAACGCTAGCACCGGCTCTCCCAAGAGCACCTACAAGCCGTTCCCGTCAACGGATGGCTTTCAGCAGAGTCAGCAAACAAGCCCGCGCGCGCACGCGCCGGCGAAGTCCGCCAATTCGCCCGCGAACAAGAGCGATAAATCGACCAGTGCTGGAAGCGGTGCAGGAAGTCCTCCCCGAGTAAGTAGCAACTTCCACCTCTAGGTACCTTTGACCTGACAGCTTTTACAGTTGGGCGTCGACGTCCCCGCCTACTTCACGCCCATCGAGGGCAGTGTTGGCCTAGCCTTCTCCGACCGCCGTGCCTCGAGCAGCACGTACACACACTCCCCGACGCCCACCGACGCCTCTGCTCCCCCGAGCCTGGGTACTCACAGATACGCGGCCCTGTACACGGCTGCACTGCCCGCGAAGGACCCGAATCAGCGTGAGCCTGGCATCCTTCCTACTGAGGATATCGTGACAAAGCTCCGCAACCCGGACCGTGCCGTAAGTGAGATCTTGATGGATTGAGATGGTTGATCTAATCTCGGAGCAGCTGTACATCGAGAACGACACCAAGGTCAAGATCGGCTGGGAGGGTATCATGTACACCTGTGGTGCCGAGAACTTCCTGACCGCCGCCGAAGATGAAAATGGAACCAAGCGACGCCTGCTGAGCCCCGAGACGCAGCTGTACCAGTTCGGTTTGAGCATGGGCGTACCAAAGCCCGTCTACGACTGGCTGTGCAGTGACCCAGCCGCTGGTGTGATGGTCTTCGACGCGTCGATCTTTGAACCGATCGACTGAGCGACGACGATCCCAGAGTTTGGCAGTGAATCCTCGACTGCGTCAACCTCCTCGGCATGTATGGTCCCTGTCGGCCTGGGCCAATCAAATTTCCGTCAGGTTATGCAGCCCATGCAGCCCGATTTTTGAGTGCCCGCTCATTAAACAGCCGTGCCCTTTGCAGAAACAGCGCTTGGTCACCACCTCGACTGCTGAAGCTGAATTCGTGCAGATGTCAAAAACGGCTAAAGAATGCACCTGGGTCCTTATGCTGCTCACTGAATTGGGCTATGTTGGCACAGACGTTGTTCCCTTCCGTATGTACGGCGATAATGAGCCAGCTATTGAACTTGCTCACTCTGACGGCTATAATGCCCGCACCAAGCATATTGAACTGTACCATAGGTACATCCAGGACGCCCCTGTGCCCTCAATTGACTGCTGATTTTGTTCACGTTTTGCTCTCCGTCAATGGCCTGAAGACGGCATCGTTGCTGCTCTGTATTCCAGGTGTTTTCTACTAGATACTCTCTTTCCTAATTTGATGTAACCTTCTTCGAGTGTCTTACTGCAATGTATTCTTGGTGTATCTTGGGGAAACCGGCGTGTCTTTTCAATCAGGAACCCTCCCCTCATCTCAATCATGCTGAAAAAGATTCCCGAAGTGAATCTTTATCTATTGATATAGTTGAGGTCGATGTATAATCCACCCAAGGGCCATGTCTCTTTACTCATATCTGGAAGCCTTCACAGCCTTCTCGGAAACTTTCTTTGTCTTGTCGTCTTTCAATGAATATGATGCCAACGCTTCGAGAACCTTGCCTTTGAGCACGAATACCGTCGCTTCTCCCACATTCAGACTGTAGGTCAAATGCGCTGCATCTACCACGGCTTGCCCATCGCAAATCTTGTCAGCCTCGTGACAGAAGACCTTTGTTCTGGAGCTATCGATCTGCCCTACAGCTTTCCCGTTGTCCGGGTCACCAAAGAGAACCGCGGACAAGACGAATGAAGTTTCGTTGGCGGTCAACATGTCTGCAGCTTTGTGAACGAGCTGAGCGCCCTGGGAGTAGCCACTAAGAATGAGCGAAGTGTTCTCGCAGTTACTTTTGGCCATTGCGACTAAGCCTGCCATCGTCTTAGTCCCGTCCACATCTCCGCCAGCAAGGAATCCTTCAACGCTGGCGGCATAGTCCACACCTTGAACGGCAAGGTTGTCTGCACCGACAGCCTTACCAAGAGCCTGCGCCAATGGCGGTCCAACGAGTGTTCCCATGTTGCCTTGTTCTGTAGTTCCTCGCGCGAATAGTAAAGTGTAGTTCTTGCATACTGCGTTCACGACGTCGTTCTGTGTACTGGCACCCAGAGCGGCGGAGCGTGTAAACGCGAGAGGTCGCTGATTTGGATCGAATGAGGCAGAGGTTTGCGATAGGTGAGCAAACGAGTTGAGCTGGTCCTGAGAGATATTTCCAAGTGGCAGGCGGGAAGTTGGGGGCATCGCGGCCAGCGCGTTCAACGGCAGCACAGCTGCGAACAGCCACGATTTCATCTACACATTTGTTAGTCGCGATGCTCTGGTATCTACCATAAGTTCTCAAGTTGGCTGAAAGCCAAGTTAGACTGGGATTGCCCATACATTTGAAGGCCTGCCAAGGGCTTGGAGGAGTGAGATGCTGGCCTGAGGCACCCACGAGTCGTAATTGCGAGATGATAATAACGTTAACCGCGGCTGAAGTGTCTTATACTATGGCGATCATCTCTGTTTCGTGCTCAATCGGGGGTACCTTGTGTAAATGTCACGTCGAGAGAAACGCATATTGTTTCGAGCTGGGGTATCGGATTGTAGCGTTAAAACTATCCACGAGACAAATATAGACCGAATTTCGAATAAGACATGTAGAAAGTAAGGACGAAGTCAATCAGCCATGATAAAGAGCAATGTGACTGCACCGCCGTTATGGATTGACTTGGGCGAATGTTTATCCTGATTCAGCTGCCTCAATTAGACGGACTTCACAGCCTGCGGCGTACGGATGCAACGCTTCGGTTTCTCGAGGTGCAACTGAAAATAGTACAAGAGAAAGCATTGCTGCACGTCCAAGATAAGTTGTAGGCACGTAACCTAGTAACAAAAGGGCGTCGTTTCGATGTCGAGTAGGACGCAAAGATGCGGAAGGGCGCACATGACTCATGAGAAGCCATGTGTAAGCATCAGCTACTGAGTTCGGAATAGCGAACGCCGAGGTCAGTCTATCCGATCTTGCAACCCCACCGTGCAACCTTGCAACCATATAATACCCAACGAGAGATCTCAAGAAAACAATCAGACCTGTTTCTTGAAGTACGCGCACCTTTGCGAACGTCAAAATGCTGGAAGTCCGCCCCTGTACCAACGATGACTTCGCCGACTTTGTCCGCATACAGACAGCCGCGTTCAACACCGGTAATTATTTCTACTACAGCAGCGATTCTGCTAACCAGCGAAGGGATTACCAAGCTACTAAAGGCAGAGCAGACGCCTGAGAACAGGGAGAAATCAATCCAAAAGCATATCAAGAGTGTAACGAACGAGTCGGACGTGCGTTACTTGAAGGTGGTTGATACGGAGCTGAACGACAAGATGATTGCATGCGCCAAGTGGAGAATGAATGAAAAGGAGCGTACTGAAGAGCAGATCCAATCGATGCTACCTGTTCCCGGAGAAGAGGAGAAGGACAGACCCGCGGCCCAGGACTTCATGAACTACCTGCACCGAGTGAGAAAGCAATTCATGGGGACGAAACCATTTTATTGTGAGTGTGCGTGAATCTATCTCCCAATGTGTTTGCTAATCTGCCCAAGTCCTCCATGTTCTAGTAGTTGACCCTCCCCACCAAAGACGTGGCGCAGGTGGAATGCTGGTGAAATGGGGATTAGAGGGGGCGGACAAGGCACAGCTGCCAGCCTTCTTGGAAGCATCAGACGCGGGGAAGAAACTGTATATGACTCTTGGGTTTGAACCGGTGCATGTAGAGACTTTCGATCTGTCCAAATATGACCCTAACCTGTCAGGTCTGGAGGCGAATACGGCTATGATCAGGAAGCCTTATTCCCCCTAAAGGTAGCTACTCGACGCAATCCAGTGTAAGCAGATACCTCTGAGAACCGGACACCAACCACCGTGTCGTCGCGCGTCAGTTTGGCCCACGCAACGTTACCATAAAGCATTGTCTGCTGCTGGTATTGGACGAAAAGGGTGACGATCTGTAGCGCGCCCAATTCCGCGAAGACTTCATCAGCTTCGAGGAAGTGCAGCTTTTGCGCAACTTCTCCGATTCGTCCAACTCCTTCATCAACTTCTACCATGTGCAGATCTTTTACCATGAGGGCAATGAACTTGAGGTTCCTCTCCGCGATTTCTCCGTCTCCGATCGTGCGGGCGTACTCTACGAAGACCTGCATATGTTCAGTGGCATTGATAAAAGGGGACTTTGAAGACCATAAAGAATCAAGTCTAGAATGCCTATGATATACAACGTACCTCGTAAGACTTGAGGTTCATGAAAGTGAGAGTCTTCATGTTGCAGAAACGCGCAAAAGCCTCGTAGCGTGAGGTGCGGCATAGGCGGAAGATGGGAGATTTGAAGGTGGTGCGAAGCAGGTCCTTTGGGCGGCTGACACTGATCGAGACGCTCTGGTGACGCGGGAACAGCGCTAGATCGTAGATTTGGTTGCGAATTTCGCCGGGAAGCGATAGAAAGGACGCCATCATGAGCAGAGCGCGAGGGCACCCTTATGCTAGATTGCAGTTGCAGAGTGTAGATAGCATGCGGCAAAAGAGTTTTGTGTTGTGAGGTCTCTCGCGGGCTGCCGCTGAGGGTTCATAGAGACGGCAGCGGACCGCGCTAGATGTGCTTGGGGCTAGCGCGAAGTCGCCCTATTCGTCACAGCGGCACTGAGCGTTCGTAGCCGTTTCGCTCTCGACATTTTTATCAAGTGCTATTAAGCAGCTCGTGGACGTTCGTGGGTTGCTGAGCGGTGTTGCCTGGGATGGAATCATGGAATGCGAAAGGGGCTTGTTAGCATAGAGGGTGTAGTCATATTCTTCATCGCCAATCCCACCTTCCACACTTTTGAGCATAATTGAACCATAGAACAAGATGCACGCGCCGAGATTCGAGGCCAAGGACGGATCGTACCGTAATTTACGTTACAATGCCCGACAAGATACCATTCCACGTGTATGCTATCAAGATTGCGGAACCATCAACCGATCGATATCCGGACCCCAAGTTCCGTCACTCGTGCTGATCTTGATCGTGTTCGTACCAGACTTCAGGCCCGCATTCAGAACACTCGAATTGGGATCACCACTGGCAGGTATAAAAGCAATGCGCTGTGTAGCCCCGCCATTGACACTCACATCGGCAAATCTTTGGCTGCTATCACCGTTCACTAGCAAAACGTTAGCTTACGCTAGCTCATACTCCTTTCTTGGAGAGCATGGCTGACTTACAGTACTTGACACGGATCGACGTGCGTGTCGTAGCTGAGCTTTGTACATTCGAAAAGGTGACTGCGCCGGCGCTGGAGCCGCCGATATCTGTGCATTGTCAGTCACGGTGAAACTTTGCAGGGATCGAGACAGCACTCACAGCCTGCAGCGTTCGTACCTGAGCATCCCGAGCAGGACACCGACTTAGCTCCACCAGCCAATGTGGCAGATTCTCCTTCGTACGTGTTCTCGCTAGGCCCAGAGGTCATAGACCCAGAGCTAGCATCAACAACCCAATTAACCGCATTCTTCATACTCGCAGTCGTGCCCGAAATGGTCAACGGCAGCCATACATAGGTACTTCTCATTAGATTCGAGCTAACCCATCGATCTCCCATGTACATGAAATTGTTTCCAACGGGTAGGATGTAGTTCGTCTGCGACGAATAGGTCTTCGAACCCGAATCGGCGAAAGTCTTCCATGCCGACCATGGGCCGGCAATGTTGGTCGCAGTGCTGTACTTGTTGTCGTTAGGGTCCCAGCCGGTGAGTGTGGATCCGAACATGAAGTAGACGCCATCCTTCTTGATGACAGCAGGGGCTTCGATGGAGTCTTTCCAGAGGTACGTCGCGGACTTCACGCTTAGGTAGTCGTCGGAGAGGAGGTCGATACGGAGACCGTTAGCGCGCTGTATGTGGTTGTTAGAAAATGTGCTAGACGAAGAGAATTGGTCAAACTTACATCCTCGGTCAAAAGATACGCCTTGTCATCATCGTCCACGAAGAGACCCATGTCACGACTCTGGAAGCCCAGTGGCTGCGAAGCACCGATATACGTGTATTTACCGCAGACAGTATCGCCGGTCGCGACGCCAGCTTTGGCCTCACCATAGTTGCTCGAATCGATGTGCATCCACAGCACGTATTTCTTCGTCGACTTGTTGTAGATAACCTTTGGCCTTTCGACAACGCGACTCGGTCCAAGGTCACCAGATGAAGTTCGTGACAAGAGCGCGCCTTCGTATTTCCATTCTACCAGGTTGGTACTGCTGTAGCAGTTGACATTTTGGAAGGCTGAACCGTCTGTCTTATCTTCGCCGACCCTAGCAATGTAAACATCGTCATATCAGAGAAATATAGCTGCGCTCACCAATAGTATGTACTCCCGACTTTAATCATGCCACCGCCGTGGGCTTGAATGTGCTTGCCAGTATTCGTGGCAGTCCATGTCGCGCCTGGAATAATTTGAAGCGTCGCATTCGCTATTGAGGCAAACAGCGCGCCAGCAGTGGCGATATGTCTGAAGCAACGCATCTTGAAGTCGAAGTTCTGCGTTACACCCGTCTTGTTGTGAAGCTGCGCATGTTGCTAGATATAGGTTGCCATAGCTCCAGCCCAACGGAGGAACTCTGAATTGGGACTTTATAAACCTGGGCTACGAGCGGTGCACTGACTCGGTTGGTATTGTCGCGCGCTTTGGTGTGGAGTCGGTATATTGCCGGAGCAGGGATCGTGCCACGCTGAATGGTCGATCCGGGGAAGCGTAAACGAGCGATTTGTGGGAAGCCGCTATACCCATCTTCCATATTGATGTCACATGTTGATTAGGACATTCTCCCGATGCCCGATACCTTGTGAAGGTTATTCAAACGATGACCATAGGCGTGCGCATGCCGGAGCTAGTCGGCGCGGTGCCATGCAGTCGTCTACCTAGCCGGGATGAGCTGCTCGCATGACCATCTTCAAACCGGGTCCATGGCCAAGTTTGACTAAGTCAAGATATGCAGGAACGGCTTGTGGCACAAAATTGTTGTAGAGCACATCATCATAGATGGGCATAGGCGCACTTCGTTATAGACGAAGCGATTCTCTGCTGCGCACATCAAGCAGACTGTATCATTAGCCATTTTTTGCCATTCATTAGTTAGAAGTCACGAAGCTCAAGGTAGGAGTACTCAAGAAACATCCGCGGCTTCTCCTTTACTTCCGGATTGGATTGTGCAATACGATTCCTTCTTCGCCTTTGCGGTCTGTAACGCGCTTTGTAGAAGATGTTCGATTTGTTGACCATCCGTGTCTCGTATCCGATGCTTCCAGGCTTAGACTACTCTGAATACGTCGCCTTCGCGAAGGTGTAGTCGTGTGCTTGCCCCTCAATATCTCCCTAGCAGGCCCGCCGCGCGGGATCATGCCGTGGAAATTGATGCCATCCCGCCCGTGTATCATGCAATCAAGGACGTTCCGCGAGTAGGTCTGCTTCGAGGTGAAGACCAGACGCGATCGACGGTGCACATACATGTGAGATGTCCTCTGCCGCGTATGGTGCCCAAACGTAGCTCGCGATGTGCGCATTACCGTCCCTCGTCCTAACGTTTGCTATGCTGTTTGTGCGCTTCCGAACGACCTCCCCGTTGCCACGATTGTGAGACTGTAGCTTTGGGATAACGCATTGCCCTTGATGAGGCTCCTTGCTGCTCAAGCACCGAGTGCCTTTTTTCGTCAGGAAAGGTATTGCTGTATGCTCATGCTGCTCGCTCTATGCATCCCAATTCGCTTGCTGTTGCCCCCACCTTGCAAGCCCAGAAGTGGCAGCTCTGGATGCACGCCCGCCGAAGCCGCTGCGTCACAATGAAGGAGAAATCGCTCCTAAGCTACTCGTGGGCGCCTTTGTTGCATCGATAGCACACCGAAGGTGTGTAGGGCGTGAGGAGGACGCGACGCCACGGGCGCACCCGGTGGGGCTGGGGTTGGCGGATGGCGTACGGTATCGGGCATAGGGTGCGGAGAATGCGGAGAACGATGCAGGGATCTCGAGCGGGGGATGAGGACTTTCGCGCGTTCGCGATGAGCGTCGTCGTAGCAGCGCGCGCCCTGCCGTGAAGAGCTCGGTGAAGAGGCTACCGGTACTACTGTCGTCCCTGCACAGCGCTCATAGTCGGCGAGCTAGCGCCAAGACCAGCTCTTGAGGAGGCTACGGAGCCATCGGCGGCAGCATATATGCAGCATAGATAGCCAGAATCGATGTTGTAGAGGGTATTGTCGACACGCTGAAGCTTTTGCCAGTAGTCCGAAGATCGTAGCCAAACCAGCTGCGACGTCGTGGATAGGGAGGGGTTGCCGGGCGGGTGAGGGGGCGGCTACGCAATTGCTTTCAGCTGCTTCGGAACCCACGGCGCCACCATTCTCTATCCAAAGTCGACCGGAGAAGATTATGCAGGCACTATTATCGAGGCTCTGAACAGTTCAAGAGTGGTCCGAAGACGATAGGAGCGCTGACTGTGGTGCGGCGGAGGGACGAGGGTAGGCTGGTGAAGGACTCGAGCGGCGGAAAGCAACAACACCAAACAATCTCACGATAGTTGGTGCCCCGCCTCCTTCCACCGGCCACCACCGTCGCCGCCTCCGGTATACTGCCGACGGGCTTCTTCTTGCTTGTATCTTGTAGAGCATGTTCTTCTCATCCACCCCGAGCTCTTTTGACAACCTCCCTCGACTACAATGGTGTAGGAGCGTGCCTCGAGCCCGCCGTTACCCTCCCTTTGCCTCAAACCGACACAAAGGCCGTCGCAGACTCGAGGCACCTCCTCCAGTAAGCAGAGGCATATAATATCCACGGCAATAGCTTCTGGAGGTGCGGTAGAGCTTCCTCGCGACACAATCGTGGGCGGTAGGCGGGTAGCCAATAGCATTTGACCAGTCATCCGCCAAAATCGAGTACGCTGCGATTCAAAAGAGATTTCGGGCTGCTGCAGAGCCTCTCGCATAGCCAGGGTATGCCCATCGAGCAATTTGCAAGAATTGCATCACCTGGTGTGGTGTGCCAACATCACCAGGCGTAGTTGGTTTGGCCTTCGCGACTGCCGTGAGCCCCATCCCGCTCACAGCGAAGGCCTAACCCTACCCAGGTATGTAGCTCGAGTCTCCAGACTCCTAGCAAGCTGTGGCAAACCTCTTTACTGACATTCATGCTGTGCCAGCTTCGACGGAATGCCGTATTGTTTGTCGAGGCTGCTCCAACAGATGCCAAATCGCCAGCGATGGCGTCAAGCTCCCGGCTGTAGCGACAAACCACTCCCTCGAATAAGCTGTTCGTCCAAGACATCCCTTGCACTAACATGGCTAACTTCTTGTTGCGTAGCTTCACCGCAGTGAAGAGGCGACCGCGGCGGTAGCCACCCTTCTGAGCCCGCCATAGTACGATCGACACGTATCCCCTCACGATCGAGCGAAGATGACAACGTCCCGCCATACGCAGTATCGACTGCTGCACACCTTCGAGTCGTACTACAGGTGACCCGCGCGGCGCCCACCAAACATCGCACCACGACCGATTTCGATGCACATCAAGCGCGAGCAATTGTATCGCCATGGCCTCCAACACACTAGGGCGAATGGCATGCAGGTTGCAGCAGGGAAGAACCGAGATCCACGCTGGACAACGGACAAGTCAATCTGAAAGGCAGATGCGTTGCAGGGTACACCAGGGTATACCAAGGGCTTTGACAACTTGTCAAGCTAGATGGTCTCTGGGACCACCATACCGAAAACTCTAGCACGCTGCCGAGTAGCCTATTTGCCCTTTGCTTCCTGCAAGACATACATCGGCAATGATAGAGAACCATCGCAACGCGGCACCGGAATGGCAAAGCGATATCCTCCAGGCCCGGGGTAGCATGTTGTAACACCGTTCGAGGTATCGCGGTCGAACAAAGAAGTGTAGAACATCGAGGGACCTCTCCGATAATACAAGGTCGTCAGGCTTATCACTCGAAGTCCCGGTTGCTGCTAGACATGCAGCGTCGGAGTTGCCGATCCGCGCCATTGGTCGCGAGGACCGTAGAGAAGCGGACGATACATGGGAGGACTGCGTACAACATGTTGCAGGCAGCGGTCCGACCGGCTTCAGAGGCATCCACTAATTCGAATGAGACCCAACCGCCATCGAACGGGACGAACATCTACTGTACTTTCTTCTCGACAAATTCCGACTCTTCCTCATTATCGTCTGGGATCCAGACCACGATCGACATCGTTCTTGCCAAGCGTGCGGCCACCCACAGCGGGGTGCGGCCAGGACGTCGGAGTTGTGTCCCGGTTCACTCATCGTCTGAAGATGGACCTCCGTTTCTTCGCGAAGTACCACAAGGCAAAGATTTCGGTAAGCGAAGCGCAAGAAGCGTAAGAATGTATACTGCTTGCGTGCCTACCCCAAAGTTGGCGCTGGGAAAGAAGTATGCGAGTCCCATCTCTGGCAGTGTGGGAATAGGGCACTCGATCCGACCAGTCTTTTCATGGTCTTCGAATCAAAGCAACATCCTCCTAGGCACTGAAGAAGCATCATGTCTTGTTTGACTTCAGGAAACCCGAAATCTGGGTGTGCCGGGCAGCCCAGTTGCGATTGTGGGAACTCAGAGCTGCAATTCCTGACAGAGCGTGCGTTATGGAAGCGCGAAGAGTAACGGCATTGCGGCCGTCAAAGCAAAACATCGAACAATATCAGCGAATGTTCGATGCCAACCAATGTATTTGGGCAACAACAGCGGTCATACCAAGTTATCGACCACCAATCCGGTGTGGTTCAGGTTCCCGATCTCCGTGCTGTCTGGACATGTGTTCTTATCAGATGAGTACCGTGAGGCAATGATTTCGGTAAGCAAAAGCAACGGCGTCGTAAGAATGTATAGCGCCCGCGTGAGTAGCCGAGTCCGGAGTTGGCGCTGGGTACTGATGGGAGCGTGTATCCTCACAGCTTGGAAAGACGGAATCTAGAAGACCCCCGAACGCGAATACCACTGACGGCTTCGTACCTTTCATCAACCGCCAACGTCTGCGGTCATACCGTCAAGTATTCAACAACCCTAGTCCCGGGTAACGGACATCCGACGCTACTGGCTGCTCCAAGTCTATCAGAGAGCCCAAGTCATCGCCCATGCTCTCGTGGCCGGTAGCGTCAACGGGAAGTATACAACAATTTCTTTGTCGACTAAGTCCATCTTTCGTAATCTCTTTGGACTCCCTCGATTCTCTCCAGGTTCTATCTCTTTTCGTCATCTCAGTCAAGTCGACACTTCCCGCGAGTCTCGCAATCTTCATCATCGTACCATTTCATCATCTCTTGTTTGCAATGGAGTAACCTCAGGCGCAAGCTGCTCAGGTCAAAATGCTACCCGCCGCGGCAAATCCGCCACTCTTCATGAACCGTCGCATGTGTCTTACAGGAGGTGACTGCTGCAAATCTCAAGCTCTGCTTGGTGTTGGGCGTTTGTCGTTGCATATCATCGCGTCGACTCGCCTCAAAAACATTGTGGGGTCCTAGAATGTTTAGGACAGTCGGTCATACTTGCACAGTCCCTCCCTAGGAATGGACCATGGGCTCATGTAGTGTCGTAGGAGTTCGCTCCGACAGTGGTGTCCATCTGAGGATGGCTAAGGGAGATGCCCAGAACGCTCACCAGGGAGAGGGAGCAAAGTTCAGGCAGGCGGTGTTGTGTGGTGCGATGTGGAGAGCGCGAGGCTCAACCCCGACTCCTCGATGCTGCGACAGCACGACGAGCGGTTTCTTCTCAGCCCAAGAGCTTGGCTCTCCCGTGGCAATGCTTCATCGATAGGCACGGCCTTCGATTTCGACAGCACCGGCTATGCGACTCTTCGGTATTGGATCAAACTCGGTCCGTCTAATGCTCTTCGTGGGCTCTTCGATCTGATCTTCATGGTCATCCCCAGCTCTTCTTTACCCGACTTCAGCACAGAGTTCGGTCGATCCTCGATGAGGCGCCAGAGCTCCGTGCCAGCTAACCTCCTTGACAATGTGATAAGAGCATTCAGAAGCGTCTCGATAGCGTTCAACTCGTCGGCTGTGCCCACACAAGATGAACTTGATCACAATCTTTCCTCTCCGGCTAATAAGCAGCAATTAACACAAGGGAACATCCGCTTTGACCGACCGTGATCGATGTGTTTTGAACAAGATGGAGCTGCTGTTGGGGTAAGAAAGGTTTTTCTCCATCCCTGCGAGTGCTGAATGGTATTGACTTTCCTCCAGATGGATACACACTACGATGTAATGCAATACGGCCTTCATCGAACGACCTCGGGTCCATGATGTGGTAGATGTGATAGGGACCTCTAGGTATCTTCCATCGTTGTCGCAAAGTTCGCTTACGGTGCCAGCTCCACTCTTGAAACGCATCGCATGAAGCGCGATGATCGAACTCAAAGCTTCACGGGCATTTGCACTACCGAAGGGAACCTGTTGTCAAGCGAGCGGGAATCGGTCCACATCGGCTCACCAGGTCTGAGTCAAGTTGTCATGACACTGAACAACGCTCGCCTGCTCTGCAGTGAGATGTCGGTATTCGGACGCCGTTCGTCTTTGCCACAGGCTTCTCAGTGTCGTCTTCGAAGACATGTCCAAACTTTTCGACTCAGTCCACGTGCGATGTAAGTTTCGTGATCCCTCTGAGACCACAAGGCGCTGACAACGATAGACGTGCGCGCAATTGGCTCGAATGCGGCATGAAATATCTGTCCTGGTAGAACAGAGCAGTCCTCTTGACACTCCTTCGATGGCCCCAGGTGGTCCTGCAGGTAAACTCGGAAGCTGGACGCTAGAAGACATGGTGATGTCCTATCTCCTATTTTCCGACCGACTCACGAGGAAGCAGTTGCTGCAGTTTTCTTGGAAAATGACTTCAAATCGAAAAGACACATGAACAAAATGCTGGATAGTGCCAGAGGAGCGTTCGAGGTATGGACACGGCCATGCATCTTTTTGGATCGTCTACTAACTGACCTTCAGATACTGAGGTTATGACACCAACCTCACAATGGCGAGTCTTCTGTATCCGGGTATGTGGTCCAAGTACTTCTCATTGGGAATCTCACGAGCGAACAGAAATATGGATTTCCTTCTATGCCTCGATCGAGACGAACCCTGCGAATGACAGAGTGGACGACCGCAGAGCTCCTCGCCGGCCATGGTGTAATAGGTATTCCTTCGTCGATGGTGAGCTGGATCTGACCATCTTCGAGTTGCAGACCGCCAAGCTCAAAACCGGATCAAATTCAGGGCATGCGACGATCGAGTGTGTCGAAATCGTACATTGCAATGTCGACCCTGTTCCGATCATTAAGCAGGCCCACGATATAACAGTTGAACAGTCGTCGACCCCTTTGTCCAAGTCCACTGAGGTCTTAAGAGATATGCTGATGTCTTGTGCGGGGGCGGGTAACCTCAGGCGAGACTCTTGTTTTTACGGATCACGACAGACTGACCGTGGATCCAGATGCGCACGATTTGGACAAGGTTGTTGCCAACTCCATGAGCGGCGAAGAACCACACCGCAGTCCCGAGAGCTAGAATCTGATGAAGCCCTGTCCTCTAGATGACTCATGGCCTGATGTCTGATGCCACTTCAATCCCGAAGTTCCGAAGATGAGTACGCGTCCGGATAGATGGTTGCTACATGTTGATGATGAGCTAGGAAATTCCCGTCCCTCGAAGGCGCTAATTGAAGAGTCGAAACAATCGGCCGAATTAGTTGACCGGGCTCGTCGTTTGCCTGCGGGCCTTGACTTAGACGTGCACCACAAAGAATGCAGCACAGTTTATGCGAGGCTTGCATGTGTATCGGTCGACAACACAGGCGATGAGTATTCGAAGAGACCTGCTCAACCGAGATCGAGCGGATCTCACAGAATTGAACATGCGACGTGAGCCTCTTCCCCGAGAAAGGGGACTCCATGCCGGGTGGTAATCGAAGGTGACTCTGCCAAAGGTTGAAGATACTGACCAGATTTGAGCACCACGAAAGCCCAAGTCCAGATCTGGATGGATTAGGAGTTCCAACGACACCAGGTCCGGCGAACCATGGAACGCGCATTCTCGGGTGCGCCGGAGTTCTTGAAGGGACTGTTGAGAAAGAAAATTGGCGCTGGTGTGTTGTCTGCAACCGCAGAGTAGCGGCAGCATGTTACAAGACGCATGCGCGCAAGGCCAACAAATTAGAGCCCCATGGACAGAAGCGCGCAGCATCAGTTCTACTCCCAAAGACCGGCGAAGACTAACATTGCTTTCGACAGTTGAAGTGTAGTTCGCGCAAGCTGTCGTCTAGCTATTCGCGCGTCCATCCTGGCTAGTCCCCAGAGTTCGTCTTCCAGCATGTAGCCAACTATCGCAAGGCTGTTCAGCCATGGCCGTGTACGACATGCATTGCCGATATTGACGCCGCGATGCCATCTGGGAAATTGAGGATGTATCATCGACGTCGAGATGTTGGCCTAGAATGAACGCATCGTGCCGAGTTAGCGTGCCGAGTGTTTAGCGCTGCCCCTTATTAGCGCACGATGTCAACGCTAAGGATGTCGTCCCATCATACTCGAGCACGAACTTTCGTCCTACACGTGTCGGAAGCAGGGTACTGCCATCAACTATAAGGATCACGAAGCCGGCGCACCCATATACCATCGAAGGTGATTGCTGAGCGGGACGAACGCAGTGTCTTTCTTCCTGGCCTCCTTGGCGCAATATTGTCATCCGATCTCGATCAGATCCCCATCGCTTCGGCGTGAATGCTTGTTGCTGCTAGCTCAGCTTGTATGTGGTTGAAGCGCTCGCTTTGTACTTCGGTCAAGTCGTTATGTCGATCGTAGGTTATCCTTCGGGGACTGTATCGAGGGAGAGCTCAACGCGTCTTCGTCATCTTTTGAGAAAGTCGGCACGTCGTGCTCAGGAAGCGAAGACACATATTAGAATCAACCGCACTCTGTGGGTTTGCACCACGATCTCTGGAGCTTCCCAAAAGAGATCCGGCTTCCTTGCAAGAAGAGGCTGTTCAGACTTCCCATTCGGGATGTACGTCAAGCAGTGCAAGGATGGAACAAGGAGTGAAGCGGTAGCTTACCGAGGTCCGAGCCGGGAATTCCAGCTGAGGAATGTGCCATGATATGACAGCACCCATCATCAAAGAGACGGGTCGCGATGCCCACACCCTGCATTCTCGGCACGATCGTCTTTTCCTTGAATAGCCTCACGCTTTCGAGGAACATCTCGCTATGTCTGGATGTCGGCCCAATAATCTTGGTATAAAACGCGTTGATCCAAAAACCAAGGCCGTAATGATGGAAAAGAGGTCTCATCGTCAGGTACGCAGCCAACCATAGGACGACTTATGTCCAAAAGCTTCGCAATCTCGCCCTTGCTGGAGCGCCCAATGCGTCCGAAGCCCGGTCCCAAATGTTCCCAAGCCAATCAGATCGATGTGTCCCAAGCCAACGGCTCTGGATTTGTAATGCCGTAGCAAACCTCCGCGTCGAGGATAGGAGAGATCAATCTGCAATAGAGGACGGCGAACGGATCCGAATCGACAATGTCAGGTCAGCTGAGCATGCTGGTCTACTTGGTCAGCTCCATTATGTTCAATGGCATAGAAGCGGTGGCGCCACTATCGATGAATGCAGACTCGGACTTACTGATGGGTAACCGGGGGGAACCGAGATGAGTGCCTGGATGAGCAATGTTACCATCGTCTTCGTTTCGTGTTGGGTCGGATCAGGCCGGTGCGCGTCCTCTCACCATGCGCATCGACAATCAAAATTATCTGTTGTTGGCCCACCAGCTTCTGCCGCCACGGACACAGACTTCCACCAATAGAACGATCCCATGGCGAATGGAGAACGTAGTGGACTGCCAACGCGGATCGCGACGACGTTCGACCCAAGCCCGCTCGCAGTGGTCGAGGCGGACAGCTTGCTTAAAACTACAGCTACCATTTCCCGAAAGTCTCCATGGTATTCCGGGCCTGGATTGAGGCTTTGATGCTGCATTTGGCAGTCAACACAACCTTCTTGACCGGGCGTCAATGTTTCATGGGCGTGCTGTGTCAGTCTCGTCCGGTAGACTCGTAACGTGGCTACCCAAGGCTTCTTGTTTTGCCGCAGGGTGTCGGTTGTCTTCCCCGCTGTATGTGGACCGAGAGCGACGGTGCGAATCCGAAGGTGGCCGAAGTGAAGTACAGCAAGCTGCACCAAAACCCGAGGCGCATCTCAGATGCCATGGAGTTCTACTCTGATCCAAAGGCATAAGCAATGCGTGGCTTCCTCAAAGCTACCGGGAACTGTGGGAGCAGGCTTGCGGTAAACGTACATGTAATGGCTAACAGGCGACGACACTGTTCTCCTCGTTGACCGCGGCCATGGGAGTCGCTGCAGCTTCCGTCATATGAGTTACCCCAACCCAAAGGACATGGCGAGGCATCCAGGTCGGGTATGCGGAGGACTTTACCCTGCTTTGGTATGAGCCGACATATAAGGTCGAAAGAGATGCGCTCGAGGCTCGCGTGGTCGCCATTGCTGAGTTGGTCGCTGCATCGTGTGTTTCGGAAGCTCGCCGCGGCGTGAGCATAACGATTGCATCGTGAAGGGTATGTGGTGGGTTAAGAGACGAACGTGCCGTAATTTCGGCGTCGAAGAAAGCTGTGCTGGTGTTTTCCCACGGGCCCCGCGCCCGTCTGTTGGTTCGAAGTGACCCCAGCGCCAAGCTTACACCCGGGGGTGAAATCGGAGTGGAACCGCGAAGGGAGTAACAGCGCGCATAGACGCTATGCTGAGAGCATGGCTATCTGCATTATCCAAAGCATTTCCCATCGTAGCGTACAGCATGCCTCGCGGGCACCGAAGGCGCTGCACTGCCGGTGGTCTACCGTGACGCCGCGGCTCTCCTTCAATGCGTCGCCATAGCCATAGCCACAGTTGTATCGGGGCTCACCTCGCGTCGAATCGTGCGAGCGTGGCAAGGCCTTGTGTACGATATGGACCCTCCGTCACGCTGCTCATCTCTACCTGTCCGGCCTATTCGAAATTCCACCGCCAGTGTAGACAGCTCTTCGGTATCAGCTTCGGGGTCGCGGGAACACGCACAACGGCTCGACCTGCGTGAGGACTCGTTGGTTGTAATGGGACTCAGTGTGTCGCAATAATGCGGAGGGAGCAAGGTCGCCGTCTTAGTTTCGCCCGTTGCTGAGACCCCCATGTTGAAATGCGAGCTGGCGCTCTGGGACATGCTTGTCAGTATGCTGGCATTATACCCCTGAACCCAGAGGCATCGAGGGATCGAAATGCGCATGGCTTAAGCCAATGGCGCGTAGAAACGTACTGGGACGGAATGGGATCGCCAACAACTGCGCCCGTATCAATGGAGTGACCACGGAACGTTTTCATGGCTCGCATGCGGGCTGTTAGGTTGCGCAAGCATGGGGGACTGACATTGAGCAATGAAGCCGCCCGCAGCTTCGTATCGGGCTGCCGCCGCTCCTGCTGTTGCCGCTGTGTATGCTGGCTCCGACAATTCCTCTCCTCCAGCTCCCTGTTCCCCGTCACTCATTGTTGTTCCCATCCTGTTTATCTTCTCACGTCGCTGAACGTTGCGTCCCCAGCTGGTCGTATCGTCGGCGGTCGCGGGGAAGCGGGATCGTGCGGGTAGTTTTACAGGTGCTCCGATTTCTGGACGAAGAACACGATTAGCAGAAAGCTAGAGGAGAGTCACACTGGGTATTTTCAACCAACCTCGGCTTTAGATGCAATCGGCACGCTCATTTAAGCAATGGACTGGCGAACGGTTGGTCACCAGAGTGGTTGAAACACTTACCTCGAATGGGCCTCTCGGTAGAGCTCAGATGCCGCCCTTCAACTGGCGTGCTGATATATTGGGAAAGCCTGCAGTGCGGGTAGTGTCAACTCGTGTAGAGGGGGTGCCGCCTCAACCACGCGCGGAAGTTTCACTGTCCCGAATAGGTCCCCACGAAACAAAGCCTGTAGCGAGTACAAAGACAATACCAACCATACACGCCACAGACTGTGGTTAACTCGGTTTCCCGGGCCTTCCCGCATGATGAATTTTTGGGCCTACCTTCGCGTCGCCATCACCGTCATTTCAGCGGCCTCGGACCCCACCTCCCAAGCGTGACATCATTCGGCGGCTACAAAATTGGCACAGCGTCTACCAGCCTCAGCAGATATACCGGTACGACAGTGCCGTTGTATATGATCGATTACCCCTGGCAAGTCACGCACGGCTGCCCGAGGCGCAGCTGAGGCTTTCGCCGTCTACCACATGAAGGAAAAGGTCTCGCAATGATCCATACCAGTTCATCACGAGTATCTCAGTTCACGGATCAAAGGATATAAATGCGTGTAATTTGCGGCTCTACAGACAATGACATATACAACCGGCCAAAACACCTCCAAGTTCTTCCTGGCTCACTCCGCCGTGCCAAAGACGAACAGGCACATCGACATACTACTTTTCATCACAAAGTAAGATTGCGGCCTGGTGTAACACGTGCTTGTTTCAACCATCCTGTTGGCGCTTCGATATCTTGGCGTCAAGGAGTAAAGGGCCGTTGGCCTCCGAAGACAGCGCAATACCAGACAGCTTCTTTGAGAATCTTGCGCAGCCGTATACAATGGCAAGGCTTCCTTGAGGGGCTTGACGGACATAGCGGCGATGAAGCTATTCGTGTCTCACACGATTCGATCTTGTGATAACCCGTCCGATGTTAGGGAAAGCGTCGTCAGCTGTGACCCCAGCGAGTCATATCGGACTTGTCGGGGGCGGCGCGACGATCTCGTGGTTATCGTCACTCGAGGCCAGCACGTCACTGTCTGGAGTTGGCCGACGCATCTGCAGTTTCGACTTGTCAAACGGAGAACCGCCGACGATCTCGTGGTCATCGTCACTCGAGGCCAGCACGTCACTGTCTGGAGTTGGCCGACGCATCTGCAATTTCGACTTGTCAAACGGAGTACCGCCGACTATGGATTGGACGCCATCTTGTTGATCAATCTGACAAAGTTAGAATGCGACAAAGGCCTGGAATGAAGGTGGAGAACGCGTACCTTGTTCGTTCTTGCGTTCCGTAGGAATGACATCCATTCCCACCCTCGGCCTGCTGCGGTGTCAGACACTTCGATTGATCAATGGAAAGTGAGGCATTTGCTTGCCCAAGAAAGCTAGGCGTCCTGGGACTCACCGGAAGCGCTTCTCGCACCGGCTCGGCCGCAGCCAGAGTGGGCTCAACGGCGGCCACGTAGGCCGAAGCCATTCAGAATCCGTAAGGGCGCAGGAGCAGAAGAAGGGTCCACGGTCGAGATTGGGAGACTGCGGGCTCGGTGCGGCCGAGCCACAGGTCGGCCGTCGCTGCTCTCTGACGGGGCGGTCCGGCATAACAACAAGGTTCTGCGACGTGCGTGTTAGTCATGAATATATGAGCTGAGCTGAACACTTACCGACCGGTTAGTCGATGCCTAGGGTCCGGACCGCCCCATTGGAATTCAGAATCCGTAAGGACAAGACATGAGGAAAGGAGGGAAGGAGGTGAGAGGCGGGGAGGGCAGCTTTTATCTCCTCCCGCTTCGCAGAGCACTAGCGCCTTGGCTCGATGGGCTGCCGACGTCAAACACCCAGGTGAACGGCATAAAGTGCCGGCAGAGGCAGGCGCGAGTCTCCATGACCAGCTGCGGAGAGGCACTTCTCGATCTGGATGCCTGAGAGGCTCATTGCTATGCGGATGCCTCACAAGCAAGTATTGTCACTTCTAGTAGACATCTCAAGATCGACGGCGGCTAGAAAGGTGTTGTTGTTCTGCGATGCCTTCATGGAGGAGTGTGAAGCCATCATGTTTAGCTAGCATATCCAGCATCTACCACCGCCTCTTCACGAGTGGATGGCGCTCTGGCGTCACCAATCGTTTTAGGCGCACCCTCTTCTGCTCGGTCACGGCATGCATCCCTTACGCCGAATCAAGGTCCCGAGCATCGTCCCGTTGCTCTACATTGCTTTAGAGATGAATCTCTGAATCTCTGGCAACGTGTGTATTCTCATCATGCCAAATTTGGCGCCGCGTCATATGGTAGATGTGCTTGTAACTTGATTGGTGAAAGTGGAAGAAAACACGGGGCAAAATGAAATAAAACCGGCTCTGCCCGACAGCCGGATCGAACTCGTCACCGCCGAACTCAACGAAATACAGTAGCCACACGAGAACATTATCACAGTTATACCCAGCTAGACCGTACAGACCAAAAAACAAAAGTCAAAATCCGTAAAGGCTGGCCTGTGGTCCTTGCCCTTACGGATTCTGATGTAGGATTCTTAAAGAAAATAATAGATAAGCCCCGCATTGCATCCAGACATTGACGACTTTGTAGCATGAGGGAGATTTGAACCCGAAGAATTACAGCACTAAATATCTGAGCGGCCACAGACGCGTTATGACGCGAGAGACGGGCTTTTCACGACATGATGACATCGTTTCGGTCTATTGATCCGCGAACAGCTCTGCCAGAATAGTGTCATGCCCGAACATCAATGGGGACTCAACGAAGATAACGAAGTTTAGACCATAACACATCATCTATATTATACTCAAGCTTAACGTCGGAATGGCAACGCAGACTGTTACACAGTGCTGCTCAGGTGTTCGAATGCTTGATCACCAGACATCAGCAATCGTAGGCAAACATCTGCTCTTCACCTATATGAATGGCTCAGGATGCCTTCATATGTTCCCTATCGACTAAATCTATCATCAGGCCAAAGTGGCATAAAGGTTCCTTAGAATAACCCTGGCAGCCCTTCCGCATTTGACAGTTTGTATATGGACACTTTGCGGCTTGGCGATATCGTAAGTCGGCGTCTGTTTCACTGCCTTTTGAACGCCTCCGACTTTTTCACGTTGATCAACTTGCCGGAGATCATTTAGTGGGCGAGCTCTAATTCAGCAGTCGGGTGAAGCACCACCCCAAAGGGTTTAGCCCGCTCAGGCCGTGGTATACACAATTTGTCGGCCTGGCGCAATGACCTTCCTTCACAAACAATGCCCGTTTGAGCCTAGTGCTCTCTCTTAGCTTCTTAGCTCTCTCAGAGTTCCAGTATATATAGTCTCTGGCCTCTGTGCCCTGAACCAACTTTGATTTCGCTCACCTTTTCTGCCTCCGGTCAAGATTCCCGCGCACAGCAATCACTCTCCCAAACCCCTCGAAACATCACCCACTCAACCAAAGGCAAGTCTCCGATATAAGCTTTCAAGAGATTCCACTAACATTGTCAGGCATAATGTCTTCGCCGCCCGCAGACCCCTCGCCTTCCGCGTCCGCGCAAAAAAACCCGATGTCTTGGTCCGCTGTAGTCAAGAAGGCGTCCTCTACGAAGGGACAGCCTTCTGCGGACAAGACGACTTCAGCGAAGACGCCTGCTTCTACTACGGAGAAGCCGACGCCTGCTGGGAAACCTTCGCCCGTCAACGCTAATCGCGCGCGCATGCTCCCCAGCTACGCGACAGCACACCTCTCGCCCGTCATAGGAAGCATCGGTTCGCGCCTTGGCGAAGCGCGCGTGGGTCCACCTCCAGCGGCTTCTTCTGCACCATTCCACGCAGGCGGTGTTGCTCCCTCTGCGTCCTTCTACCCGGCGGCTCCCAATACCTATCCGGGTTTCTACCAGCCGCCACAAGAACCCACAGAGGCGCAATCGTCAGGCAAAGTGACCAAGCCATTTGCGAAAGAAGCTGGTGGACACAGCAACGCTGAACGTTGGGTCCGTACCGAGCGCGCGGCTGCGTCAGCTAGGGCCGCCGCCATGACGCCCCAGGCCTCTGTCCCTGCTGTGTCTGCCTCGGTCTCTGGGCCCCTTGCTGGAGGCAGTAGGAGCAGTATCAACGCCGCTGTGGACCCCAACGCTACTCTTCCGGCTTATGGCGACGGCGGTCCAAGTGCTGTCCGCCGCTCTACGACATCCGGCAACGCGATCACGCCAGCAGTACCCAACTTCGTTCTTGGCGGCAGTCGTACCATCGACGCGCACAAGCGAGCGAGCAGTGGCCCTTCCGGCCCTTCAGTTGCAATCGGCTCTGAACGCGAGTCGGGCGCACTGATTCTCTCTGACGTGCCTCAGCGAAGGTTAATAGCCCTCACACTCAGCCTTGTTCGCTCAGCCATCGCGAAGCAGATCCGGACGGATAACAAGTACGAGGCATTCAAGGAGTTCCTCGACAGGGTCTGTCCTATCGGCGGTGGAGTGCCTGAGCTCGATGAATGGATCCCCTCGATCGCATTCGCTTACTGGTAAGTCATCAAATATCCCTTCAATGCCCTTCCAGACGCTGACTTGTCTTCAGGTACCCAATGACTGACCATGACTGGATGATCTACGGGCACGTAGTGGGCCACTTCAAGCTATCCGAAGAAGCCGACAACGTTTTGGGAAGCGTCACCGCAGCTGGCTTCGATAGAGTCAACACCACGTTTGACTCCGCCATTCTTTTTCCGCTTCGTGGGCCGGTTGATCAGCTGATGCGCGATTTGGCTGTGCGATTCAATCTCAACAAGCCTTACGATGTGAACAAGGAGAAGTATGTTCCAATTTCGGGGATCAGTGAGCTGCGCTAACAATAACAGGAAGGACAGAAACTCCGATCCATGCTAAGGCATGGACCCACAATCCCGCAGCACGACGACAGAGTGACACAGGCATGACAAATGGAAGGGATATGAGCGTAGCACATGGGTAGCACTTGCAGGTATCGTCATGATCCACCTGACGTGGATTTAGACATGGCCTTGCTTGTTGTCGCTTAGACGAGAGCTTCGCATTCATGGTGCATGACGGATGAACGGACTTTGAGCTTGGCCTCATATAGACCTGTCGGCTTTCTTCAAGTGGAATTTTTGATACTATTCTCTGCCTTTTATCGCTGAGTATAATGATATACCGTATGTCTCGCAACAAAATGGTTGGGTTTATGCCTGCCTTGTTCATGGCGTGGATCGCCCATGTTGTTGCGGCGCTCCTCGCTTATTTGAAGGATACATGCTTCCGAACCACTAGCCGGCAGAACATGCAGACTGGCTCAACGCCACGACATTGTTCATGAATGACTGTTCACTTGCAAGGCGTGAGCACACGAACTAGACCTTCTGTAACACGTACCCACAAGCCGCTGTGGTTGTAGAATCTGGACAAAGACCACATCGGTAAATTGGTCCCCGAGTTCCTGCACGCTAAAGCGACGCTGTTCATATCGGATCCCACCAAACTCAGTGCTTGAGAGTACTTAGAGAACGCCTCTCTCGTTGAGATCGGGTTGCGACGCAACGTCATGTGCGTCAAGCGGAGGAGAGATTGGAAGCCCATCCGTTGCCCATCGGAGTTTCGAGAATGCCTTAGTCGCACTGGTAGGTAGCCTATGGTTTGAACGTGCAGGGACTGTAGGTTACCGGTCAGGACAGCTCCACCTACTTTCGAATTCAGGAAATCCCGCCCGATCCATGAGCATTCCTGGCTGCTATGCCGCTTGTCAGTCTTGGCATACATTTGTCTCGCCAGCCTGCGGAGGCATTGCGTACCGCCAATAGAAGTAAAATAGGAAAGTCCCAGTATTATATAAGACCGTAACTAGGCGCTGGTCCGTCCGTGGTCCCTCTTTGGGTTGGCCTCAACAGGATGCCGAGTTCTAGTGAAAGGAAATAGACCAGCAGGACCGAGTGCGCTGAATTGGTCGAGTGCGTTCAACTTGAGCCGACCCTCTTGTGGGTGCTGAGGTTCTGCAGGCTGTCTGAAGGAAGATTGACCTCTCTTCTCGTCTCGTGGGATCCGTAATGATTGTAGTAGCTGTGTCTTATCTGAAAAGCGCAGAAAGAGGGGCACGTATTTTTCCTGTAGCCTGGTCAGCAATGAAGCGAATAGAGTCGAGCTTGAGGTACCTATGAGTGGAAAGGAAGTTTATGCTTGGCAACGGAACAGAGCAGCGAGAGCTCCACTAAGTGCAGCGCAGATATGGGAGACTGATGTGGATGTTTCGGTCGATCTCTGGTCTGTGGTAAGGTCTCGAGATGGTGTACCTCTGCAGGTACGGCTACACGACGATCAATTTGTCGCGGAATTATGCGTTTGAAGAGCTTTCTTGACGTTGAAAATGCCTTCTGTCAAACATATAGTAGTCTTGCAAGATGGAAAATGGCTGGCGTACGGTGTCTTTCGTCCTCTGGGGGGAAGGGTTCGCCTGGAAGGTTGCTCCGAATGTAAAAAGGGAAGCTATTTCAAAGAGGCGTGCTAAGATCAGATATTAAGGATGCTCGATACCGAGGAAGACGTCCCTAAACTATTGCTCACATGCGTCGGCAGTTGAGGTATCTTGATGGCATTGAGTGTGAGGTGAAGAAGGTCATTCAGGGAAGGCGCGGCAAAAAGCCAAGGTGGTTCCGTCACCAGGCAAGGACCGCCGCCAGGGTTTTCCAGCTTCACCAGGTGAATGTGGGAGTATTTAGCTTTGATTCCTCGCTTCGACACACTGACAAAGAAAATTTGACTCTGCCAGTCGCTCCCTCTCTCTCATCCTCAACACCACCAGCACCCGCGCCTACTCTTGCGACAGTGCCGCCCACACCACCACCAAAGCTAGTAAGTATACATGTGGCTACCTTCATCTGAGCTCAAGCTGCCCTTTTGCTTGTCTCGATCACAGGACTGTTGCGTCTTCGAAGCTGACTTACGATTTCAGACAAACACAACCGCTTCCGCCTCCGCCGCCGCCATGGTTAGCAGCTTCCAATACATTGCGTGCTCAAAGCTTTGCTTATGGTATTCTAGGGCAGGGGAGGCTACGACACCTCGCTAATCGAGGGCAAGGGCGCCGTCTTCTACGGGCCGCCGCGGCCGCCGCCTCCACCGCCTGAGGAGGATGACCCGTCCTCAGCTAAGGGCAGCAACAAGAAGGAGAAGAAGGAAGAGGAGAAGGAGGGGAAGGAGAAGGGGCAGGAGAAGGAGCAGGAGAAGGAGAAGGAGAAGGAGCAGGAGCAGGAGCAGGAGAAGAAGTAGGGTAAGTCTTGATCACTCCTCTCGTGTATCGGCGTACTTTGCATGCCTGACATTCAATTAGCCGCGGCCACGCCTGCCACGTTCTCTCCCTCTCCCTCTCCCGCAAGCGCCGTGTGGCGTACGGTGTACGGCAACTCTTCCCAGTTGTCCAATGACAACCCCACGTCGGGCCTGGTGCGCTCCATTTGACTGGGCATGGCTCCATGAGGAATAGAATCATGCTTGCATATTTCTTCTTATAAATGTGATGCCTGTGATGCTTTTGCTGAAGTTCAATTCCCTTAACACTTTCTTCTACAAGAAAACCCCTTTGTTTTCTCTTTGCAGGACACATTTGTGCAAATGCCAACTGTGAAGACTGCGAATTCACACGATGAGCAATACAGGAGTCGGTGGTTGATGGAATGGTGGTCTGTATGACCGATATATAATTCCTGATGGCTGTGTGTGCGAACCTCTACCACACTATGGATGTGCTTCCACCTTCTCGCGCATTCCTATGGCGTTTCCTAGTTTCTCCTGCTCACCCAAAGATTTCCGTCGTGCAATAGAGCCAAGAGAGGTTCTCTTTCGACCAGAGGAATCTGGCCGTCCTTTTATAACGTGATCACCGTTGAGGTCCAGTGAGTAGCGGTGCACTTCTCGTTCTTGTTCGGCGATCTCCATAATCGCATCGAATTTCTGGTTCCATGTCAGCTATTATGCAGACCCACCGCGCGGAGAAGTCTACCGGTCCTTCAAACCGCTGTCCATAAACCATATAGTACGTTCCAAGAGAAGTATGACGAAAATTCCTATGAGAGCGCTGACGTAGTCTGTGAGGAGTCAGCTGCCCATTTCCGTTCTTTGTAGCTCCGGCGGGGCTTACTCATATAGTTCGTGCCGACGGGAAGCGCCGCTTGGAAGCTGAAGAATACGTTTGTGACATAGACGTAGATGACGGAGATGATGTTGCCCAGACGCATAAGTACGAAGTATCTACGTCTAAGACATATCGACTTCGCGGCGTTACTTACAGAACCAACCCCACTTCCAAAGTTTGAATGGTGTTTCATGGGTTTGGTATTGGGTGAGGATAGATCGGCCGCGGATGACGAGGGCCGTGATTGGAATCGCGTACGAGAGGTTCAGTAAGATCGTGCAACTAGAAATGTAGGCGTCTAGCCAAGTTAGTGTTGCCACAATCATTGGTCGTCGGAGGGCCAAATGGGCGAGTAACTGACTGAATGCGACAGTAGGTCCGAGGTACAGTAGGCCGGAGATAATATTGAAGACCTAGAACGCAGAAGATGAAGCCATAAACGAATGCTACCGAGCCGCCGGAGGGCATCATGATACCAATGGTTGCTGCCAAACAGATCCATGTGCTATGCATTGGTCAGATTTTCAAGTCCTTCATCGGTCCAATACAGACGTACTTGAGGATGGCGAAACTGAAGCCAACCATGTTAAGCTTGCTCAACCGGGGCTTGAGTGGCCTGTCAGAGGCACGACCGGCTCAAGGGAGCAGCCTGCTGCCGATGTCGATGCAGAAGCATTTTCGACATGTTGAGGTGCTTCGTCCTTCATAGTGATGATCGATGTGAGGGTGGGAACGGTACATTCGCGAGTGTAGAGGTAACGCGAGCTTGTTGAACTTGATTGCATGGCGATCTAGATCAGATGACACCCTGGTTTATCGCTCTCCGTACGCTGCGCCGGAGTACCGCCCCGCTCTACTAGCTACTGTGCGCCCTTCTCCACACGTTATGAGTGGGTCAATCGACCATTATCCGACTATCTGGTCTGGGCCCCTTCTTCGCATATGTGGAACCGGAGCCGTGGGGCCGCTGCGACCTAGCGGAGGCGCACATTGTTCGGTGGGATGGTCTTCGGTCTGGCGTTTTTTGGGAGTGGTGATACGCTACCGGGTTCGAGTGCTGGGAGTGTCAAGGCACGACGGCGCGAGCTTGTGTTGGAAAAGGTCGACTGGCGATTTAATGATGCGGGGACCCCGCGATTCGCAAGCCGCTAGCACGCGCTGTTAGGTAACAGCTTCGCGGCGCGCATGGCCATTATCGATGTCTTTACAAGCTGCAGTGTGTCAATGTTCTCTTTCAGGACCTTTACCGCGTGTTGTTAGGAAATGCTCGTGAGCTTTGATGTGACTTGTCGGTGTTTTGTAGAGTGTGTCAATGTCGTAGGTGTGGGAGTTTCCCGGTTGAGGGACACTCCAACATGATCGAAATTTGCCAGAGTTGTGTCCTGCGACGGCGGCAACCGTGCAACGTGCACGCGTCGAGTCCACGGGCGCTTCATTTGCTCTCTTCGTAAGGAGGTTGTCCATGGAAGTGCTTTTCCATAAGCCGGTCTATTTGCAGAACAGTCGTGATGCGTTTACGTGAGCTTTCAGCCGAGGTGGGTGGCTGCTGAACTTCGCGTGAGATCCCTGATCTTCGGGTGGGCACCAGGAGATGATGATATGAAGTATCAACCCACCTTCTCTCGGCGCTACAGAGAAGTCTCTGTCGTCTGAGGCTGAATTCAAGGCCGGTGTTAGTGTGCCCAGTCTTGATGGCACTACTGCCCTAGAAGCTTAAAATGAGACGACGTCGCCTGTTACGCCAGCTCATTCACCGCATCTGCTTTACCGAACCACAGCCACGGTATCCAAAAAAACAATGGCAAAAAGGCGGCTACGCGACCTCCGCCCCTGTGAATTGAACCCCTACACTTTTACCAAACATGACCTAAACATCTCCCCACGATTTAAAAAAAGATGCAAAAGAAACTGGGCAACACACTGGCCAGAAGAAACCCCAGGCGTCCAAGGGTTTACTTTTTTGGTGGCAAGCAAGACACAAGGACTCACCTGCTATTAGTGGCCTCTCACCACCCCGCCACCTACCAGTTTGCACTGGTGATGGATGAGAATCATGCTTCTGGATTAATATATATAGTACAACATAAGGAGAATCTGAGCTTTGTGGGGCAGGAGCTCACGAAGTGAAAGCGACGCGGTATCGTAGGGCCGCCTGCAGCCGTTGCCAGTGAAACCGCGGTCACTGACTTCACTTTGTAGCTATGACCACTCAGGATCCGTGAGGCAGGGTCTGAAAACCCAGGACGCACGTAACGAACGAAGCAAGCTTGAAAAGACAGCTCTGAGTGCTCAGAGTAGGTCATCCAAATACAAAAGAATCGCTCACATGTCGTTCCTCGGACTATAGTCACCAATTTCCGCAAGCCTTGCGAGATCATAGATTTCTTGGCAGACGCTTTTTACGACATGCAGGAATACAAACTCAATGCTTTGACATAATTGATAAGTGAACTTGATATCTGGCAGCATCCTGTCTCTCTTCGCTTAATTCGCCCTGCGCATCCTCGCAACGCCCACAACACCGAAAATGCTCACAACAGTATCGCTATGTCTAATTTTGGTTTTCCTCTCGGTTGATGAACGCCCGCAAACGCGTTGGGCCCATGCTCTGCAATCCAGCGCCTTCCCGTTCGCAGGGGGGGTTTCCATATCGTAGTAAACATCGGTAACGGATGACATTATGTTGCTAACCCGCATGTAGAATTAGAGAGTGTAGATACGATAATAGGTGGGTATTCAAAGAGTGTCTCTTGGCTCCCATTTCCTCCACCTCTCACGAGATGAACTGGTCTTGGAGTGCGCAGAGCAAGATTTCCAGCGCGGCGGCTACAAACATGGTCTATGTATTTCCAAATGGTGGTCTACCGCTATTCCGGGCCATCTGGTCTTGGGCGTCCTCGTACTCTCCTCTACTATCCTAGGACAATCTTCGAGAGGTACAGCACCGTAATGGTTGCGAAGCCTTCAACGTTCAAATTAACTACAAAACAACCAGCACCTCGTGAGATCAGTCATTCCATTCTGTTTAGTTATAAATGCCTACATGAACGTTATCTCTAGTACCAACACCTTACACACCCCACAAATCAAGCCTATAAGCATCACAACATTATCCGATCACGGTGTGATGATTAGTCAAGACCAGCGCTTCCTGGACTTCCATCCGACAGTTCTGGACGGCCAGAGATGCATTTCAGCCGATGCAAGAACTTATTTGGTCGACCGACGAGCCGGCATGCATCTTATTCCAAAAGAGAAAAGTCATTTGGATCAGTCGTACAAGGAAAGGTTTGTCGAAAGTTTCCGATCCCAAAGTGAGAGGATTGGGATCTTCAGGTTACCAGACGATGCAGGGATAAGGTATATTCACACGTATCGGCAGAGACGTCTTATAGCCTTGTAATGGGCTCTGAGATATGGAGCGTTATAAAGCCATTGCCGTGCCCGCTTAAGAACCCTCACGTACGCAGCTTGATGAAGGAATCTCGACTGATAATACAAAAGATTTTCAGATTGTGACGGGAGGTAGAAAATGCGCGAGATTAGTATTTGAGTGAGGGCCGTGGCCGAGTGCTATACATACTAAGAACTAAGAAGCTGAGAAAGAACACTAGGCTTAATCAAGCAACATGAGTGTGGGAAGGCTGGTTGCCCCACCGGCCGGCACACTGCTGACAACGTGAGGAACAAGTATACGATAGCCAGCGAACATGCAAATAGCATGTAGAAGTATGGTTCCTAGGGTAACTTCCTCTATAATGTAAGCTCACTTGGTACTGTATAGCCGATGCTCATATGACCGCCTTAAGTCCGTGTCATCCAACCATTCACTAGGTACGTTAGCAGGTTCTAGCGATTTGGCTGTAAATTGTCAAATCAAACGAGACCGCTTGGCTAACACTTCATTTCATGGGAAAAAACCCGCAGGGCAACTGCTCGATCTATTGAATGAATTAATCACCCGAAATCTTTTATCGTTTGCTCGCGATATGACGTTATGATCATGCAGATGCTCGTATTTTGCATCCAACTCGACCTCACACTGTCGGAAATTCCGAAAGATGACAAGCGCGCATCAGACTGGTAATTGCACAGCGTGATGCGAGCAATCACGAAAGGCGTTGCTCCGCCCACAATTAAGCATGTAGATCATCTACATTTAGGCCCTCTCGCACATGGATCAGCATCGCCCTGCTGTCATTGGTTGCAGTTCCTTGGTCAAAATGCACCCTAAAAACAGCCAGCAGCACGGGGGACCGCCACTTCAGGGTCCGTATCATTTCCAAGGTCCAGAACAACCACCGGAGAACTAGCAACACGGGCCACCGCCTCAACAAGTCTTCCCACCGCCTGTGCAACTCCTCCCACCGCGATCTCCAGGTCACCCACTTCACGGCCAACATTACGGACCGCCGCCTCAACAGTCCTCCCTACCTCAAGTTCCGAGCTACGCGCCGTAGCATCTACAGCACCTACCGCCGCAAGCTCCAGGCTGCCCGCCGCAAGCTCGACAATACGGTGCGCCGCTTCAACACGCCTGTGCTCAGCCAGAATCTACCCAGCAAGCTTTCCCACCGCAAGGGCACCAAGACATGCGTTATCTAGTCCCCCAAGCCCCCCTAAATCAAGCTATTCCCGAGCAAGTTTTTCCACCGCAGGCCTCGCGTCTTCAGAATTCCGGCTCTGTCCCCGACAAGGATGGAAACGTTGGCGGCGGAAGCAACACAAATTGTCGGAACTGCGTAGATTGTCGCAGCTGCACCAACTGCGATGAATGCGTACGCTCCAGCAGTTGCACTGGCAGTAAGAAACTGGTGGACTGTAAATCTTGCACGGGTTGCGAGAACATGCAAGGTTGTTCTTCATGCACAGATTGCTCAGGCCTGGTCAATGAGCATAGTAAGACTGGTGTTCATCGTTGAGAATATGAAGCTAGAAGACGGGCATGGGTCGGGCTGAGGATTTGTGGCCTTTATCAGGGATCATATGTAGGATAATCTTCGAGTTTCTGCTCCAAGACATTGACAGCGAATGGAGCACGTGGGTCATCCATGACCTTGGGAGCGTAGGCGGTTTAGGACCATATCATCTTCGCTGGGCGACGTCAAGCATGAAATGTTTTCTTCAGATCCCAAGGTGCTATGCCTGTACGTATGTGTATCCGAACGGACTTCCCTATAACCTGTGTTACCACAAGTTGCAAGTTTACATGCCAACTCATCCGAAACAGGCCACCTCAAATATGCCCGCGCTCCACTGTCATCGCACACATCTCCGATCCATCTCATACTCAATCCGTGCCCTCTTCCACATGGGTACCTTTCCAAGACTCTCGGCATCAAACCGAAGTAGCGATAGCAGGATTTATATGACTCATGAGATCATTCACACTGGCATCGGGATTGCTATAAAATCTGCTCGTCGGAGTCTCGATCCCGACCTGGAGCGCTTCAACTTCGCCACTTGGGATCCAGAATCTCGCCAGCGTCGTGGTGTATCCCAAGCTTGCTGTGGTATCAAGCGGTTGTAGCGACTCCATCACGACGTCGCTCGTAGCGATATCCAAGCCATAGGCTATGCCTTGAGGTAATAGCGAGAAGATCTGTGCTGATGCGGCCGCGCTGGAGGCTACGAAATCGTAATTCAGACTTTGGTCGAAACCGACTTGAACGAGAGTGCTGCCGGCTGGCTGCGAGGTTGGAGGTGACGGATATATGGCAGATGGAGGGTCTTGACGCGGTGATAGGGCTCTCGACGATGTTGTTGGGAGAGCCAGGCAAGTGATGGCCAAGGGCAAGATGCTGAGGATGACTTGCGAGAAACGCATGATGAGGGTTCAGAGGTTGTTTGGAAATGAGATGCTTTGAATGTTTAGAATGAAGAATGCTAGAGTTCAGCTACTGATGCAAGAAATGTGGCCTCGAAGCGGCCTTTTATATGTACTTTGGCCTGTAGTCTTAGCAGTACAGACACCGAAAGCCGTCGAATTCTGCTCACCCTGTCGATGGTGCGTCATGGAAAGATGCTGCATCGAGCTCACGAAACGGATCCTGGAGGATGAGCTGAGGGTATCACGTCCTTCGTGCTGGGTATTCACAGTTTGAACCAATCAAAATCGAGGATGCCTCGTTCAGGGTGCTATACACACAGTTGCCGGACTTCTCACACGGCCGTCTGGGACGACAGCTCCCCCGCGTACAGTAATCGTGGAACAGTGGCCTCACAGCTTTGAAGCACCATACTCCACACTCAGCATAGAGCGACTTACTCTAGGGCTGCATGATCATACCTGCCACTTGCCCGCCTTGAAGTCAACACGAGAGAGCTGCTGCTAAATACGTCCGAACTTTCCCTTTGCCCTCTGTGGCCGCACTTTAGGGTTTGACTAGTATCACGTTGCTTGCACAGCCTGGGCCCCGTGATACAGGAGAAGAAAAACAGATGGCTTCCAACTACCCTTGACATACTCAGTCATAGGCTTAGACGAGATTGCCGGATCATATGTGGCTTCGTGTGGCAAATTTCAGATGCGTTCTCGCCCCAAGGACCGGCCTCCATTCGTAGTATCCGCGTATAGCCATTACACCACATGTGGTAAATCTTCTAGGCATCATGCGAGTGTCTTTAAACGAGCGCTCAAATCCTCGATAACACCTACATGGGCACCAAAGTGACCGGTAGCCAGGCTCACGTTCAGGTTCTAGCAATTAGGCAGACATTCGAAGGAGCGTAGATGCAAAGAAACGGCAGCTGAATGCGGGGAAGGCGCATGAAGAAGTCTGACATGGCTGAAACTGATATTGACAGACTCCAATGCCTACCAAGAAGGATGGGGTGGCTGAATCCCATGAGCAGGCTCTACCCCGCCAGCCGTAAGCGATGGCTGATCAAACCAAGGGCCCTCTGATGTAAACTTACAGACGAGTGGGGGGCCGTCCTTTACCCCTCATGTTGATTGCGCAGCCTTATCGCGACCACTCATCATGACGTCGTGTCCCTGCATATGTACATACGCCCATCAGCAACACCAGAATGAATCGAATCAACCTTGGCACTCCTCACTTTCATATTCAACTTACACGTTCGTAAGTCGGATCAAAGAGTGACTTTCAAAACCATGGGCTGCTTCCCCTCCTCATCTAGGTCGCACTCCTCCCTGTCTGAAAAGGCTTCCATCCTCGCCGGCGGCCACAACAACAATAATTGCACTAATTGCACCGACTGTTCATTGTCGTCCTCTCTCTTCGACTTCTCTTTCGCTTTATGCTAACGTTACCTAGCTGCAACAACTGCAAAGACTGTGTCCGATGCAAGTCTTGCAACAATTGCAAAGGCTGTGAGGATAGCACAAGGTAAGTGTGACTCGGCTTACCCATGGCCGTGAATGCTAAGGAAGACTAGTCTTGATAATTGCACGGATTGCATCGATTGTACTAGTGCGTGACCATTCTTGTGCGCGATTCAGCAGTGCTGATGATGTAGGTTGCAATAATTGTTCAGGGTTAAAGAACAGGCACAACGAGAATGACGTGCACGAGTGAGGGCATACAAAAGGAAAAAGGCGAGGCACAGCGCGAGCAGTAGGCTATCGGATGTATGAACGTTGTCAGAAGATGGTGATTATTGGTTTACTAAATCGGGTATCATGAGTACATATAGCATCTAGCTTCCATCTCAGCCTCAGATTGATGCTCTCGCCAGCCTACCACCGGTGCTTCAGCGTACTGCCTGCTTCCCCTTCTTCTTCCGAGTTCTCGCGTTGTACTCATTTACGAGCTCGATCGCGCCCATGAGATCTTCTTCCGGAAGCCAATCGCTGCTGTCCTCGTAGCCTTCCCATTTGACCAGGTAAAATTTCTTGCCATCCTCGTACACGTGGGACAGTATGTCTTCCACGATGTACTCCTCCTCACCTGCGTCCTCGCCCGCATCTTTCCCAGTATTCTCAGCCATATCCTGGTCATCCTCATCGAAGCCATGGCTGTAACTATAGCTGTCAAGCGGTTCAGAATCGACATCCTCGACTTGGATATTGCGGCGTTCGTGTGCGGGCAGTTGCGAAAGCATCGGGTGTTCGTAGATAGCGTCATCGTCGGACGAGTACTCCACAGTCTCGGCGAGGCGGGATTTCGGGAGGGACGTGTGTGCGAAAGATCGTTGTGTCCTGGGAGCCACGGATACCGCTGATGTAGACGTTGTGCTCTCCGTCCTCCGCCGTTTTGTACGATGCCGGTCCATATTATCCATCCGATCGTCCTCCTCGGTTTCGGCTATCTCATCATCACTGTGTAATTGCTTCCCGTAGATATCTCGTTCAAACTGCAATTGTGCTGCAGCGCTCGACATTGACCGCGTATCTTCTTCGGCATCTTCGTCATACAATTGGTGCTCATCGTGGACGGAATGCCCATGTATGGGCATCGTCTTGAACAGACGCCGGTGCGCTGCGACTGGCGAGAGCGCCAGCGCACTCTTTGCGATAAACGAGCTGACAGCAAGGTTCGGCGAGGGGTGGCTGGAGGTAAGGTTGATCTCGTCCTCATCCTCCTCGTCTTCTGATGTGTCTAAGATCGCAGAATCTCCTATTTCCTGCTCCAAAAGACCACTTCTCAGATCCCCGGTTTCAACCATACGCTCTGCTGCAGAAGCAAGGCCACCACGACTGCTTGTCCATCCTCGCCCTCTACCTCGACCCCTCCCTCTACCTCTTGGTCGTCCTCTTGTTCGAATCGATGCGTCGCCGTTCTCCGGTCCCAGCCCGGTCAACGCTGAAGCGCCTCGCCCTATCCCGCGCGCTTTAGCATTCCTCGCCAGTCTCCGCTTCGCAGCTTCTTCCGCCTCTGCCCGTCTGGCAATTTCCTCCGCCTCCGCCTGTTGTCTGTAGTCCTCCTGTTCAAAGCGCTCCAGCTCGCGGCGTGACACATATTTCAATATTTGGCTCATCTCGATCTGCGCAACTTCTTCGCGGGGCTCGGTGGAATTGCGCTCGCTCGTGGCTTCATTGTCGTAGTAAATAATGCGGACGTTGTAATAATAGCGCGAAGTCCCTTCTATTTGTCTGCGACTGAGGATTGTAGATTCCGCGTTCGCAATGGGACATTGCTTGGGTAGGCTTCGGGTGATGACCGGCGGCTCTTGGGGCAAGCGGAACAGCTCGTCGTAGATCTCAGGTTCAGGTTTGTAGATGGTGTATTCGTACTATCGCCCGCTCTTAGCAAAAATCAGAGCGCATGATTTGGGAAGCTTACCAGCTCGGTCTTCGACTTGTTCTTGGACCCTCGCGGTCTACCGAGCCCGCGCCCGCGCCCACGCCCGCGCCCGCGACTTTCCCCTCCTCTCATGGACATGTTCGCGCCGTCAAAGCGCGCCGGACAGGTTGATGGCGCACGCAGGAGCGCGAAGCGACGGTGCGAGGCGGATTGAAGTGCGTACGGCCCGTCATTTTTGGAAAGGCATGTTGTCGTCGGCGCGCGAAAGCTCGAGCTGGTGAGCGAATGGAGCAGATCGCGCTTACCGCGCTAATCTGACGCGCCATTAGCTCGGCCAGTCCACCTGGGCAACACCCACGTCATGTGCATCTAGCATCCATCACGCACAAGCTGTTGTGCTTTCGCCTAAGTCTTTGTCAGGCCTCTGTGTAGTGTTTGCTGCTGAGATGAGACCCGACATCGAATGGTATCACGCATTCAGCAACTCGAAAAGCCAGTGAGTGCACAGCTTCGATTGTCTCACATCCCCTTCTCCAAGTCCCTTTCCAACAACCTCACGCCATGAATCGTCAACTTTCCTTATGCCTGCTATTCCTCAGTCTGCTATGCCTCCACAGTCATCGGTCGCTGGTCAAATCCGGCACCTCTCGTCATCCCAGCCTCTCTGCCACTGCAATTCCATTTGTCGTTAATGCATCCTTTCGTCCGCTTTCCTTGTGAATGCTCAAGTCTGTTCATGATCCGTAGTCTCCATCTCAAAGCCCTTTGTCGTTCCATACCCAAACCCATGATGCCATGCTCGTAGATATCCGTCCGTGTGTGTTATCGCTGGTCATCGTACGCACCAGCTACCGTGTCGATCTGGCGGCGTCGCTGTCACCCTTTCGGAAGCCGTATAGCTTACGCTTCATGGCGGCGTCGTATGATCTGCCTCGCTTTACCTAGTTAGGTTGTCTTCCGTACAAGAATGCCTAGGGTAACTCACGTCGGTCTCGCTCTCCAGGTGGAGGCCCGGCCCTTCTGCATTGCGTGCGATCTGTGCGAGGTTAGAATCTGTAGGAGCGGTTTGAGGCCATAGAAGTCTTACTGGGAGGCTTGGAGCTTGGAGCGGCAGAACTTCGACCTTGCGGTATCCCATCTTGGAAAGTGCGGTGGAAAGAGCTTCGTCCTTCCAGAGCAGGAAGCTCTCACCGCCGGAGCAGAGGAAGTCCAGATACCAAGCCGGAACACTTGAGATTGTCCAGCCCCAAAAAGGCCCCTCGCTGAAGCGGAAAACAGCCTCGGGCAAGGCGATTTCCTTCTTGGGTGCAAACCGGCGGAAATCCGCCCAATCCGTGGCGATGTGATGTGCGAGCTCGTCGTCGAGCTTCTGCTCGGCTCTGCGGACTTTGGGGCCCATGTTTGCGGTGCAGGAAGGTGGAACGGTGCAGAGGTTGGGTATGAGCGAGTGCAGAGGAAGTGAAGGGCAAACACGCTAAAGCAGCATCCGCCAGACAGTGAGGGAAGGAGCTAAACGGTGAGGAAAGCGCGAAATCTGCTCATAGAACATTGAGCTCACACTCTCACAGATACGCACACTGTTCTCATGCTCTGCCTTAGAAAGGAAGCTCTGCTCTGTTCATGTCAATGGGCTTGTAGCATGTTTATGCACATCAACAGATAGCCCCAGCGCAATTTCGAGCGAGTCTACTCAGGCTGCCTTATGCAGAGGCCGATGCTACGAAAGATGTGACAGAATGCTAGCAGCTTGTTGCATGAGGCATTGTAGATCGTAGAGCTTGCGAATTACCCTAGGCTGTACAATACATTTCCTGATCAACTGTCAGGATCAAGAGATCCTAGCACACCATCGCAAGCCCCAAACTCCATGCGAGCTACCCTAAGCCGGGATTAACAGACGCCAAAATTGCAGTAAAGACGAGTCGCGCAAGGAGAGAGTGTGTAGGTGTCAGTGTTAGCGCCCCGTCACAAAAAAAAGACATGAGTAGTCCTTCACCCCAGACAAAAAGATCACCCAATCGCCCACACCAAGACTCGAAAAGGCGCAAAAAGGAAGGTGCTGGGGAAGGGGGGGGGATTACCTACTTTGAGAAATGTCTTCTTGAAAGCAGTGGAGTCGAACCACTGCGCCGCATCATCACCGCTCGCTCTTCTGCGGATCATTTGATGAAAGAAGCTCTAGCCGAATGATATAAATACTACCTGAAAGATAGGTATATCACAATAAGGTAGTCGATATTTTGAGTGAAGCCTCGTGGGAAAGCAGGGCACGCGTTGCTGGTGAAGGCAGTCACTGAGCGCGTCATCGTCATGGCAAGTTAGGCAGCGACCGGACACACCATCGCTGATATAGAACCAAAATAGCCGTAGGCCGTTCTATACATTACGTTTTAAGTTGTACCTCGCTCCATGTCCATGCTGCATGGATATCTTTGACATGTCGAAGTCGCGAAGGTCCCACACAAGGTTCCAAGCATTAGACATAGCATTTGTGCAATTGAGAAGACCAAAGGTCAGGGACATAATCATCAAATTGGTATAGAACAAGCTTCCAAGCAACCGCTTACAGCCATGTAAATGCAACCACACACCATACACATGCCAAGCTAAATGCGACATATCGCCTCACTACCTCACACTACAAGGGGACGAGAGGACGATAGGAGGCCTCACTCAAAGGTCCCCATTCCTCCGCTTCGCAGCCTCCAATGCCTTGCTCAATCTCTCCTTCTTAAGCTCCTCCTCGCTCAACTCAACACCACCTCCATCCGCAGGCTTGCTAACCTCCGCCTGGGCAAGCTCGTCGATCTCATTACGATCCTGGTCTAGGACTGCCTCTTTCCGCTTGATCTCTTCCTTGAGTTCCTTTTCGCGATCCAGAATCTGTTTCTCGAGCCGAGCCACCTTTTCAGGTTGGTTTTCGGACTTGGCTTCTGCAAGTTCGGCTTCGAGGATGGAACCGCCGATGTCGATCTCGATATCGTTCAACAGCATGAGAAGAGCTTTCGACGAGTCTCCCAGCGCAAGCACAGTCTCCTTTGCCCTCGCGCGCAGCTTCTCGTTATCCAAAGAAGAAGGCAAATCGCGCACAGCAGTGATGATCTCCTGAATCTCTTGCTGCTCAACACCAACAGCTGTGATGACTGTTGCTTCAACCATACGCACAAACTCCGCCACGCGGTCTGCTTTCTCTGTGCGGGCGCGCTGTGCAGCTTCCTTCTCAGCGTTGGCAAAGTGCTTCTCAACCTGCCTCATCTTTGTGATATTGCCTGCTGCATATAACGGCTGGATCTCTGTCTTCTTGTATCGCTTGTCCCGTTGTACTACCGCCTCTACGACCTTGTCGTGCCGCTGTTCGATCTCCGGAAACAAGTCCTCCAGCAGCTTCAGACAGTCCTCGACAGTCGCTGCGTCACTTCCTTCAAAGCTCTTTACACCCGACACAGCCGTAGAGAGCAGGCCTTCTGTCTCGCGTGACAAGTCCATGAGATATTTGATCTGCTGCTGGAGCCCGCCATAGACTTTGTCGAACACTGTCTCAACGTAAGACTGATACTCGTTGCGATCTTCATCAGCCTTGAGTTTGCTTTCCTTCTCTTTAAACTCATCTTCGATCACGGCGATGTCAGCGTATGAGATCTCATGGTCGTTGAACAGCTGGTCAGTCTCCTGCTCGGATTCTTCTTGGCGTTTGCGACGCGCTTCGTCGTTCTTTTTGCGTACGAGAGAAGCGGATTTCTCCCAGGGAACGGTCACTGCTTGAAGAGAAGGCAGGTCTGATGGGAATTCGGCAAGTTTCTTACGGAGCGCCTCTAGCTGTGGGTTCGGTCGCGGCATCCCTACCTTGGTTGGTAGAAGCTTTATCAGCTTATCGACCGGGTTGGCCTTGGGTGCTGACTTTGCAGCTATCGCAAGAGGATGCTGGGTGAATAAAGGCGCTGGGACCTGTACGTCGGGAGTCGCGCTTGCACCTGTGTTTGGCCTGCTGGATGGCGAAGAAGTTCCTGTTGGTGCGCCAAAGAAGACCTCGTCCTTCTTGGTCCCATATGACAAAGCCGGATTGAGCACGGGAGGGGTAGTAGAAGAAAGCGATTGACGGTGCATATTTAGCACAGGATCCGTAAGAGTCACATTTGACGGAACATACGCTTTGTACTGCGACTGTGTCTGTGGCTCTGTAGGTGGCGATTGGACTGACGTGGGTGTCTTGCTCGCGCTATCGTCCTGAGAGCTTGTTGGTGTAAGGACAGTGGTTGATTGGCTAGACACACTGAACGATTGGTGTGGACGACTAAATCCTTCGGTTTTTAGCGTAGGCCTATGTTGCACGATCGGTCGACCGCCTGGGCTGTATTGAATGTCATCCTCCTCGAGAGGGTCCATAGGAGGTACCTGAACGTTAAGGTCACTAGCTTTCGTAGACGCGGTCAAGTCTGTATGCGAGACCACTGGCGGTTGTACGTTCTCCTGCGGTGGCTGACTGACAGGCTGCGGTGGAGGTGCGTTGTGATAATCAAGGCCTCGAGCACTTGACTCAGCCTTGAGGAAGCCTGTAAAGACATTAATCTTGTCTTCGACCTGCACCTCTTGTGCCTCGCTTCGCAGCATCGTGATGTACCGCTCGAGAGACCCAGCATACCAGGGGTCAAGGTCGGGAATCAGAGCTCCTGGCGTGGGTTTAGGTGGCTCCTTTAACCTTTCCGCCTCAAGCTGTTGCTTCAAGTCTTTGGCCAACCCTTCTGCGGTCTGGTTGTTTTCAATTTGTTGCTTTAGATTATCAATCTCGATGTTCCTGACTTCGAGCTGCTTCTTGAGATCGTCAACCACAGTGTGACCTTTTGCAATGGTGTCTTCCTTCGTCCTCAATTCATCTCGTAGCCTGTTGATCTCTGCATCCCTTTCCATGATTGTGTCTTCTTTGCCTTCAGAGTCTTCCTTCCATCGCCCGATCGTGAGATCCTTCTCTTTGTTTGCAGCATCAGTATTAGTCTTTGTTTGTTGCGCAGCAGCCTTCATTGACTCGATCTGCTCGGCCAACACATTTCTCTCGTACTCTGCATGGGTCTTAGTAGTTTCAATGACGACCTTCAATTGTTCGATCTCGGCGTGCAAATCGGTCTCTTTCTGCTCGGCATCTGCTCGCAGACGTTCTAAAGCTTCATCTTTGGTCTTTAGTTCCGCAGCATGCGAAGCGCTGGCCTGCTGTTCATTCGCTTGTGGAGTACGCTGTCGAACCCATCCGCTGTCATCTATTGCAAAAGAAGTGTTTGCTGCTGGTGGCGGCGGGTGCTGTGCTTGCTGTTGGGCTGGGGTGTTTCCTTGAGAAGATGGTCGCGAGACTCGCAACGGTGCAACAACAGCATCATCTACGACGAAGTTCTGCTGTGGATGTGATTGAGTAGCTGCTGCTGCATCACCAATGACAAAACTCTGCTGAGGCGGTGGCGAAAGTGGCGTGTCGCCCATAGCGAAGCCTTGCGGTGGCGGTTGAGACGGTGGGCCCTGGGCGTTCAGTGGGGGCGTAGGCTCATAGTTATCACGGTTCGAGGACGCCGTCGATGCCGGCTGCACGGGTGGCGTAGGCCATTCGCCTTGCGGTCGAGGCGGGGATACCTGCTGCGATGGCACCTCCATACTATCCAGTTGCACAGGTACACCTTGCCTCCCATCTCTCTTTGCTCCAAACAGTTCTTCGTCGTCAACCTCTTCAGCTCCACCAAAATGCTCCCAGTCTGAGGGACCACCTGTTCCTAGCGCGCTGAATTTGGTTGCGGGATCTCGAGGCGGCAGAGATACTGGTAGCTTTGGCGGTTGCGGTTTTGGAGACTCGGTTCGATTGCCTGCGCGTTGAGCGTGTATAGCCCCAAGAGCTATAGAGCTGACTGAGCCCTGTCGTCCCAACCCAGCAGAGGTGAAGTCCGTACTGACGCGATGCTGTAGCGGCGATACCGGCTGACTTTGAGGGCTTGGCTCGTTAACGAATCCTGGTGGTGTCGTGCCAGTTTGTCTGCCGATTGGTGTTGGAGCTTCGATTCCCTGACTGTGTCCTTGCAGATATTGCTGTCCAACAACCGAACCTTGATTCTGGTGTCCAGGTTGCCATGTCTGCTGCTGCGTGTAATTGTGGTCGGCTGGAGGCGTCGGTTGCCATTGGCTTTGTTGTTGCTGCTGATATGGCTGAGGCTGGGTGGACTGATCTTGGGGGTGCTGATACGGAGGAGCAGGGTGAGCGGAGTATTGTGCCTGCTGGACTGGCTGACCGTATTGTGATTGCGCATCTCCTCCATACTGGCCCTGTTGCTGTGCTTGGCCTTGAGTATACTGGCTTTGCACAGGCTGTCCATATGGGGCCATCTGTTGAGCCTGTCCTCCTCCAACGTATTGATTCTGCCCATATTGATGCGCTGGGTATGCAGCTTGTTGCCCGTTCTGCCCCTGCGGAACACCTTGTTGCCCTTGTCCATAAAGGTTCGGAATTGGTGCCGGCTTTGTGTATTTGAACTTCTTCCCCCCCTGCAAAGGCGCATGCGATGCTTGTTGCCAAGCTGGTATATCGGGAGGCGGAGGAACGTATACGCCGGGCATTGGATTGGTGTTCGAGGGGACGTACGATTGGACGCCTTGGCCAGTCAGCGAAGGAGGTATGTACGCGGGATTATGCTCGTTTGGGCTCAGCACGGAGCTGGGGGGATGCTGCGCGACTGCAGAGGATGGCGCCGCGTAAGTGCCTGCCTGATCAGTACCATATATGGAACCAGGCCGTCCTCCAGCTTGCGGTGTCTGCGAGGGCGGGAAATATGAGCCTCCTGGAGTCTGTGATGGAGGAGGAGGAGCGGCGGTGTTGTATGATTGTTGTGTCGCGCCTTGGCTCTGGTATCCGCTTGGTTGAGCATATCCAACCTGCTGCCCCTGTGTTGTATACCCAGTGTTCTGCTGAGCGCCGTATCCAGTCTGCTGTCCCCAGTTCTGGGTGTTGGTTTGTTGGGAGGAGGCAGCGAATGCAGCTGGTTTGGGCGGTGGCGGAGGTGGTACGTCTTGCTGCTGCGAGTGGTAGGCGGTTGCGGTTTGGGTAGGAGTCTGTAAACGAATCAGCTCATGTTATGTGTGTGCAGCGATTGCGCATCGTACCTGCTGTGCTTGCGAGTATCCGCCTGGCATTGCGCCATATGTACCAGGATTATAACCTCCCGCCGCCTGCTGTTGCGGCTGACCCCATTGTTGTTGTATCGGAGTCTGGGCCTGGGTAGGCGCTGCCCACTGGCTCTGCGCTTGAGGAGCGGCGCTCTGATATCCTTGAGGCGCTGCACCAGAGGTCAATTTAGTGTCATACATTGCGACAACTGGATGCACGCACCTGCATATGGCGGAGGAACTGCTGGGGCCGCTGGATAGCCTGTGGTGCTCCCTGGCCTCTGGTAGCCCGCTTGATGCTGTCCGTAGTTCTGCATCGTGCAGTTCTTCTATATCTGCCCCTCCGCTACCTGGAAGCGCGTCGGAGCCGGGGTGTGCTGGCGAGCTGTATCCACGATCGCGAAAGGATCAAAGAACACAAGTGAGGCATAGAACGGGACGCAAGAACGTAGAAAATCAAAAACACATTATGGAAGAAGAGAAAGAACCGGGAGACAGGCTGCAGAACACGCAGCCTCTCGTGTTCGCTGGGGCTGAGAGCTGGAGCTTGGATGCGCAGGTAAACTCGAAGTGGAAAGGTGTCGCCGCCACGTGCTCCCCCACATTGCCTACGGACCCACAGTGAGCGAGCCCCTGTCATTCATCCTTCTTCAACACCAAGACCGCTCTCGTGAGGATTGGATGTCTTAATCCATTACTCTACAGCAACGTATATTTCCGAGTCACGGTGCTAGCCTTTGCAATACCGTAGGAGAAATGCGCTGGGGCATTTCGTACCACACGGTGCCGACCTGGTCACCGAGGATGGACTATTCCCCCGCACGTCTAGCCCGAAGGCTGAACGGACTGGCAGCCTTTTCCAAGAGCAAGGAAAGAATACAAGTTATCATGGTTCTGATCAGGCGTACTTAAGCCCCTTGACGCCAGAGACGTCCCCTTTTTCATATGATGTGAGATAGGATGATTTAGGTTGTCCGCACATTCTTTTGCTATTGTTACAGGACTGCTGACTGCAAGTTCGATCTGTCCACTTTAGAACCATGCACTGTGATTGTCTTTACAGCATGATCAGAACAATCCCACCTGACCACTGCTTGCTCCGCAATTTATCGATCAAATGAGGTTTATTAAGGCCCTATGAGCCTACGAGGAACCTCATCCCGCATCAGCACCTCGCTCTAGGCGTAGGTTTTCCGATGGCCCACTATCCCTCCCTTACATTTAAGGCGAACAATCACCGTCATTACCATCTACTTTCGCTTTATCACTATCGCTACCGCTTTGTATCGTTCTAGTCATTTTTATATAAACTTTTCTCAATGTCTTCTAGCCAGTGCTCCACTCAGGTACGTACATCTTTTAAGGATGCGACGTACCCAGCAAGGGCAGCCTGTGTCCGGCAATACACGCATTCACCAACATGCTCCTACGCGTGACGAGGTGACGAGGTGACGACGTAGATGCGGAGAAAGAGCGTGAATGAGGTGGGCGTAATAGGTTTGGCCGAGCAACCAGGCCACTGCGTTCACCACGGCTTCAAAAACTCTTCCGCCGCTATATAGGCACCTCCGCCCGCAGTTCTTCTCCACCTCCCACAAATTGACTCTACCCAACACGAGCGCGCCCAACCGATCAAACTACAATCAAGAACTCGGATCTTGCGCCGTACATACCTCTCCTCGCACCAGCTGAATATTCTCAACCAGAGAAAGATCAGCGCCATGGAGAACGAGTACGATAACATCGAGCCGGACATCGTCGCCGCCGCCGAAGCACTCGCGACTCTCGCGACCCTGGGACGCGGGGAGCAGTTCGTTCCGCGTCCTCGAACTACCTTTATCGTTGCAGGCCGAGACCGCGAGGTGATTCACAGCCTCTTCACTCCCGGACGCCTTCGCGGTACCATGCACTACGAGGCAAAATACGAAACAATGGCGCAGGACAATCTTGCCAAGTTCCTCAAAGCCATCAACCAGGAGCCCGCCCGCGCCGCGGTTGTCCGGTCCATAACGCTCGATTTGGTCTGCGACAATCCACTCAACTCCGGCCTCGTCGAGCTCTTCAACGAGGACCACCTTCCCATGTACGCCCTGACCGATGACGCTTCCGATGGCCCCTTCCCGCCGCTCACTGAAGCCGCACTACTCCTGAAGGCATACCAGCGCGACTTGGTCAACGATCCTCTTTTCGCAAACCACCCACTTGCACCAACGGACTTCACTCTCCTGGACAAGAACTGGCTCAACTGCCCGCGTTTTGCCAGTTACCTCATCGAGGTCCATGTCAACCTCTTCCTTAGGTTGTGTCCAAAGCTCCAGGTCATCCAGCTGCCCGATCTCTGGTGCCCATTTCCGAATCTGCCTTTCACAGAGGCCGCCATGAGGAAGTGGAAGGAGGAACATGGATGGGAGGTGGAGATCAAAGAGGAGGCCCACGAGATTTTCGTGAGGATCGGGAAGAAGGGTGGTTGGACTCCTGACCACATCAAGCGCTGGTTGGACCATGAGATCTCGAAAGATGTCGCCAGGAACGGCTAGGATGGAGGTTAGCTTGCCTATCGCGAGGCATCATAGCTGCTTTCGAAGGGGTTTTGCGTGCTTGGTATTCTCCAGCTGGCGTTCATGATTGCTTTCGTATTATACCCGTGGACCTAGTATCTTTTGTAGACTGTGTGTGTCTGCCACGTCCATATAATTGTGCTTCTCCCGGCACACCTGTGCTTCTCCCAATACATCTATACTTCTCCCAATACATCTGTGCTTCTATCATTACATCTGTGCTTCTCCAATTGCATATGTACTCTGAACTTCCAACTTTACACTACTGTATCGCAGCATGAGCACATCAGCTACATAACGACAAAAGCTAAGCAGCGCTTTGTGTTCTGAATCACCTTACAGACTACCATACCCGAGGCCTGATAAGAACTATAGATATGTGTGAATATGGTCGAGAGGTCGTGAACAACACATCCCATTCCCACGTGCATCCAGCCCTCCCATCCGCGCCTGCCTTCACTAACTTCCCAGGCAACGCTCCGCGTCCCTCATCCAAAAACCTGCACCCTCTACCTAGCCTACCATCTACAGGACTCTTGTATATATACCATTGGGTTTGCACTTATTTTCAAGCCAAATGATTCGAATGCAAGCGATGATGGCGCGGCGGTCTCAAGAAAACACATAACCCAGAGTAAGAATCCCCCCTTTCCTTTTTGCGCTTTTGTTCGAGTCCGGTTGTGGGCACAGTGAGGTGAAGGCACTCTTTTTGTGTTGTAGGAGTGTTTTTCTTTTCGTTTGCAACTACATTGATAGATGTGCTTCACTTTCGCAACAACGCATCACCAGCGAGCGTCGGTACCGCTGTTGGGATTGTGTAATTGAGGCAGTCTTAGCATTCAGACGCGATAATCAAGTCGTACACATAACATTTTGTTCATTAATGCGCCGCGATAGAGCTATCTGATATTACAAAAGATGGCGCCGGGCCGTGAAGCCAAACATATTGGACCCAAAGCATGACATGGGAGGAGATTCATATCTCGTAATCTATTCACCGTTCATACCTCTCTCCTGGGGCCGATTATTGATGATATGCTTAATCGCCAGCGGCACATCTTTCACGATCGCGCCCGGCACCCCCAGCTTCTGCACCCCCAGCGGCAGCGACCCCTCCGCATCACTATTCGTTGTCATCTCCCACTTGCTGACCATCTTCCCATCCTTCTCCACCTTGGCGATCTTCTCTAAACTGACGTACCTCCCCTCGACAATCTTGCGGCCATCTTGCTTCTTCTGGAAAGCAGTTCCGGATTCGGGGCTCTTGTAGATGTGTTTTGCGTTGACAACTTGAACGTGACTCTGCTCCCTGACGGCGGGAGGGAAAGTAGACAGGTCGACGGGGAGCTGAAGATCGATCGATTGAGAGAGCGTTCCGGAGACGGGGCGAGTGGGGATGAAGGAAACGAGGAGGACGGTGAAGACGCGGTCGTTGAGAAGGGCAGGGGCGGGCATGCTGTGATGCATTTGTGTTACTGCCGTGTCGCGCATTAGTACATAGCTCCAATGATTGGCCAATCGACCACCGTGAACCACGGGCATGAGTAACCAAGACACTTACTCCTGATATTGACATCCCTCACGCCCTCGATCTCCTCATCCACGTGCCATTCGAGAAGGGTATTAACATCATAAATAGCCGGCGTATACTCCATCTCATTCCTCTCATGATCCTTCCTTAGCACCTCATCTAGCTCTTCATAGCTCACCTCCTCGTGCAGACTCCGCCTCGCAAACCACGTCCCCTCCACATCGTCTTTCTTCTTCAGCTTCTCGATAACAATGGGATGCTTCTTCCCGTCAGTGTCCACGTTCTCTCTTGCCTCCCCCATTTTGTGAAAGGAACTGAAGTCTTCTTCGGTTGCTTCTTTGAGGCATTGCGTGACGAACGCCGCCACACCAGGAGGACTGTTCTGCTCAGCGTGGAGATCTGAGTGCCTCGGCACCTGACTGACGCCCAGCGGAAGCAGCTTCAGGAGCTTCCTCCCCGGAAGCGCTCCCGCTCCGCCCTCCGTGTGCCCCGCCATGTGCTTCAGCGGCGGAAGTTTGCAATGTCCTGGTACGTGCTTCTTGGCGGGATGGCGGAAGCTTTCTGTAGTCTGCCCCGGAGAGGGAACCGGAGGTGGAAATATTGGGGGCGTTTGACAGGTGGAGAGGAAGTGTAGTCTGGAGTCTAGATCTCCAGGGCTTGCCCAACGGGCCGGCACGCTTGCGGTCTTGGCGCGTATGCACATGCACCTAGTCCGGCTACCACTCCCCTATGCATAATCGCCTACAGTAGCCCGTGTGGCCTGTACGGTTTACACAGTAGGTCGCATTTGCGTAGGCTAACGGTCCGGGTTGCGCAGCGACTGCTGAGGTGTCTGGAACGCTGGGGGCAGAGTGTAAGCGCTTCGAAGTGCATTGCGGAATGGAATGCTACAACAAGACAACTGGGGAGTGGCCAGACACAAACAGTTAGGTGACGGGAATAAGGGGGTCGTGAAACATCTGCAATCACTGTAAGGCGGCAGATCGGCCATCGAGTATGTCTTGCACGCAGATCTTTGCTCTCGGATACTTTGCGGTGGCGATATCAGGTCCAGCCGTGCGAATGAAGCAAAAATCGTCCTGATTGCCATGCCTACCTTCTCCATTAGTTCTCGCAACGAAGGTCGCACCTGTAAAGCTTTGACGCTTGTATTACCCCTAACCCAAGGTCCAGCCAACGTGCAGTGGTACCTCCGTACCATTGCTCCGCGGAGCCAACCAATGGAACGCCCCCACCCAAGGCCTATTCCTGTCTACGAGCGTATTATAGGCGAGCCCGTACTCAGGTTTTCGCATGACCAGGGCCAGTTGGCGGTCCTTTTTCTGCATGCAGATTCCCATCATCCCAGCTCGACTTCTGCACCATCTGCATCGGCCAACAATGGCAAAGCGCAAGGTTCTGCATGTTCCACAAGGGTAAGCACGCAAAACCTGAACAGGTAGTGATCCACAGGTTCAGAATTTATAGTTGGCTCTCGAAAAGCTTGTGTGAACTGCATCTCTCGATGGGTTTCTATCATCGATTCGAGCGATCAATCTCGATACGAAAACCAGCTAGTGTTGCACGCAGCACAGCAGACGGCAAATTCGCCATGGGCAATTTATCGACGTGGTGAAGAGAATAGATCGAGATCTTGCACCATGGCGGCCGCGAGTATTGTCTGTCCTAGAGGACAATATGATGCGATTTCTTGAGTCTAGACCCTCAGCCTCGAGTCGGAAAGGAAAAGATGTGTCCGATTGGCTACAGTATACAACACCAGTAGCTGTCAAGTATCGACACGAGAGCGCGAACCCCGAGAGCACAGCGGTGAGCTGCCGCGCGGTCTGGAGCAGTCCAGAACGCGTACTTTAGACGACTTAGGCTTTCACGACTACTTCGACATTTGGTGGTGAGCTGAAGTGGTAGGCTTCGAGGCCGATACTTCGAGATTTGATTGTACGTGTTATATTGCATACACAGGCGCGATGGTGATACGCTAGCTGCGACAGCGCAAGTGAACTGTTACTAGCAATATCAATAGCCGCCGTGGAAGCTTCACTGTCTGCAATGCAGGCGTCATATGAATTTCATGGCCTAGGCCGCTTGGCTGTCCCCAGTTCGTGGCGCAGCAACACGTACAACGTGTATTTGGCATTGAGTACTTCCGCTTTGCGTCCATCGAGATTGGATTGATTGCGCGGAGATGCGAGTCAGTCTAGTTATACATGCATCACCTTAAACATGGATCCTTGCCACTGCGCCATTGTGTGCCAGTGCGAAGCAAACAGCGGAAAGCAGTTGAAGTTATGCAGTGGAACCTAATTGAAAAATTGAGAAGAAGATGATATGTACCATTGCTGCAAATGTACTGGATTGATCCTGCCAATGGAGCTATCACTCGCTTGGTAAAATATGCCATAAAAGCTTGAAGAAACAAATGTGGTCTGCGCTCTAGTAAGCGCGGGGGTATAATGGCGGCTCGACAACTTCAAGAATATCCTGGCGTATCCATATCTTCGTCGTCTGCGTCTGCATCTGCTACTCTGGCCAATTCTCCAGCTCTCAGTAGCGCAGCAAGAGAAGAATTTGTTCTGTAGTCTGTATGTTGTTGGGTATGTTTCGACGGTAGTGGTACTGATGGACGGTCTAGATGTGATGGGGCAGATCCCATGCCACTGAGCACGGGTGCCGGAAGGACACGCATCGACTTAGAAACGTCGATGGCTGGGAGGGTTTGTCCGGTGTAGCTGGCTGTGTATCCGCCCTGGCCACTATCTGATGATAATGTTGTGTCTTCGTGGGTCAACGGTGGGAGCCGATGCATCTCTCGATTTGATCGCCGCGATGGCAGATCGATGGGTGCTTGGTAGTGGGCGTTGTAAGAAGGTGGTGTAGTTGATGGAGGATAGGAAGATCCGTGACCGTAAGATGATGAGTATGGTAGGCCTGCGTCGAACTGGCTTCTCGCATCCCTAGCCATAACACTCGACGTCGTTTCGAAGGAGTTCTCTTTGTTGAGAGTTGCCGAGCGCGGCGAAGCCGAAAGCGGGGAGTAATGCTCGGGCATTCTCGGTGAATTGAATCCAGAGCGATTGAGGATAGCAGGGGATGTTGATTTAGACGGGTGTGAGGGCCCAGAGGGTAGTCGTGAGGGCCCTATTGGAGGACTCGACTCAGTCAGGATTTGGCCGGCGTAGAGGTCCGACTGAGCTGAGCTAATTCTTCGCCCCATTGTGCGTTCTGTCTGATCGTGACTGCTGCTCCGAGTGGATGCGACTGTGTCTGCCTCAATCTTCGATCGTTTGCCTTCTGCCTCTGTCACCGGGAGTTACAATTAGCCGACGCGGCGGGTGGAACGACGTACCCTTTGGTGGTGCAGCATGCTTTGCCTTGAACTCCTCTAGATATTTCTGATACAATTCGTATTCAGACGTTTTCTTGTACTCTGCGAGCTCAGCGTAGTACTTCTCTTTGGCAGAATTGGCCTGACGTTCGCAAGCTTCACGAGAATCGGCAGGCAACACCTGCCACCTTTCGCCGACGATCTTCGCGATCTCGGTGAAGGATAGATCCTGACCTTTCAAAGTCTCCCTTACTTCTAATGCAACGTTAGAAAGACGGTGCAGAAAGCTGCAAGAGGAATGCTCACGATTGGAGAAGATGACATAAGCCGACGGAGGTCGCTCCGGCGCATGCTCATCTGGCTGGAAACGGTTAGAATGCGACCAAACTGCAATGGGGAAGACACGCGGCGACGTGCGTGACCAAAACTGACTTTGGGATGTCGTCTGTATTTTCTCTTTGCGCCGGGCGTCACGCCTGTGGTCGAGGCTTCGCCCTGCCTGACTTTGGTTTCTGTTGCGGAGTCGTCGCTGCGATACGAGCCGTCAACGCTGCCTGCGTTTTCGAGTGCGATAGGCAGCGGACGATTCGAGGACTGTCGTCGCGTTTCGGCGATTGCCCGTTGAAGCTTCTGGCTAGTGTTAGGATACAGCATTTGCTGTGTGGCATCAGCGTACATACTCTTCGATGTCCAAGTTTGACGCTGAGAGAGCCACTGTTTCAGGTTAGAGGATACGATCAAGCCACCGCACGGGGAAATTTCCACTCACAGGTCCGATTCGGTAATGTCGAGGACGGTCTCCCAGGTGTCGAAGCCCTCGGATACCAATGCTTCCAGGTATTGGGACAGTCCCAATCGCGCCAGCCGCTCCGCTAGGTCGCTCATGTAGGGAGACTTTTGATGGTGTATCGCAATATGGTGGTGATAGTGTTGTAGGTTGTGTCGCAAGCGTGAAGTAATACAGGCCTTACTCCCAGTCCGACCGCGGAGTATACAAAGAGCCAAATAGGAAATACAGAGCTCGGGCAGGAATTTTCTGATTGGTGCGGGTGGCGGCCAATGCACGAGTGGCGAGTCGAGGCAATATGAAAAATAGGTTGGTGTTCAAGTGTTGCAGGGCGCAAAGCGCAAGAAGAGTAAGTATGGTGGGTAGTTGTCTAGCACTCGTCCATACGGAGGAGTAGCACGTAGCGTGGATTTGGGGAAGGTGGGTCCCGGACCGATCTGATCAGGGCTGTCTAATAATGTTACGGTACGCCAGCCGGGCGCAATTACGGTGCTTTCACAGGCACAGTGCTGGGAGGGAACCGAGATATCCTAATGCAGGCACGACCATATAGCGGCCAGTAGGGTTCAGGTTGGGTCCGCACGGCATTGGGCGCGTCCACAGCGGGCATGTACAGCGGTGGGTGGCGGACCATAGGCTCACACGATGCACACGCGTGGGAAAAGGCGGGTGGGAAACCAGAACGGGGTCCAGCTAGATCCTCGGAGTGAGAATAGGCCTAAGAGAGACGGCGGCCATGGCAGTGCGGCGATTGTCCAGATGAGAAGGTATCGGCGATTTTAGGAGAGGGGCGAGAGCATGGCAGAAGGAGGGGAGGGCGGAATTTTGAGATGGATGGAGAGTGGCCGGCAACTGGTGAGGTCAGAGGGAGAAGATCGGCGGCGACGCCGGAGCCTGACGACGGCTGGAGCAAGGCAGGCGTCGCAGGGAACTTCGCAATGGCACAAAATTCGGCGAGACTTCGTCGAGCGTTCTGGCAGCACGCGGTCACCATCCTGACTCTTGCTGAATGGCCGGCGCAAAGCCTGCGAGCGCCAGAACTAGCGAGCGCTGTGGATCGAGACAAAGGACACGATCGGTCGTAGGCACGTAGCGCGATGCAGGGTCCCAGGCCAAACAGCGCGCTTCGGGAATGGCTGCACGCCGGCGTGCCAGTGCCGGGTCTCGGTGTCAGGCCAGCAAAACGGCAGCCCCTCAGCCTTAGCGGCTGCTTTTGCTTGCGTGTTGGGGGAGATTCAAGAGAACTGGGGATGATGATGGTGTGGTGGAACGTTCAGTGTTCCTTTCACAGGCGGCACAAGGCTTCCGCTCTGCCCAGGGGAACCCATCAAAACGCTGGTACACAGCGCAGACAATCAGCCCATTCCTCCGCTGCGGTATGGATGTCCTTGTGTGGGCGGCAAGCGAGCGAGTCGCCCTTGCCCGTCACTCTTCATTCATCAAAGTACGCCGGGATCTGCATCACAACATCGCGAAGCTTTCTCGTGTTCCCTGCGCCAACAGCTGATGCGGACATCCGACCGTCCGAAGGATGCCGCCGAGCCGTCAGGGGGCGGGGTGGAAGACCTGGGCACGTCTGTTTCCGCCGCTGATGCTGCACTGGCCAATGGCAGAATCCAGAGACGCTGTAGTGGGCTCAAGCGGAGCGGAAGAGTGTGTTAGTGCACGCGAGACCCTGGGTGGCAAGTGCGGCATTATCAGACCGCGTCGCAGAGACCGATGAGGGCTTGCAGTTGTGAGCATGGGCAACCGAATCTTCGATGGTGTCGTATGGCAATGTCAGAGCAATCGTGATGGGGTGCAGCTCGACGCTAAAGGCTTGGTAGACGTTACAAAAGAATGATGCCTATCTAACGCACACGGAGCGTCATAGCTCCGACACTCAGATCGCGACAACTGCACCCCAATCGCAGTCACACTTGCGCCACCGTCAGAGTCTTCTAGAAAGCGAAGGTCAGCTCGTGTTGCAAGGCTGGTTGCGGTCTTGTTCGCCTACTGTGTATGATGGCATATATAATGCATTGGCTGGATAAATGCACCGATCACGTGACGCTGCTAGAATCTTACATCGATATTCGTGAAATTCCATATCCAAAGGCGCTCTATTGTAGAGCAGTACCCGCTAGCGCTTCCCACACGGCTAGCACAAGCCGGATCTGCCTCGACAGCTATCCCAATTTGATATCATGCGGGTATTCCAGTTTATGAAACAGTTCGGTCCGTTTCCGTGACCATCCCCACAAAGCCATCATGAAATGTAGGGCCGCATACAAGGCTCATTGATAGCACACTCGTGCCAGCAACAAAGACAATATCATGAGATGTGACACGACGACTCGCTTCTCCGCACGCATCCGTGGGCGTCTATCCGTCTACCCGTCTACCCATTTCCCGTCTCCTCCTGGCACCATCTAGGTGACTGTTAGCATCTGGGCGGTTACCCCTTTTACGCGTACTGTACCATGCAGATGTTGTTGCCGTTCAAGAGGATCTTCGACATGCGGGTCTCTCCCTCTTGAGGGTCGCTGCGGCTGTCAGGACCGCCCCTCGTGGGACTTCTCTCGCGGTAGCTTGCACTCACATCTCCCGCACATCCTCGAGGACCATATCTGCCATTCGTCAGACAAATATCATGTCATGCGTATAGCCAGGTGTACGTACTGACGTAGTCGTCAAATCCAATCAGCTTGCCCACGAACTCTGCACACCATCAGCCTAGCGCTTCTGTGAAGCAAACATATACCGACCCTTGTGGTTGTTCATGATAATCCAGATTTGCGAGCCTACGCACTTGTCGACAAGTTCTGCAGGCGTCAGCATGTGACTTGTGCACAGACAATCAAATCTTACCGAGCGGCAGCAGAGGGTGATGAACTTTGGGCAGCGACGGGAGCGACATGGCTGCAATTTCCTGGTTATCGTAGAGCTTGCTATAGTGCTGTCGTCGGGGTGTCAAGCGAAGTGAGGCTGGTGGGTGGTTGACGCCGTAGGCTTGGCGGTAAAGCGCGCGCCTATTGCGAGCTAGCCGCCCGTCCATTCTCTTACCGCACCAGGGTCCGGCTTTTGGCAGTTCGAACGGTATTGACCAGGCAGACATCTTTTGTCCACTCACTGTGCGACGCCTGCTGCCTGTGCAAGCAAACAATGGAGCCCGATGCTCCGTCAACGATGCGCGTTCCCCCTTGGCGCGTCTGGCGTCGTGTCGTGGGCGCGTCATGATGGCCGAGGCACCGCCCCGAGGAGGCTGCTGCCTTCGACTCTGTTGCGGTTAGGACGCGATGAACAGCAGTACATATACCCAATTTATGTTTGAGATTCATGCTGAAGTTTTGCAGTGTATTCCCATGCCTATCTCGCTTTGCCATGTCGCCCCATCGAGCCATACACAGCAGCGCGCCGTTCGCAGTCGATCCATCCGCCAATGTGACGCCGGACGCGCATGTACAGGGCATCGTGAAGAGTCATCTGGGTCCTGCAAAAATAAAATGGTTAGATGGTTCTTTAAAGGCTCGGACAACCGCAAAAACGAATGCTTCCATGGTTCGGTCGACCGCAAGAACGAATGCTCCCATGGGTCGGTCGACTCACCTTTCCCACACTATGGTGAACCTCCCAACTCGGATTCGCCAGAGAAAAAGAATGCGTGCTCGTATGCAAAAGTACCTGGCTCAGAGACTACTTCCACGCTCTGCGCGTCCTTCTGATATGGACCATGACGATTACGCTGTGGAATGGGATACAGTTACAGACTCTCCGAAAGTCAGAGGAGCTAGGCTCTTCACCGAGCGGGTGGATGACATGGCGAAAGAAATCATGTACCTAGGCGACGACATCCACGACGCGATACAACGTTCAATCGCGGATTTGACGACGCTTCGTGCTGGCCCCGAAACTTCCGGTGCCGCAACTCCAACCACTTCACAGAGTGTCGCAGCACGCATGGCAATGCTCACCAGTCTGAAGGTGACGCGTCTGCAGACGGCGAAGCTACGCGCAACGCTTGTAAAATTGTGTCACTTTTACCGAGCCCTACTTAGACATGCATCTGGCGTTCCCAATGATGTCAGTCCCACTATACATGCGCTTCGCAGAGAAAGATTCTTGCTCCACTACAAATGTGCCGTCGCCCGAGGACTGTCCGAGGAGCTATCCAGAGATGTACGAGGTATGGCCCTCGATGCCATTCCGGGGTTCGTTGCTCGGCTACGAATACAAGCAGTTCATCTCGCTAAGGAAATAAGTATCGCGACACACTACATCAAAATTGGTTCAACAAGGTTGTATGGGCTCAAGTTGGCTGAGGCCGGGGGAGAAGGTCTAGGTAGCAACCATGCGTTCTTGTTCTGGAACTCCCACCAATTTGAGTTCCGTTTGAAGGACCTGCGCGCGCTAAGACTGCAGCTTAGAGCGGAAGCACTATTCCCTCTATCAACTCAGTATTCGACGTCTATGACTAATATGTTCCGTGACATCGATACAAGGATTTGGAGATTCAATGATAATGCAAGCGCCATCGAAAACAGCTTCAAAGATCTTCGCAGACAGATCGAACGTAACGCAATCATGGCAGGGAGGAGTGGAGCTCTGGAGCCGTTCGCCATTACTATCAGGAAACAGCTGGTCGAGTCCCTGAAAGCGAAATACCGGGAAGACAACCCAGGCCTGCGTCGCTGGGGCTACCAACATACGCGATGGTACATGAGAATCCGTTACATCTCTCTCGCCCAGCCGCAAGACGTATCACGTCAAAGTGTGAGACGCAAGCACAGGTCTGAACGGCAGAAACACATCCGAAAGTTGTCTTCACCATTGCACGTCAGGTACTTTATCACTAGCAGTGGTTGGGCCAAGCCACGGACTCGCAAGCATAAGCCGATCAGAAATGTGAGGAAGCAGCTTCAAGTGAGACGCAGAACAGCTTTGGGGAAGTTGCGCAGACTACTTTCGGCGACGCTACTCTCGTATCAGAGTCGAACGTTCAAAAGCATGCGCAGTGCCGACCGGCTAGCTTCTTTGCCAAAGAAAGAGAAGCCGTCCAGCGTAACACAGGTCGGGATGACTATTGCCGCTTTAGGGTTTTACAAAAAAACTGATGAAGAGAACAACAACATCAAGACTAATTATTCAAGGAAGGTTGAGCCTTTGACGAACAAGTCTGGCAGACCTCTCGTACGCTGGAAAGAAGCACAGGGCAAACCAATGCGGGTTCTACCGCAATTTAGACCGCGCTTCACAGCAACCCAGCCCATGAGAGCACCCCATCCAACCTCGATATCTTTCAGCAGCGATGCATGGGCGCAGAGCGTTGATGTGCTGACAATCCCTGATGCAAGCGGTCGAAGAAGCCTGGTCAGTGAATGTTCGACTTCTTCACCTGGCGGTCGCACCAGTGATGACAAATCGGACATAGAGCACTCACGTAACGATTCAAAGGGCGAACATCAACCCAAACACCCTGAACACCCTGAACACCAACCTGACGGGCAAAACACTCAATCGCCTAACGAGAACATGGATAAGCTGTCAAAGAACGACCCGCCTAGCGAAAGCGAGCATGACGACGAGTCTGAGAGCGAATTCGACGAGGATTCAGAAATAGAAGAGCCTGTGGAGGAGCATACCCCGTTGACCTACCAAATACCCCCAGATGTCTTGTACAATGCTCTGCAGGCACCTACACAGACTCGCGGCAGTTACTGGAGCCAAAAGCTATACCGCAGTCCCGAAGATAAGGAGCTCCTGCTACACTACTGCGTGAACATGGAGGTCTCAGAGCGAGTGGCCAAGCATTTCCTGAATGAGAAAGTTGTGGGCTTTGACATCGAGTGGAAGCCTTTTGGGTATGTCGATTCGATCAAAGAGAATGCATCTCTCATACAGTTGGCAACCGAAGACCGCATCGCTCTGTTCCACATTGCGCGATTTCCAGGCAGAACGCCTGAGCAACTAATGCCACCCACGCTCAAGGCCGTCTTGGAATCTGCTGAGACGTTCAAGGTCGGTGTTGCTGTCAAGGGCGACTGCAGTCGACTAGAGAAGTACTTTGGCATGAACATCCACGGGGTCTTCGAGCTCAGCCGGCTGCACAACCTCGTCGAGTACTACAAAACAGAGCCGAGCAAGGTCAATAACAAGCTTGTGAAGTTGGCTACGCAGGTTCACCAACATCTGCTGCTCCCGTTGCACAAAGGCGAACCCTTTGTCGATGAACCGCTGCGACTCAGCAGTGTTCGTGAGAGCGACTGGAGCCGACCACTTGACTACGAGCAGATCCACTATGCTGCCGCTGACGCGTATGCCGGTTTCCGGTTGTTCGATGTGATGGAGTCGAAGCGGAAGAAGCTTAAGCCTACACCGCCGATACCGCGCTTGTGTGATTATGACAACAAGCCTGCGCCTCGCACTACGCCAAAGGCTAAAAGAGCGAAGAAGGCGACACCCGACACGGAGAAGATCGTTGCTGGGTCTCTTAGTGGGCTCGAAGCTGAAGATGCGGAGGAAGAGGCGTATGAGACGGCGGCCGAAGAGCTCGCTGAGGAAGAGGAAGACGAGGACGCCGATTCTGAGTCTGCTTCTGAGTCCTCCGAGGATGAGGATCCCGACGCAGACTATGCACCCAAAGTTCGCGGTCGCATTGCTCTAGGCCAAGGCTCGAGTGATCCATCTACTGCATCTGAAGTGCCTGCGCATCACATTGGACGTGCGGACATCTCAAGTCTCACAGGCCTTGACCCCAGGTATCCAGAGCTACCTTCGCTGTCCGCTGCGGAAGAATCTACCTCTGAGGAGTCTGAGGCATTCGATCCTCCGCCTAAGGCGCCACGGCGGCGACGTGTTGCGAAGCCTGCGCAAGAAGCGAAAGTGCTACTAGCTAAGGCAGAGGAGTCAGAAGACGAATTCCCCGACCCTGAGCTCGAAGAAGCTTTCGCGACCATGGTCCTTGACGAACCTTCGAAGACTGCAAGCAACCCTGCTACAGAGGCGGCGCCTGAAGTCGATGAAACCAACTCCGCCCTGGACATGGATCCACTGCAGATTGAAGAGGAGCCCTCCCAGCCATCGCTCTCCACCACCGCTCCAACACCCACCTTCACACCCCTCATCCAACCCGACCCAACCGCCCATACACCAGAATTTACCCTCGCTACGACCTGGGCCCAGAACTACCTCATCTCCACTATCCCTTCGCCTTCGTCTACTGTCTCTCCACGCATCCGCGCCACAGTCCCCCCACTACGCGCATACCACCTCTGGCACCACCAGCGTGTACCTCTCGACGCTATCGGCGCACACTTACGCGATCCACCGCTTGCGCAGAGTACGGTCAGTAGCTACATCATCCAAGCCATCAATATGGAGAAATTGGAGTATAGAGATGAAGACTTGATCAATCTGATGGGGACGTTGCCGGCAAACCTGAAGCTGGGGAGATATGGATGGTTGAGTAGGAAATTGGGTATTGTACGTTAGATGGAGGGAGAGGGAGAGGGAGGTCAGAGCAGGGAGAGGACAATATACCCTGTACTATGATTTTAGATAGCATATTTTGGCGTTGGGTGTTTCTTGTGATAGATAAACTGGGGGAAGGCATGCATGTATACAAACACGGAGTCTCACTTATACACCTATCATCAGGACATCTTGGTAGTTTGACTGCAGTTCAAACATCATTGTATCGCAGTGTAACACTCTCGTGCTAATTATTCTGACACATACAAAGAACACCATTGTCTTTCCACACTTTCTCAATCTCCCAAGCCTGCTCCCCAGCATCCCGTCAGTAGTCTCCGTCAGGCGGCTTCGGACGTGGAAATTTGTCTCGCCAGTCTTGTTCTCCAGGCTTCGATTGAGCAGCGTAAGCAACGAACGAGTTGCTGGAAAGGCTCGCGAAATCTGCGGCTCCTTCTTGAGAAACCGGGCGAGCTAAGGCGAGATGGCGACAACGGACACCCTCCTAGGTTGACGATCTCTACACCGTACTGGACATGGTACGCGCAGACGAGCAGCTGCACTTTTGACGGAAGGCAGAAAAGGTTAAGGAAATCAATGGTGATTGAGGGCACAGAGGCCAGAGACTATACATACTAAAGCTAGGGGAGAGCTAAGGAGCTGCGAAGGAACACTTAGGCTCAAACGGAAAACATGTGTGAAGGAATGCTGATTGCCCCAGGCCGACAACTTCCAACGGATTCACTTCGAACCGTCGCCCTACTTGCCGTCATCAACCTTGCCAGCGCCATCCTTTGTTGTGGCATCAGTGTTATGAGCGCAATCACCACTAGTCACCTCTCCCTCTTCAGTCTCCTTTAAGAACTGCTCGAGCGTGATATGGTCCGAGTTCTTTGCCTTGCTCGCCTCAGCCTTCTTGGCCTCCTTGGAGCCATCGCGGGGCTGCATCTTCGGCTGCACTTGTGATCTCGGAGCCTTTCCCAATGGTCATGCCCAGTCCATCTCTTCCCGCCACATCAGCTCCCAGACCGCAAGTAGGCGGTCCTTTCCATGCTGCAAATTGCGCTTCGAGTGGGGCTACCATCATACACTCTGATTAGTATTTTTGTTTTGTGCAAAGTAAATCGGACAATTGGGGCTCTTCGAAGGTCTTAGCGGAGTAGAGCGGGTTGTCTGGGTCCGCTTGCAAGTCTGCTAGCTTTACCTCCACCTCGAGCTCAGTGTTGGCGAGCGGGTCGTCAGCGCCGTCAAGCTGGTCAGCGGCGGGCTTTTTTGTGGTATTTCGACCTTGGTGGGAGTCTCAACAGACACGTCAGGCTTAGTAGCCTCAGTGGTGCTAGGTGGGGTGTTCTCTTCGGCGGCCATGGTTGTGGCAAGCGGTGTGGGAGAACGTGCAGTATTAGAAGTGTGAGCTGGACGGACGCAATGAAGGCGGAGATTCTGGCGACGAACAATCATCAGCCCAGCTCACACTTCTAAATTGCGTATTTGAGAGCGCACTAAAATGGGGTCAGTAACGAGAAGGAGAAAGGAGGTAGTGTTACATACTTCGACTTAATCTTGTCCTTAACGTTTCAATATTAGAAGTGTGAGCTGGGCAGACGCGATGAACGCGGAGATCCTGGCACCGAAAACTTATCCAGCCCAGCTCACACTTCTACTTTATGACCTTGTCCTGGCCCTTCCAATGCTAGAAGTGTGAGCTGGGCGGACGGCATGAACGCGGAGATCCTGGTGGCGAAACAAATTCGGCCCAGCCCACACTTCTGGTGTCTCGTCCAAGGCTCTTGCTCGCGGCCATCTTCTAGGTTGTCGAAGCGCAGTCTGGAAACCACCCGGAATGAGTGGCTTCGCGATCCTCCGAATCCTTTAGGTTGCAATGTCCGGTGACGCAACGGTGAATCAGGGCAATCTGTCTCTAGTCAGTCTCATGAATGCATATTCGATGCGGCGGTCCTTACCAAGATCGATCGGCAAGCAGCCGCGATATTCTTCTTGTCCAGCAATCGCAAATGCAGGAGCGCATTCAGCGCGAACAGTAGGTGTCTAATTGCAGTCTCCTTCAAGAGCTGCTCGAGCGTGATATGGTCCGAGTTCTTCGCCTTGCTCGTCTCAACCTTCTTGTTCGCCTTAGTAGACGATTAAGTCTACAATGAGCTTGGCAAGTCACGGAACCTGGCAGGGAACCGCCCTGCCGTAGTCGTAAGCATAAGGCAGGCGTTGGCAATGGGAAACTTACATCGGGGTACTTGTCGGCGGATGAGGGTCCAGGGCCGTCGCTCCACCGCTTGTCGTCGCGAGCGAGCATCTTTATTGAAACACGGCACAGGGCCGCCCCAGCCATGTGACCGCGGAGCGGCATTTGTCAATTCGGTTAGACCGGGCGCGCGTGGTATACTGGTGGGCGACGTAGGATCTTCTTTGAATATCGTTGGCACCCTCGACGGCGGCTTTAAGCCCGAGGGCTTTGCCCCCAAAGAGGGACATTCGACCAATGAAACTCTGTGGCAATATCTGCACAGAGTCAGCAAGAATTAGCATCGATTTGAGCTCACTACGGCCTACCGGTGGAGCTTGTTTAGAATATCCCGAAGCATGATGGTCGTTCGGACATCCGAGCCCTGCACAATCTTCTCTCGGTTCACCTTGTTGTGGCCGAAGCCAGGTGACGCTCCTGAAAGGAAGGAGCGTCCGAGATGGACGCAATCCATCATAATTGAGTGCGCGAAGAGCTGCTTCGAGAGGGAGAGAACATTTTTGGTGTAGAAGGAGAAGTGGAGGGAGAAGAAGGTGGGGGGAAGCGGGAGATTAAAAGGCGTTTGGTAAGAGCGAAAATTTGCGTGGAGATACTTTACTCCGGGGCGTTGAGGGCGACGCAATATGGGGTGAAGGTGATGAGTGTGACGCTTCCACTGGGCTACCTCCATGGCAACGCTGCCTCAGCAACACCTACGTCACTTCGATTTGACCGTCCCCCGCCTAACTATCCGGCCACACACGCCCTTGCTTCACCCCCAGAGCTTCAGCACCACAGTAGAGACACCGAAAAGCCAATCTAAGACTTCTGAGAGCGTGCACCATGGAATGATATCGCAGTGTCTGTTCGGATACAATACCGCTGACAAGGAAATAACAAGACATGAACTCGAGGTAGAGCAAGGAGACAAACTCCTACATCCAGGCTCAGGATCACCATAATGATGTGATCCTCTTTGTGTTCGGTACTCTATCTATGTCGAGGTTTTGATCGTGAGACCTTCCTCAGCCAGTACGCTCATCCTCAGTGTTGACAAGAACATGACCCAGCGATCGAACCTGGATCCTCACTCCATTATTTTTTTTTCGGCACACAAGAAGAGTACCCGCAAGTTCAGATCTATATAGGAACTGCAGGCTAATCCTGATATGACATTCGTATCAATGAAGGAATGTCCCAAGGCCCATGACATGAAGTCTATGACCTACGAAGTTGCTTTCCCCTCCTACCACCCACCCCATTTGCCACTGTGTCAATAACTCGGGTCTTGGAGACTTAGGACGAGTAAGAAAATGTGCCCTTACCGGTAGCAATTGAGCGTTGCATGGATCAGAGGCAACGAGTAAGAGCTTCACCAAGATATCTCCTCCCTTTCAGTCTGTCCATAGCCTTCCAATCACACGAGGCTCTTCTTCCCAAGACCCTCTGTCTTTTTACCACGAGGCAGATGTCCATGTTCAAAGCATTTACTCCAGCCTTCACTACCGCTGGCCCGCTCGGCGTGTGATATATGTTCTGAGCCACGAACTTGCGCTTCCCCTTGCCAATATTTCGCCTCTACCCCATAGTCTCCTATACCAGATGTTATTGAGCTGTATCGTTCGGTGTCTAGCGTTTCGAAGTCTTCGCGGAGTGACGGTCGGTTGACTGGGAGGTTCGGTATGATCATCAACGCGCAAAAAATCGGATATACTGTAACGGTAGTCCTGGTTGCGAGTTCCGAGTGCGAACTTGTTTGATCAGTCAGTCCAATGCTCCGAAGATCGTGAGTTCAGCAGGTAAAAGTAGTAGAACTTTGCATACGCCTGCATGCAGCCGCAAGCATTACCGTACTCCAGGTGATTGAGCATTACGTGATTTCCGTGCGAGAGGTAAATGCTGGATGCCCGAACTCAGTCATCATGATTGATTCCTCCGCGAAGAGCGTGGTGATAAAGCGAAGCCAAGTCCTGAGACCAGGTCGGCGCGCCGCGACCATTGCTGCACAAGATGATGCGTGTCGGAGAGCGCGAGTGTTGCCGTGCTGGCTGAGAAAAGTGTTGATGGGTTCCAGCGCTGCTGCTGCTTCTGCAAGGAGACGCGCTCGCGTAGAGAACAGAGACTAGATTTGAGGATCGATCGTTGGGCTGCGGGAGGGTTCCTCACAAGACCAACGATGGCAGACCGGAGGTTGAGGGCGGCTGTAGTCTGTTCGCGAGGGAATGCTAGTCCCGGAAGTGGACAGACAAAAGAGCGTACGTCGGTGATCAACGACAGTGGCGGAACGGGAAGTATCGAAGCGCCATGAACACAAATGGAAGCATCCACTGGCAGTGTTGGCAGTGACTACAGCTCGAAAGACGCCGTGATCCATCTGAAGCAAAGGTCGAAGCTCATCTTCCTGCTATCGTCGCCGGCTACGTCGTCACTGACCCGCGTTCATTCACGTCCGTCCCGATTCAGTTTACATTCGCTCTTTCACTCATAGCTTCACAAAAGCAATATTGCATCAGGCATAGTGTCCAAAACCCCGTAGGCTTCATCAGAAAAAGGTGACCAAGCCCGTGTTTGTGCAACGGGCAATCTAGCCTAGGTAGGTGTTTGAAGGCGTGTAAACCTTCAATTTTTGGGCATGACTAGTGTGGCAGACCTGAGGTTGAACCTTTAGCTCCCTCTAACTTGTTCTGGAGCACTCATTCTGTCTGCTCTTTTCGAGGGGGTGCGAAACAAAGCTTGCTACAACGCCACCACCACCACCACCAGGTTGTATTGCACAGTGATGGGTATGCATAAGCCAGCGGACAGGCTTAGCTTCCCTACAACAAATGGAACAACAACATGTAGGATTGACTAAGCAATTGAACTCGCGTCTTGATAAGAGTACCTGCCTTAGATGACCTCAAGTCTCTTGCAAGATCGTTGCCTTGATCTTAAGTTCGTCTTACGATACGCTGCTTTTTCGTAGTCAGAGCCGCAGTGCCATGCATAACGGTGCTTAAGATAGAAGAATCGAAAGATCTGATAAATCATTGGTTCTTCTAGCAACTACTTGCTCGTAGTGATCCTGGGTTCTAGGGGCCGAAACGGGCCACTCTACACACCACTCTGCGGATCCATCAACATCTCATTGATGTACGCACACCGCTGTTGCGCCTCCTTCGCCAACGGCCCGAAAGTGTATCCTCCTGCGGTGATGTTCGCAGCTATCTCGTCTTCCCCATAAACTGGCCACTCGGAGAGGTCCGATTCGGGTCCAAGTGCCTTGAGGTCCTCCCCGAATATGAATTGCAGCAAGTAGCTCTCAGAAGACAAGGCCGTTTCAAGGTTCACCACCGGTGTTGTGGCATTGTCAGCGTAGAAGAAGTCTACGTTCGTTAGCGACGTTGAGGGATACCCAGGTTCGGCTCACAGCTGAGATCCATGCCATGCGTTGCCGGCGGTACAGAGAACAGATACTGCCTTGCGCGATCACGGTATGCCTGTACAATGTTCAACGCAGTACATCCGAATACGATGTCCGTGACGTAGTCCCATGCTAGCTTCTCAGGCCGGTCGGGCGAAAAGTTGTACGTTGAGAGGAGCGTGGCAATGCTTTTGCTTGAAGCGTTCGGGATGTTTGCGCGGACGAGATCGGGGAAGCGAGATGGCATGTCGTAGTCGGAGGATAGTCCAAGGCCCTATTTCTCTATGAGTATGTGCCACAAGCAGGTAAGGAGAATTGAGCTTACCTCAAAAGCCGTGGTAGCAACGACCAGCTTTTTAATGCCCTCGTTAATCTTCCCATGCGCAAATCCCGCAGCGGGAAGCTCTGACACGAGCTCTCCGTCGACCGTTGGCGTGAAGCCCGGGTCTAGTCCAAGTGATCCACCTCCGGCAGAGGGAACTTGTCCCATTATCAGCTTGTTCGCGGTGCGGATGGTCGACTCTGGCACTTTGCGCATGCATTCTACATTGTCACAGCCTGTAGCGTTGAGGACAAAGTCGAAAACCGTACGAGATCGCTCGAGGTTGTATCTTGGGGGTATTGCTGGTGAGGAGATCCAAGCTTGTTCAAATGGAAGTGTCAAGGTTCCTTCCTCGCTCAGTAGCAGCCAAGTCAGAATACCCGCGCCAGCGCTTTGTCCAATGGCAGTGATGCGATTGGCATCGCCGCCGAACTTATGAATATGTTCTTTGGTCCATTTAATGGCTGAAAGTGTGTCCCAAACCCCAACGTTGCCGTTCATGTCATCCTCCAATTTCGGCAGCCACCCAAGGGTCCCAAGTCTGTCGTTTTGTCAATGCTGAAGCTACCTGCAGAGAGGCCCTCTTACCGGTAGTTGTGTGTGACAATGATGAATTGATCGGTCAAGTTCATCGGCCGGTTAAAGAGCCCGTACGTATTCATGCCGAACCCAGTCCAGTCTTTACCGCCAAAAGAATATGCAGATCCCACAACCCAGTGCAGCACGGGGAGCTTATCGCCTTCTTTTGCGTTCTTCGGCTTGATCACATTCAGGAAGAGGCAATCTTCGGAGCCCCAGGTCGATCCGTTGATGAGCGGAAAAGGCACGCCAGGATGCGCGGAGGAGATGCAATCTGTCACCCAGGAAGTACGATCGCCATTCTGATATCCACGCTCATAGCTAGGTGGTGTCTTTGGCTTTCGGAAGCGGAGCTCCCCATATGGAGTTTGCGCGTAGCGAATGTTGTTGTAGTTCAGCAACTCGGTGCCGGCGGGGGTGATGTTAGTCCATGTCGGAACGTGCTTTGCATAGCCCAAGTCAACGAGATGTGGAGGACGAGTGTACGACTGCGTGACTGCAACGAAAGTAAGAGCACTAGCGAAAGAAATGTAAGCGATCATATTCCCACTATTTCGAGCAGGTGCGATGCAAATGGAAGCATTTGAGATGGCTGGGAAGTTCTTAAATACATGACCGACTCGTAAGGGTAGCTGTAGGCTATCCTCAGCACTAGATAAACAAAAAAAAGATACGAATAATCCGAAGCCATCTGGAATGTGGTGTTATGGTCGTGTGTGGAGCTGTGGTGGCTGCGGGTATGGAAGACCAGGGTCTTTCCAAATACGAGAGTTCAGCCAATCAGCAGTCACCACCTCCAGGCTCAACACCAGCAACCGTATACGCCCTTGGCAGACCTGCCCGTACCGGCGCAGATCGTCGGAGCGCTGTTTCTTACGATGGGCGCACCGGTAAGCCTACAACGCGCGTTCTCTTTACAAAAAGCCGGCGATGACCCGCAGTCACAGTCGCTCCTGTCGCCATCGGTACCGAATACGCTGCCTGCCGCATCCGGACAATGGATGCCTCCCTGCATGTCTTTCGCGTTCGACCTCACGCATTAACCACGCCGGTCGCATCGGAGCCGTCGGGTCCTATAGTACTGGAACACTGCTGGACGAGAAGGTCACATAACAAGTCCCGGTCTGGTTGTGAGGCTTGCAGGAGACGGCGCAAGAAGGTCTGTGTCATCCCCACTTTCCAACGTGTTGTCATTGGCAGGTGTGCCGTTACATCAGCTTGCTCAGGGGAAGGATGAGAGGGCTCATCACATGACATTGCGACATTGATGCTAAAAATGCTAACAATGCCACAGTGCGATGAGCGCAAACCCACTTGTTCATTGTGTCAACAGAAGGATTCAGCATGCATATACCCCCACGCCCCATTACGCCCCCGAGCCCCGCCTAGAAGCCTCCCCGCGAACGTCCCGCCGAGTTCATGGCCTGGAGCGCGTAGCTTGCCGGTCCTTATAAACGAGGATGCGTATACAAGATACGATCTAGACCTATTACACCACTTCGTCACAACCGCATCGAAACATTTCAAATGTATAGGGCAAGATGAGATACTCTCCTCAAAAGCGGTTGAGCTTGGTAAAGAATACCCAATAGTGATGCACGCCATGCTCGCGATCTCGGCATGCCATATACAGGGTTTAGGGTGCAAGACGCGACCCTACCGAATACCAGAAACGTTCCATTGTCAACTTGCGATCCGCGGTCTCCAGAAGGCGGTCGTGTCTTTCAAGGGCGTGAAGGAGGCAGACTCGGTGCTCACAACCTCCATGCTGCTCAATTGCCTGGTATCCAGCTCAGAACAATACGTGGATGATAGTTGGAAGAAGGACACCGGAGAACTACAATGGGGCTGGCTACGTTTCCAGATTGGCATCACAGACTTACTCATGCGAACGAAGCCATTCCACCCACAAAGCATTTGGCTACCCATGTTTCTTTCCTCAAAGCAACACCTGGTTATCGGTGATCCTTGCAACGACCTTGATCGCCAACTCGCCGACTTCTGCGGTATCAACGAAGATAGCACGGCGGAGGACAACCCATGCTTCGATTTCTGGGAACAATTGGCGCCTCTCGTAACACGTGTCCCCGGACCTCAGTACATGCGGTGGTATGTTGAGGCTGTGGGTGGGATTGATGTCCGCTTTATAGGACTTTTGGAGGAAGAAGACATGCCAGCGTTGATGCTGTTTGCTCATTGGGCGACAATGATGTGCTGCCTCGAAACCTGGGGTATATCGCGAAGGTTGAGAAAGATCTGCTGGAAGATCTGCGAAACTTTGCGCCCACGACTGAAAGTGTCGGACCTGTATCTTCTGCAAATTCCCGCCAAGACAGTTGGCTTCGCTCTTTACGACTGATCGAGCGAGATCGGTAATGATCATTGGTTCGACTAATACCACACGCCGGTGACAAAAGCAAGCGGCCCGTCGCGTCTCCACAGCCTTCTCAACCCAACCACCGGTGCCAACGCTTCTCCACACGGCTACACCGTCTTGGTAAAGGCGCTTTGTACCCTAAAGTCCTATCCTCTGGCTTACACATTCTAGGTCGTCATGGACCCGGACGATACCGAGCTCTCCGAGGAGCTGAGGCAGAAGGCCATGAGCGCCGGCCGCACCGTATCTCGCGACGCGGTGGAGGATCGCGGCCAGTACTTCACGTGAGTTGTGCAATGGACATCGATGAGGCTTGGAAAAATGACCAGTTCCATAGTTTCTTCGTCCCCACCGGCTTGCAGAACCCTCTCGATCAGTGCAAGGGAAAGTGGCAATCAGCGAGCATGAACGGCAGGGGAATGCTGCGGCTGCGGAGGGCATTGGTATCGTCTGGGACAGAATCCTGGGAAGAGCACGGCAAGATGCGGGATAACGGGCAAACGTTTGTCTAGGGAGGGCCAAGGATATGGCGCGATATATCTGGGCAAATTGATAAGTTTGGGGCTAGCAAAGACTTTCCCTAGGTAGACATGAGGTTTACTCATGCTGGCTTGCCGGCAATTGTTCATGTACAACTCATACATACATCTGCATTGTCTACCTTCAATGCTGGATTCACTGAATGTCTCACCCCATGCCTGCACGTGATGATGAATGGAGAGTGCTCCCCCTTCCTATTTACGATGTTTTCCATATCATTCCTATCTAGGCCAGAAAAAAGGCAAGAGTTACTACAACCTGCAACTCCAACGAACAACTGTTGAACAGCTTTTCGTCAAACCTACCAAAACCCATTTCTTCGGACACTAAGACAGAATGCCGTCCTTGTTGACTCGCCTTCGCAACGCGGTTCATGTTCAAGTCTTCGTCGGTAGGCATGCACGTCGTGCCGCAGCTGAAACCCTTCAAACTAATGTGGACCGTCGCCAACAGGTAATGTCCGTCTATGCTCCCGAGCATCCTGCTCTGCAATCTCTGTGCAGCGATGGCAATGACGGCGCATGGTGGTGCGACCACTGTGGTCAACAGAACCACTTGAAGCTCCAGAAAGGTAAGCATGTTTTCGGTCGCTTGGAGTGCGCTCGATGCGACCACATCTTCACTTCGAAGGACGTGTCGACTAATGTACTTGGCCGTGAGGTCAAGCGCGACAAACGCCATTTCCACTTTGCCCTAGTCCCTGTAGGCAATTCTTGCGGCGTGGTGTGCCCAGGATGTGGTCAAACTCATCGTGGAAAGGAGCAGCGCGATTGGGCCCTACCTGGGTACACCACGTTCAGCTTCGGTCAAGTTTGGTGCCACTGCGGTCGGCGGGGTGGTGGCATGTGCCACCCTTCGTGGCATCGATTCAGCATCGGATCGTGCCGTGACTGGCACCTTGACCAGATGCGTGCAGAGAACCGGGCGATGGAGGAGCGTCTGGAGCGGCGATTTCAGCAGCACCGCCATGCCTAGAACGTACACATATAGCTTACACGTGACATTTTGACAAGAGGCATTTGGTGAGTAAGGAGTAAGAAAGAGCTGAGTGCCTGAACTTGTTCGCTTCGTAGAAGAAAACATTGCGTTTCTACTGCGAGCTTACTTGACGAAGTCTTACGTCCCAGTTTCGACAGTGTTAGTCTTGAATCCTTCCATATTTGTGATTCAATAAGTATAGTTTTCCTTGTGTTTAAGTGTAGACTTATAATCTAATTCTTTGCAATTCAACCAACGTTTAAGAACTTTGGTCATGATTGTAGCCATATCTCGTGAATTTTTCAGGAGTGACATTGCTACCCAATTTGACGATCAGAATTTCCTCCTTTGGACGTTATTTGAACAATAACATGCGAGGAATAGCGAGTGTTTTCCAAAAGTGAGCACCGGGAGTAGAAACGTCACTGGCGAAAAGCAAAGATGATTCTGCGCTATTCTGGAAAGTAAATCGAGTGCTGTCACATCTGCTTATATATCAGAGGGACTGATGAAGCTAGGTCGAGTATAGGGATTAGCCAGTCCCAGGGAAAGCAGCGCGTTGCTACTCCGAGCGCGATGGCGGGCACTTAATGCCAGAAAAAGAACAAAAAAAAAGTGTCGGCTACCGTACTCGAACAAAAGGTCAACCCCACCGGGAATCCGATGGGTAACGGCCAAACTCTAAGGTTTACACCCGTTCACGCTAAGGAAAGAGAACTCACCTGAACCGCGCCGAAGGTGACCAGGTACCGCCGAAACCCTGATCACCTTCGACAAACTTGGACGTTTTCAACCAGTTTATATACCTGATAAAAAAGATGATGTAGGATATTTTGAAAGTTTTAGTGAGTGACGGCAAGCGATGTGGGTGGGGTGAGTGAAGGTAAACAACCGGCGAGGCAGTGATGGGCAGGCACGGAAGGCAGGAGCTCGGCCAGTGTCGTGCACAAGAACACGATTTCCTGCAGCCCACAGATTGCCGAGGCACATTTCCATATCCCAATATCTAACGCGTTCTACCAACGACCCAGAGCACCCCGCGAACGTTCATGTTCCCCAAAACGCACAGCGCAGACTACAACTCGAACCCTGCCTATCGCAGTATATCTTCCCCAGCATATGATCAGCGAATTCATTCACGGAGGAATTGCCCCGCAAGCAGAAGCGTCACCCGCTTCGTGAGAGCTCACCTATCCTGGGAGTGCCTTCTCGTAACTTGGCATCAAATACTGAAGCGCTACGATACCACGAGGGCCTCATCCTCACCCACTCGACGAAATGTATTCCAATCTGTCGCAGGATAATTGCTCAGCGCCTCGGAGCACTTTCATGTCAACGGATAGCTAGCCTAGTAGGGCTTATCAGCACATCAGCTTCCGCAACTGCTTCTCCTAGATGACATTAATTGAATTACAGCTAACAATTTGTAGAAACGCTTAACCAGTCTCCGCCATCCCCGATTAACGGCCGATCCACCGAGTACCCAATCCTACGACCCCTGAACGACTCCCCGCATACCGCTACCCTTCGAGCCTCCGGGGCAAAATAATCAGAAGATCTATAGCCCACAGCGCTTTCAGAGCATCATGCGGTAGAGGAGGATACCGAAGAAGGAGTGGCAGCGCCATAACCTGGAGCTCAGTCTGCGTCGCTGGAGGTATACTCCTCACCACAAGCTTCTTGTCTGTAGCGGTATTGAGGCTTTGAGGAGCCCTACCTCCTCCAGTACGGAGAACAGAACTCAGCAAGCGCCCGACTGTGCTCGAGCCTGCTCAGCGCCTGTACGATGGGAGCCAGTATAATACCAGCTGCAGCATTACATTCCTCTTCTTCGACAGGTATAGCAGCGACAACTGCTCCGTCGCACTTCCAAAGAGACAGTCGCACGATCCATACTGGCTTGGGAACAGGCAGAACGGAATGTTAGCCGACGATTCATTCAACAACGAAGCCATCATTCGGATACTTTAGCATTCATGTTGCACCAAGGGCATCAGGCGCTGCGTCTCTCACGCCGGGTTGTTTCTTGAGCGGCACACTTTGATGATCTTGTGTCTCCTTCTACGAAGCAGCTTTGAGTGACTCGAGGTCCATTGGCACAGAGCCCAGCTCGTTGGTATCTCGAGCGACGGATTGCGATTCAATCTGTCTAGTCTGTTGTACAGTGTCATGTATCATAAAGCATGGCAAAGAAGGTATTGTAGCCGTTGATAAACCACTCAAAACATTTCTACCTTTTACATGTCTTGCGTGGTCTGTCGTTGAATCAAGTTTCTTCATATCCCTTGCTTCGACTGTGTTCGGCCTGCCATTATGGCACAGTGCCACATGTAAAGGCTCGAATGCCAATAGGAGAAATCTACCTACCCAATGGCATTATGATTATTTCATGTTTCACAAAGTTGCCATGTGTTGCATCATGCGTAGTAAACCTATTATGATGTGGCAAGGAAGAAGCACCCAGTACTATATGATATCTGACCATGCGTATAAGGTGACCCTCTCAGAATGACCAAAATTGCGACCTGCGCCCTCTTCAAAGTGGCAGTCAACAACACTGAGGGTAGATCTAACGAAAATGAGCTCCTAATATGTGCCTACAGATCCTTCTTTCCGGTACCTCCAGTGTCAAGGACTTGTCCAGGGGCCGAAGCAGTCTAGCACGTTCGCTGAGGAGGCGTACCATCTCTGGTCACTGCACTGCTCGAGCTCCTTACCGTCCGTCTCGGAGCAGCCCACGTCAAGTTAAGCAAATGGATCAAGCTCCTTCCTCCGTGCAACAGCTCCAAAATATGTAATCCCGGGGATCCCAATTGCACGGTGTGCTGTATTCTTGCCTTTGCCGCCATGAGGGTCTTAATACACATCGTTTGGTCAACAGCCTCTTGGATACATGGGATTATGGACGCTGTAGGCTTCCCTGATTGTTCTATGGCGATATTAGGGCAATTAGCAATCACTACCTATAATCAAGCAATTAGATAAGGCATATATAAGCCCTCTCCGCCTCTCATAAATCCTTGTTTCTATAGTCACATTAGCACGTATACTAATAGTTTCAATTACCTACTTTCCCTCCCTAGGTCATCTTACTCATTCTTTCTACATATATAGACTACTTACGAATATTTCGTCCTTTCTCTACATTTAGTCCTTTGTATATCTTTTGGCCAGCTCTTTTACTTAGGTGCATAGGTGTAAGCCTACAAAGGCAGATCATTGACGTACCTCGCAAAGGCAGCCTGCACCCCGGCAATGCAAGCTAATCCAGATGAAGCTCTCCCTACGCGACGAGGTGACGACGTGGAATATGTGTAGCTACTGGACAACCAAAATCCTGGGCCAGGGAATGCTACTCGACTGTATACCCGCGGTGCAACCAACTTCCTCGCTATGAAGATCAAAAGTTTCGTCTGTCTCGATTGTGGTCTGAGCTGGAGGGCTGAGGCTGTCTCCTATCACCAGTTGCGCCTGAGCTTCCCCGCGGTTTAGTTCAAGCGAATGTGCTGCGGTTGCGCCCACGTTTCGAACTCTTCGGCATGGCTAGACTGGGGGGCCGAATTGATCGTCACGGTCGTACTGTTTGGAGCGTGTGGATCGGGCGTTGCGCGGCGACATATAGAGGACGATAACATCTAAACCTGTACGAGGTCAGTCGAGGAAAGTACCTATGGGAGGTATACTTCAGGTAAGTCGTCACCTACATTACCTACCGCCTATGACGTGGAAGTTGAGTTCCAATTAGGACCTAGCGTACACACCAATGTTAGGTATAAAAAGCCTGCCGCCGCCCTCTTCGTGATACTTCTTTACACTCTCTCCACACCACCGCTGCTATCAACCTGATACAATGTAAGCACAGCGCGATTCTAATGCCATATCGAGCCGCACAGCTAACTTGAAACAAGAGCAAACATGGGCGGACCTAGCAAGAAGACGATCGCCGCGCAGCAGCAGCCCCTGGACCAGCGCCAGGTCTCTGCATCCGAGGACCACGAGTCAGTCTCCTCTGACTCCAATACCCTCGTGCCCCCTTCGCCGCCTCTTGAAGCAGGTGTGGCACTCGGGAGTGTAGAGACATGGAGCCCCGAGTGGGACTATCATGGCCAGGATGCCGACACCGCTTCCGGTGGCTTTGTCGGCTTTCTCACTTTGATCGGCCCCGTTGCGGCTCCACCGACGAAGCTGTTGCGCTTCGTTTTGGCAGACGGCTTGGAGAGCAGCGGTGTGCTCGAATTTCTTGACATTAATCTTGATAACCCTAGCGCTGGTCAGTCTCTGCCGTAACCCCTCGCTTGATAGACGTTCTGATATCGCGATAGCCACTCAGCAACCCCTTACGGACCTCCAGCACTCCGCGCGTGCTATCCTCTGTCACGCTATTGACAACCAGCGTCGCGGTCTGTCCGCCTCCAGCCGTCTCGAAGCAACTGACATCTACCTGAAGCCGGTGCTTGACGCGTACATCAAGCTTCTGTCTGCTTGCAAGGACGTGGAATGCATCGAGATGCCGTTGAAGTGGGCTTGCGTTTTCCGAGCGGAGGACGTGTTCCCAAAGGTGGGCATGAACGATGTTGAGAATTTGGATGTGTTTCCGGTGGAGATGACGGCGCGCTGGGGTCAGCTTCCTGAACCCGACGAGCGTAGTCTACAGCGAGAGTAGGGAGTGAGCAGCCGGGCTGGAAGAGCGGGGTTCCTACGTGGAAGCCAATGGCCGACGGTCGGTGCATGAAATTGTCCTGAGCGACTGGAAGGCGAAGTTTGTTTACGGCTGGCGCGTCAGCATCTGACTGGTAGAGGAATCGTGAGACCATCCACGATCAAGATCTCTATATAGATGCAATACACGAATACACTTGACAGTGTGCCTGTTCTATCTAGGTCTATCTTGATTCTCGTGCTGCGATTGTGCGAAAGCCCCAGCCGACATTGAGCGTCCGCGCCCACCACAACTGCCAGCAGGGCTTGACAACCAATCACAGCCTCCTTCACCTCAATCCCATGCCCCCGGAGAGACGGGGCACTGTCTCCGAATCAAGTCACGTTACTTTTAGCGCCTTGGCTCACTAGCGGGTTCCGAGATTCTATATCAAGCTGTTTTCTCCCTGCCTTGGATTCCTCTTCAGCAAGTTTCATAGTTTCACAATTGGATCTGGTCGGGGGCGCTGGAGCTCAAGCATCCCAGCGCCCACATGGAGCTCACTGCATTGCACACTGCAGATGGGTACTATGGGGAGATCGGTCTTCGGATCGGTTCTAGCTCCGGCATAATTTTTGGTTTTGCTCTCTCATCTTTTTCATTAAGCTCAATGGCGCTGCCATTGACTTGAGGAAGAAGCTCCTTGTGTTGCATTGTCACTCGGTAGACGTAGTACGTTTGATGTAAACAGTGAAATCTCATTCTGTGCTATATACTGTCTTCGCCCAGGCACAACATGCCCAACCACCCGCACCGTTACCATGTATCCTAGGGGCAACTCGGATCACACTATGCTGTCTGAGGGTCGCTGGCTGAGGAAGATTTGCTGATGCGCTGCGATCGTATCTTCGGCTGGTGGCTGGTTTGTGTGGTAGTTGAGGAGCTCGGCGAAGGCTGTGGACGGCGGATGCGGTGGGATGGCGATGGTGAGGGATTCGTGGGAGAAGTAGTCTTGGACATCAACGTCAGTCTACCGCTATGGCAACAGAGGTTGTGATCATACCTTCAAGGAGATCGAAAGAAGTCGCGGTGCCACGCGTATGCACTGTGTGAATGGGATTGGCATGGAGCGCCATTTGGAGGATGTGTGGAAGAGCGAAGAGGAAATGCCACACGTATGCGAGGTAGCAGACGATACGGTCAATGGAGCTCATGATCGTGACGCTTGCGAATGGTGTTCGTCCTAGTACTGCGGGTGCGCAGATAGGATGGGAGCACTTTGTTTACCTCTGCAAACGGCTCTGGGGACGCTTCACGCGACAGTGAGAGCGCGCTCGTGAAGCCACAACAACAACATCTTGCTCAAGTGCTAAGCAAGGCGCGAGCAGCTCGATGAGAAAGCGCAAGGTCGCATCAGCTGGAGACAATGCAACGCCGGCGACGTGTATCTTTTAAGACAGTAGCTACACTACCTCTGAATGACCCGGCGCACCAACACCAACACACGACAACGCATACAGCCGCGCGATGTAGAACATCTTGACTTATGTCTGTTGCGAGGGCATCTCTACTTTACTTTAGATTGACACGAACACACCCCACTTCAAGACACTGTCCCTCCAACCATTGCCTCACATAACAACAATCCGATCTTCCTCAAGTGCTCAGCGGCGCTGAAGCAGCTTAATGAAAAAAGGTGGTCGCGTCAGCCAGAGGCAGTGCAGTCTGTAGATTGAGGTCAGTAAAAGAAGCGAAGACTTGAGTGTGGAACTTACACTGGCGACACTGTGGTCTCAACTATGAGCAAGCCCAGTGAGAGGAAACCCGGAGTGAAAAATAGGAAAGAACTAACAAGTACCCGTAGGCACCTTGTCGGAGTTCAATCCGACAACGAACTGTGCTTCAGTTCATCCTAGCCAAAAGGCAAAGAGAGCTAAGGAGAGAAGGAGGGGACGCGGGGCGAGGCAGCCTTTTATGGGTCCGACGGCGCCAAGCGTCACGTGCTGGATCAACCTGGAGTAGCTGGATCAAAGCGACTTTGAATCAGAGGCGCCCTCAAGCGAGCTTAAGCGAGGTGAAGCGCTCGAAGCTTCCATGTGAACGATGCAATGGCGACTCTGTGAATGAGAGCGGTGTCCTTGAGCTAGCCTGTGATGCCAGCTTGGAACATCTTTACAAGAATGCGAGGCCTCTAGCATGTACAAAACATGCTCGTGAGACGGGCAAGTGGTCTCGGTCCACTTTATTGACCTTGAATCTCTTCTGTCCCATCAACACCGCTCGGTTCATTTCTGTCTCGTGCCTACATAACTGCCCAGAAATGGTGGGAATATGCGCGTTTGGGAGCACCTTACGCGGAGACCGTGACAGCGTGCTAGATTTTGTACCCATATAGCTTCTCAGCTTGAATAGGAACGGTAGTGTTGGTTGAGTTTCACTTGTACATAGGTTCCCTTTCACTGCGCCTTTCTATGAGCCACAAAGTGTTCGTTCTCACATGAAATGTATACAGGCTAACTCTGGGCTATCATTTAGAGCTTTCCCCAGCAATCATAGTGATCAATCTGGTGATGTCGCTTCATGGCGCTCCCGCGCTGTCAACCCATCACGTGACCATGCCGAGCGCCCTTTTCGAAAGACTGGCCGCAAGGTACTCTGAGGGGATGCTGAGGTAGTGTCGACTACAAGTATCGTCGGCGAACCTCTGGATAGCAACTATATGCGGCTCCGAATCAAATCTATCATAAGCCACTTGGTCATCAATCGCTGGCCGGAGTTATGAGACTGGTCGTTTTACTTACGGAGTCACTGTAAGAGGTCTCGCAATACCAAGCACAGTGCGTGAGGTCCGGAGAAAGCCATGTAGAGTTTCCCGAAGAATCGCCAGGAGAGACGCCATCTTGTGACCTCACGTTCATATTTGCGAAGGTCACCAGGCTCTCTTTGCATGATCCAATGATTGCTTGATTGCGCTGCGGAACAAGCAGAACATACTTACGTATATATATTCTTCCCTGCATGGCACTTCCTGGCCACCCGCAAGCTCCTTTTGCGGTTTATATAGTCCTACATACAAAAAGGCGAGCCAAGTGGTCCGGTGTAGCTGCGTGGCGCGAAAGCAAGGTATTTCTCTGTGGTGAAGGTCACCTTGCCTCACGCGTGTTCTGTTCTCGCGTCAAGAACAACAAATCTCCCGAGACGCTGCCGCGAACACGGCACGCCCCTCAAAATCTTCAACCCAATTCTTCTGTCGATAAAGCACCCCACGTCACCCACTTCCAGCGTACTAAAAGCCTCCGCTTGCGCTCACGCTCGCCACCAAACAACGCACACAGCGCTTGAGAATTTCAAGTCAACATCAGGCAACCGCAGGCACACAACCCTCCGTCCGTAAGTATTGTACCGAGCACCATCAGTATACAGTTGACCTTACGCTTACACCTGCTTCTCGATTCACAGCGCTGAATCTCACGCTCACACTCAGAAGATGTCAGCCATGAACTTCACGGATGATATCCCATCACAGTATCCGAACGGTGATGCGCCGAACTTCGTTGACTTCGTCAATGGAGTATACGCAAGCGCCACCACAGCCAAGGAAGTCAAGCACGTTGACTTCACCCCTTTCCCCAACGAGATCGCTCCCATCAGCTCTCTGCTCGTGCATTTGACATGGGACACCACCATGAATCCTGCGACCGTCCAGCCAGTCTACGACAGCGGCTTGAGCGAGGCTGCTCTGGAAGGGCTGAAAGACAACGGCTTCGACGAGTGGCTCGTCTACGCCTTGCAGAAGGCACATCAGGTTGGGGAAGAGATCAGCCTGGACAACATTCCAGAGAACGAACTCCTCCTGCTGCATGTCTACGCTATTACGCCTTGCAACAAAATCACCATGCTCACAGTGCCGAGCCAATGGTATGCACACACAGGCGAAACGTTCAAGGAGGAACTGAGAATGTGTCTTCCTGAGCTAGACGTAGGTCTTCGTGAGAGTAACGAGAATCGCACCTCGGTGCGCATCGGGGGTCCTCAATCCCAGACCGTTCCAACCTCAGCCGACCCCCTCCAGTCTGCCGACGAAGCCCTCCAGAAGAAGCCGCGTTGCTTGAAGTGCAAGGAAAAGAAGAAGAGTTGCAATCGCGAGCGGCCGTGTGAACGATGCGCAAAAGTCGGCCTCGGCTTCAATGACTGCATCCCGGAAGACGAGAGCAAGAGCCGCAACGGATTCTACGGCGGCAGGCATACGAAAGGTGCCAGCAAGAAGAGCCAGAACGTGGAACTGGAACAGGCTGTCGCTGACGGGAACGGGGCAGATGCCACTGGTAAGTGCTACGAAGGCTATTCTTCAATGTGTTTTGGGCGCACCTGATATTGCGATATCAATCTGTTTTCTCTGTTTCCATATTCCATCTCCTTCTAACTTATTATATCAAGGTCACGCGCCTGGAAACGAATCCGTTGCCGATACCGAGAACCTCGCAGACGACGCAGACGACGCGGCGGCAGACGACCACGACGGAAGCATGTCCTTCTTCGAGCAAGTCAACGAATACCTGGGTGATATGAACGCCATGGAGGGTTTCTTGGAGTTGTACGGAGAATACTTCTGGGGCTATAGGGATTTCGAAGACGTGCTCAACGCAGCGACAAGGTTCCTTGACAGGCAGAGTGAGCTGTTTGCTGAGTTTCAGGGCTATCTCCGAGGCGAGGAAGATATCCAGGAGCTCAACTGGGCTTACGAGAATTTCCTCATCGAGTACACCAAGGAGGAAGAGCATGTGGAGCATGAAGGCGATGGCTTGGATGACCTCTTCGAAGATGCAGCTGATGAAGGCAACCGGCTCAATCAGATTTTTTGAGATGCATCTTGAAGCTGCCGGTCGAGCGGATAATGATAAGGTTCCGTGCAAGACGATCGTCGGATTTTGACTGTGTCAAGAAGAGGCAAGCATCCCTTGACCCCTTCCATCGGACGTGTGAAGCAGTTGATGGTAGCGACAATCAGTGAATTAATTACGATATCTTTGCGGCTTCGCTTTCCTTTCTATAACTGAAGTAGTGGTCCATTGCGGCATTCGCGTGCCTGGACGAATCCTCTTTCAAATACCTTTTACATTCAATGAGCTGCCCTTCCCGGTTCTCTGATCCTGTGGCTGGTTACTGTGTGTTTCCCTCCTCTATTAAAAAGTATCTCCAGCCTCTAGGATCTTGGTCAATGAGTCAGGTATACTGAACCTTATTTTTGGCAGTCTCGCCAAAGAGCTCTTATTTGCTATGAGTTATGTAAAACATGCACTCTTGGGAAGGCCAACACGTGAGAATTTACGCTTGAGGGAAAACAGCTACAAAACTCAACCACACAACATTTACGTGCGGAGTAGGTCTTTCCGAATACGTTTTTCCGAACCGCACCCGTTCACCGGATTCTAGAGCAGGCTGTTGTTGTTCTCGCCGCTGTCTATACACTTCACAACACGATTCTTCCCGCCACCTATACGCGACCCACCGTCACCAGATCTCAGTCCATCATCTGACACTACCACGCGTAGCAGCCATGAAGTTCCCAAAGAGGAAGAAGCGCGGCCCGATATCTGCACATACTGCGGCAACCACCCCGATCGGACTATCACCAGCCCTCTCTACCGTTCGAAGCATCGTGGAACATATGACGCCCGTTAGTGACACCACAAAGCCCAAGCTGAGGCGCAAGCGCAAGATCGAGAACCTGCATCTAGAGAGCGTCATTGATGCGGAGCTTACCCGTGAGTCTACAAGACGTCGCTCGTGTCCAAGACTGACAGTTTGGTAGAAATCGATCGCGTAACCGGACATGTGGTCGCGATCCCGCTCGGGCGAGCGCGAGCTCTATCCGCTCCTGTGATCATCATCACCCCGCCGTCGCCGGAGAAGGATGACCCTCTTGACAAGGCTGGTTGCAAGCTTGCCAGGACCGACACGATGGACACGCCGCCTAGGTATACTTCCTCCACACCGGTAGAGGTAGAAATTTGCTGAATTTCAACAGGTCGCTTTCTCTCGGAGATCTGAGCTTGATCGCAACTGCAGCTGGTCGCGCTCTACTCAGCGTCATCCCATACTGGTGGACGCCTGCGGTATGGTCGATCGTCTTTTCCTCATCAACGAAGTAGGCTAACAACCCTTTCAGGTAGAAGCCCAGGAGCCATCTGAACAGAATGGCGGTCTCGTCGAGCAAGACCTCGCCGAAGAGTTTACCCTCATCTGATTCACTCGGTTGTCTGCAACTAGGCAGACTCTTGGTCGGTTGCAGCGCGGCCAGCCTGACTCGACTGCTGGAAGCCTGTACCATCGCTACCGAATGTATGAATCAGCCTTCTTGTGCTATGATTTGGCAATGTTGTTCTGCCACGGGTGTTTGCTGGTCACGATTTGTGCATTATTATTGTAGGAACGATGTGATGATCATTCATATCGTTTGTCACGATAGTGATGGCATGGAGATTTCATAGCACAACAGTCTATCAACAATGCTAGGAGCATATACAGTTCTGATCTGAGAAATTTGTGAAAATATTCATGATGGGGCAATTGCCTTCTGAACCTACCTCAGGCGACTCGTCAAAGCTTGTATTAGTAAATTCACTTTTGCCATGCTGCGCACGAGACAACGTCCGCCAACTTTCCACACACCGTTTTCGGATCACAAACGCTCTGTGCTGGCGCCCTCGTCTTATCCAATCCACCACAAGGCCAGAGCACGCGCAGCTCCAACCAACGACCCTCTACCGTAAACAGCACGTCTTCTACCCGGAGCGACACAACATCAGCGGAAAACCTTCGGGAAGCCGCTCAAAACAAGCCCACAGCTATGTCAACCGCTGCCCTCACACCCGACGAATTGAACGGAACCAGTCCCATATTCCAGGTCTCTCCTCAGGAGAACCGCGTACTTGTTGCACCAACGTATGAGAGGCTGGGCTTGAACAACTTCCGATTCCTCTTCTGTTGCTGGCAGATGTCAAGCGCTCCCCCAATCATTACAAAGCCAGTCGCGTCACCAACCGCATCCTCGACCGCCGCTCTGACTGCAGTCCCAACGCCGCCCGGGGAGCTCGACGGTACCAATCCTATATTCCACATCTCCCCGCAAGACTTCATAACTCTTGCGCCTCCAACCGTTCATCGATCCCACGCTGGCCTGCGGATCAATCATCTACAACATGACCAGGAACACCAAGCCCTGAGCTCTGCTCTCGTGGGTCATGCCTACGACGGGCTTGATTATACACGTTTGTTATCCAGCCTTGAACGACAGCACATGACTGACTCTGTAATAGAGACCTACTACTCTTCTGCCGGTACCAGGACAGTCACCGATCCTCTCAACACCGTGAGACAGACCCGCATCGCTCCCATCCCCGAAGCCGCCGAGCACCATCCTCCGCTCGCACCTATACGTCCTCCAACCTCGCCCTTCCTACGCTGGACTCAGCAGATTCCAGACCCCGTTCCCGTGCGCAACCTTCCCGTCATAACGGTCTCGCCGCCCCGAGGAGAACCACGCGCTGCCTTCCTCGAGACTGACGATATCCAGGGCAGAATGGCTACCGCGCCGTACTTGAGACCGCGCCGATGGTAGAGAAGACGAGGGAGCAAGCGGTAGTTGATGTTAGGAGCTTGGTGGATACTATACACAAGTTGAAGGCTTCTAGGGACTACATGAAGGAGCTAGCGTTTGAGCAGAATACGGGTCAGAGCAGGTTCGGTGGATACTGGTGCGAAGACGTAGAACTAGGGGCTAGACGGATGGCAGGAGAGAATAGCTGGGAGCAATACACACGGAATGATACAGAGGGACAAGCAGGACAAGGTTGTGGAAAGACATCAGGATGGAGCCAGTATGAACATGAGTTACACGAGGTCATCCCATTCAGAGGGCTCAGCCTAGACTATCTCTTCTACAAGCACTGACTATAGTAGTCATTGGCCTTTGTGCACGTGCTTCCCGCCTCACACTGCGTAGGACCCGTCCACCCATTCCCACCGCACTGTCCCCACTTCGGCACCGTGCCACTCGCCGCAGAACTCGTTGCTGGAGCTGCCGTAGTAGTCGTCTTCGTCGCGGTCGCGGTGGCGGTCGCAGTAGGGGTCGTACCCGTGCTATGCCTGCTAAGCATGGACACCCATACCACCTTATCAAGGCTTTACTTACCCAGTCCCCCAAGCATTAAGAATAGCGTTATACACCTCTGTCTTCTTAACCAAGTTCTCGTCCCATGGCAACGCAGCACCTTGGCCGGAGAATGTAGAAGGAATCCAGGAGTACTTGTCCGTGTAGTCCCAGATGGTGACACCTACGCATCGAGTCACAGCCTTGCAGCCCCCAATCACGGTGGCGTAGTCCTTCGCTTGCTGCGTGACGGCAGCGGCGGTAGCAGGTGTGGTAGTACGGATGTCGAGCTCGGTGATGGCGACGTCGACGCCCAAGGCGGTGAAGGCATTCATATTGGCTGTCCAGGCGGAGACAGATTCGGAGCCGGTGGATCCGACGATGAGATGGGCTTGCATGCCGACGCCATCGATCTTGGCGCCATAGGCTTTGACGAGCTTGACGATGTTCTGGGCGGCGGTGGATTTGGAACCGGCTGCTTCAATGTTGTAGTCGTTGTAGTAGAGCTTTGCACTGGGGTCGGCGGCAGCGGCTGCAGCGAAGGCAATAGGGATGTATGCTGGGCCGATGGTGGTGTAGAAGACGTTGGTGCGGTAGGTTCCGTCCTCGTTGAGCGCTTCGTTGACCACGTCCCAGTGGAGGCACTTGCCCTTGTAGTGTGTTACCTCGTTAGTGATGTGGTTCTGGAGGATGCTAATCAGGGTGGAGTTGTCGAAGCCACCATTGGTGACCCAGCTTGGCAATTGATTGTACCATACAAGGGTATGGCAACGGAGGAGTTGTCCGTTCTTTGCAGCAAGATCTGCAATAACGTCTCCTTTCGTATAGGAGAAGGTACCGCGAGATGGTTCAATGGTGTCCCATTTCATTGAGTTACCGGGTGTGATCTGTCCGAAATCTGCGGTGTTGCTGAGGCCGGCAAGGTAAGCTGTATCTGAAAGCTCGGGGTTGTCAGTTGCGCTGCCGAAGTACTGCTTGCCTGCCGCAACGGCACGTGTATTAAGACCATCTGCTGCTCGGGGTCTATCAGTCGTCAGCGCTTTCCTACGGTACCAGAAAGATGGTACATACTCTACCGGGGATCCGGTCACACCGAGAGCAGCGAGCAGGACTGTGAGTGCGGTAGGGATCATTATGCCAACGGACTCCAAATGATTCAAGCAACACAATGAAAATGAATTGTATGAGCCAAGCTCTTTATACCATTCAGCTATCCACTTCCTGCTGTACAGGGAGACGCCACCACAAGCCTTCATCCCATCCTCGTGATCCCTAGCTCTTGCCCAGCGCTGCCTTTCCTCACGCTCCACTCCGTCTAAAAGCATCGTAGTGGGCGGTCGACGACCCGGTTTTCACATCGGAGGATTGTGTTTGCGGCTAGCACGAATTCTCATTCCCGGAACGTGTTGGTGGTTAATCTGGGAAAGATTGTCAGTGCCGGTGGTCGTAAATTACTCCCCGGATCCAGGGCCGCGCAATATATTCGAAGCAGGCAATTTTCCGTCCGCTGGAGGACCAGAGGCACCATAGACCTCTTAGACGCTTTGTACGAGATCCGACGAAGCTGGAGTCCATCGCAGCAAGAAGCTCGATGTTTGGGAGAATGAGTGAGTTCCTAATGGAGGATGCGGTGGGCAGAATCGCAGTGGATGTGGTCTGCGCGAGTCAGGCACGATCGGTCGCGCCTCGGCACTTGGACCATTTTGCGGGGAAGCTCGAGATCCACGGCCCAGATCCATTTGATCACAATTCCCACCGGCGCGATCTCTCTTCCGCTATTGCAAAGAAGCGCCCTGCGCTGGGCTATTCACGCGTCTTACGCGGCCCTCGATACCTTTCCGCGGCTCTTCTCCTACCGGCGGTCCAGCCGCCAGGATCGCAGGGCAACCGCATCCACGGTTGGGAGCATGCATACCGCTAAATTGAGCAGTACGCGAACACCGGAATGTAGTCAGGCGCAGCAGCAGGTCGCTATTCCAGCCCAACATATACGAAAGCTCGCAGGTGCTTCTCGCTCGCCGTCCCCTCTCACCACGCTTGAGCGGGTACCTTCGAATTGATGCCGCAATACCGGTAACACTTCACGGGGCATCGGGCCGCTCTATGGACACAGCTGGTCTTTACACACGCACCAGGTACTTGCCTTTATCATAGGGCGTTCGAAGGAGAGTACACTTGGAAACTCAGGGGAACCGCTGCCGGGTTTTTGCTATGTCAAGGTTCATCAACCATGGCATTAGTGATGGGCAGAAATAGGTGGCCAGGAAATCAAATCTTTTATCAAGTCACGATTCGATCTACAAAAGCACAATGAGCCTTCAATGGCCGGTCTCTAATTTCCAGTTCAAGATGGTAACGGTGTTTCGGATCATACCATTCAGTACATTGTTAGAAGTTTCCAGAACATCGACAGAATGCCCAGCTCCAGAACAGACAAAGAACCCTACTTCCAATACTGTGCTGTTGTGGAATCCAATGTTGTTGGGTGTGCATTCTTCATTTGGCACACGCGGGACGCCACTAACACGTGGGAGATAGATTGCCGTTTCATTTACCCGACCGAGGCCACCTAGCCAGACTCGCTTCGGGAGACAACAAAACCTACCTTATACCATCCAGCTCATGTTCTACCTGGATGTCGCAATCCAATGCAAGATTCGTAATCGTTCTCATGACTATACATCCATTCACGCACCAACGGAAGCGTCTAACTAGTCTTCTCCGCATCTAGGTCTCCCATTCGTCCTCCCAATGTTTTCTTGACCAGCCTAGCGATTGGATATCTCCTACCTGAGTTTCGACATGGCCTCGATTATTGAAAATCGTAGCACATACGAAGAAGTACCTGATCTGGCCAAGAAGTTCATCAACGAAGCACCGGTCGAGACAGGCCAACGGCCAAAGTCTAAAGTGTCACGGGACACCCTAGTCCGGACCCACCAACGGCATCTCAAGCTTCTAAGCGAAGGTAGCGTGCCCATCCGCAGCTTAATCTTACCCAAGCCGTATCCTCCAGCACGCGGCTCGATACATACATCAAGGAAGACGGTAAGCATCAACGCCGCTTCGTACACTTGCTGCTCACATTACCCCAGGTCCATCTTGGCGATTTGCAAATAGACAGCAGAGACCGAGATGCAGTTCTCCTACTTCGGACTATTACGTCCCCCCTACGTCTGGTCGTCCACAATTACCGTTGCAGAAGATGAGACTGGGGATGTTGCCAGGCTGACTGTTCGCAACCTCGAAGATAATGTCGTTGACCCCATTGTTACTGAAGAATCTATCATCGCTATAAGACAGGCCTGTTGGACCAGGTTGGTGGATGGTGGGTATCACGTTTGTGTCGACCATCCTTCGGACCTCGTACTGCTCGAAGCAGATGACGACCTCGTTCCAGAATCGTGGAGGAATGAGATAGAATCAAATCCAAGCAAGGATGCAGCACAGTGCAAGAAAGACGGCGATATGATGTTTCTGAAGAAGCGCTTCCGTAAGGCTCTGGAGCTGTAAGTACGACACTTGCTCGTTTATGACTCGACCTAACTCACGTGAAGATACACTCAAGGGTTACAACTCAATTATACAGACCCGGACCCCGTTTCCGAAATAGACTTCTACCGCAAGCGCTGCGGTGTCAGCATAGTTCTCCTACGTCTCGATGATGCAGCCAAAGACCTATCAAAAGCAATAGCAACGCACGCACGCTCGACACCTGACCTCTCCTCTTCGGAACTTGCAGACGCTTCCGTTATCGAAGATTGGCTACATAACCGCAGCATCGAAGATCCACTACAGATCTCATCCAAGATTACCCGCCCCTTGAAAGAGCTGGCAGCCAGGATCAAATTTGATATCGGCATCAACCAACCCAGACCTGATTACAATCTGCCAGTGATCTCATCGTATGTAGGTCCATTGACGCTACATGTTGATGCTGGGAATTACATATGCGACGCCGAAGTAAGGAAAGCTGGTTCCCATGGCCGTGGATTGTTTGCGAAGCGTGACTTCAAGGAAGGAGATCTGATCTGTGCTGAGAAAGCCTTCGTACTCCCGGGGTACTTTTTGCAGGATCGCAGTAGTGACTGCTTACTCTACAGTCTGAGCGATGGAACAGCTGCACCAAGGCCAGGTGCATGGCTATTCAAAGAACTGGTGCAGAAGCTGAGGTGGAACCCTAGCTTACGGAAGGAATTCTTCGACCTGGAAGATGGAGGGTACTGGAAGGAGGTCGGATGGGATGTAACTGAGGATGAAGAAATCCCGGTCGACATGTAAGTCTCTTCGGCCACTATCTGTCACTTCACTGACAATGAAACAGCTTCCGTGTAGAATACATTCGCCGCTTCAACTGCTACTCCGCCCCTACCCGTTCGTCAGATCTTCTCAATCAGCCACCAGATTCGAACCCCGAGCTCCGTACTGGCTTCTGGACCCAAGCCTCATACATGAACCATTCGTGTTTGCCGAACACAATAAGAACTTTCATCGGCGATATCAGATTTCTTCGCGCTGTGAGGGACATTGCCGCAGGCGAAGAACTGACGAATCAATATGTTGCGCCGGACATCGATATCACCGAACGGCAGGAGAAGCTCAGGACAATGTGGGGATTCGAATGTGATTGTCAACTCTGTGGCTTAGACGGTAGCATCAGCGAGAACCTGCGAAAGGAACGAATGAAGCAATTTGAGGAGCTGAAGAGCATGGTCATGCAACTAGGCGAGAAAGGCCCGCCCACCATCACCTCGCTGAAGAAGATTGCCCGCGCACTTCGGGAGTTGGAAGCGCTGTACTCCCCTTCCATGTCCGACGAGCTAGGAGGGGAAGACCGTTACGCGACACTACCGCGCCTCGCGCTCGTCCATCCCACGCTCTTCTTGACAGAAGCATGGCGCAGTGTCAAGAACGTGGATCGCACTATCGAGTACGCACTGAAGCTACTGCGGAACTTTGGCATCATCGTCGCGATCGAAGGTAACGAGTTGAACGTGGAGCACAAAGCTGGCTTGGTCAATGTGGAAACTGTTCGTGCGCTGAACTATCTCGCTGAGGCGTACACTTCTCGGGGTGAGGAGCAATTGGCAAAGCAATGTCTTGAGAAGGCGAAGATTTGGTACATAGTTATCACGGGTGCAGAAGTTGGCATGGAGCAGTTCTTTGCAGGATCTTCTTGATGTAGGGTGTAAAGTCTAAAATCAGCTACGCTTTTTCAATCCTGTTGTCCTCCAATTCTATCCGAGACCGTCTATCCCACAATACAAGAGCAAGTGTAAGTCACCCTGTCAAAAGCAGTTGGGGAGTATCGAGAGCCAAAAGAGAGCCATGGTGACTCCTAGGTAGACGTTACAGGAGGTCACAAGCCAACCCAGGCCCGGAACATCCACCAGCACGCAGCTTACGCAGAGTGCAGCAAGTAGGCTCAAGAGATGGTAGAACTCTTCCATATTGTTGTTGTGTCTTGCTTCTGGAAGAGGGAGGAGGTGGGTCGGCTGCGGTACGGTGTCGTAATGCGTGTGGGTATGCGTGAGCGGCGGAGCGTGAATTGCACGTGTTCAGTGCGCGAGCGGAGAGTGTGATGTAGCTACCATAGTATCAGCTGGGTTCAATTGAATCAGCCTCAATGAGGACATACCGGTCGATATTCGAGCATACGCTGAAGAAGAAGTGTTTTTGCTAGCAGTCGAGAATATGGTCAGTCTGGTGGGCGTCCAAAAGGGGTAAAGCGTCACTGAGCGCCTTCCTGGCAACGGGCCCACAAAGATTGACGCAGTATTCCTCTCCTCGTTCACTCAGCTTCTTCCTTTGACTCTTCGGCTTTCTGAAACTTTTACCTCTACTTTGCGTATCTACTTCGCAGTCATCCACCTCAGCAGAACCTCAAGGGCCGGAGCTGCACCTGACAGTAAGCTACCCCCTTCCTTTCCCTCGACAGCAAGCAATCGACTCCTGCATGTTGGGGGTTTCTATCCCAGTCTTTACGCGGCCTCTTTACGTTGACCTGTCTGCCTCACGCTTGGCCTGACGTCCTCGTAGCAGCGCCATGGTCAGCAACTCATCACTGACCAGAGCCAGCAACAGCACTTGATCTGAGGAGATCGCAACCTCTCTTCGTTCGACTGTATTACTGTCTCCTCTATCGTCCCCGGAGCACCATACGGTAGACTTTTTGGTCAATCCAGCGCTCTTGACGACGAGTAGCTCCCTATCTCGAGAGCCGCTGAGCATGCACACTGGTACGTTTCCTTCACTTTCTCTGCCTTTCTCCCGCCGCTCCTGCCTAGCTCATATTTTTTGGGGCTAAACGCGCGTTGCGAGGGCCGTTTGTTTTGATTTTCGCCACTGCCTTCCGCCAGCTTCACTTGGCCAACGCGTCGTCGCCTCGCCCATAAAAACCTCTCTGCCCCGCCTTCCACCTTCCACTCTCCACCTTCCACTCTCCACCTTCCACTCTCCATCTTTTCTACAACTTCTCGCATCTCTCATGGTCAGCTCTCTCTACTCTTTGTCAAGCACGACCTCACTGACACCTCGCCGGCAGTGCTCCTCAGTGGTACGTCACTGACAGTGCCTCTCTTGACCTCGCTGTCGCCGTCGCCGTCGTCGTCGTCACCGCCAGCAGGTTGCGTCGCTTCGCCTTAACAGGCCGTCGCAAGACGTCTTTCGTAAGTATACCCTTCTCTCCTTACCCCACTTCCCTCCATGGGTACAGCCCGTGTCTCTTGAACCTCAGCTCTGCCCTAGTCGCTACTGCTGGGCGACAAGGCGCCTGGCGTGTCAATCTCCTGGGCGCTGCTCTTGTCTGAGCTTTGCCTTCGCGACTTCAGCAGCCTTGACTGACAAGCAACAGGCATCCGCATACTCAGTCACTGGTAAGTATCACTGTCTCACACATCCTCACCGGCATGATGAGATTTTGGTTTTGCCTAGTAGTTACTGCTGGAGAAAACGCGCAACCGCTCTGAGCCATACACATCCGCCTTTTATCGCGCCATTGCCTTCGGCGATTCGACTGACAATGACAGCCAGCTCCATATACTGCTGCTGGCATTCATATTTCATCAAGGCAAGTACTCTCCTTACATGTCGCACTGCACATGATGATACACAACTCACAAACTCTGAAGCTCTCCGTAGCTGATGATGTTCCAACTCTTCAACCCGAACTGAGGTTCTCATCTTCCCTGCTCACTGCCACTGTCTCTTTGAACAACCGCTAACCAGACCATAGATCTTCGCATTGCTCAGGTGGGTACATGATCTTCTCTCCCCTTACCTCTACACGCATGAATGAAAACACCATCCTAGACGGCCTCTGAATAGTTCATGCTAGACAACGATGGAGGACGGCATACTGAGAGCGTCACATATTCCCTACTCACCACCATCGAATCTTCGACCAGCCGCTGACCAGACTACAGATGCATTCAGGCCATAGATGGATTGTATCGCTTAGGTGAGTACACGATTTCTTCTTCGCGCACGCATGAATGAAAACACCATCCTAGACGGCCACTGAATAGTTCATGCTGGACAACGATGGGGCTGGTAGGTAGGACAGCTGCAATCTGATAGCGTTATATCTTCCCTGCTCACAGCCACCCGCTTTTCGAACAGCTGCTGACTAGAATATAGACACGTTCATACCATAGATCCCTGGCATTGCTTAGGTGAGTACATGATCTTCTCTCCCCTTACCTCTACACGCATGAATGAAAACACCATCCTAAACGGCCACTGACTAGTTCATGCTGGACAACGATGGAGCTGGTCCAGAAGGACGGCATACTGAGAGCATCACATCTCAAACGACTCACAATTTCGCTATGTTTTGGGACATTGTTGACTTGACCGCCTAGAACCATCCACGCTCGCCCCCCGACGATGCGCTGCCAACGTTTCCTCACCCAAGAGTCAGCCGCCATCATGGCGCCTTGTCTCACAATCTTGGTAAGTCCAGCAGCTACCTATGGCCTTGGCCAGCGAAAGCGTCTACACTTCAACCCCATAGTGTTGGCGTCATATGCTGGCCATATATCAACATGCAACCTGGGCTCCGACGAATTTCGGCGTAGGGGTGACGGTCCCTTTGACGTGCGCACTAGGCCCGAGCCTTAAGCTCGCGAAGAGGAACCAGGCTGCGACATACCCTCTGCCATACGTACCAACCGCTTCTACGCGTGCTGACTCGGACACAGTTTTCCAGACCCAGACCCGACTTTCTATCCTTCTTTACCCTTCATGGTAGGTCCAGCAGCTGCCTATGGCATCTGAGTACCCCTTTCCTTTCCCTCGCCGCTACCCCTGCCCATTGCCCTTCCCCTGCCCCTGCTCTCTGCCATACGTACGAACAACCGATTGGTTTGCTGACTGGACCGTAGTGCAAATTGAACCACTCTCTGGCCGCGGTACCACGAACGTTTCACGACCTCGCGCCTCGCGTTGCGAGCAGGATCGGATCTTGGTAAGTCCTCAGCGCTCTCTTTCCGACACAACTCCTTCTCTTCCAGGGTGCAAAAGGCAGCCGGCACATGAAGAACCCACTTGTGCTGGTAGCGCAGCTGCAACCCGAGATCAAACCAGCCCTCCGCGATACTGTTCAGCCATTGCACAAAGGCTATTGTCTGCTTCCTTTCCCCTATCCGTTCCCCCTGTCCAGTTCTCCTGCCCATATCTCTCAGCAGTCAATCCGGAGGGTGTAGGCTGAGTGTCAACGCGCCTTCATACCCTCTCCCATGGTTGAAGGACTGTTCCCACCAAAGCCTCGCACATTTTCAGGTATACGAAGGACTTCGCTGACGGACTCACAGGTCATTCGCCTCGCAATCACTCCGCTTCAAGCCCACCGAAACGCTGTTACATCTTCAATCTGGTAAGTCCACCTCGCTCTCTTGCGCTATCAAGACCATGCTCTTGTACAAGGCGGCGGTCTTACCTGCGCTCGCTGCCCTCTACAGCTTGTCGTGCAAGACCGTCGCCGAGATCAATTAACCGCATTGGCTCCAGACGGGTGAGCGCGCTGGCTTATGGCTTGTTGTGTGATCTCCTGACCATGACGGCTGCGGTGAAGCCAAACTTCTATCTCCTCAGAGACCTTGAGCGCGTTAGGTTTGTATGGTTCTGTCGCGCTTGAGGGTTGTTTGGCTTCGTACATTTTCTTATTGTCATCTTGACTTGTTCAATGCAGGAAGCTAACGGACTTCCAGATTATCGGTCTTGTTCTTTCACGACAGTTGCCAACAAAGCGGCCTCGCAGGATGACGACGAACCACATTCTCTACAAGAGATCTTGATGAGTAAGTCCTTCGCTCCTTCTTGCTCTCCCTTTTCCCGGGCTGGTGAGACGGTAACTTTTGCTTCCTCATAGCGTCAGTTATTCATTGGCCCAGATCGAACGACATGGGGGCGTTGGAGCGTCGTAGCTTAGGCTATGGCGTAACACTAATTCGCTTCCATGACATTCCACTTACATCAAATCCCATTGTGGTCTCACAGAAGCTAACAGACTTACAGGGCTGACTGCCGAAGCTGTCACCTTGCAGCTATGCATAGCTCCTCGTTATCCCTTCGCGAACTCCCGTACGCTTCGCTGCCCACCGAGACTCACCTTCGATCGGATACACCATCACGTTGCACGTCTGCAAGCCGAGAACACACAAACAAGTGGAGGAGAAAGGAATATGGACACACATCAGCTACAGCTGGTCTGTCATGGCAGGAAATTGTCAATCGGCATGGGTACACAGGCAGTAAAGTCTCACTGTACGGTGACTTCTTTGCTACCAGCGTGGTGGAGCAACGGACAATTGATTAGGATAGAAAACAAATGAAGAGGAGATTCATTATATCTGCGCATCAAATGCAGTTGCCAAGTGTCGCTGAGCCCTTTGAAAAGCTTCCAACCAAGCCGATATCAACCTGAACTGTTCATGCCCATTGACAAAGCTTAAACAGCACTGCCCATATCAAAGTTCCAGAAGTCCGGGAACGTCCAGCCCGACAGATCAACCTGCATGTCCAGATCGTCAAACGCGCCATCGCCCACGCCCAAGTCTTTGCCTTCATTGAGAGCAGAAGCCATAGCACCTGTTCCGGGGATTATTGTCGGCAGGTCTCCAACGAGGCCTCCCCCGCCCAGACTACTTCCATATAATTGCGCTCCCGTAGCTGGCCCGGTCGACGGTCCATGGCTGGACGCCGGTGTAATTGGCGACGGTACTGTGACGTTCTGGCGAAGAGAGTTCACGAGCGAATCCGCAGGTTCTTTTTGCAAAGCGAGGACGCGGAAGCAAAGCGAAGTCACTCGCTCGAGCGACTTGCGACCACGGGAGCGGAGGTCATCGGCCGTGGCATTGGTGATGGACGCGATCGACGTCCCGCGGTCTTGATTGAGGCCCGGCATGATGCCCTGTGCAGAGCAGAGCAGAAAGTACTCCATGTAGCCGGTGCCGAGACGCATAACCTTGTTTTCAAAGAGCTGGCGAACCTTCTCGAGGAGGTTCACGGCAGTGCTGCAGAGTGTTGCTGAAAGCAGGCTATCTGTGGGCAGCTGAGGGATCTTCAGCTCTGGCGCGCCTTCCAGACGCTGCTGTTTGGATGCAGCGCCGACGTCGACAGGATGTATGAAATCTTTGTGGTTAGGCGGTTCGCGGCATTCTGCTGGTGATGCGTGGAAGCAGTTATGGTATGTCGTTTGAGCAAGGGCTATGCCAGCCCGCAGAGCGTCATTACGAAGATGGTTCAGTGCCAGAATGTTCTTACCGAGCAATTGCTCGTGGAGCGACATTATCGCACTCGTCGCTTCTATGCAAGCGGTGAAAGAGAAACTAAAGCGCTTGTTCGCAGTTGCAAATTCAGCGTACGGTCGGTGCAGTATGAGGAGAAATTGCAGCAGCTGTAATTTGAGCAATACAGTGGGGATCTCGGCTCTTGGATCGGTCCAAATTGGTAATGTCGTCAACATTGCGTTCAATTGTCCATCATAGTGAATGACATCCGAGTATTGCAGTTCGGTTGTTGGGTTATTCAGCAGCTGTAGAAGGTGGAGACGGAGAGGCATCGATCGAAGTGACACAATGAGATACGACGTCGAGGTGAAGTGTTCAATCGGACGCCCTGCAGGAATCTGTGTGGTGTCGGCAGCGAATGTTTCATCGGGAAGGTTAGACGGAGGCTGAACATCAAAGTAGAGACCGCAGGCCGACGATGGCAAGCCGCAGTCAATCGACCCTTGTAGCTCCATTTCCACGATAGTCAGCCAGACCCTTCTCCGCATCTCTTTCTCGAACTCGGTTATACGGCCTCTCGATAGGAGTGACGGGTTTCGATGCAAGCCTGCGGCGATAGCAAGCCGGATGATGTCGCCGGAAGCTGTCCAGTCCTGCTTCAGCTTCAAGCTATTGTATCTCTTTGCGAGAAGAGAAAGACATTGAAGCTGGAAAAAGGTAAGAGTGGTCTGTTTCCGAGACTGACGCTGCAACCACATGTCGCATGTTTCTATGTAATCCAGAGCGGTGTCGCGATCGACTGAGCTGTCGCCAACAAAGATATTGCCATCGTTTGGTTGAAGACATTTGGTAATTGCAAGGATGTACAACAGGATAGCGGCAAAGGGCGTCAGAGACTCTTCGTTGGATCGACGTTCCCAAAAGGCTTGGTATTCCCTCCAAAAACTGGGCTCATGCAAGACACGGTAAGACGTCTCGCATGTCTGAAAGTACAAAGCCACCTGAGGATCGAGTGTGGTTTTGTCGGGTAACTGGAGGAAGATCTCCTCATCATAGCCACGCCTCCGTGCATTTTTCTCTTTCATCATTGCCTTCCTACGGACACGAAAGGCTTTGAAGTCATCGCGAACGTGACCCATATTGCCTGAAGAGATGACGGACTCTCGTGTAAAAGCTTGGAGCTCAGAGAACTACTACATCAGTCAAAGCCATGTGAGTGTCGATAGAAGAGCGTGCGAACCTGTGTCAGCGCGCTCAGCGGACATGTTGAGCCGTAAAATTGAGTCTTGAACGCCTTGCCTCGAAACATCATTTCCTCGTGTACGTGAGGCTCGTCCGCCCTAAAGTCGTGGAAATGTGATGGAGAAGATTCGTAAATGTGGACACCAGCTCCACTCTGAACAGCGAGCTTGTTCTCCAATTGCTCCAGTCGCCTCTCCTGCACTAAGTTGGCCGGATTAGTTTCAGACTTAGCTATGGTTGTCTGCCCAACTCGCTCACCTCGTATTTTCCAGCTTAAGTGGTCAGAAGAGCCTGCCCCACTTGGAGCATTGTCGTGTTGTACAAAGCTCGGCGGGTCCACGTGACCATCTCCATTGACAGGTATGTCCTCGAGCAAGCGAGGGTCGTAGGTACATTGATCCGCCCTTCCCGTCCTTTGGCAACGACCACAAACAGGATCTAGACCACAAAGCGTCAGTCAAGTAGGGCACCTCGGATGTATATTTCACGATAGTAATTTCCACTTGGAGAATATACCGCGGGTTACCTACACACGCGATCACATTTCATCTTCCGGTTCCTGCACGCGTAGCATGATAACACTTTCCGCTTCTTGCTGGCACGCTTCTCAGCTGATGCATCTGGCGAGTTATCGCGCGAATCATCAGCACTCCTAGTCGACATGGTATCGTGAAATGGTCGGCATCCGCAAGTGTGAACAATCGGATAAGACGGAGAAGGGGGGCTGGAGATAAACGTGGAGATGGGGATGTTTCTAGTTCGGCTCGGACTTTCGGCGGAATCGGACATTTGGTCCGAGCGCATGCAAGGCGCGCTGGATCCAATCCTCTTCGCGCGTAAGGGATTCTGGACGTGCTATTCGTTCAAATCATACCGCTTATTGTCATCCACGTCTGCTTATATCGATACCCATGCTGTGGTTCTGGTTCGCGGAGCGCGTCGTGGCCAATGCAATTGGCATTTTCTTCGCTGAGATCGCGCTCCAGGAACCAGACCACCCAGATGTCTGCCCTCTGTTCACTTAGGGTGCTTAACCATCGATCGCATCGTACAAGTGAGTGTAATTCAGATTACATCCTTGCACGCTGAACGTGTTGGCATATTCTCTGATCATAGACCTCGGGAGTGAAGTCATCACGTGAGCTAGCTTAGTCACTGGCTCTCCTCGCCCATTGGTCCTGCTGGCTTCTTGAGATATTCTTGCTTTCCACTGCCACAAAGCCCAGCCATCATAAGATCTCCAGCTCGACCATCGACACGTGCATCTCGTCTTCAGTTACTCGCAATCGAGGGATGATGTAGTTGCTGCTCGTCGGCCCGCTCGCCATACTGCACACGCGAAGCTTCATTTACCCGGGTTGGCAGCACGTCGCGTCTCATCGTGACGATCTCTGGAAGCCTCTAAGTGCGTCTTCAAGATGCCCCAAGGTTGATGGATCCAGCACTATTTCACTGCGACCTACATCATATTCAATGCTCTTCCATAATACCTGGGCAGGCGGCCTTCCTTTACAACAACAGTTCCAGAGTGACTTGTGGCACAGACGTTTGAGGCGACGCAGCGAAAAGTGTTGTTGAGTGCATTACCCGGAAGGCGCTATCTTGCATATAGTAGCAGTCCTTCCTATTGGCGAAAAATGCATGATCAACGTAACGCGGCTGACCTGTGTTTCATTCCAGATCTCCCAGAGCTCTTCAGTGCTTCGCCAGCCACTCGTCCAACCCAGTACCTAGGTTCCAGGTGTTGACCCAATCTACGTGATGAGGCTCCAAGCACTTGACTGCTGAGCCTCAGCAAAATCATGCTTGGACAACTTAGTGGCGCAAAGATGTACCTTTAGCCGTTCTCCACTTGCCCGCGGTCGCTGAAGAGGGCCTTGTGGGCACTTGGTACTTAACGCGCCATCACCCAGCTCTTGGTCGCTCCAGGAGCCACGTTCAGCCTCACGTAGCCTCAAGTCGCCTGACAACGAGCGAAAATCCGGCCAAGCAAAGAGCTATTAAAAAACCGACTGGGTTGCGACCCCGCATCGGTCTTCTGAGCAGGTTTCTCGAATACTCCCCAGATTATACGGTCGACTCGGATCTTGTGCTACGATGGATGCCTCCGACAGGCCAGTCAATTCTCGCCCATCCCGCCTTCAGCTCCCTACAAAGCGGAGCGCCGCTTGTGTTACTCGCCGTTAGTGGGCACCATCCCATGATCGTACGTGGGACGGCGATTCTCTCGGTAGCCTGACAGAAGCTTCCGGATTATTTGATGATCGTTATTAATGATCATCTGGGGACCAATACTGGTCGCCGCTCTACAGGCTGTTGCCGATGTTGAGACTGATGTGCAAGCACATGCATTTGTTAATCGAATCGATTGGACAACAACCAAGGAGATGCTCAGCTGGGGCTGCAATCGAGCATCCTACGAACAAGGGGCGTCGACGGCAGTATGGTGTGGAGAATCCCTGCGCAACCCCGCAAATGTGTGAGTGCCGAAGTACTAGCTCTTAAGCCTAAATCAACCCCAGCTTTGTCTTCATCAAACTCAGAGTGGTCACAGAAGTAGAGCCTCTCGTAGAATTTACGCATACCCAGGGTCCGGATTACCCTGTAGTAAAACGAATCGAAACACCAGCGGCCTGCTCCACAAGCTACCGGATGGCCAGACCTCTCTTATGGAAACCATCTCAGCATTACTCTACTGTATTTCGCCTGTTATACCTGCTGAGGATGTCTCTGTGCAAAACAGGGATTTCCATTCGCAGAACGCAAAAGAGGCGATGGAACACTCTGATGGCCTTGGCGCGATTATTCATCAGTTGCAATGGGCTTAGGTCTTTTGCGCATTGAGAGCGAGGTGTACACGGTTGACCAAAGAGCTACTATTGATTGAGCATCGCTATAGCTCAGTCCACTCCAGCCGTGTCAGAAGCCAACACAACCTCTCCAATCCCATAGGCGTGGCTTTGTGTTTCTCTGCTTACCCGGTTTTGGAGCCGATGCTTGCTCGCCCCTCGAAGCGGCCTCTCTGGAGCCTATCATAGCCTCCAGTACGCTGCAAGTAGTGCGCCTGAGGCTCCCTCCTTCACTTCAAGTTGATGACTTTCAATTTGCGCAGACGACCTGTGTTTATCACCATTCACACTCCGGAACGAACACGAAAACGTTCAAGCTCCATTGCTAGGCCCTGCTTTATCCACGATGTCACAGACGTTCCCTCCATCCCTGGCAATTCTTTTGCCTTCCGTTTCCATCTGGGAACAATTGTCTCGTTCCGATTAGCGACGTTGTCCAGATTAGAAACATTTTGGCAGAATCTACACTCACATTTCAGGTCTTGGTACATTGTTCTTTGATTCGATATGACCAATTGTTGTATGAATCTACTTCCCGTCGTTCCGCCATGGTGTTAGATTGTTTGTGCCCTTTCGGCGCAAATGCACGGCGATCGCCGCTGGGCCGCGTATAAAACGAAGAGGCTTTCCGAGTGTTCGAGGATACGCCACAGGCTTCATCGATTGCGCAAGACTCATCATGTATCGACTTCTTACTGCCGCGTCAACTCTTCTCGCTGTGGCTCAGGGCCAACTGGTGGGAACCCAGCAAACGGAGACTCACCCTGGAATGACATGGCAGCAATGCACGGCGAAGGGTAGCTGTACTACAAAGAATGGCAAGGTTGTCATTGACGCTAGTGAGTCGGCATGCGCGAGGTACAAATCAAAGCACATGCTGATCAATACATACAGACTGGCGTTGGCTTCACGCAAAGACCGGGTAGGACGGCCATACATGCACCTCGCTGCGTTCGAGACTGACCTTTCACTAGCTACGACAACTGCTACACTGGAAACGAATGGAATACGACGCTTTGCAAAGGTAAGTTGAACAGCAGAGCGAGGTAATGCAAACATGTGCTAAATATACCACTAGACAACAAGGCTTGTGCGTCGAATTGTGCTCTTGATGGCGCCGACTACAAGGCTACCTACGGCATCACTGCGAGCGGCAACTCGCTGCAATTGAAGTTCGTAACCAAGGGGTCCTACTCCACCAACATCGGCTCTCGTACCTATATGATGAAGGACGACACTACTTATGAGATGTTCAAGCTCTCTCCTGACCAGGAGTTCACATTCGACGTAGATCTCTCGAACCTCCCCTGCGGTCTCAACGGTGCCCTATACTTCGTGTCCATGGACTCTGACGGCGGTCTGAAGAAATACTCCACCAACAAGGCTGGTGCTAAGTATGGTACCGGGTACTGCGATGCGCAATGCCCGCGTGATCTCAAGTTCATCAATGGCGAGGTGTGTTCGTCCGGTGCCGGTGAAGCAAAGTTACGACTGACTCCTTGATAGGGCAATGTTGAGGGCTGGACCCCATCTACTAACGACGCCAATGCTGGTGTTGGTGGCCACGGCAGCTGCTGCGCGGAGATGGATATCTGGGAGGCCAATAGTGTTTCCACTGCCGTGACACCCCACTCCTGCAGCACGATCGAGCAGAGCCGATGCGATGGCGACACATGTGGTGGAACATACTCTTCCGATCGTTATGCAGGTGTATGCGACCCCGATGGTTGCGATTTCAACTCATACCGCATGGGCGTGAAGGATTTCTACGGAAAGGGCAAGACAGTGGACACCTCTAAGAAATTCACCGTGGTGACCCAGTTCGTCGGTTCGGGTGCGAGCATGGAGATCAAGCGGTTTTATGTGCAAGGTGGCACGGTAATCTCATGCCTTTTCCTCACAATAGTCAATGACTGACAGTATCCGCTAGGTGATTCCCAACTCGCAGTCCACGATTGCCGGTGTAGAAGGCAACTCTATCACGACGAAGTTCTGCGACCAGCAGAAGCAGGTCTTCGGCGACACATACACGTTTAAGGACAAGGGTGGAATGGCCAGTATGGCTTCAGCACTCTCGAAGGGCATGGTGCTAGTCATGTCGCTGTGGGACGACCACTACTCCAATATGCTGTGGCTCGACTCCACATACCCCACGGATAAGGACGCGGCGACGCCCGGCATTGGCCGTGGTGAGTGCGAAACCGGCTCTGGAGTAAGTACTGCCCTTGAGCTTGCGAGTTCGATTGCGTATTGACATTGTTTAGGTACCTGCCGATGTTGAGTCGAAGAACGCCGATGCGTCTGTCATCTACAGCAACATCAAGGTTGGCCCGATCAACTCGACATTTGGTTAGATGAAGACTGCTGTTCTTCAAAAGCTACCAAGCGAATCAAATGCGAAAGTAGGTCGCTACACGAGTGTCCTCGTCTCAAATTTTCTCAGCTCCTGTACATACTCGTTCAGACAGTTGCGCGCAGAATACACATATTGAGACTGTTTTATCAGAACGCATTATTACTTACATTTTCTTGTGTCCCGGCAAATGTTCCCCATTACAGCTCTCCCGGGTTGCTATTTTCGGTGTTGGTGCGGAGTGCGAGGATGTTGCCCGCAGCGAAACGCGCCTGAAACAAGGCCGTGGTTTCAACGCCGCCATCTATTTTTGAGCAGCAACCGCCCTCGTTACTCTTGCAACTCCAATTATCATGGATGATGTGAGATATGAGCACCATTTGAAGCATCGTGGGAGGGCGAATAGGCGCGTTGCGGAGTTGTTCTGGGTCGCGATCTGCGCGGCGGTTTTCGCGATATGGTTGCAGCGCACGGTCAAATGGGGGCGAAGACGGTATAGTAACCAAGCATTCGGAAAGAAAAGATGCTGACAACGTAATAGATACTATGCAAGTAATGCGCCTACGAAGCACAAACTTTCATTTGCCTGGCTCGGAAGAAGAGCTGCGCTTGTCAGAGGTATCTCTTTGATTCCACTGCCACTGGGTTATCTCTCTCTAGGGCGCATCTTTGCTTTGACAGTAAGTCATTTGGAAGCGCATTCGATGTTGCTATATGGCAAGCCCTGCGCGTCTTGCGCATTTCGATGTAATTATGCGATCAAGACATACTGACTTGTGCCCTCCTTGGTAGGCATATACGTCCTTAATTATCTCAATGCTCCTGAGCGTCGATGCGCCAACATTTACTTTCCACTTCACAGACGACGTTGCCTTCCGTGCAGCATGGACAACAGTATCTCAGATCCCACTCGTCTATCTTCTCTCTGCCAAACGTGGACCCCTGAACTATTTGACCTCCCTGAGTTACGAGCGCATCAACTGGCTGCACAAATGCGTAGGGCGCATGATCTTTGTCTCTGCAACGACTCATATGGCCATCATGTTATCCTCGATTCCTGTTTCCGAGCTAATACGCTCTCATGAGGATGGAATACAAGTTGTCAGATACGGCGTTGGGGCGTACGTCTTGCTGCTCTGGATTGCTGTTTCGAGTATTGTCGGCGTGAGAAAGAGATGGTATCGCTTCTTCTACGTTAATCACTGGGTTTCGACTGTCGTATTCCTAGGACTTGCCTTCAATCACGTCCCGAGTTACGCACGGCTGCCTATATACGCGTCCATTGCGCTTGTTGTAACAGATAAAACGCTGGTTGGCTTCGGCTATCTGTTGAACAATATGACAATTCGTCCGATCAGGACGGGATTCAAAAAATTCAGGAGGGGTTCGAGTAAGAGTAGGGAGTTGCAGGTTCTCGCTATGGGTCATCCGGTAAAGATGGTGGTGCCCATCGCTTCGGTAGGGATCGCCGCGAGTGCAGAGTCAACAACTGTGATCCGAATCAGCGATCTTCCATTCAAGTGGAAGCCCGGCCAGCATGTAAGGATGTGGCTTCCACGCTTGGGGTCGCTCGAAGTCCACCCTTTCACACCGGCGACGTGCTCCAACTTCTTGGACCAGCGCGCACCTGAAAGCCAAGATGCCGAAGAGCATGGTCTACTACCTACCGAGTCAACAGAACAGGTCAACGATATGATCCTGATGATCAAGGCGCACGATGGATTGACGAAAAGACTAGCCGACTACCGCGACGAGTGGCGATCTCTTCCCTGCCCGAACGCAAGTCAGCCGAGCTCTTCGCTTGTGGCCTTTCTCGATGGGCCGTATGGAAACACACCAGCTTGGGAAGAATACGAGAGCATTGTCATGCTTTCCACGTCCACCGGCATATCCTTCATGCTTTCAATACTCAACTACCTGGAGAACCTCTCGTTTGCGAACGACAGCCGGTTACAAACACGACATATACGCTTCGTTTGGGCGAACCGGCATATTGAGCCGGTCTTCGAGTCAACAGTCACCGAACTCTTGTGTAAGAACAGCTCCGCACTCCGCGACTCAGGCGTACTCGTCGAAGCGGACTTTTGCATCACCTGCTCGGACTCAAAGGAGCAACCGTCAAGTCCAGACATGAGCAGTATAGATCCATTTGCGCATCTACGTCACTCGAGAGGAAGGTCTCTCATCGGAAAGCCGCCTCTGCGGATAAGAAATCCAAACGATCCGAATGATTGGGAGGATTCGGACGACGAATCCACACATACATTCCAAAACAGTCCGTCTACAATTGACGATGAAGCAAGTCGTTCAAGCGAGGATACGTATGTCGAGGGACGGTCAGATGAGCAGCGGCCCTGTCTCGCTGACCTAGAGCTGGCCATCGATGAGGCTGAACCTTCTTACTGGAGCAGAATCAAAATACCGAGATGGACTAGAAAATCAGTGAAATTGGCAGAGACGTGTCAATGTGCGATGCTACGACACCAGGAACGGAAGTGCAAATGGAGGCAATCACCGCCGTTCATATTGAGACAGTACGGGACGAGACCGAACATTGAAGCTGTACTGTCTTCTGCTGTGCCAAGGACAAGCGTGGCGAAAACGATGGTCACAGTCTGTGGCAATAAAGTTGGCAATGACGCGAGGAAGGCGGTGTCGAGGATCAACATGGACTTTGCAAGGGAGAGGAGAGAATCTGGAGTGCATTTTTGGGCTGAGAGTATGTCATAGCTGTCTGGATACGCAACATTTCCTTGAGATACCCAATTCACATACCTTTTCTACTACGTTGATATCTTTAACTGTATATGAGATAACCCACATCTGGCCAAAGTTATGACTACTCTCACCTACACATAGTCTTGCAGGTAAACTCAACATGCGTGCTGTAATTTCAATGTGCCGACAAGATAATGAAACTTATTCAGTCTATCTCGGTTTGCCTCAGAGCACCTTCTACGCTTATGCCAGGCCATGAACTCTTGGGCTTAGCCCAGCAGGCTCTCATCAGACCCAGTAGATGTACGTGTAAGCAGGCCAAGGTGTTTATACCATTGACTATGAACAGTTCCAATGACTGGTATATGTTGGGGTGTGTCTACACAACATGTACGCCTCGCGCCTCAGTGTAATGAACTCGGCCCCACTGAGGTTTGAGTTTTCGAATGAGGCTGCATCGCCCTTATCAGCGCAGGAACCCGCGGTGAAGCACTCGTGGGCAATGAGCGGTTCCCGCAGCGCCCAATCTGGATTAGCGTGCTGTTGTTGTTATTTTGTCGCGCAATCACTGCCTCGACACCTTCTCTCCACCCACTCACTCTTGCTTTCAGCAGAGTCTTCAGCCGCGCTACAATGTGACGCCTCGTTTCTCTTAGACTCTCCTCTCTTTGGCCTCTCACTTGCCTCTACGTCTACCTCATCCGCTGCCTTTGTACCGACCGACATTTCACTGTCGCAGTGTTGTACGGCAGATCAACCACTTTTCGACCTGATTCTCTTGACTCTCAATCGCGGCTCCACTACTCAATGTGGCGGGCACAGCGCGTTGTTCGTCCTTGTGTACAGGTTCATGTAAGTCCTCCCTTACGAGCGTCGTGCGATTGCGACCGGCCAACGAGTGCGGGGCGTGGTTCCTCTGTACCGCCTTCCACTCTCCAGGCCCAGATCAAATTCCCAGCGGCATCCAGGAAAGACAGAGAAGCAGGCCCCTCTCCGGGTGATTCCGCCGAGGGTAGAGTAGGTATTGGGACTTGAATTTCCCCACCGCTTCGGCGGCGCCAGGGCAGCGGCGACTCCATGGGTTTGACCTTCTTCGGACAGGTGCCCTCCGCTCGGCCTGCATGCTTTTGTCTGTGGATGGTAACCGTATCGACGCCCGAGATAGTACCGAAGTGGCTGGCTAGCTGCCCAAGCAAATCCATCTTGCTGCCTACGGTCTTCTGAGCTCGTACATATCTCGTCTGACGACATTGGCTACCAAATTCAATCATAGTATGTACTGACACCCGACAGATTGGTTTGTTAGGCATGTAACTACCTGGTTCTTACAAAAGCCACCCTTTTTGTCACCATCGATCCACACAACTGGCCGACAGGAGCTGGATCAGGTCTCTCATACCTGTTTTCCCATCTCCTTTCGAAGGCCTAGAATAGACTACAACCGATCTGCAGAGCAAAGAGTAGCAAGCACACCGGGGGTAATTCTCCGGTAAGATACATCATGAGTCAAGCGAAAGCTCGTGTACAAGTATCGCGTATAAGGTAGAGTAGCGTGGTCTGGGTAGTGTCTGCGGACTTACATCCAATATTTTTGCGGGTGTAGGCTTGGCTCACATGCCTTGGCTTGCAAGCTTGATCTCTGTAGGACGGACGATGCAAAGGAAATGCCACATGGCTCCCTACCCTCGGAGATATACCAGTGTGGTTGCCTGCGCTCGAACATTCTTTCAATTATTTCCTTTTAGCTCAAGCATTGCTGAAAACGAGCTTCGCTAACACTTCATAGCCTTGAAAGATCATTCGTCGAGACGATCGAATGCATGATTAGACATGCCACCTCTCAACTCAAAAGCCGACTATTACGACCTCTACTCTCCAAGCTCCGACAGCCCGTGTACCACATCCGAACAGAGCCTGCAGGCCCACGATGATACTTGAACTTTCGGTGCGTATTTCCTTCATCCCCAACGACGCCGGCCATGATGACCTGGAGATCAAGTTCTTCATACTTCCTCTCCGTCACATGGCCAAGAATAGACCCGACATTTCGACCCCTCTCGAGGCAGAACCCAAGCCCCAAGGGTGATTCCTGGGACAAGCTGGGGTTATAGGTGTAGACGGCCCCTAGGATACGTCAGGGTAGTGGCGTATCCCCGCCCAGCGTTGGAGCCAGCGCTTGAGTCTGTCCAGAGGGCCCGGACGGCTGCTCTAATACTGAGTACTGGGATATCGACGACGCCAGATTGTCCCATCTAAGACTGTGCCCCTACCCGGGCCGCGTACTTCTACGTCTTGGGTGGTGTTCTGAGCTCGAACATTTTTTCCCTTTGCTTTTTGCGTTTCGTTTCTGTCGTTCTCCGTGACGATGGTTTCGATGGAATCCGAACGTGGCTTGCTGACACTTGATAGGGTCGATGCTTATATCAATCGCATACGACGCTTACCATCCCGCACGTCGTTCCCTCAAATCCGATAGGATTAGAACCTCGACGACTGAGACGCATTCCCGCCACGCACCCTGTTCATGCACGTACGGCTGCCATATTGCGACGGAGAACGCGATCACACAAATGTTGGCAGTATCTTGAAGGACAAATACACGTTGGGGACGGGTGATGATATGGTTGGGCTGGGATTTTGGGGAAGTTGTATGGGAGATTCAACCTGTACCAGTCGTCATTCGAGACTCGGTTCGTTGCTCGAATGACGGGTAAACTCTTGACCTTCTCTACCGTAGCTCATCAAAGAAGGTTTTGTTATTCCATGTTATCCCAATTTGAGCAACACAGCCTCCAAGCTTTCGTGCCGTGCTGTATTTGGACCACATCAGCTGTTGTTAACATGTTCCCCCGGCATATAATTTACCGGCGGCCCCATCTATCCCGCGCGTTCCTTCGGCCCCGCAGTCGTAAATCGCTAGTTCCACGGCTACCACTGCATCACTGGATCTACTGGATAAGCCCAATGCTCGGCGCCATCGTCCCCATCGGCCTCTACGAGTTCCTTAGACTCCTCGAATACGAGTCTGCGAACCCAGATCGAGATGCTGCCCAAGCGAGGATCAAGGACGAGTGGAAGGCAAATACAAAGAAGACGAGAGCGACACTATGGTTAGAGGAGAGCTGTAGTCGCGAGAGCAATGAAGGGGCGCTCAACGTGCTTGAGGAGACCCTTGATAGAGAAGGCAATGGGATGACTGGTGGGCTTGATGCTACAGCCTCTGGAGGTGCACTTCGACCCAGTCTATGTCAGAGACATATCACAAGACGGAGGATAGCCAGTCCGGCTATGGCGAGCGCGGAGGCATTCCAAGCATCGCACGGTGGAGGCATGGATCGGCAGTGCCTTAGGACAATCAGCGTAACCGTGTAGCATATCCTCGGTAGTTGAACCTTCCTTTGAAAGCCAAGCCATGCATTTGTAGCTTCACTGTCTGCTCATAGAGCTCAGCATGATGTCTGTATCTATCGATAGTCCAACCATCCACTTCATCCTCGTCAGCCTCATTCTCCACACCACATCCCTCTCCGACAACCAACCACCTTCGCACCCCATTCAGCTCTTCCACACCGCCTCAGCACATCACGCGACGCACCCTTCAATGCCCCCCGCATACGTCAACCACACGTCTCCCTCCCCTTCATTCCCCACCCCCATCTCAAGCACACCTGAAACCTAGCGCGCCCCCAAGCCTCACCAAGTGACACCAAGCCTCGCGTCTCTTCATGCCCCCACGCCTCTTTCATGCAAGGTCGAAACGGAACACAGCTCTGCTTGGTAGAACCACCGTAGACCTCGGGTCCTGCTTGCAGGGTCTAAAAAAGGGTCTGTGGCGGTGCTTCGGACTTGGGGAACACCTAGTACGTACCCACGCCGAGGACAGACAGGGGTGTGTGCCCCGATAGCATCGATAGCATCGGATCGGAATGCGCGTAAGAAGGAAGGAAGGAAGGCAGGGCCAAGGGAGCCACGAGGGCGTAATGTCCGTTTACGAAAATAGGTGCGGAGAAAGGGAGTGCTAGATCGATGGGAAAGGATGTGGTTGGACATGCGGTCCGCGAGGCTGTGCTGTACATTCCTCGACCACCTGTAAGAGGAAAAAAAGTCTACCTCGTCCCAGGAGCCAAGTGAGCCCGCCTACCGGACATTCCACCCCACTCCATAGTCAGTAAGAAAGAAAGCAGGGAAACCATCACGCGGTGGACACACGGAGATAATACAATATGTACGTTCTTGGCAATCGAGCGACCACTCGTGCCGGATACCATTTCCCTTTAGAAGTTAAGACTACACAGTAGCTCCTTGCGGTACTATACACTAGCAGAAAAGGAAAGTGATGTGATGTAGAGTAAAGAACAGGTATACGCTTTAAACAGGCCCCATGTGAATGAAAGGCAGAAACGCCGTGAACCATGCCGTGTAATTGCCAGCCGCGCGAAGTATTTGCGTCGCCGTAGAGAATACAGGTAATAAGACTTCATGCTCGTGTCGTCATCCGTCGTGTCCTACTCTTGCTGCTGCTGGCTGTCTTGCCGCCGATAACGATGTTGTAATGTATGTGATGTTGGTGTTGGAAGGAAGGCAGGCGTGTCGAGCTCACCGAGCTACGTCCGTCGCGTCGAAATGTCTCAGAATCTGGGTCTCCATCGACCTAGTATGCTCCCGTATTTTGCACAAAATCTCCAATATATCATCTTCTCCCCGCTCGTTTGGTTTCTCTCTTCTTTACAGTATCTACGAGCTCTTGCCCGCCTCGTACACTTTGCCCATGAACTCGTCAGGGCTTTCGCGCAACTTCTTGCTTCTCAGGACTTCTACAACGTCGCCAGCCTCTCCGCTCATGCAGCTGCCCTCGAGAGCGCCCATCAGCGCCACGGCAACACGAGCGGGGATTTTGTCGCCTTCGATAGTGTACACGTCCATAATACGGGCGGCATGCTCAATTGAAACACGGTCGCAGAAAAGCCCGCTGAACATCTCGAATAGATAATCGCGGGGCTCGACGCGGAGTTCTGCCAATCGATGCGCCATGCTCGGGCACTTCTTAGCCAGCGCCGAAAGGGTGGTATCATAAGCGGCTGTAATGGCGTTCTGATCTTGGATGAGGAACGAGAGCGGTAGAGCGCGGTTCATCAAGTTCGATAGCGCGATGAAGGAATCTGATGCGGAGAGGTTGAGCAGGAACAGAGCGGCCATGTGGTGAATACCGACGGTGGTGTCGACATCAGGACGGTACGAGCTGTAAGCGATGCAGATGTTGACAAGCTCCTGGTGAAGCGGCTGCTCCGGCGAGTCCTGCGTTTCGGGGGCGAACATCTTCAGATCCGCGAAGACGCTCTTCGTGCTCTCGACTATCCGAGCGTAGCGGCCTTCGAGAGCGGAGGAGCCGAGCTCTTGGACCTGCAGCTGGGCCTTCTCTAGAGCAACGTTGTAAGTAGCTTCCGAAACCTCGAGCTCGTTTCCAATGGCTTTCTTCCAGACTTCTCCGCGAAGCTTGGCCGGGACACCGTTCCACCACATCTTCCTGTGTGAGCCCTTGAGCTCGGCATTGGCCATTTCCTGCGCCCAGTTGGGAAGTAGTAAGCTGGACCAGTATTCGGCTTTGATGCGTTCGGCCTTCTCGCGGGCAATTGCCTCGTCCTCTTGACGTTTGGCTTCGAGGCGTTCTAATACCTGTCAGTGCGAGCTCTGTGAACTTCTAGGAGGTACTTACCAGCTTCCTCGATCCGCGCCAGCATCTTCTGGTATTCCTTCAGATGCTTCTTCTCCTCCTTCGGATCCTTGGGCGGCAGCCACGACGGGCGAGTGCGCGAGAGGTATTTCTCCTTCTCGATTGAAGGTTGGAACGGGTCGATCAGCGGGTCGCTCTTGCGGACAGGGGGCAGCGGAACCGCCTTTTTTTTCTTTGACTCGTGGTCGCCTACCGACGATGAGCGTGACAACGGCTGCTGACGCTTAACCTCCTGCTGATGCTCAATTTCGGTCTGGTACTCCTCCAGCGCCTCGGTGAGCTTCCGTGCATCTGCGTCGAGCGTGCCGTATGTCTCCTCCCATGTGTTTGTCGGCTGGCGGGTCAGCGCAGGAGGCTCGTTCTCCTTGCTCGGGTCGGGAGTCGGTGGCTGTGAGGGCACGCGGCGTTCTGAGAAAGCTGGGGAGGTCTTCATAGAGGATGCATCGCCGCGTTGTGAGACGGGGCGGCTTGCTGCAGGACTAGGCGAAGTCTGAGGTGGACTACCACATGAGGAAGGTGCAGGGGATCGCTCTTGTACAGGTCGAGGTGAGATGGGCACATTCCAAATGACTGCGTCCTCGGGAAGTTCGTCGTCTTCGTCGTCACACTCTGCTTCCCGCTCCTTGGCTGACTTGCGGGCAGCGTGCTGCCATGACTGTCTCCTAGTAGTCATTGAGGGAGAAACTTCCAGGTTTCGGGAGCTCTTTCTCGACAAGGTACGTTGGGAGGAAGAAGAGGACGGAAGCGGCTTGTTCGGGGAAGGCGAGCGCGAGCGGCGGACGGGGGCTTGAAGGTTGGTGATGTTGGCTAGCGAGGGAGCGGATGGTGACGAAAAACCCCTCCGGAGCTGCTTCCCAGGAGCATGGAGCTGCGACCCCGCACGAAGGTTGTGGCTCGTTTGGATCTTCATCGCCGCCGGGCGTGGCTTCGATCCCTTTGTAAGGTCGCGGAATGAGTGGGGTGCTGCATGCGGAATGCTGCGAGATCGTGAACCGTCGAAGAGGATGCGGTTGGGGGAATGAGGCACGGGGAAGTTTGCTGGTCCCGTGTCGTCGGCTAGATTGATGTCCTCAAAATGAGAGAGGTCGCTGGGACCCATGTCACTGAGGCCCTCGGAGTGGAAGCTGCTCGACTTGCTGCTCTTCGAGTTGGTGAGGTCGGGCGGGCTGCCCGGCGCGGCCAGCGGCATGGTGCTTGCACGCTGCAGAACTGCAGCCATGAGTGGTCTTGGGTCCTTCCTCCCGTTGTGGTCGTGGTGCTGAAGAGCAATGCGTCGAGAGGGGCCTAGGTATCGCGTGGGAGCTTGTTTGGCGCAGACGGTGCGCTGGGATGGGATCAGAGCAGAAACATAGTCGGACTCGGTGATGATGTAGAGGTTCTTGTCCGGGTGCGAATGAATATAGTGGACGTCGGGGTCGAACGGTGTGCCAGCGCCGAATGCGTGGTGTTGTTGCGCTGCAAAGAGCGCTGTAGGCATCTTGACGGTAGGCGTAATTTCGGGGAAGCAATTTGGCTAAGCCCCTGACAGGAGCGAGCGAGCAACCCCTGCAAGCCCCGTGGAGACAAAGCGTGGGTCAACCTCAACGGCAGAATTGGATGAATGGCAGGCGTTCGTGGAGTTCTTTGATTGTTAGGAGGGCAGGTGCGGGTGCTCGGTGAGGGGAGTCGCAAGTCTACATCATGGTTTGGCGCTTTACTCAGGCCGCAAGGGGCGCCCTCGGAGTTGACATGCTGCAAGCGTTTCCAGACGCCGGGAGCGTAGGAGACTGGGCGGTTGTGAAACCTGAGGGCTGGTGTGGCTGGAGCCTCCCGCCCACTTTGCGAACCGTTGACATCGGTTACATCACGAAAGCCTGCTCTATGGTAAAGTCGGTGGAAGGGCCAATGGCATGCTATCATATGGGGGTATCTATCGAAAATGCAGGTTTACTATTTACACCAACGCACGCCAGTGATCAGAGGCTGGAAAATCATGCTGCGCGCGGCCATCACGATTGCACTTGCACGCGCCTCAGGCCTCCGAGCCATCCGCTCATATGCAGGCCAAGCCAGCCGCGTCCTCGAGCATGGTCCTTTCCGCACTGTGCGGTCGGACTGCCGCCAGCACGCCTCGGAGGTGCGCCAAAAGCGCGCCGTGCTGCGTCTGTCTGCGCTGAAACACAGCACCGAAGGCCCTCGACGCCAGCCTACCCGTGGTACATCAGCAACGGCTCGACTGTGAGACGGCCGGGCAAGCCACTTACCACTGAATCTGCCTCCGCGAAATGACGCTCCTTATCTTCTCCGCATTCTGTGCCGCCCTGATGCGCGTTCTCCGCTGCAACATTACGAACGCCAGCGCCATTATGCTATCGACTGTGCCTGTGGAAGTCATCTGTCAATACCAAGTGATCACAGCAGGGTTGCGCGATGATCGACGCCGCATCGCAGCTACTGAGCTACTGATGCGTTTGCTGTCGACATCTCTTACGCTTTTGGGAGTTGGCACGTACTGATAAGCAAGCTGGAATGTATTGGCCGCGTCTTGGCCAGGCTGCGGGAATACTCGAAGCACCTCACCGCCGCTTCGTGGAAGCTTTGGTAGAGGTTAGCCAGCACTGTTGGCACACTGTTGAACGACGTGTCAATCAGCATGGCCTGCAACTGGATCTTGAACCCACTGTTCTCGGTTAGCATTGCACAGTCCTTGATTTCGATGGAATTGCTCGTCTACGCGCTCCAAATAGAGCTGCCGCGCCGCAGATCCTACGACCTAATACTTACTTGAGCGCCTTGCGATGGAATGTTTGTCCGGGCACCTTTGCCAACTCCACCGTCAATGAATCGATCGTGTCTGCTAGCGTTAGCCCAAGTTGGCCATGATGTAAGAAAGACTGGGTAGTCATCGGTCGACATCTCACGTACTAGCCGGACCAGTGCGGTCTTTGCTTTTGCTGACTTCCAGGGTGCGCATGTCTATCTGGACGCCACAGTAGGGGAATCTTGTTCCCGAGACACACTTCGGTATGCGATAGCCGTCCATCGCAGCCACGTCGAAGTTGGTCAACGACTTTGCAGCCTTCACCTCAACGCCATAGTCGGCATGTCCGCAATGCATAACCTGTATGAATCGCTCAGCATGTTCGCGATTAGTCGTGATCAAGCAAAAGTCGTCAAGCAGCCTAAGCAACAGACTATCGCCGCCAAGAGCAAAGCTTAGGACGTCGCGCTCGAGCTCTGCATAGAAGAAATTGCACAGGATGGTCGAAAGTATCGAACCCTGTGGTATGCCTGACTTTTGGCGGTAGAAACGCTTTCCGATCCTGACGAGATTGCGTTCGACGTGCTCACGCAATAGCTGCATCAGATCATCCTTCGTCTCGAATTTCTGGGCGGCTGTGTTCACGAACACTGTGTTCGCCTTTGATCCGACATAATTGTCTCGAACCAGGTGCTCAAATGAAGCAATGTCTTTCGCACCTGCGCTATGCGCGACATACCGTTTTTGCGGCATTGGGTTCACATACTGTCCATTGAGTCGCTGCAGCTGACCCTGGGCACGGACTTCCACGTGCTTGCCAGTGTGGTATTCCCGCATGGACAACAGGCTATCAACCATAGCTAGGACGCGTTGCTGGGGTATTGTGTCGAAGCAAGACTGCACATCGACTTTCGCAAAATACAATGGTGCATCCCCCAGACCTTGCTCGACCAATGACTGCTTGAAAGCAGACAATTTGGGGAACATATCGCCCACCGAAAATAGCGATGATCCAAACTTCTCGGGATGTAGTGACTAGATATAATTAGCTTACTGCTGCTGGGTCCATCCTGTTCAGATAAATTGACTGACCTTCTCATAGGTGATGACATTGAAAGCTGGTGACATCACCGAATTGATGCTGCGTCCCAGGACCGTAGCGCCATTTCTCACAATCTGTTGCCTCCGCTTCAAATTCGTGATCAGCCTCACACCAACTTTCTTGGGTAGCAGCCTGATCTTGCTGTAACCCAGCGGTCTGCTCAACAGAAGCTTTGTAGCATGATCAGTCGGTACCTCCTCGAATAGATTGAATCTCAAATTCGACAGCGAAGGCTCCGTCAACATGCGCCAGACATCATGTCGAAAGTAAAACAAGCGATTGCGATGCACATTCGACTCTGTGACATGAAAATTCGACCGAATCAGCGGCACCAGAAACGAATCGAAAACCCAGTACACAAACTCGAGGAAGATCTCTATGCGTTTATCGTGGTCGGATTTAGCCATCGATGCAGTGGGATCTTGACCGGGCGGCCGGAGCCAGGCTAATGCGGATATCTGCACGGCTGTTAAACATCTATGCGCCTCCCGCGGAAGGATTGACCCACCTGAATGTTCACCGTCACCTGGTGCAGTGTGAGACTTTCGAACCTGCGCATGCTGACGAAGTGATCTATCCAGAACATGATCATGCGCTTGTTCTCCTCGGTTCCCCAGAATGCATTGGGGATGACTTTCGCGAGCACGGCGCGGCAGAATGCGGAGACGTGCGCCGTGGGACACGCCATATCTGTGAAACAAGTATCTTCGACGGCTCGAGGCTTGGGAAGAGAGGTGGTGTCCGCCTTGCGACCTTCAGCTGAGGTTGCGATAAGGGAAGCATTGTCTCTTGGCTGAAGTACGCTTTTCCTCCAAGCCGGTCTGGAAGATAGATGGAGACCCTCGACAGGGCAGTAATGGCGCAGTAGCTCCATGTATGAGCATCTGCTGTTCAATTTGCGAAGCTTCTCCACTAACGTCATGGCCTCTCCCCGAAGCCTTTTGGGTACACGCTGCTTCCACCTTACAACAAGCTCTTCTGTGCGCTTAGCTTCGGGAAGGTCTCGGCACATTGCCTGGTGGATTTCTTTTTCTCGCAGTGTGTAGTCCTTGAACGCCATGGTCGTTTCGCGCTTGTCTACTACCGAGGTAAAGACGTTGTGCAACCCATACTGGCGGGGAAATATATGCCGCAATATGTGTACGGTTTGTCCGTGGTCCTTCAAATCCGAAAATCGATTCAAGACATCTGTCCACATTAGTGTTGTGATCGTGCACCCGAGACTGTTACTCACGAATGTGGCGCATGCCAAAACGAATGCCTCCTTTTGCATTGAGCGCAGCACGCGCATACAACATGCGGTTGCGAACGAACATGATAGCATTCGGTTTCCGGTTCTCGCTCACTAAGGATTGCGGCTTCTTATTCGCGAAATTATCCTTAAGTATCGATGCAGGATCATTGTCGAGAGTATGCACAGGCTTCAGGTCAGAAAGTGGAACACCGCTCAATTGCAGGAGGTTGCCGTCTGCTTCGCTTCGTTCTACTGGTGAAAATATGCCACAATCCATGAGCATTTCCATCATAATGACTCGACCTTCCTTGCCCAGGACGGCGTGCAAACGACACCATAATTGCCCCTTGAGCGTATCTACGCTTGTGTTCCTGAAATAGGATGATAGTCCAAGGATGGAGTGAGCTGTCTTCTGTGGCCCATGTTGACCATGTGCACCTGACCGCTGAAAGCCATGGCAAAGTAAATGCGACGGTTTGTACGACGTTGATCGCTTAAACAGTCTCCAGATCACAAAATCCACAATCTGAATATTGTCAGCCATTGTGCTCACTTTAAAGTTTCGAGCAACATGTCATTGCTTCCAATTGTACTACCAACCCAGCAAGACTCACCTCAGCCTGCAGGAAATATCCTGGCTTGAAGGTCCCAGCCGAACCATTGCTAGCAGCCACCTCTTGGGTAAAGCTCTCCAGGTCTCCATCTCTTTCTCTCGTCGCTTCCTCTGGTTTCTTCGCACGTGAACTAGGTATAACGCCTACGAGAGTCGTGTCAAGTAGCTCGCCGAGCTCAAGGTCAATACCACGTGGTGCAATGTCTCCCTGACCAGGGTGGATTCCCAATTGAGATATTTTCCGTCGCCTGCTCTTCAATTTAGACGAGGCTGGCAGACGTGACAGCAGATAGTGGCGCAACGATAGCACTCCGGGGTAGAGGCGAGAAAGCACGGGATGCTCGATTGCTGGTGTGGCGACGGGAGATTGGTCCGTTGCAAGTCTGGCCTTCTTGGAGCGTGGAGTGCGGCCGACAGCAGGTTCAGGCCCATTGCGTTTTCTCTTCATACTGGTCAAATCCTGCGCAATTGACACGCAACTGCGTTGTTGGCTCTCCGGATCAGGGCAGCATTGTGAATGGTGGAAGTGGGCGCGGGAAGTAGTGCGTGTGGTGCCGTGCGTATGGTGATTGTGTTCCAGTCGTGTTTCTGGGCCGCCTGGCGCCCGAAGTTGCCTAGAGCGATAAGCGCGCCAGGGATGTGAAATTGATGGTCTTGGGCGTGAGATTTCTACCCACGACTTCGATGTGACACCAAATCTTGTTATGTGGCAGGTTGACTGGGTGTACGATAAGGGGCAGGCGACGGACGCAGATAGAGAGCATGCAGGAGATGCAGATGGCTTGATGGCGCGAGACACTGACACTGGCACTGACATCCTATCGTTCCCCGGACGAGCTGCCGTGACGCTTACTTTTAGCTTCTCTCCACAAACATTGGACATTGCGCATCAAGAACGTGGACATATCAATGGTAGAGATGGAGGCCAGTGTATGAAAATGGTAGCAGCCACCGACATCTGCTTCAGTGACTGTTTCCACCTTGATGTAGGCGTGAGACCTCTTCGCATCCCACTCATGTCATTGTTGTTTTTGTTGTTGTCTGGGAGCGGACCCCCGCCATCGCGCCAGGGGAGAGGGGAGAGTTCGGTACAGCAACGGTCGGCCAGTGAGCTTGGCTCGCTGGACCGTAGCGGTGGGCTCTCGTTCTCCCTCCCGTGCTTCCGCAGATCAGCAGCCGACGACGATTCACCTCCACCGTGCCTCGCCCATGCTTACCCACCTCTCTTCTCCCCCACTATCTACGAGATATCCTCGCCTTCCGCTAGAGTCGGACGTTCTGTCTGGTGTTGCGCCGGCTGTCGTCCACTCCTCGCCCTGATAGCGCAGAGCAGTTCAGGCTGAAACAGCAGCCCCAGGGCAAACTTGGGCCACCGGCCGCCTCCGCTCGCTATTGGCCGACCCTGCTATAGATTGAGGCTTCACGGTGTGTGAGTTGTCTCCTGCTACCCTTGCCGCCTCGACTTGAGAGAGCTCCAGCGCGCTGCGAGCCCCTCCACACCGCCACAGGCTGATTGGCCTGCCCGTTCTCGTCGCCATCGTGCTCGCCTTGATTCGCGCCATTCGCTTCGCGCCGTCCTCGCAATTAGGATCATGGTGCGGTAGGGGTTCGATATGGCGGAGCCTGAGCATACCCATATGCATAACTTTGCATATCACCCTGGCGTGGCCAGCTGGGTCCAGTCGCTCGACAGCGGTGATGAAGTCACTGAACACGCTCCCGATGACTTTTACAAGTCTGCCGTCGCCCACACGCATGAGGTACCCGAGCCGAACGACATGACGGCCACTCGCCAACGCCAGCAGACGCCCAACGGAGCAGCGCGCTCGACCGCCAAACCGTCGATAAGCTCCGTCTCCGGTCCCGCGACCTCGACCACCTCGACGCCGCGATCGTCAATTCAGCAGTTTAATCGACCTTCAGTCAAAAGCATGGCGCAGAAGTTCAACCAACCCACATCGGCCGAATCCTCCCCCCAATCGACACGCGCGCGACCCGTTCGACCGCCGGCAGCTTCCGCAAACTCATCACCAGCACAGCCAGGAAAAGAGGCTTCCTATGGATCGTACAAGTTCAACAACCTGAAGCCGCGAGATCGGCCACAGCCTGCGCCTCCTTCTCCCGCCAGTGCTCGAGGTGCGAGGATACAAAACGCACTGATAAATGGTATCCCGAGCTCAAATGCCCGCAAGACACCTTCAAGAAAGAAAGTGGCTTCGCCGACGCGCAATAAGGAAAAGGGTCGCCAACCGTTCTTCGGCGAAGTGATTGGAGCACATGATGCGGTGACGCCAGGCTTCGGTATTCCTCAAGTTGACGGCGCAGTAGTCTCAACAATGGCAGACCCCAGCTTACCAGCCCCTTCGCCCGGACCCCAGACAATCAAAATCGTGACTGACGACCTCCCGGCGTTACCTGAGAGCCACGCGGACGCTTTACCCCCACACATCCAACCCTCGACCTCCGACATGGCGTCGCACCGGCCAGTGGGAGATGCCCAATCACAACAGTCTCCTATGTCGGAAAGTAGAAGGCGCTCTCCACCATCGCGAATACCAGTCCCATCATCACGAAGATTTAGTGGAGCTTCGGATTCGAGTTCTTCAACGCGATCGGCGAGATTCGCCCACTACATGCGGCCCACGGCAGCCACCCGAGCACACGGCAGGACGTCTCCCACACGCCCAGCAAGAGCACCAGTGGGACATTCCAACACGCCTTCCAAGAAGTCCATAACGTCCTCAAGTCAACCCACACTAGCGGCGGCTTCGTACCGCGGCTACCGTGAGCGCGGAAAATCGCCACAGGCCAATGGTGGGTCCGGACCAAGTGTGGCCGCTGTCATAACCGCTCCGCCGCCACCCACCTCTCCGCGTCTTCGCAACTCGCGCGAGCGCCAGCCCTTGCAAAGGACACCAGGCTCGCGGTCGAGGAGCGCTGATCCACATGGTACACAAGACTATTTTGGCGAGAGCTACGCGCCGCAAGCGCAAGACCGATCACACATGTTGGAACCCGGACACGAGGAAAAGAGACTATCAGTGAGGCGCGTTGAGCCTTCTGAAGATGAAGAAGACCCTCAGGATATACCGAGCGTGCAGCAAGAATTAGATACTAGCAATCATCACTTGGATTCTGCTCTGGATACGCAACAGAGCGCATTGCATCTTACCACCGAGGGACTTTCGGTACCACCCGCTGGACGGCCTTCATCATCAGCGACGAGTTTTGAAGAATCACCAATTTTGGGAATGCCTGGGAGCTTTATGATGACTCCGCCCCTGGCCCAGGCCGTGAATACGCCTCCCCCAAATCAATCATCATTTGAGCAGGAGAAGCCTCAGGAAGCACCGACTCCTACGACGCCGCAGCTAGGTGGTGAATTGCTGCAAGCACGGGCCTTCCAGCCAGCGAACAAGCGGATGGGGGAGATCTCGCGTGTAGAAGATGCGCAAGACCAATCTGAACTGGGTGTGAGGGAGTCGATACCAATTGCGCTCGGTTCAGAAGTCTCCAGTCCGGGATGGAGCAAGGACACGCCAAAGCGACCAAAACACCAGACGCGACTGAGCATTGGCTCCCAAACTTGGCGAGTTGAGCCTTTGGACGCTTCTGGAACGATATCTTATTTGGACGAGGATCTCGATGATTCCCCTATTGATCCATTTGCCGACCGAGGAACACTGATGCCAGGGGACTCGGCAAGTGTGGCATTCTACCACCAGATTGGCCAGCAACCCCCTAATTGGGGCCCGAAAACCCCAGAACCGCAGAAGGACTCGTTTACTTTGGACAGCGAGGCCTATAGCGTCATCAATAAGATCTTGAATGTGTACCACGAATCAGATACAATCACTCCGCAACTCGCTCAAGATTCTTGGGAGCAGGTGCAGGGTGTATCTCCGATCGTGGCTCAGCACAGGGATTGGGGCTCGAAAGAGGCGACCGAGACGTATCTCGCAAGATTACTTAGCGATGCTTCTGCAGGAAGAGAGGAGCCATCAGACCGAGAGGCCACACCCCATGCCGCACAGCACGCCCAGCATGCCGTAGCATCAGCCCCCAGCATACGGCAACTCGCTGCAGATCCAGACGACGAAGACGAGCCCTTCCCCGGCGGGACTGCCATCATCTTCCCTTCAGAGTCGAGACGGTATTCGCGAGGCTCGCGTGCGTCGGTCACGTCTGCAACCACAACCATCTTCGAAGGACCCAGCCGGCCCGACAGTTCTTCCGGCCTCTCAGCACGTGATCGCGGCCACAGCAACGGCGTTGCTCACGCACCCAATCCCCCGCCGAAAGACTGGTCCTCGCCGCTGGCCCATGAGTTCCAGTACCAGCCGCTGCCCAACATTGTCAGCGCAGGCGAGGGGCTTGGGCTGTCTTTGCAGCAGAGCCAAGAGCAGCCACACGGACCGCAGGCCGCGCCGCCAAAGCCGGCATATTCTCCTCCGCCGCCGCCGAACATGGGCCCCGTCTTCAGCCGTCTGTGCCCTCCCGATTCGGACAGCTTCGATGACAGGCCCCTCCTCGACAGGACGCCTCCCGACTCGCCACGGCAAACGCGCAACAACTACGGCAGCACCGGTGGTAGTGGCGCGATAATGGCAGGCGTTGCTCCGAGCCTGGAGATGGCGTCGGCCTCAGAGCCCACGTCGCCCACGTCGCCCACCCCTGGCTCGCCCGAGGATACCGCTGAAAAGGAGCGCGAGAAGGCAGTCGTGAAGGTGCGGAGGCGATACCGCGTCATTGAGGAGCTATGCAAGACCGAGCACAGCTTCTGCGTCGACATGATGGTTGCTCACCAGATCTTCGAGGGCACTTCTAAAGAGGTACTAACCGACGAGGAGCGCAAGCTGCTGTTCAGCAATTGCAAGGACCTCGAAAACTTCTCCCACAACTTGTGGAAGTCGCTGAAGGACGCTATCCGGCCCATTGTCAACCAGCTGCCGCCCGAAGAGAGCTCAGGCGCCGAGTACGATGAATTCGTACACTGCACACCGGAGAACGACCGCCAAGTCAAGGTTGGTGAGGTCATGCTGGCGTTTATACCTCGCATGGAGCGCGTCTATACGACTTACTACCTCAACTACGACGATGCGTCCAAGTTCATAAAGGCCAACGTGCAGAACCCGGAGCTGCTGGGCTGGGTAATGGCCTGCTTCCAGCACTGCCCCAACCTCACAACTGCCTGGGATCTCGACTCTCTTCTCATTAAACCCGTGCAGCGCATGCTTCGATACCCCCTGCTGCTGTCCGAACTCATCGAGAAGACCGTCCCGGACCATCCCGATCTGGCAATGCTCAGGCAGGCCAAGGATGCCATCATCAAGATCGCCGAGCGCATCGATGTGGCAAAGAAGCGGCAAGAGACGTTACGAGCAGCAACGTCAGAGGGCAAGAAGCAGAAAGGCAAAGGCTCTGGCGACCGCAACGTCAAGTCAATCGTGAAGGCTCTGAGGTGGAGCAAGGAGAAGGCGAAGACTCTCCAAGAAGCCGCCCTGATCTTCGAGGATTCACAGTACAACCAAGTGACGCAGAAATTTGGCGGTCATTTCTTCCAGATCCAGATCGTTATTGCGGATATGGATCAGTACTTGGCATCCTTGACCGAGTCGACGGTATCTCTCAATGCAGTGATGCTTGGCTTCATCACAGTCTCTGAGACAGGTCCTTCAGCGAATGCGGAGATGGAGAGCACCTGGCGACGGTGGGCGATGGCACATCTTGATCTCCAGAACAAGGTCCTTGACGAGCATGTAAGTCACATGTGGTCCTTTCCAGTTGATGCATACTAACGCAAATGTAGATAAACGCAGTCAGGAATCGTGTCATGAAGCCCATCTCGAACGTCTGGGACCAGTGGGTGGGCCCGCAGAAGCTCATGGAGCAACGCAAGAAGCTCCTGATCCAGTACGCCAAGTACAAGCAAGCCACCGACCGCAAAGAGAAAATCGACCCTAAGCTCGAAGAGACCGCCAAGTCCTTCCTTACCATCAACGACTCCCTCAAGCAAGAGCTGCCCATGCTGTACGAACTCACCAAGAAGGTTGTCCGTCTTTGCTCGACCATCTTCATAGGCCTCTCCAAGGACTGGTACAAGACTTGCTCTAAGAAGATCCTTCCGCTTCTCGAGGACGAGCCACAGCACACTACCTCGATTAGCTACGACTTCAAGACTTACCAAGAGCGCTTCAAGTCTGACTTCCGCCAGATGGAGCAGGCTGCTAAGAACCTGGCGATCATCAACCATGAGCTTATTAATAGCCTTAGTAACTACATGAGTCCGATCCCCATGGCCGATGATGCCTCGTCGCGCAAGTCTTCATCCAGGCGAACTGAGTCGATCGGCAGCGAGGTCTCCATGATCGACCGTCACGGCCGCAACCGCAACAGCGGCGGCTACAACAGCTCGCGCTCTGGCATGCACTCGTTCGAGGGTCCGCCGCGCTCCTCGCCCGCCGCTACCTACGGCCCCGGTTCTGCCCCACCGATCAGCTACAAAGACCCCTCCAGCTCGACCAGCGCCTCATCCTCGCTGTTCCGCGAACGTCCCAGTTCAGATCGTACGCACACCCAGCCCCCACAGGCTCCAGGCTCGTACACCAGCGAGTCTACCATAATCGCTGGCAGGCCGTCCAACAGCAGTGCGCGCAACCCCGCTTGGGCAAACTTAGGCTTCGACGGCGCATGGGACGAGACATCTTCGTTCGCCCCATCTTTCGTCCAGCCCGCTTCCATCGGCGCGTCTTTCCTCCAGCCGATGCTTACACACTCCACCACCGCTTCGTCTTCGCACTCCCAGCAGCCCTCGCAACCAGGGTCTTCCCGCACGTCTGGCGTGTTTAACTCCGCGCTGCCCATGTCGACCCGTAACTCCGCAGAGGAACTCCCCGCCACGCCGTCCGATCCTGACGAGCCTGAGGTGCTTTTTCTGGCTGCTTCGCTGTTCGAGTTCAATATTGCGCATGATAGGCGGGAGGGCGGGATTCCGTATTTGGTGTATGTGCCTGGGGAGATCTTCGATGTCATTGGGATGAAGGGCGAGCTGTGGCTTGCGCGCAATCAGGATGATCCGTTGCGGACGGTGGGGTGGATTTGGGAGAAGCATTTTGCGAGGATATTGCCTGAGGATGCGTAGGTGATGAGGGCTATGGAAGACTTTCTTCGATTCTCTGCCCTGCCGGACGTTCCGGCGACCGGCGGTTTTTTCTTTTCCTTCTTTTCTTTTGTCTGGCGTTTCACACAGGGAGATCCCTTTTCGGAGGGTGTTCATTTTCTGCATGATACCTCACCTTTTGGGAATGGAATTAATGGACGTGCCTGGCACGCTCATGGGCTGGAGTTTTTGATGGGAATGAGACGGCCGAAGCGAAGCGATGCATTCATGGCACTGGTACTGGCACTGCCACCAGCGTAGGCATTTCGGCGTAACGATGGCATGATGATGGGCTTTGACAGGCTTCTCTTTGTTATGTATAGTACCTTCAGTAGCGTAGCCGTGAGGCTAAGGGAAGGGTTCAAATGAGATGTATAACTCTGTATTCGGCTGTGCGTGTTTGAACTCAAGTGTACTGCGTGCTGTGAGAGAGATTGAGTGTGTTTGCAAGTGTACTGTGAGAGGTGATGAGGGAGTGAGTGATGTCTAGCATGCCTTTTAGTTTGCAAACACATCGTCAGGTTCCGCGTCATGGGTGCCGTTAGTGACTACATACGATATCACGCGACATCACACAACCTCATCTTTCTTTGGCACAGGCGATTTGAAAGATGGTTTTATCTTTTGTAAGCTACAGCAGCAGAGATAATGCTCCATGTCGTGGAGGCGGGGACAACGCAGATAATGCTACATGTCGTGCTGGACACACGCAGCAGCAAACCAAGGCATTATCTATTCCATGAGGTGTGGTTGCGGCTCCCAGGGGAGGGGGAATGTCGTGGTGGGGAGTGTACACCAATAAACCGAGGCATTTCTATTCCATGAGGTGTGGTCGCGGACCCCGGGGGGTGAACTCCCCCGGCCGGGCGGTAGAGGGAACGCGGATGATGCTGCATGTCGTGGTGGGGGGTGTACAGCGGACATTGGTTTGAAGAAAACCAAAGCAACAGGTAATGTTGCATGTCGTGGTGGGGGGTGTACAGCGGACATTGGTTTGAAGAAAACCAAAGCAACAGGTAATGTTGCATGTCGTGTTGGGTTCTGCGTGTCGTGGTGGGGGGTGAACGGCGGATACCGGATTCACAGCAAAAGCCAAGGCAGCACGGATAATGCTGCATGTCGTCGTGGCCCCAGGATGTACAGCAACAAACCAAGGCAACGCGCATAATGCTTCATGTCGTGATGGTTGATGTAGAGCCGAATACAACTATCCAAAGTAGAAGGGTGGCCATTGCTCCATATGTGCATCAGAAAATCCTCACGGCAACAGATAATGCCGCATGTCGTTGTGGGATGTATACAGCCAAAACCAACGGCAGCACAGATAATGCTGCATGTCGTTGTGGGCATTGTATCAGAAACCCCCCACGGCAACACCGCTAATGCCGCATGTCGTAGTGGCCCCAGGACATACAACTCCCCCGGGTCGAACGGCCTCTGGTGCAGATCTTAGTGGTAGTAGTAAATATTCAAGTGAGAACCTTGAGGACCGAAGTGGGGAAAGGTTCCGTGTGAACAGCAGTTGGACACGGGTTAGTCGACCCTTAGGGATAGGGCAACTCCGTTTCAATGTGGGCGCCCCCGAAAGGAGTGCCTCTCTCAGTGACGGAGAGCTCGATGATAGGATGCTGGCGTAATGGGTGTGAGCGTCGCGTCTTGGAACACGGATAGGGACGAGGAGGCTGATGTCTATGCGAGTGTTTGGGTGGCGAGCCCGCGCGCAATGGGAGTGAACGGAGGTAGAGACCCTTTTGGTGCATCGTTGATTGATCCTGATATCTTCGGATGGATTTGAGTAAGAGCATAGCTGTTGGGACGCGGAGGATAGTGAACTATGCTTGAAGAGGATGGGGACGACGGCTTCTGCGAGGTACCTTCCCAGGAGCGTTGGGCCTGGTTTGCGAGGTATGACTAGAGTTGTAGTCACCATGGTTTCAACGGGTAACGGGGAATTAGGGTTCGATTCCGGAGAGGGAGCCTGAGAAATGGCTACCACATCCAAGGAAGGCAGCAGGCGTAAAATTACCCAATACCGATACGGAGAGGTAGTGACAATGAACACTGATACAGAGCTCTTTTGGGTCTCGTAGTTGGAATGAGTACAACTTGAACCTTTAATAAGGAACATTTGCAGGGCAAGTCTGGTGCTAGAATTTGACCGTGGATCAGGCTGTGAGCATGTCTCTGGAGTAACTTGCGACTGGTGTGCTGCGTTGTTGCCCTGTGGAGTGGTTATCCAGTGTGCGTGTGCGAGGGCAGTAGTGCGAAGATAATGGTGCGCAGTAAAGAAATGCGTGTGCGCTGCCCGCTTTATGATTGTGCCTGCTGCAAAAAAAGCGTTTCGAACGTTCAACGGTCAACAATTTGCATTTCTTACCGTGGCACTGACGGCCGTTGGGCTCAAAATTGGATATCGTACAATAACGTTGTTCCGCGGTCTACAACAACATCCAAACGGCGGTATGGCATCTGTCAAACCAAACGTGAACTAATTGCGAGAACCTTCCACACTTTAATCGCACACCATTAATATCCGCAGTTGTTCTTACATACATGTTTGAAGCCGTGGGGACATCTCATTGCGCACTGTTCATCGGATGTCTAGACGCTGCTCTACTCATATAAGAAACACAACGAGACGAACAAATAGCACATCCAAACTACTTCAAGTCACCCTACGCGTAGTTGTGAATTCATTCAGATGAACAGTTGAAATGTCATGGTAGCTTTTCCAGCATGCTCCATGTACAAGAAATTTTCTCAGAGCGCCCTGGACATCGAATTCGAGTGCACTGCTACACTCATACAAGAAGCATGGTCGGACGAGGGAGTAGCATACGCAAAGTGCGTTGAGTTACTTCACGTGCGGTTGCAAACTTGAATCAAGTAATCGAGCAAACGTTACACGATGGACATTTCGGTCTCCTGGTCGCTGTTCTGGGTCCTGCTATGTTCACACGAGAAGCATGGTCAGAAGGAGAGACAGCACGTCCATAGTGCACTAAGTTGCTTCTAGGGAAGTTCTAAATCATGCACGGTCTGTTTAAGAATGTTCTTCAAGCTCGCTGATCGTTGATTCTAGTCACTATAGTATGAACTGCGTGGGACATGGTCAGACGATGAGACCGCATGCCTAGAGCGTGCTGAGTTACGTCACGTGTAGTTATAGAATTGACTTGTGAAGTCAATCGAAGCTATGCTATGGCCGTTAAACCAGTCTCTAGTTGCAGGAATTGCCTACATTCGCAATCTAGCGAGACATGACTTGGGTTGGGTTGACACGGAAGCGCCCCAAGAGTCGAAATCTAGCATCGTGGGCTGTTTACGTGGGTCGATAAGCAAGAAATTTGTGAACATAACCGTCCATACCAGTGCCTTCTATTGTGTGATTCGCTTAGCGTTTGTTTGAAGGCAGGTTGCTCAGGTGAACAGGTGAACGCACACTCACGGCCTTAAAATCGAAGCCCTTTTGGCTCTCTCACCAGTATCCCACACACACTTTATCAACCATACAACACCACATTCTGTCCTCAAGACAGCTATATCACACTTTACAAAGCTCTCATATAACTCCTTTCAATATCACAATGGCTCCCTCATTCGCCCGCATCGGTGACGAAGTCACTCCCAAGCTCTCCGGCGAGAAGTACAACAGCGTACCCGCCACAATCCGCAACAGCCTCCGTATTGCCTTCGAAAAGGCATGCGCGACCTACACCACCGCCGCCCTCGAGACACCAGCTGCCAGCTTCCGTACGCAGTACGAGCTGAAGAAGGCGATCGTCTATCGACATCCGGAGCGCGATTCCGAAACCAGCACCATCGCGACCGCCTTTCCGTTTGCCGAGCCCGCCAACATCGCCTTGATTGAGCACGTTGTCGACAAAGAGCTCATCGACTTCACCATGCTGTCCGCTGTCGAGTGCGTGAGCAGCCTTGCTGCTCTTGGCCTCGCGAATCCGCACTTCCTCAACTTGCATGCGGTGCGCAGGGGAGATCTGGGCTGGGGCTTCGACACCTTTGGGTGTCTTTCGCTGTGTGTCCTGGCGGAGTCTGAGCAAGAGCTGTGGGTTGAAGCCTACTTCGTGCAGCGGGTGTACGGAAGTGGTGAAGATGGCCCGCGGTCTGGAGGCGTTTCGCTTTCGAGCGAGCAGGGCAGTCGTGCTGAGGGATCGGGCTTCAAGTTTAGCTTGAAGGGGCTTGGGGGTTTGGCGAAGGAGAAGGAGAAGGAGAAGAAGAAGGACGACGAGGACGAGGAGATGCTTGAGGACGAGGATGTGCTCGAGAAGATGGGAAAGGAGAGCAAGGCGAAGGAGGAAGAGAGGCTGGATCGGGAGTACGAGGCGTCGTTGCTGAGGCCTCGACCTCTCGAGCCGAACACGAACAAGTACAGGTTCATGGGGAAGAGGTACTGAGGGGGAGAGTTCGGGGTGGCAGTGTGCTTGTACTTATGTAGAATACCAATGAAGGACCGTGATCATGTCTTTTCTTAACCCTCCACTCTCTCCAGCACAATCTTCAACGCTGCAATCTCTACTTGCTTCACCCGACCATCCTCCCCTAGCACAAAAACCCAATCATCAATCCCGTAAAGTCCCCATGACGGCCTGTCAATCTGAAGCCACGTAGGACACGCCGAAAACGCACCATGATCCTCGTACCCGAGATCTACCCCGCTGACCGCCTTCCAGCTAACTCTCTCTCCATCCATAACACTGTAATTGCCCTGACTCTGTTGATACCCGACATTCGAAGGGTAGATCCTAAAGTCCTCCGGCGATCCAAAGATACCAAACACATCCGTCCCATTGCTAACCCACGAGTCAAGCGTGAGGCCCGGTTTACCTTTCTCACTCGAAATGGTAACGCTAGAATTGATGCTTGCAGCGCGATACGTTCCCGCATACGCCTTGTCTGTCTGCAACCTCGCTGCTTCTTCAACGGCTGGAAGTAGCGCGTCCGTGAGCACGCCTGATAGCGTGTAGGGATAGGCCCCTGTTTCCGAAGCTATCAGGATGGTGAAGCCGACGTCGAAATCGGGAATCAGCGCGACGGTGGACGCGTATACGCCTATGTTTCCGCCTTTTGTGTAGATATCTACCACGCGGTTTTGCTTCTCGTTGATTACAGAGCGGTAGATCTCCCAGGGACGGCCGACGAAGCCTATGGTGCTGGAGGTGAAGGAAGTGGGTTTGAGCCAGGCGCGCGTGGTGTTTGGGGAGAGGAGCTTTGAGGAGAGGATGGAGCGTCCGAGGGCGGAGACGTCGGATGCAGACGCGAAGATGCCGCCTTCGGCTGTGGCTTCGGAGAGGTCGATGTCCCAGCCTGAGACGGTGGCGTTCTTTATGATTGCGCCTATACTAGAGTCCTCTGGTATTGAGGCGAACGTACGGCGGAGCCCTAAGGGTTGGAGAAGGTGGGTTTCGAGCGCAGAGGCGAAGCTTGTATTCGTGATGGTTTCGATGATGTAACCGATCAGCACAAACGCTGAGTTACTGTACCCTGGCGTCGTGTTGGGCAGATAAGTAGACCTCGTCTTCAGCAGCGTGGTCAAGAACTCGGAGCGCGTGCAGTGCGTGACGTTCGCTATGCAGAGCGACGTCTCGTTCTCTGTAAGCTCCGGGAATACTCCTGGGAATTGAGCACCGAGGCCGCCGCCCGTGATAGAGTCGACGTCGAATACTGCGTACTTTCAGAATTTGGGATATTGATGATACAGGACAAGGCTTACAGTCTGCGACCACCCCACCAATTTGCCCTGCTAAAGCTCCGACACTCACCTCGTCCCAAGACGCGATGCCTTTCAGTTCAGGTATGTACTTGGTCATCGGGTCGGAAAACACGCGATCCCCTGCAACGACAAGGAGCAGGTACACTGCATACAGCTTGCTAACACTACCAACGCGGTAAACTGAGTCGCCATCTACTTCACTTCCATGGCCTCCGGAAGTGGCGAGATCCGACCCTTCGTGATGGTACTCGAACAAAGTGTCCTTCGTAGAGAAGATCTGGATGGAGAATGTGTTATTGGGAGACACAGGACCATGTGAAGTATTGCCTGAACTGAAAGCATCATCCAACGCGGCCTTAATCTGCGTGGAAGCAGTTTGCCATGTCGACGAGGCTAAGAGGTCTTCAGTCGGGGGGAAAACAGGGCCGTAGATGGGACAAAGGTCTACTGCCAGGACAGCGCCAATGCTTGAAAGAAGAAGCACAAGGTTAAGAATGAATGCCATTGCGAGCTCATACTGCTTGAAACACAGTAAACATTCGCCTCTTTAAGCTCGCGAGCATCTCCGACGAGCTTACCGGGATACCATTACCGTGACCAACAGATCGCAGATCTATGCTCTTTGGAGACACCGACCGCCCCCACCATGTTCGCAGCAAAAGCAATTCGTGCCAGGCACACTTTCTTTCTCGTCTCCACACTTCTCCAACATGATCGGGGAATGTTGAAAATGATAGGTCAGCCTCGCGCCTTCAATAGCATCAGCTTACGAGATGCCTATCTTAGCGATGTGTCTTAGCGATGTGTGCGTAAGATTTAGCCTCCATCTTCCTATAACACAACACCAAAGGAAGCGCCCCGTCATACCGGGCGAGCTCGCTTCGCTTCGACTGGTCAGTTAAGGCACACATGCTTACCTGCTCATGTATAGAGGCCCGAGAAGCGATGCAAGTTCGTTGGCACGGTAGAAGCATCCACCCCACAAAAGATGCTCATTGTTGACCTTGGTTTGATGTAGCCTGGGAGAACTATTTTGCACCAATACACGATCCTGTAAGATGTTATTTTTTTATTTTTTTGGGTGCACTATGCGCTTAGCCTGGGCGCGAAAACGCACTCCGAGTGCCTTCAACATGTAACACATACGCAGCTAGACTCTACTCCTCTTCAGATTCCTCCTCGCTTCCCTCGCTATCCTCTTCTTCCTCTTCCTCATCATCATCTCCCTTCAGTCCATAATCCTCTTGGAAATCGACAAGCTGCTTCACGTTGATCTTGAAGCCGTCCTTCTCGAAGTTTTTCTTCAGATCCTGCAGGAATAGTCAGCAAATCTTGCTTCATCAAGAAACATGGGGACATGACATACCTCAACCATGTTGCCACCGCAGGTGATGACCAGATCCGTCTTCTCGGGATCAAAGACCTTGGCGATGACATCAGTAAACGCTTTACGCACGTCTTCCTCCTTGACCTCCCTAACTTGACCCAACACCCACTCTGACCACTCTTTGCCGACGCGCTTCACCACGAGATCGATGAAGCTACCTCGTGCCGCATCGACAATAGTAGCCTTATCATCCACGAACTCTCGCACGATGCTGCTGATGGCACCTTCGAGAGCCAGTTTCTCGAATTTGCGTGTCCCATCACCGTATTCCTTGATAACGGTGCGCGCCTTTTCGTATGCGGCGTACGAGTTTGGAGACTTGTAGATGCGGAACTTGAGGAGGCCGGCCTGGATGTCACGGAGGAAGTTCGCGCCATAGGCAAGACCCGTGCCACGAATGTCCTGCCACATCGGACCTTCAACAGCATCTAGATAAGACAGAGCTACCATCAGAGGAGGTAAGTCTGGGCTGGTATAGGAATCGGGGCCTTTGGACGTCAGCATAGCGAAGGATGAATCGATAGGCATGGGGATGACGTAGTGTGCACCGCCAGGGTTCTTTCCGATGTCTGAAAGCAGCGACTTGCGATCATCAATGGGGTTGATAGTAGGTTCTGGTCCCGGCTTGATGGCGTCAGTGAGAGTCTTGAATGTAGATACGGGATTCGGGAGCGTCTCGAAGTTGGCTATTGCTAGGACGCGGAGGTTCGAGAAGGTCAGGAGGTGTTTGCGCAAGGACTCAAGCTTGTCAATCACCTGCTGAGGGTCCGTCTTGAGCTGCTTCAAGGTGCGCTTTAGGTAGAGGGCCTTGACAAGAGTGTTGGTGGCGCGGACAGAAGAAGCCTCTTTGTAGTGGATCATACGATCAACAGCAAAAAGCATGCTGTGGCCGTCACGCTTCTCGTCTGGCACATCTGCGAGCATCTTCTTCGCTGCAGCAATCAATCGCTCGGTGTCGAAGATGGAGTTGACAAGAAGGTCAGCGAGCCACTGAACGACATCCTTGAATTTGTCTGCCTCAGCAACAAAGTGGATGTAGATCATCTCGCCATTGCCAATATCGTTGCCACGGTCAAGGCTATACTCTATCGTATCTTTCTCCAGGTCAGTGATGACTTGCTCGAATTCGATGCGCTTGCCATCTCGTGTGATCGGCGTGCCAAAGAAGTTCGTAAGATAGACGCCGAGCAAAGGCTTCAGCTCAGTAGGTATACCAGCGGTACCAAGCGCGAGTCCGAAGTGGACGAAAGATGTTGGGATAGACTCGTAATGAATAAACAGCGGAAGGCCATTCTCGTCCTTGTCAATGATCTTCTGGATCTTGTTGTCCATGATCCCGAGCTTTTTTGCGAGGCCAGATCGCGCGGTCGTAGTCTCGAAGAAGTGGATCGAGCCAGTGCTAGGGACCTTCAGCCTCTCCATCATCTCCAATGGGATCGGTTTGTCGTTTTCGGCTTTCGCCTTCTCCAGCTTGTCGGCCTTCTCTTTCAAGCCTGCCTCGCCGAGCTTCTCTTGTTGTGCCTTGACGCGTTCGACTTCTTCGGACTTGATCTTTTCCGCGAGTGCTACGGAAGGCTTTCCAAGGAGGGATACGTGATGCGGTTCGACAATCCACTTTTTGATGAATGAGCGCCACTCTTCTTCGCTCCATTCTTCGAGCTCGTCAAACACAGAGAGAGACTCGAGGGCTTCCCGGAGCTTTGAGCCATCACGTGGACCGTAAGAGTGGTCTTTGATGACAGGATCCTTGAACTCGTCATTGCCAATTTCTGAAGTGAACCTCACTTGGCGCTTGAACCGATGCAGGCAGTCCTTGAGGTAGGCCAAATCGATTGGCTGAGCCACATGCTCTTGAAGAACTTCCCAGAAGCGCTTCTCGACTTCTTCAAGCTTCTCAGTAGCGACACTGGTCAATGTGAAGTGTATGATCGACTGAGCAAAGCTCCGGACATAGAAGTACACCATACTGGTAAGGTGCTCCTTCTCCGCAAGTTTGTTGACCAGAACCGAGACTGAAGAGCCAGCAAGGTACATGAGCACAGTGTTAAGAGCAGTCTCAAGCTTCTCGTCCGTAGAATCAGGTCCAATGAGGGCGATCTGAATCTCACCAGTGGACTCGTCCTCCTCGGGGAATTCCACAGTCTCAACGGTCGTCTTAGTGAGGCCCGCCTCAAGCTTTGAATTTGACCATGGCCGCTTGAAGGGAGCGGTGTAGGCGGGCACGCTGTCGGCGGTGTCGGCCTCGAATTTGTCCAGAATCTCCAGAAGATCTGCGTGATCGACCTCGCCGATGAGGACCAACCGAAGGTTCTTGGGTTGATACATGTCGCGATGGAATTGGCGGATTCGTTCTGCTGTGAGGACGCGTAATGCTTCTACACGACCTCCGGTCTCGTAGCGGAATCCATAGCGCTCGGGGTACAGAATGCGACGCATCTCCAAATCCATCAGGTCACCTTGTAGGTTCTGGCGACCTTGCATCTCCGAGTAGACGACACTTTGGTTGTTAGTTTGGATGTTCGTAACCTTAGTAGGGTGCTTACCCGGCATCGTTCCCAGTACCATCGATGTGGTGCACCTCAGTGTAGCATCCCTCATCTGTGAGAGTAGGCACGACGAGGTGGTCAAGGTAAATGGGCAATATCTGCGCGAAACCTTCCCAGCCCGCTGTGGTCAATGTGTAGACGGTCTCGTCGACGTCTGTCCAGGCATTGGTGTCGGAGTAGGCCCGAGTAGAGAGTTTGTCCAGCACACCCTTGAAAGGGTATTTCCGTGAGCCCATGAAGCAGAGATGCTCCAGAGTGTGTGCTGTGGCGGGTTAGGAAATGCACAATTCAGGTATACTGCGAGTACTCACGTGCTCCAGAGTCATCGTGGATCTCGGTAGCCAGTGCAAAGTAGCCGTAAATCTTGGGTCCTTTCCTGTCGACCACTACGACATTCATGCCCGTGCGCTGCGATTCATACTGGGTGAATTCGGCCTCGGTGTAGTCGGCTTTGAACTGCTGGACTTTCTTGAAGTTGGTCTCCCGTGCAACAGACCCCATCCTGCCGAAGTAGAAAGGCTGCTGGTCTGTGTCGGAATCGTAGAAGGAGGACTCCTCGTCAGTGCTGGGAAGTGCGTCTGCCTGGTTTGCGATTACCGTTCCGGGCGTGCAGGCTTCTTTGTATGACGCTCGTCTAGTGCTAACATTGTTCTCTGTTAGTTCCGGGATCGAGGGGTGAGAATCCTCGCGTAAATGTGCGGTAAAACACCTCGACAGCTGCGTGGCCAAAACAACAACGCAAAGTGCGTTATGGAAGGTGCGCATTACCGGTCTGTAGGAGGAAGCCACTCAGCTGACACGAAAGCGAATTATGCCGCCTCATCAGCTGAGTGTTCCGGGGAAGGAAGAACAGGAATTGTGCAGTGCAGGGTAGAAGCTTACCTGTATGGTAACGTTGCCTAAAAGCAGAGAAGGCCACCCACGATGCAGCCCCGGTCGTGTTTATGAACGTGCGGACTAGAAGTACAGATTCCCGAATGTGGCGAGCCCGTAACAGCGCACTGCGCAAACGAAGGCGGTGTGTTGTGTCAATGTGATTGGCAAGGAAGAAAGGAAATGGAACGAAGTACTATTCCCTGATTGGACTTCAGAGGAAAGTCGTAATCGAATGCTCCCAGCGAACAGCTCTTGACGATGGTGGGGTGGTGGGGTTGGCATCTTTCGGTAGGGCTTTCGCACGGCCCACTTTGACTTGCAGGTGCTTGGATACGCGCCACGAATCAACATTGCGTAGTTCCGCATCTACAAAACACGTCAACCCCTCCAGCGAACGACATGATCATATGCCGATAGCTCCAATGTCCTCATCAGTCTCTGACCAGGAGCTCGGGGACGCGCTCCTCCATTCCGTCCAGCATGGCTCTTTCCCACAATCTGAGCATGTATCCTCTGCGCCTGTGGGGTCTGCAGCTCTTCCGAAGCTTCGACAGACTTTGGAAAAGGCCAGGGATGACACTAAGGTATGCCTATTTGCTGAGTTCCTAGCATATGCTCCGTGGACATATGCCAACAGCAACTTTAGGAACAAATCCGTCAGGTCTCCCGCGAAGCCGCATCCGACGTCGACGGCTGGATGACCCAAGCCCGCAAGCTCCAAGCCGACATCAAACGCTCCCAAGAGACCGCCAAGGAGATCGTACAGCAGGCAGAGTCTGGTAAAGAGAAGACCGCCAAAGTTCAAGACGCCGCCTCGAAAGTCAGCTTCCTACATTCCGAGATCGCATACAACGAGAGCCTTGTGCGGGTTGTGGAGCAGCTCAAAGACATCTCGACCCTGCTAGAATCAGCTCAGGATGCCGCGGTCCGCAATCACATTCTTCATGCTCTCGAGAGACTGGAGGACGCGGACAGCGCATTCAAGAGGCTTGGACCGTTCGAGAACACTCGAGTGGTAGGCCTTCTGAAGACAAAATCAGACCACCTGAGGGCGGATATAGTGGAGAATGTTACGGAGATATGGAATAGTTTGCTTTATGTCAACACTGCAGAGCAAAGATTCACCTTGAAAGAGAAGGCAGAGCGCGAGGATGGAATTAGTATCGGGACAGTTGTCGAGGCATTGACAAGACTAGGGCTGCTCGACAAGTTCATATCGCGCCTCAGTCGAGACTTTGACAGCATCATCGTGCAGCCACGGCTGACCATTGGCCCCGACCAAGTCGTATCTGCATTGACCATCTATGGCGACGACATACAAGTTGCAGGACAAGTGAGCGACATGAGCGTCCAAGCCGCACTGGAGGATATTCAAGCCATAGCCGATTACCTCAGTACACGCATGCCTCCCGACGTCGCCGTCCCGCTGTCCGAGAAGCTAGTACCAGTCATCGCCAATCGACTAATCTCAAGTTGGCTGCTGCCTGCTATACCGCTGTCTACAAAGGGCATTCCTGACTTCCAAGAGACGCTCTCGCTCGTACTCGGCCTTGTTGAGTCATTCGATGAGCTCGGCTGGAGCGGGCAACAACGCTTGACTGACTGGGTCGATAAGTCCGCCGAGAAGTGGCTTGCGCGACAGAAAGAAGCTGCGATAGCTCAGGTGCAACGAACCTTCCCGAAACGAGTCCAAGAGAAGAAGACGGTGGAACGGGTAGAGACCCAAGTCTTGTCGAGGGGAGACGCTATGCTTGGCAAGCACGAAGAGCAGGATGAAGATTGGGGAGCTGATTGGGGTGACGACGGAGCGGCGGAAGAAGAGCCCGTAGAGGACAGGGAAACACAGCAGAATGAGGCTATGGAAGAAGAGGACATGAGCGCCTGGGGCATGGACGAGGACGAGCCACAAGAACCGCAGAAGGAAACCAAAGGCCCGAAGCCCGAAGCGCAGGGCGAGGAAGATGCCGAAGATTGGGGCGCCGATTGGGGCGATGAGGAAGAGCCAAAGCAACACCCGCCTTCCGCAGAGCCTCAGGCCAATGGACAGGCTGCTAAAGCAGAGAAGCCTTCCAAGAACCGGGAGATGACGTTGAGGGAGACCTACACCGTAACGGCAATTCCAGACTCTATCATCGACATGATACTCCAAGCCGTGTCAGATGTCGGTACTCTCAATACCCCCGATCTTGTCGGCTCCGCCATTGCGCCCGCCAGCAGCGGTCTCTTCGCCATACCAAGTCTGCTGCTAGCCATGTACCGAGCTACGGCGGCCACCCACTACTCTCGTGACATCGCAGCCAACATGCTGATCTACAACGACTGCACGCGCCTGTCTGACCGCCTCCGCGCTTTCCTCACAGAGCAAGCAGAGAACGACGCTTCATCGGGCTTGCCACAACACCTGAAGCCCTCCGTCAGACTCAAACCGCGGCTCGACCAGGACATCAAAGCCATCGAGGCGTTCGGCAAGCGCGCATACGGCCGCGAGATGGAGTCTCAGCGGACGATCATCCGCGACCACCTCGACGCCGCACAGGGCTTCTCCGGCTGCACCAAGATGCCGTTCGCCGCCGAATGCGACAATGCCATCGCCATGACCATCGACCGCATCGCCGACGTGAAGAACGCGTGGAAGCCCGTTCTTTCGCACTCCGCGCTGCTCCAATCCCTCGGCTCGCTCGTGTCCACAGCGCTGGCTAAATTCATCACTGACATCGAAGACATGACCGACATCGCGGAGGACGAGTCGAAGAAGCTCCGCGGGTACTGCATCAGTCTCTCTTCTCTGTCTGCGCTTTTCATCACGGGAGACGACGACGGCGAGCAGAGGGACATGACGAGCGTGTACACGCCGAACTGGTTCAAATTCCAGTATCTAAGCGAGATCTTGGATTCGAGCTTGGCGGACATCAAGTATATGTGGACGGATGGGGAGCTGAAGTTGGAGATGGACGTCGAGGAGGTGCTGGATTTGATACGGGCGTTGTTTGCGGAGAGCGAGTATAGGAGGAAGGCTGTTGCGGATATTAGGAGGGCGGCGGGGCGTTGAAGACACGAAGGCTGGATGTGTGGGCAATGGAGTGTGCTCCCGGCAGATCTTGAGGCATGTTGATGATGAATGAATACTACGATTGGACGGGTTATTTGCTTCCACGCTTGTTCTGTGTGCAGGGCTCAGAAGATGAATGCGCGGTAGAGTGTATACTCCCACTGCAGATTTTGATGCATCTCGATAAGCAATGAAAACTACAATTGAACATATTTCTTTCCACATTTATTATGTGTGCAAATGGTCTCTTTGGCGTGCTGAATGAGCAGTTACGTGTACTCCCACTGCAGATCTTGGTGCATCTCGAGAAAAGTAATGAAGGCTACAATGGAACGGCATATTTGCTTTCACACTTGTCCTGTGTGCAGGGCATAGAAGATGAATACGTGAGCAGTAGAGTAGTCCCGCTGCAGATCTCCACGCATGCCAGCTTGTCTGCTTCATATGTAGGCAATCAGCACGATGACCAATGAATGCTACGATGGACCCCTGATCATGTCCTCAATTGACATTGTTTCCACACTTCTTTTGTGTGCAGATGGATTCTTTAGCATGCACTACATACCGCTCTCGATGGTCAGGAAAGGATCTATGATGACAATGCGGGCGATGTCGTGTGCGGGTGGCACATGTGCCGAGAGTTCCCGGATCGAAGGCACGGCCCTCATGACAACGGAAGACGTCTGATTGGTCGCTCTTTCTTTGCCCGAGGTCTTGCACATCGTGAACGTAACCACCTCCAAGACAGTTCGCCATCCCCACCCACGAATCCGCACACGCCCAAAATGGCCTCAACTCGCGCTCTCTGCCGTCTGGCTACGTCGCGGACAGGTATGCATCTTCTATACATGCCTGGGGGGCGCAATTGGAGCTCTGCTAACACCGCCCGCAGCTGCCGTCCGCCCAGCCGTCTTCGCACGCGCATTTGCCTCTGTCACTGACACCAAGGCCCGCGATCCCATCTCAAAGGTCGGCGAGGCGATTGTCCCAGATGCCGCGCGAGCACCCATCCCAGAGAGCAAGACGTCGACCGTCAAGGAGGCTGCGCCGAGCAAGGATGCGAAGATGAAGAAGTTCCACATCTACCGCTGGAACCCCGACGAGCCCACATCGAAGCCCAAGATGCAGTCGTATGAGCTCGACCTGAACAAGACCGGACCCATGATGCTGGATGCCCTCATCCGCATCAAGAACGAGATCGACCCGACCTTGACCTTCCGACGAAGTTGCCGTGAGGGCATTTGCGGTAGCTGTGCGATGAACATTGACGGTGTCAACACGCTGGCCTGTCTGTGTATGTATATGCACCATTCGGCATATGTGTCAGGAACTGACTGTCCTACCAGGCCGCATTCCCACTGAGCCCGCCAAGGAATCGCGCATCTACCCGCTCCCGCACATGTACGTCGTCAAGGACTTGGTGCCTGACATGACGCTCTTCTACAAGCAATACCGCTCTGTGAAGCCCTACCTTCAGCGCACTACCCCGTCACCAGACGTACGTTTCTTCAGTTATCTTCCCACATTTCGGTTTCGACTAACTTCTGAGCAGGGCCGTGAATACCGCCAAACCAAGGAAGACCGCAAGAAGCTGGACGGTCTCTACGAATGCATTCTCTGCGCCTGCTGCTCGACCTCGTGCCCGTCATACTGGTGGAACCAGGAAGAGTACCTCGGACCCGCCGTGCTGCTGCAGAGCTACCGCTGGATCGCCGACTCCCGAGACGAAAAGAAGGCCGAGCGCCAGGATGCGCTTAACAACAGCATGAGCTTGTACCGATGCCACACCATTCTCAACTGCTCACGGACGTGCCCCAAGGGGTTGAACCCGGCATTGGCAATTGCGGAGATCAAGAAGAGCATGGCTTTCACGTAAGAGGAGAGAGCTAGTTGGGAGCATGGTTTGAGTGGGTGGAGGACGAACTGCATCGTGTGCTTGGCTTGCGCTTTCGTTTCTGTTTCTTCGTGTATGTACATGCGCAGGTTTGGAGTAGGAGCTTGTATTTGTGAGAATGTATGCGAACCAATAGATTGACACATACTATCAATCGAACATTCCAAAGAACATCAAACAATACCTGGCCTTGGAGCTAGATGAATGCAGCAATGCACATGCACATGCGACGCCATCTGCTCGCGCTTCTTTCCATTGCGAGCCTGCGTGCGGGGTGGAAAGACAGGCTCGCTTGTGACATCCAATCCTCCACCAAAATCGATCCGGGGTATTTGCCCAAGTAAGGCACACGGTACGGCGTCAATCTCCACAAGATGCCTGCCATTATGCGAGGCTCTCCACCGTCTGGCTTTTACGCGGGGGCAGCCAATGGTTAGGCTTCGCGCTACACCATTCCTGACCAGCATCATGCCTCCTCTTTCCGCGCCTCACCCACAGTGCCATGGACACTTCTTACGCGCCCAAGACCTCCCTCAAGAGTTTGCACGATGGAGTCTGCGCAGTCGAAAAGAGTGTCCAAAGCATGTGACGCGTGCAAGCTGCGCAAAGTGAAGTGCAATGGACACGAGCGATGTCAGCAGTGCAGCCACCTCGGCTTGAGATGCGTCTATTCCATCTCCAACAAGACACGCTCACAGGGCAAGCGCGGACGCATAATCACTGAATACAAGAACAAGACCTCGAGTACCGCTGTCACGTCTCCACCTATCCTGCCGGCCATCACAGGACAGGTTGCTCTGCCGCAGCGGGGCCCTACTTTGGCCTTCTCGGAAGAGCTTGACGGATGTAAGTATATCACATGGCTGCAGGCGACTTCTGAAGAGTCCAATGTGTAAGCGTGTATGGGCCTGTGATACTAATTTACGCGCAGTGAATTCACCTATCGAGCCAGGCTTTCAATATGACCAATCTTTCTTCTTGGACCTCATCCCTGACTACATGGCAGGCGTATATCCAGTACAGCCTGTCATCCCAGAAGCAGAGCTCCGCGAGTACATCGCTTCCATGGATGTGGACCAAGAACTTCGCACCTTCGTATGTACTTTTGGGGCATGCACATTGAATCTCACGCGAGCGGGCGACAATCGAACCGACGAGGTTCTCCACAACATCGAAACGCTCACGAACTATGCCATTTCGACATTGAAGCCTGTTTACAAAACCTTTCGCTCCTCTGTGATCAGAGCAATGTCATCCATGTTCATACACAACTGCCTTATGAGCATGTCAGCCAGCGACGCTGCCTTCCATTACATTCGCGACGCCATTACCGCCGTCCAGCTGATGAGAGTCGACAACGCAGATACCATGGCTCAGTTACCCCCTCCGGAAAGATCTCGAAGGCAGCGTTTGTACTGGCAAGCTTACATCCACGAGCGATTTCTCGCGATTCTCGATTACCGCAATGCTATCCTACCACCTTTGAATGCTCTGCCGGAAGCTGACCCCAATATACCCGTCCAAGTTCATGATGGCTTCATTCAGATCATCAAGCTTTTCCGCCTTCTCGATCCCGAGTTCATCCAGAATTGGCTGGGTAGCCAGGGAAATGTCACCTCCACTTGGATTGAAGAGAAAACCCGGGAACTTGACGGCGATGAAGAGAGCAACGCGCGGGAACTCGCTAATCTGTCAACTGTAAGTACACCGCAATGGCGGTTCGATCGAAGCAGCACATGATTGACTGATTTGACCACGTAGATGCAACGGGCCGACCTCGCCATCACCCGAGAATGGCTTCGAACGCTCATCTGGCGCCTGGCAATGGGGAAGTCTCTATTATCATCAAAATCATCCAAAGAGTGCCTCTCTCTCCTGTTCCCTGTTCGGCTGTCGCAAAACCTCCGGCAACAAGTTACCAGCATGTCCCGACACGACATCGAGGTGCACGGCAGCAGCATCGTACAGAAGCTCTTCGAAATCACAGACACCATCTCCGACGTCCTCATTCATGTACCTGCCACCACGCTGGAAGAGACGTCCCTTCGCATCGACGACTTCCTGTTCATTCTCGACTTCGTCCTTCAGTTCCCGACGCTCGACGCCACGCGGAGGGGGATCCTGCTGGAAAAGCTGGAGCGCCTGCAGGGCCTCTTCCCCGAAGTGGTCAGCAGTGCGAGCTCTCCCAACCTGCCGATCGAGCTGCAGTCTCCGACCAACGACCCCTGGTACCAAGTCGCGCAGTCGAAGATCGGTCCGGACACGGATATGGACCCTGCTGGACTGCAGGGGCTCGCACCTCTGCCGTACATGGGCCCATCGCAGCCGAATCCAAGTGCGAACCATCATGCCGCCACTTGGAACCATATTTCTAGACGACTGTCGATGGCGCACTTTCCGGTGAGCTGAGGCGATGCATGCGCGCATCAAGAAGATATCACAAGCTTGTCACTGCATAGCTCTTTCCTTGAGTCGTTGAATCACGTACACGCATGTTGACATGGTTGAAGGAGGAAAAGATCAATTTTTATGTACTCAAAAGTGTATTTCAGAACATGAGGGGAGTCGAACGCATCGATCTGACACTCTTGCGCTTCAATTGCTCACGTTTGAATTGACCTGCTCGACGTGGGCTACCTTGTCGCCCTCGAGCTTCTTCTCCGACACGGATTCGTCCTCCTCGAATTCTTGCACGACCGTCTCCTTGAACTTGCGGGCGGACACGCGTTGCTCGAAGAGGATGTCGAGCTCACCGTAGGTACGGCCCTTGGGTTCAGGAAGGCGGAAGTAGGTCCATACTAGGCACAGGAAGCAGGTACCCGCCCAGAAGAAGGCTGATTTGGCGCCCCAATGCCAAGCGCTGGGGTTCAGCATACGGGGCGTCATGATGTTGCCGATGATGGAGCCGATGTTGTACCAGTTCCTGGCTAGGACAACGGTCTTCTGGCGGAGGCGCGACGATGGGATCTCAGCTACGAGGCAGTAGCAGACGGGGCCGACACTGGCGTCGTAGACGAATGTGAAGATGATCAACATGGCTCCAATCGACCATTGAACGCTGGAGTTGCCCTCGGGAGCAATACCGAGGAAGCCGATGATGAGCAGAATGGCGAGCATGACGACGAGACCCCACACGTACAAGGTCCGGCGTCCCACTCGGGGCATCAGCCACCAGGAGACAAATACACCGACAGCACCGATGGCATAGATACCCAGGCTCATGCTGAAGGCGTTGGAGGTGTCCAGGCCAGCGTTCTGGAAAAAGTACGTGGAGAACCCCATGAACGAGGAACCACACCACGCCTGCGTAAACCACGTCATGGCTGCGATTTCCGTTCGGCGCAGATCGGTACCCTTGAAGCAGTCCCAGTACGACGTCCCCTCACTGATGGCTTTCTCCAATTCGTTCGTGTGCTTGTACATGGCGATGGTCTCGTCGGCGTTGAAGTCGGGGTTCTTCTCGGGCGAGGCGAGACGCAGAACCATCTTCTTCGCATCCTCGTATCGTTCTTTCCTGACGAGCCACCACGGGGATTCTGGCGCGAAGGCAATGCCGATGATCAGCGGGATGGGATAGATCCACTGGATGGCATACGGAATGCGGTACGCCCACTGGTCCGGGCGCTCAGACACACCCTTGAGCACCCCCGACGCGATGAACTGTCCAAACACCCAGCAGAGATTCACATAGGTAGTGAGAATCGGCCGCAGCGGCACAGGCGTGACTTCAGCAGCGTACGTAGTCGTAAGCGTCTGGAACACGCCCCACGGCACGCCCACTAGAATCAATCCCACAAGCAACATCTGAATGTTCTGCGCAAAGAACAAGATGAAAATCAGGCCCGTCACCGCCGCCAAGGCACCTATCATAGTCTTCTTGAACCCATATTTCTCCGCGATGATACCATTCACCATCAGGCCTAGAATCTCACCGACGTAGGCGCCGTTGGTGAGCCCGGCTTGCCACGCGGCAGTCACCTCGTAGGAGCCGTCTGCGAGCTGGACGCCGAATTTCTGCTTGAAGGCGGGGACGGCCTGGAGGTTGGCGATGATGTTGATGTCGTAGCCTTCCATGATGATGGCGCCGCTGAGGAGGACGGACCAGGCGATGGCCTTGGGGTAGAGTCGGATGCCTTCCATCAAGGTCATCTTTTGCTCTGCTTTTGTCGCCTTCGTCGCGTCATGATTGAGCTGCGCGATGTCGGCGTTGTTGAGGGACATGCGGCGCTGTTGCTCGGCGTCGAGGGCGATGCTGTTGTGGCGCGACATTCTGCGAGGTTGGAGTGGAGTCCGGATACAATGCGCGGAGTGAAAAAGACAGGAGGTCTTCCTACGAGGGAAACCTCTGGCGATGGCGCTGTAGAGCTGGTCGCTGCGTGAAGTGAAGACCTTGCTCGATGCTGAACCTCACCCCCGGGCTCCCATCGTGTACTTATACAAAACGACTCGATCAATATGTCGCGCAGCACGAGCACGCACCTGCGCAGCCAAGCGAAGGCGTGAGGTCTAGGCTAGCGCCGGGAACGAGGTTCTTCCCCAGCTCTCCCCAGGTTCATTCTCCAGATTAGGATTGGGAAAGGCGTGAACGGGGGGACACACGCGAGGCGTAGCGGACGTTCATCGATTCTGGACCAGTCTCCTTGTGATCCCGGTGCAGCAGTGCAGCGCATTGGTGCATCTTCGGTCCGAGGGGGCCTGCGGCGCGGGAATGGCTGGTCACATGTTGTGCAGACGGCCAAAACGTCGAAAGAACCTGGTTGCAAGCGCGTGCATCACGCGATCCGCGAATCATGTCATACTCCGAGAATCTTCACGAGCTTCGGTGTGCGCTCGTCCATTCGTTGCATGTCGGCCCGAGAGCCTGAGAGCTGCACCAAGTGGGGAGCGCACAGCAAGTCGGAACTTTGGAGATGCACTGTGTGTGGGGAACACACGTTGACCCCCAGGGCACACCATCTCGGGGGGATTTGCGGTTGAGAGAAATGCCCTTTGAGGATGCGAGCCCGACAATGGACCACTGACATGGCCTGGAGATGCGTCGCGAGCTCGTGGTATCTATCGACAATCAAGAGAAAGATTGGGGAATAGGTGGAGCAGAGCACCCTTAGCCAGGTCGGCGGGTTGTGCCTGAGGTATAAGGGTCCAACGCGCCTTCTGCAAGCCACCAGAGAGATACTAGAAATACTTTGTACGTCAAAGTATTGACTTCTCGTGCCGACTTGGTGTTTGCCTTGTACCGATTTCGGCGTCCTTTGCGTCTGTGTCCACATTTTGCCTCTTTGTATTCCCGTTACACACACCATCATGACTGTCACAGAGCGCAAGTGGTGGAAAGATGGCGTCGTCTACCAGATCTACCCCGCCTCGTTCAAGGACTCCAACGGCGATGGCATTGGCGACTTGAACGGTATCCTCTCTGAGCTGGACTACATCCGCTCCATTGGCGTGGACACCATCTGGATATGTCCCATGTACGACTCTCCGCAGGTGGACATGGGCTATGACATCCGCGACTACGAGAAAGTGTACCCTCCCTACGGCACAAACGAAGACATGGAGAGGCTCATCGCCGAGACGCACGCTCGCGGCATGCGCATCGTCCTCGACCTGGTTGTAAACCACACTTCTGATCAGGTATGTATATCCCGTCCCGGTCCAGCTATACTATACATCTCGCAAAAATGCTAAGATAAGTACAAGCACGCCTGGTTCCAGGAATCCCCGCTCCTCAAAAGACAACCCCAAGCGCGACTGGTACATCTGGCGGCCTGCCCGCTACGTGGACGGCAAACGCTGCCCGCCCAACAACTGGCTGGGTAACTTCGGCGGCTCCGTCTGGATGTGGGACGATCACACGCAGGAGTACTACCTGCACCTCTTCTGCCCCGAGCAGCCGGATCTCAACTGGGAGAACCCCGTCACGCGGCAGGCGATCTACAAGTCTGCGATGGAGTTCTGGCTCGAGCGCGGCGTCGACGGGTTCAGAGTTGATACCGTGAATATGTACAGCAAGGGCGAGATGGTAGATGCGCCGATTACGGATCCAAGAAGCGAGTGGCAGTTTGCAGGACTCCAGTACTGCAATGGGCCGCGCATGGGGGAGTTCCTAGGGGGAGATGAACGAGGTGCTGCAGCGGTACGACGCCATGACTGTGGGAGAGTGTCCTAACACGCCGGACATGGCGCGCGTGGTCAAATACGTGTCTGCCAAAGAACGCCAGCTTAACATGGTGTTCCAGTTTGTACGTCAAGTCCACTCCTCTTCCTCCTTTGCATTTCCATCGCCGTGCCAACCCTACACCGAAAAAGCAGTCAGCTGATGAACAGCAGGACGTAGTCGACATCGGCCAAGGCCCCTACAAATTCCAAACCACACCTAAGAACTACACCCTCCCGCAATTCAAGCGCGCCATCGCAACAACACAGTCCCTCCTCCGCCTCTCCCCAGACGCCTGGACAACCGTCTTCCTCGAAAACCACGATCAGGCCCGCTCCATCACGCGCTTTACTTCTGACGCGCCAGAGCACCGCGTCGCAGGCGGGAAGCTGCTCTCCCTGATGATGTGCGCGCTGTCCGGCACGCTGTTCATCTACCAGGGGCAGGAACTCGGCATGACGAACTTCCCGCTGAGCTGGGACATGTCTGAATACAAGGACGTCGACTCGAGTAATTACTATAAGATGGTTGCGCAGCGCAGCGGCAACGATCCGCAGAAACTTGCTGAGGCGAAGGCTAGTCTGCAGCATCTTGCGCGGGACCACGCGCGCGTGCCGATGTCGTGGAGTACCGCTCCGTCCAACGGGTTTTCCCCCGCGGATAGTAAGGCTGAGCCGTGGATGCGGCCGCTCGAGGACGCACAAGTGTGTAATGCGGAGCAGCAGCGGGGGGATAAGGCGTCTGTGTTGGCGTTTTGGAAGAGGATGCTTGCGCTGAGGAGACAGTTCAACGACCTTCTTGTTCATGGGGAGTTTGACGATCTGGATGAGTCTAATCCTGACTTGTTTATCTTCAGCAAGACGTGGCAGGGGAGGAAGGCGCTTGCGGTGTGTAATTTCACGGATAAGGTGCAGAGTCTCGACTTGCCTGAGGGGGTAAGGAATGGGAAGAGGGAATTGTTGGTCTCGAGTGCGGACCGGGGGACGAGGGGAGATGGGGGCTTGGGAGGGGCGCGTGTATCTGCTCTCGTAAAGGTCGTAGGTGGACTGTCCGGGTTGAGGGATGGTTAGTGGGGAGAGCGTTTCTTTTCTTTTGATGTGGATGACGGGCTGGGTGCACGAGATTGTGCATGTGAAGAGAGATGCTGTGGACACAGCGCATGATACCACGCACGAAATTAAACTCGAGTTCTCGTAAGGCCTGTAGGAATCATCGTCTCTCTCATGCATGTGTACGCCTATATACATTTCAGCAGCCATGCACCTTACACTTTCAAGCATATGTCCAATTATCCACGCCTTATCCTCCAATCTTAGCGTCTTCCTTTTGAATCTAGGCAGATTATGGAAACAGCGTTACTGGGATCCCATCGACGGAATGGGCCCGTGAGGCTTCACAAGTGTTCATGTTCGTTTCACGTATAGATTGCCACAGGTGTTTAGGCGGTGTAGGCCTACTTACTATTCTCTTTACTATTCTATTCCATATAGCAGTAGTGAGATACAGCAGGCTACCAGCTAAGTATTATATTAGGGCGATCCTCGCAAGGCTGGGCTGTACGCTTTTGGAAGTGAACGGAGGCTTAACGTTGGCGAGGGAGCGTCTAGGCTACCGTCATCAGGGTGGATGGTAGGGCTAAGATGTGAAGAAGATAGACTGACCCACGAGGCGAGAAGGACAGGATTGGTATGCGGTTGGAGGATGGGATGTTTGATATGCGGATGGGTCTGGGTCGAGCGCAGATACTGGACTGTGTACCAAAATGTAGTCCAGTCGCGAGAAGACATACGCATTGAAAACCTCACATGGACGTAGATCGTATATAGTACCAATACCAGCGCTACATGCATTGCCCAAGAAAAACTGCTACCTCGCTATGCCTTTATGTACGCTTCATAACTCATAGTTCATCAATCTCCTGCACATCCTCATCAGGCTGCTTGGGATACTTCCTATACCAGTCCTTCGGATCGCCTCCCGGGACGCACAGCCCCAGCCGCCAGAAATAATCCCTGTGCGCGAAAAACAATTGCCAGAATTTGAAGCGCGCGGGAATACCCCAGCTCGGGCCGTCTGCGTCCGTCCCAGCGATACACTTGCTGTCTTCGTCGCCCTCGCAATGGCGGATATCCTCCACCTCCAGCGGTAAATCCGGCTTGGGAAATGAAGAGCTCCTCGCTGTGCATCGTGTACCCCCATTCCGCGAGCGGAAGGAGAGGCACGGGGTCGTCGTAGTGTGTAACGCGGTGGTACAGGTTTGTCTCGCGGTTAGAGGAGATGTTAAAGCGGGCGTTGATGTAGGCCATGAGTTCTGCGTTTCCGACGCGCGGCTCGCCGAAGGTGGTGATGCGCGGGGACCAGCCACGCGCTTTGAGATCGAGGGCTGCAAGTGCGGCGACGGCGCCGCCGAGGGAGTGGCCTACTAGGACGATCTCGTAATCTGGATGGGCCTCGATGGCTTCGGTCAAAGCGGGGAGAATCGCTTTGCGGGTGTTCAGCCAGGAAGAGTAGAAGCCGGTGTGGACGGTGCAGTTTGTGCACTTGGGAGGGTCGGCGGGTGGTGGTTCGTCGGCGGCGGTAGGAGGCGGGCTCGGGGCGAGGAAGTCGGAGGTGGCGCCGTCATCGTCGTCGCCGGGGTAGGGGACGTATTCCTGTGGGATGGTGGACAGGTCGACGATGGTGTTGGCGATGGAGTAGGTGCCGCGGAAGGCGAGGATGATGCGTGGGCGCGAGGGAGGATGCGAGAGGGCGATGTAGCCGCAGGAGTCGCTGAAGAGGGGGCCGGTGTTCCACGCCTGAGAAGTGTTAGCCTCTATGTTATTGTACTGTGGAGAGTACATACAGTGACCAGCTCGAAGTCCTTGAAGTCCTCGTCGCCGCAGTGGCTCGCGCAGCTGAAGGGCTTCTGTATGCCCAGTCCAGCAGTGCCTACGCAGTAGGAGATGTCGACTATGCGGGCGAGCTCCTCGAGCTCGAAGAAGAGCTCGCGGGTGATGGTGTCATTGGCGCGGGTGGCGAGGGGGGTCTGCGCAAGACCAAGAGCGCTATGAAGGAAGGCGAGGCATATCACGCAAAGTATGAGGCCGAATGCGCTGGCCATTGAGTAGACCGTCTCACATGTTCCTTGGGTAGAAGTGGAGGTAGGGGTAAGCAGGAGGATCGTACGAGGCAGGACGGGCAGCCTATGTAAGATGGTGAGGTCACACGTTGGGGCCACGCTACGAGGGTGTGACAGTGGCATTCATCCGTCCGGGGAAGAAGCAGGCTAAGCCCCAAGCAGGCCTCGCAACGGCGCGTTCCCAATGCTTGCAGCGGTTCCGCCCAGCGTCGGCGCCAAGGGGCTCCTATGACGTCTCCCAAGCCGTGAATGGCAGGATGCTGCGCGGAGCCAAGTGTCTCTCGTCCATCATGTCATAAAGACACGCCATGCAACCTGCTTACAACTCCAATCACAGCGCCGTCTAGCACACCTCCTGCATCCTAGACCTCCGCTGATAAGAATCGACGGCTTCCGCTGCTTCCCGGAGTCGTGACTTTAAGGTTCCCGACGAGCTCGCAGACACATCACATTCATTGCTCCGAGAGGAGACGCGACGACATTCACATGGCGAGTACACAGCACACGGCATCGACGGAGCCGCTGAGGCAGGACGCCACGATGCAGCCAGAGGTTGCCGTCGAGCCGCCGACGCCGCAAGACACGCCGCAGACCGAAAAATCACTCGACCCGTTGCGACAGCCCGCTACGGAGGGCATCGAAATGGCCGACCACCGACTCACACAACCTGCCACCCACCCATCGCTACAGATCCCCGGCATTGCCGTCGCAGACACTGATGGCACCTCGGACGACCGTGGTCGCTCCACCACTGCAGGTGCTGCTACGCCCAATGGCAACCTCAGCGCCCATCCTTCACGGGCACCCTCACCGAACCCTTCGGCTCACCCTTCGGCTCTGTTCCCACACACGCAAGTCGTGTTCGAAGACCCAGACTTCGCGACCCCGCCGCCGCTCAATTACAGCTTGCGTCCGCGCAAGAAGAGCATCTTCTGGTTCTGGTTCTTAATCTTCCTCGACTGCGTGTGCATGCCCATTGGCCTGTACTTTGGCATGTGGTATGGCCTGACGCGAGACCAATTGAGCGCAAATGCCGTCTTCAGTATCAGCACGGCGTTGTTGGGCACAGTCAGTATCGTGGAGTATTTTATCCGGTTCAGGAGACTTTGGAGGAAGAACTCGAATTGCAGGGTTATAGGAGCTAAGAGATTCTACGTAAGTTATTCTGGAGCTTGAGATGCATCGATTAGGTACTGACGATTTGTTAGTTGGACTGGTTCCACTGGAATCTTTCCGTCGGTTGGTTCTTCGTCATGATCGAGCTCATCGCCGGCACCTGTCCGCACGACCCACCCATCCGCCTCCTCGCCATCCCTGCCTCCACCATGCTCTTCGCCATCGGCGTCGAGCTCCTCCTCGTCGATGTCCTGCGTTTCGCGGGTGTTCGCGCGCCCTGCCGTATCTCCTCTCTTCCTATGGGCGCCCCGCTCCGCCCGGGCATCTACGCCTACATCGAAGACATCTGCGCAGTCGACGGAAGCGGCGGCACCGAGTTCAGGCAGAGGTTGAACTTGAGATACCAGGCGAGCAAGGCGTTCAGAGAGATGCTGCATCGCTTGACGCTGTTTTGGGCTATCGGAGCGATTGTTTGCTCAGCGGTCACGGTGGCCATCGTCTTCACCATCCAGCGCGATGCCGCCTACATCGTAAGTTCTTTTCACATCTCGTTCTCAAACGCAGCACTAATTGTTTAAGGTCGGTTGGGTCCTCCCCTTTCTCTGGGCCGGTGTCTGGACCGCCATCACCATTCCCTGGGTACAGCGCAGCCTGGCCCACGAGTACGAGCAGTGGACAACCGCAAAGTGGAAAGCTTAGGAGCTAGACTAGACCCCTCCTTGTTGTTCATCGCTATTTTATTGCTGTGTATAATATGCCGAGCTTAGGCATGGCGGCGGCGTTATGGGATGCCTGGGTACAAAGGGTGCTATATACCATTTACAGAATGATACGCATAGGAGTTTACAATGGAAGGATCCATCGTTACACACAATCTAAATCTTGCATGGCATTCTTAACTCGCTCGTGATATATTTTTTGGTCGCTTTTGTGCATTTATCACGCAGTCGACGTAGGGCGCGCGCACTGATCCGACCGCCGACATGGATTCGCTCCTCTTTTTTTTTTCATCGATATCATACGATCCGGTTTAGGATGGTGATGTCAGGACAATCACAATCCCATGTGTGGACCCTTGTCCTTGTCCTGGCATGGCCTGCCGCGCGGACCCAAGGGCCCCAAGCCAAGTCAATGACGGAGCCCAAGGAAGCGATCGGCGCTCGGCTGTGCAAGACTACATGCACGACGCTGGGAATTGGCGGATGGATTATTTCCGTGTTGGAAACACATTTACTGTGTGCTATTTTGAAATGGTTGCACGGTGGGCTGAGGGCTTACTCTAGTTTTGCCTCCGATGGGAGATGTATTTGTGTTGCAAGGAAGTATATACAATAGGTATGCGATGAGACTAACGTGTACATAGTCGACTTGCAAAGAAATATGGATCTATCGAGGATCATGATGAGTAGAGGGAAGGGGGTCTACTCTTTGTGACATGAGAGCCGCGAGTGGAAGATAACGCAGGTGCAGAGCAAGCTGATTGTTTTGCACATTATGGATACTACGGGTATGGTATGGTGTTTCCTCTATTCGGAAGACAGTATCTGAGCGGGAAGGAACCCATGAGAGAAAGAGGCATTAAAGTGTTACTGGAAAAGGGTGTGGGTATCTATGATTGAAGAGGAGGGAAGCAAAGCAAGTATTACCTGGTGATGTGGGATGCAACGCCCCCATCCCACTCTCACCCTTACACACCAACCACCCAATCCCCCTTCCAGTCCGCCTTCTCCACCTTCATCCGCTCATACTTCTCCCGCAGCTCCGCAAGCACCGCCCTGTACTCCTGCCACTTCTTGACCGGGTCGTCCTCCACAACCAGCACCGGCTCCTTCTTGACCTCCCTATTGCCTGGGGAGTTGAAACCCCGCTGGATGACCGTCTTGTGCGCCTCTGGATCGGGAGGAGAGTCCTGGATGGGGGCGAACCGCGGAGGAATGAGCGGGGGTGCTGCCAGGGGTCCTGGGTGGACTTGACGAGCGTTGCGATGAGGGCATCCAGCCCGAGGAGCAGTGCCCTTGCCCAGGGTAGGGACTTTGACTTGACGAGGGCCTGAGTTACCCCCGGCTCCACCATCGGCTGTGTAGCCCTCCAGAGTAGTAGGGAGAGCTGCACTGAGGAGGGGGCGGAAGGGAGCAAGACGGCGAGGAAGGGCTGGTGGGGCCGGGAGTGACTTGATGGGTATCGCGGCGGAGGTGCTGTGAGGGGATGCCTCAGGGTGGGGATGCAGATGCGGCGCTCGAGCACGTATGGCGAGCGGGCGCACCGCGATGGGGCGGTCTGTGATGAAGAGGGTCGTGCCAGCGGGGAGGGACTCAGGACTGGAACCGACGGCGCAACCGGAGGAGGAAGTCGACTGATGTGGCTGCACCATGGTGGAGCTTTGGTGGTGGTGGTTGAGTGTGTGTCTTGAGGAGAGAGTGCGCGAGTGCTTTACGGATCGCGGGCGGTAGACGACGTAGAGTTCGTAGATTGTGTGCGGGAGCTGAAATTTGATGTTGTTGTGCAAAAGGCGACTGTGGAGTTGAAGTTTTGTGTACTGTTGTGGGCCGAAGTGCAGCGGTGAAGTGAAGACAGGCGCAAGAAGCAACCGCACAATCAATATCAAGTGGGTAGGTTTTGGAAGAGTGTATTGAATGGAGTTAGAGCGAGCTTCAAGAGTTCGTCGACAGATTGCGTGCTGCACCGAAAGAGTTGCAAAGAAGCTTTCCCAGAGCTCACCTAGCAACAGTGCACGGGACAGCCTTGAAGGCAGCACCCACCGCGTGCAAACGGGCGCGCCAGGTGATGTTGACAATTTGCGATCAGTGCGTATGGAAAGTACGTTTTTTGAGAGCGTCAAACAATGTCTATTGCTTATACTTGGTTTGAGCACACCGACTTTCCCTTGCAAGTCTGATCGTGAGTCGGACATAGGCATATGGAGTGGCTGTATCCTGGATGATTCGTATAGCTCCCTCCCGCAATTGAAAGCTTGTTGTCCTAGATACTAATTCCCTTCATACCTCTTTCCAAGGATCGCAACAGCTTTCTGTAAGTGGTTATACATCGTTTAACCCCCTCACACTTGGTGATATGGCCTGAGTAATGTGTGAGTCGCAGTTTTTATCTATTAGTAGCTTTATCCGGGCAGGGTTCCAAGTCGGACAATTTCGCCATACGACGGCCTGGGATACTTGTCTGAGTATCCACCCCAGTAGCATATGGAGTGTGGCCTTAGCAGTCCCAACCATCATGTACAGTCTTTTTTCATTCAGATTGCATAAAATTATAGGATATAAACAGCACTTTCGAGTGAGACTTCAAGATCCGATGAGGGAAGTGGAGTGAGTCGGATTGGAGGTGCGCATGTTGGAAGTGTAGATACTAGGAAAGTTGTCGTTGTAGCATCGTTGAAAGCAATGGTGAGGCAGACCGTTGAAGCAAAATGCAAAAGGATGTGGAAAAGTTCAGTGATGCGATCAGTATGGAAACTATCTAAGGGGAGGCTTGGGAGGGTTTTAGCTCAACATTTCTTTCTTTTCGTTAATTCAACCTGGTCACTCCGCAACCTGCCTCCACAACGGCTGTTGGCCCAAGGAGCAGGGTCGAACGGCATGCCCAGACTGTGGTGAGATTTGGATATATCCACTGCAACATCCAGGCTGTGAAATGAAAGCATGCCCGAGGTGTCAGCAGAAGTGCGGCCCAGGTGTCCGCGTAATGCGGCGAGAACAGGTCGAAGAGCACCTCCATGGATCAGAACACCAAGCCCAGATTTCGGCTGGGACTAATACTAAAGACTTAGCTTTGTGGGCAGAAGGTTCTACAAGGTTCAGTCTGCATAGACTTTGGCGCTAGTTCAAGAAGAGCTGAAGCTTTCACACACTTAGTCACATCTGCTAGATCAAGATTCGAGGCCTAGAGTTTGGTAATGTCTGTCTATTTTCTAGAGCGAATGTTGCGTCCTCTGCCTGGCATTCTACTACCATTAACCTTACTACAATCTCTTTAGACATCCACTCATAATGCAGGCGTGATTTATAAGAGAATCTCTCGTTGCTGCTGCTACACTCTGAATAGACTACACAACTTGTTTCCAATCTAATGATCCGCCAGAAGACTGCATCAAAAGTGCCCTGGGATATTTCATCTGGTACACCATGTCACTCTAGGAGGAGGAATGCAGTTCCCAAACTCTTGACCTGGTAATGCACACTATCCGTCCCTTGGTCTTAATTAAAGCGAATACCATCATCACACTATTTCCATTCAATGCGTTACCTCCATAATCGAAGCAGCATTGTACCTGAACTAAGCATTCTTCTCTGTTGCTTTCTTAGGGTTATATGCAATCCTGCTCGTGTCCAGACCACAATCCGTGTCGAGGTAAGTTCTGAGAGACACATGCTTCTCGACGCCCACGGCCACAAGCCCAGCGGCCCCAAAAGCTACAGCAGTGAGCCACATGGACTTCAATGCATCCAAGTAGACTTCGGAGACTTGCGATTTTGCATTTGGTGGTAGGGGTCGAAGGAATGCACCTGTAGACAATTGATATGCTCTTCCTCAGAGTGCGGCACGGACCACATCATCCTGTATCTTCCAGGACATTCGGTCAAGGCTGTTGTTGAACATGATACTGGGAATGGTGATGCCCCAAGCAAAGCCGAAGCTACGCAAAAAGGAACAATTCCTGTAGCCATAGCAACATCTTCCTCCGGCAATGAAGCGAGGACAGTAGGTAGGGTGGTCGATAGGATACATGCTCTCCCCAGAGCGTCGACAATCTGAAAGATCACCCAGGTGGCCTTAGGCGTGTTTGTCGTCAATAACAGGTTCAAGCCAGGATCAAGTGGACCCCAAGCCCTGTACAGTTCGAGCCGCGATCATACTTGTTGTACTTTTCGCTCCTCCAGCAATACCACTTCCTAGCGCGAAGATCATAACCGTAATAATCATTGGCCGTCGCCGACCAAAAATGTCGCAAAGTTGAGCAAATGTAGGCTGAATGACGGTTTGAGCGAGGAGGAAGCAGTTGACGACCAGTACATATTGATTCTCGGAAGATACAGTCGTTGGTCTCTGCGGAAGTGCTATCGCGATGATCGAACCGTCGAGAGATGACGTGAAGGCGATCAAACATAGCGACGCTAATACTAGCCAGAAAGCGAGCCCTTTTCTGGAAGGTGTGGATTTACCAGAAGTCGCTGCTTCTGCGGTGACTGTGTCAATCTGTTGCATGTTGTCTTGAGCTAGGAGTTTCGAAATTGGACGAGTTGTGACACATGATGGGTTGGCAATGGACTCCTCCGCCATGAGATGTCCGAAGGGCGCCGGCATCACCAGCAACATCAGCACAGTTATATGCATATATCAATGTGTGGTCTTGTTCACTCCACGTACGATGATTCGTGCAGTGTTGCGGCGTAGTTGCGGGGTTTATAGTCGCGCCGCGTTTGAGCCGCACAACAAAAATATCACGGATGCAAATTCGAGGCTCACTTTCGTATCCTCATCGATACTTAATATGGCTACCTCGAGACTTCTCTACACCTTAGGTGCGCCACTTCTATCCTCATTCCTCTACTTATTATGTATTGCCTACCGAAGGCGCTCCCGAATCCATGCCTTGCGCAAGCACGGAGTGGTACGACCTCAACCCACGCATTATCATATTCATACACTAATACAACCCAGGCAATGCCAGCTGGATGGAGCTGGTGCTTCGGCCACCTCCGTGTACTAGACCAGAAACTGCAGCAATTGCCATCCGACGCAAACATCTACCTGGCCATGGAGGACATGGAGAACCACGCCGATGCGGAAGTCTTCCTAATGGACTTATGGCCGGTCTTTGAACCAGTGCTCATGATCTCTGGTCCTGATCTTGCGATCCAGGCGTCTACTACCTACGAATTGCCAAAGCCTCGGGATCAGACAAATTCGATGCGGCCAATGATTGGGGGAGCCAGTCTCCTCACGATGAACGAGCAGCAATGGAAGGTGTGGAGGTCGCTTTTAAACCCGGGGTTCAGCTCGTCGCATATGCTTAGTTTGGTTCCGACTATTGTGGACTCGGTGGAGGTATTTCGCGAGCAGTTGCGTGGGCACGTTGATAAGGGGGGTGTTCAAGCTGGATGATATGGCAACTCGTCTCGCAATGGACATTATAACGAAAACAACTCTGTATGTATTCTGTTCACCTGACATATGCGCACCATGCTGATTAGCACCCAGTGATACCGACTTAAATAACCAGCGTTCAGAGCATGAGATCTCGCACGCGTTGAATACGATCTTGAATTGGCATTCCTTTTGGGACCCTCGAATTCTGCTGAACCCACTGAGGCCGGTCGTGCAATGGTATTATGGCCGGATCTTGAAGAACTTCATCATTCAAGAGCTTCAGAAGCGATTTGACGAGATGAAGCTTGAGAGATCAAAGTCTAATGCAATTGAAACGAAGAAGGCGAAGTCCGTAGTCTCCCTGGCGCTCGAGCAATACATTACTCAGAACCAGAACAAGGATCCGCACAGCCTCAACGACCTGCATCTAGACAACAACTTCGCTCAGATCGCTTCAAATCAGATAAGCCTCTTCATATTCGCCGGCAACGACACAACAGCGACAAGTATCGTCTACGCATACCACATGCTAGCCTCATATCCCCACACACTCTCCACCCTCCGCGCAGAGCTCAATACTATCTTCGGCGTTGATGGAAAAATTGCGAATCAACTCAAAGAAAACCCAGCCCTAATCAACCAATGTCGCTACACACTCGCAGTCATCAAGGAAACTATGCGTCTTTATCCTCCCGCATCATCGATTCGAGAGGGCACAACCAGTGTTTCGCTAGTAGACCGCAAAGGAACTGTAATTCCTACCGAAGGTCTCAACGCCACGATCATGCATCGTTTCGTCCACATCAACCCGCGTGTTTGGCCTCGACCAATGGAATTTCTCCCTGAGAGGTGGTTAGTCGAGCCTGGACACGAACTACATGTGCCTACAGCATCTGGTGCGTACCGTCCTTTCGAGCACGGCCCGCGCAACTGTATCGGACAAACTCTGGTGATGAACGAGCTACGCGTCACTTTGATCATGACTGCACGAACCTTTCGCATTACACCTGCTTATGAAGAATGGGACGCTTTCAAAACTGCGAACGAAATTTCGTGGACGAGATTGGCAAGAAAGCTGGGCATCAAAAAGGATGAACCAAAGCCTCCTCGAGGGGAGAGAGCATATCAAACCTCGAGATCTGGTGCGCACCCTGCAGAAGGCTACCCTTGCCGTGTAACCCTGATTTAGGACGCATCGATGGGGAAATCATGTAAAAGCACTGTTAAGGCCACGAATCACATCTTGCTTCTCTTCTTTCATCATTTGAATCCCCACAGTTTATTAATTTAGTGGAATCGAGCTGACAAGAAGTTCACTATTCGAAGCAAAACTTTCTACATGACGGTTTCTGGCTTATGTTCACCCAGGCTAGCCAGAGACGGATGACTCAGTGTCAAGACGGTTCCTTTGGGGATTCTGAATCCCCGAATATAGGTATCCGACATGGTAGTGACACAAAACCTGGACCAGGAATCTCGGAGAGAGGAAAATTCAATCGGATGAGAAGTGGTGTGAGATAGAGAAGCTTCGTTCCAACAGCAAACGTTGTGAGTGCCGGTACTGTACTTAGATACAAAGTGGATACAACGCAGTGGAAGAGGTCTCGGACGATAGCCATGTTGTTGCTGTAATGCTGAAATCGCCTAGCGCTGAGGTTTACGGTGAACTATAATCAGAAGGAGCTGTGAAGTGAATTCAGTGAAGAACAACATGAGTAGATGGAGGACTGAAGCACCGCACTTTTGCTCTATCTTGGGACTTGTTTGACCCAAAAAATGTGCGCCACTGCTCGGTCCGATACTGGTCACGCGCGCGTCTGCGGTTGTGCGGTGCGGTCACAGTCAAAGATGATACCTGCATGCACTGCGCCATGCATATGCAATAGCGGTTGTGGCTCCTAATTTCCGCTCGCTCACCGATCACGGAGTAATTGTAACAGCATACGTGTCCATGTGGTGGATGCATTCTTTCCAAAGACTTGGTTTCCGCCCCCCATGTCGGGGACACCCGCGCGACAGCGCCACACGAGCGCAGAACCACGCAATAAACTTCTTCGGTAAATGTGATCGGTGATATTAGCCTCGTGAGTTCAATGTCAGAGTAAATGGGGAGGGCCACTTGTGTCCGACAAGATATATCTTAGTGATATCCTAGTTTTCTGGTAAGCATCAAAGTCTCTACGACTGACTTACAACATCAAGTCGTAGAATCACTATGGCTGGCGCTGATATGCCCCGATGGATGTGGGCACTGGCGGATGATTTTCCATTCGTCGAGCCTCCAGAGGTAAAGTCCACGGACCTCAAGTGCTGTTCAGTGGAATCTACTGATCGTCAGTAGGGCATCATACCTGACTTTGATCACCCAAAACTCACAGGGTATCACTCACTTACCATCGAATGTAGCATTTGCATTGTCTTAGCTGTGGTCTTTGCCGCAGCACGATTTTATGCAAAGGTCTGGATCATCCGCAAGGCCAGCATAGACGACTGTAAGGATTGTGATCTCCTCGCTACACAGCTAATGTCTGTAGACTTCTTCTGGGTTTCTCTGCCTATGATCTTAGTCATTTTGAGCTTGTACACTTACCGTAAGAAAGCCTTCGCACTCCAATGCGCGACTTCAGTTGATATGAATAGTTGACAATCACGGCGCATATGGCTACCACGCGTATGATATTAAGATCCGGACTTTGACGAAGCCAATCCTAGTTGTGAGTAGATAAATCTTTGTGCGAAGGCAACAAGCTGAACCTCAAGTGCACTTTCCTCTCTCAAATTTTCCTCTCAGTAACTTCCTGGCTGATCAAAGCGACACTCATGTTTCTTATACTGGGAGCGTTCAGAACAATCAAATGGTTGCGAACCATGTGTTGGATTGGCATCATCACTACGTTTCTCTTCTACTCTGCCCACTTTGCTATCAACGTCTCGTCCTGTCGGCCTCGGGGAGGGACGGACCGTATATCGTTTCTAGCGGGAATGGCAAGCCGCGAGTGTGCGGCCTCTGATTCGGCAATACAGAGAATGAGTTTGGCTGCAGGCATATTTGGTTTGATCAGCGACATCTATATCTTGATCATACCATTGCCTGCTGTCAAGAAGCTCAACATCCGAAAGAAGAAGAAAATTGGTGTTTACATTATCTTCTCTTCTGGGGTTTTGTTAGTTTTGACTTATCGTTAGAGTTCTACCAATTGCTGACTTTAACAGGGCCTGCTTTTTCAGCATACTTTCGTTGAGTTTTCGTATCAAATCACAAGGCACGAAGGATCTGTTCGTGGACAGTATCCCCAACATGGTTACCCAGTAAGATCAATGCACTCCCTGTCATCATTTTTCTGGAGGTAACACCGTTACAGTATGGTCGAACTCACTGTGGGTCTCATCATAACCTGTATCGCACCCGTGTCAAAGCTCACCCGGCTTCTCCTCGATAAACGCCTAGGAGATTTCTTCGGTGGTAACACGTATCGGACAGGCTCTGGTGAAGAGAAAAGAGAGAAGCAGCCTCGCCGCAAACACTTTCCAGGCGGTTTATCTGAGCTTGATTCGATGAAGACTTTCGGAACAACCGTTGATACCGAGGGCAAGCGTGCAACATCTTGGGAGGCGTGAACACTCCTTTGACACATCAAAGCTCTACCGTCACCGCTCAGGTCAGTGCTGGAGTGTGAGAGGAGCCAGTCTTTTTGAGAACATCTATTACAAGACTCGATCTACGTTCCTGGTACCTGAGTCATCAGCTCTTTAAGTGCATCATCCGGAGGTGCCTCATCGAACCCTATTATTCTCTTGTATTTTGGGCATTCCTGCCAATGGGATATCGTTCAATGTAAGTACGCAGAGCAATAGCCATCATCCACGATTTCATGAGGTTTTTCACAAAACTTTGTGCATTGGTCCTTTCCACAAATGAACGGCAACTCCGCGCCCGAGGTTTCAAGCATACAGTAATAAAGCTGTACCTGATAGGCACCACATCTCGCCCTTGTGCTTCTCCCAGTTACTAGCATTTGTATCCTTTAATCGTGGCTTCGTAAGCACATGCAGCAAACATCCCATCGATATCCCACTCCTTTTCTTCCCGTTTATGCCCACAGCAACCACTCATCCTCTCACCGCTCATTTCCCCTCTCGACCGCCCACAGACCTGTCTAGGTCGACCCACAGCTCACTTTCTAAACTAAAAATCGACACCCCTCACAATCCTGTCGACTCGGATGATCTCACCCGAACCACTCATCTCCCGTCAATCTAAAAACTTATCAATGAAATCCATTGTATATGTATTCATTTCACAGGAACACCCCCTCTTGATGATAGCAAGCATCCAGCACCGTAATCTCGTCTTCACAAGCGCTTGCACTGCGCTTACACTGCACTGCTGTGGCAGACCAGCGCCAACACTCATCACCTCACCTCACAACTGTACATATCAAGCGACGCGCCTCTCCACCCATCCCATTCCGTCTGTTCGAACGTAGCTAAGGAAATTGTTGCGACAAGCTCCGCTTCTCGCAAGTTTTTTTAGGCTTTAATTTCACCTCCGTCGAGTAGCAGAGATCCTTCTGACCAATAGTCCAAGGCAAGACAACATTACCTAGTCTGGTCAATCGTGAAGGTCCTTGTCGAGAGTGGGATTATGCGGGTGTTGAACGCTCGAAGGCGCAGCGTTGGCCTGCAATGCTGTAACGCCGTATTGTCAAGGTAGCGAGTTTGGCGGCACTCGGAATCCAGATAACTGAGTGGATGGATTACATTACGGCGTGGAAAGGGTGTTTAGTATCACCGGTGCCCCATCGTGCGAGAGGTCTGGGGCCGCGGACTAAGTGATGTTGTAGCATGGCTAGGAGACACTGAGGAGTTGGAAGGACATTGTGACGGTCTGTGCTTGAAGGGGGGAGCTAGTAGAAGCATAAACTAGGAGTCATGTTGGCGGGTATAAAACGTTCCTTCGTCAGTGCAAGCTCAGCCCATGTGCTGAGTTAGTCATCATTAATGATATATGTTTACTGTACAATCGTACACTTGCTTCCTGTCCCCAATCGTAATCGTCCGAATCCATCCCAACCCAAACCCGTGCCAGAACGCCAATGCTATGTTTACATGTACAACCGATAAAACGCAACGATGTGGGTATCTTATATGCTACGTCCGCACCGAGGGGAGGAGATATGTGAGAGTGCTCACGCAATATTACCCGCCAGTCCCAAGAACAGCGCTTGGGCTGCGAGCTGCAGCGTCCATATGCCGACTTTCTTTATGCGGCGCTTGCGGGCGGTATTGTCGTCTGTGATGTCGCGGGCGAAGGCATCGTACATCTGCATATTATGTTAGAAACATTTTTTCCCGAAAAAAAAAAATGTGAGTAGGGGAGCTGCAATACATACCTCTCTTGAGATATCGTCCATCAGCCCGCTATCATATATAGTCCAAGAACCGTCGAACTCGGATGCCCTCTTGACGACACGGCAGTTTACGGGAATGAAAGTTTTCCTCGTGTTGATATACGCGACGATAGGTCGAACAAGCGCATTGTTGACGTAGGAAATGTCCTTGGTGAACAGGGGCACAGCAGCGCGCACGTCGTTGAGATGGACTCGTACATCCATAATGACGAACCGCTTGTCGTCCTCGCTAGCTTCTCCTTTACTTTCCTGTGCGTGGGGATCGTGTTGATGCTGGTGCTCATCGAATCCATGCGCCGCGTGATCCGAGTAGTGACGGTCGTGATTTTGAGTGACAGTTGCTTCTACGCGATCGTACATATCGCTCATGACCTTCGCAAGCGAATCGTCGTCGTCGTTGGGTAGCATGACATCCGCTATTAAGTCCACGTTGCCTTCATAGATCCAGGAGAATGGACCTTCGTAGCCGCGGTTCAGGTGGTCAATGTTCAAGCCGTCGATGCGGATGCGGCTCTGCTTCTTCCAGGTAGAGCCGTCATCTGTTTCACGGCCGTCTTTGAGCTGCATGCCGGTGTAATTATGCGTCTGTCGCGGATGAATGGTAAAGAGCGAATTGTCGAATGAACCAGACATCATGTTGGCGGACAGGAAATCGTAGAAAAGCCACTGCTTTCGCAGCTGCGGTAAGTCGCAGCTATAGATACTCACAGAGAATGGACGGAACTTGTGGGGTTGATAGATGGTGACGAGCAAATCCTCCATCTTGAACGACTCGAGCTCGAAATCTCCGGGCTCATGGTTATGCTTGTAAGAGCGCGGGTCTACGCCTTCGATGGCGTAGACGGATGTGCGGTCTACGACGCCGCGGATACCCTTAATTTCCACATCTTTCAAGATACCTTTGCCATTCATCCATCTGGAAAACGAAAGTGTGACGTTGACGGTGTCGATGGAGATGTCGAACTGTGTGTAGTTGGTATCTTCCTCTTCCTCGGCTGCGTCCGATCCTTCCTTCTCTTTGTGTGCGAGGGCCGCGGCAGCAGCAGCAGCTGAAGCAGAGGACCCCTTGGTGACATGTGCGTTCTTCTGTCCCGGTCGTCGGGATACGAAGACCTTCCTGAAGGAGATGACACCATCCTTCCACTTGGGCACCACGGCGGACTCAAAGACGACTTTGATGCCAGAAGACTTGGTTAGGTAGTTGCCGATCCACTGGGCGACCGTCTCTTGGGCAAAAACCGTATTGATCAAGAAGACCGTCAGCATGATGAAAGTCGTAGTTCCGAGCAATAACCACATGAAGTGGGCAGCCAGTATCCACGAGAACAGGGCGTATATTTCGTCCGCGTTGAACGGGCGATTGCTCCTGATGGCCAGCCATTTGAGATGGACTCTTATGCGCGACCAGAACCCAGACGCCGCTTCCAGCAGCTCTGCCTTGGTTGGGCGCTTCAGATGTGGAAGTGCGTGCGGCAGGGAGAAGTATTTACTGGAGTCGGCAGCATTATCAGCGTCAGTCTTGGGCGGCTCTTTCGGAGTTTTCGAGGACTCTGGAGGTGCTTCGGGTTGGGGGGAGAGGGTGGCTTGGGGCGCAGAGGTTTGCTTCTTCGGCTTGGGGTCGTTCGAGACTGAGCTCTTGTTGCGCCTATTCGTTGCGCGATATTTCCGTCTCGAAGTGTTCGATATGGTTCGTGCATTGTAACGAAACGCTGCTGCCGCTGCCGACGCGACGCTTTGTGTTATGTTCGGTCGCGGTGGTGGGCGTAGGAGGAGCGCGGCGATGGGTCCAACATGCGATCTCGAAGAATTTGGTAGACCGCCCCAACTGCACGCATCAATGCCCATTGATCGCATGGAAGTCTGTATTCCTCCTCTTGAAGCACTCCATCCTGCCCTCCATAGCGGCGCGCCCTGCGTTCCCAAGCCCAGTTCACCAACCGAGCGCCTCACGGCCGCGCCGATCACGAGCCCAGCATTTCTTTTCATTGTATTCGCGGGCACATGGTCGAAGCCTGCTCTCGTTGCGATGCAGGTTGTATAGGTATAGAATGGGATCGTGGGGTTGGTGATGGCGTTCAACAAGTTATAGAGCAGAATTCGAGAACGTCATGGCTGGACGCGCAAAAGGAGCTACAAACTGCAGGGAAGCCGCTGCCGACCAACGCACGGGCCAATTCGACAAAAAATATCACAAGTCGCTATCGATAACTGCGGCCCACCACCATTCTCGCGAAGTTCCACGCCACGGCCGCAACGTTCTCAGAAGGAGACGATTACACCCGAGTAGTAAAAGAAGGACTTGAATTTACGACTGTCAATTTCTGGGATTCTCCACATCCAGCCACCGCCCCTTCGAATCCCGCCTCGATCTTGCCCCGCCGAACTTTCTCACACGCACAATATGCCAGCGCCGACCGCTTTACAACGCGCCCCCGAAGCGCTCGCCGAAAATGCAGACACGAGCATGGCCGAGGCTGTCCCTCTGCCCGAAGACAGCACTCCTCTCCTAGATATGGATATGACCGCAGCCCCCACCGAAACCCCCACCGAAGCGCCAGATGCACAAGATGCACCCACCACGGACATGTCAGGAAGGCCACAGTTCCCAAAAGGAGGAGATGTGCCATTAGCATTTAGACGCGAGGTGAGCGTGCCGGATTACAAGTCCCTGGGGCATCAGGCTGATCCAGCATTTCCAGATGAGAAAGGTTCCAGTACCCCCGCACAGGATGAGTCCGCTCAAGACCGCGTGGTACGTATGCTCAGGGTACACAGAGGGTACTTCTACTGTTGTTGTTCCTTGGAATCTTCAGACTTTCATTCTAAGTCTGGAATGTCCAAAGAATAGCACCTAGCTAAGACACCTGCTGATACCCTATCTCCTACACTCGCGAGAATCACGCTGACTTCTTCCCCCCGCATTGTAGGCCTAAGATCTACCCACCCCTCGTCGAGCACTTGAAGCTCCAAGTCCGAATGAACACATCGAAAAAGAGCGTAGAAATGCGCACAAGCGGAGCAACAACCGACACCGGCGCCTTACAAAAAGGCGAAGACTTCGTAAAAGCATTCTGTCTAGGCTTCGACGTCGACGACGCAATAGTACGCTATCCCCGGGACCAAACTGTCTGTGTGCGTCAGGTTCAAGAACGGTCCTTTCCGACTTGCCCAAGACATACACACACAACCAGTCCCCAACCCACCCCCCTTTCCGACCTCACTAACCTCCACCTAGGCCCTCCTCCGCCTCGACGACCTCTACATCGAAACCTTCGAAATCAAAGACGTCAAAACCCTCCAAGGCGAGCATCTCGGGCGCGCAATTGGCCGCATCGCAGGAAAAGACGGGAAAACCAAGTTCGCAATTGAGAATGCGTCGAGGACGAGGGTCGTCCTGGCGGATCAGAAGGTCCGTTCACATCATCGAGTTTCCCTACATACCTTCCATTCGTTTCCTGCTTGTTGGCTATTATACTGAGCTATCATACTGATTCAATCTGATGTAGATCCACATCCTCGGCGGCTTCAAAAACATCCACATTGCGCGCGAGGCTATCGTTTCGCTTATTCTGGGGTCTCAGCCGGGCAAGGTGTACGGTAACTTGAGGACTGTGGCGGGTCGGATGAAGGAGCGATTCTGAGCAGCGCGATCTAAGCAAGTGAGAAGAGGATATGGAAGAGAGGAAGGTGCATGAGGGAGACGATGTTCATAGGTTGGAAGAAACGAGCGGAAAGACGATGTGTTGTGCATTTCACGGCGTTAGGGGCGCAAAATACCATTTGCACTAGATGCTTTCATGAAGAGAAGGATGAAGGAGATTTCGATACCGCGAGTGGAGGGTATGGCATCGATTTAGCCCACTGAATGGAACGATGCAATAACCATCAACACGTGTGCTCGCGTCTCTTTCACGCATCGCGTGGCTTGCAGCCGGAGAAAAGTCTAGCTACTCTACGAGTCTTGCCACTGTGCAGTGCCAGCAGTTCCACCACTTACGCTACGGTATCATCGATCAATATATGTCTAAGGCCATTACGCGGGCGAGCACTCCGTAGTTTCTGCATCCACCATATATCACCTAGACCTAGACCCGAAGCTCAACCTTCGCCTTCGCCGTCTCACTATAAGCATAAGCATTCGTCTCAGCAACGCACGCTCGACGCACTACCGTAGATACACCATGACTCTCACCCGAACCTACCATTACCGTTCAGGCACTATCGTCTCAAACCTTTGTCAGCCAGTCTGTGATGCGCTATTCACAGCGCTATCATACGCTTGTCTCCAACCCATCTCAACCCCACGCTCGCTTCTGCTCTTATCGCGCCGCAGCGGAGTGCCGTGTTTCAAGCCCTGAATAGGGGGGTGGAAAAAAGAGAGGGCGTGCGCGACGCTTATGTTTGACGAGGACACTACACGAGGACACGTTTGACTCGTGGGAGCGGAAGCGACAGAGCAAAAGGGTAGGTAGCCGAGTGCCCGCCTCGGGACGATGGGGATTCACACATTGTGCATGGTTTATGTCTAGAAGAGAGGTAGACATAGGGAATAGAAAGGGGGACCGGAAGACGGCCGTTGCGCTAGTAGTCTTGCTGTCGAGATTAGAAAGACGGTGCACACCACGACATTCTGGAGCGCTGTAGTGAGTATGCTACCTCGTCACGCGGACTACGCTGCCGCGTTGTGAACACAGGCGTCAACACGAGCGCCTCACTCCTGTAGAAAGCCCGGCGGTATGGGAGCCGGAGCTTGTACTATGTAAGAACACAAACGAGACTACCGATAGTCGATGGCATAGCTAGCATTGCCAAACGGGGACGTGTCAACGCCACAGTGCCATCATGCGCCCAGCAGAACGGAAGCTCGAGATGTGTGAGAGCGCACATCTACGTCGATAGTGAAGCCGGTATAACCAGACGTGGATGCATCAGCGCCACTTTGTGGTACAGCGCGCATTGGGTTTACTGCGGTACTTCGTCGGCTTAGGCTATTCCAGGAGAATTGGTCGGGACGAGGGCCGAGCCTTTAGAACGCAACTGACGTTTCCAAGACCACTCATCATGCTGCATAGAGAAACATCTGCCGTATTCTAGAAACCCATGATTGTGGTGAGTGGGGGAATGTCTCAAGGCCTCGTCCTTGACACCTTCCCATTTGGGAAGGCAGCTATGCGGATGTCTGTGCGATAGCACTGCCGCAATACATACGCCATGTGTGTTTCGCACGTGCTGTCAATGCATCGACACCGCTTCCACGTGAGAAGGAATGCCGTCGCTGCCGTGATAAGATTGGGTTGGGAGTGCGGGGTTCGAGGACAGTGGACAAAGGAACGGCACCGATGGCACTGTGGTGTTAGCAATGGTGATGTTGGCCTTGGGTGACATCGGGACAAGGGTATGGAAAGGAGTGCAAGGACTAAAGTTTCGGATGCAGATGTTGCTGCGAAGTGAGTAAAGACTGAGTTCTGCGGCAGATGGACGGAAGTATGGTAGTAGGTAGTTTTCGGATCGTAGCGGTGTTGTGATTGTAAGGCCTCCCATGGGATCGCAAAAGCTGTCGGGCCTAGGGTTGGGGGTTGAAGCTGGGGAGGATCAGTTCCATAAGATGGCGTCGCCATGCTGGAGGTTCGGGTGGGATAGACTCAGTATCGTACGAAAGACACCAGCAGCCGTCAGCTCTCGCATCGGAAGATATCCAGTCGAGCTGTATCGTCAGTCAAAAGCTTGAGCACATGCTTCGTAGATCTGGTTCGCCTCGGTAATGAGGTCCTTGCGCCGACATGCCCGGGACCGTCCGGCCTCGAAAGTCCGCCTGAGGCATATTCAATGTCTCTCGCTGCTGCAAGCGAGAGGTAAACCCCGCAGCCACGGAAAAGGCTTGTCCTCGTCGAATCTCGTGTCGACTGTGATGGGGGATAGCCGTGGTGGCAGCCAGTCCCAGGCCCAAAGAGGAAGGACGTTGGAGCGCCGTCACGCGACTTGCACCCCGCGCGGGCTATCGAGCTCAACGCTCTGCTAGTGGGTTCAACTTCAAGATAATGTGTCCTAGGTGAAGCGAATTCGTGCTCCGTATCTGATGGTCATAGATGTCTCGTCAGACGGTGTGGTGATTCTCACCGCTGCTCTGGGGCTGGCGCTGCATTTTACCCGACTCGGGTAATGCTCTGGCTCGCACAAGAGATCGGGTCGTGTTCCCTGGGCGTAAGCCGTTGTAGGACGGGACGAACCCCTCGGATCAGTGGAATTGAGTTTCGCTTGACCGGCCGAACCGTTGAGTACGAACAGGCGGAAATTTGGTGCTTTGCGCAGAGAAGGGAGCAATTTGAACGCAGCCGAGAGGAGCGTATAATTCGCAGGCTATATGGCACTATGGGTACCTGACATGTGCGTCTAGGCGAGGGTCGCGAATAGTATGCATGAATTTCGCCGGAGCGAAAATAGATGCAGATTCAGCCCTAGTGGTACAGCGTCCAATATATCGTTGGGCTGGAGCCGAGAGCGTAGGGACATGGTCTTAGTGACGCCGTCTTCTAGCGTGTAGATATTGCGGGCGCATCAGCAGGGGGATTCACAGAAATGCATCATGAGCCTTCATTGCGGCGCGGCCACGGACTGCAGCGGTCCGAGGGAACGAAGAGAGCTACGGGGAGACTCATTGCGACGCGGTCGCCAACTGCAGCGGTTGGCGGGGAGGAAGAGAGCTCCAAGGAGCCGTTGCGTCTGCGTCCCGTCACGCACGAGATGCTACCCGGATAGGGCATTGTTCGAGAAGCGCAAAGGGATACGAAATGTATTGGAACGAGGGTCAGCATTGGCTAGCATGGTGGTTTCGGTGCAGTCCAATGGAAAAACGGCAGCGGCTGCAAAGGGTGACTGTGGGAGGTGACGTCGAGCTAGGGGACCACTGAGGACACAGCAGCGTCCCGCGAGGCGTGCGAGGCACAGCTGCGGGTAGGCGATGGAGATGCGGGAGTGGAGGTCCAAGTCGGAGGCGGGCACACGACATGCTCGAGCGCGAGGCGGCAGGGAAGGAGCGACCTTGATAACAGCTGCGCTGTGCGGCGCCGGCGCCTTCTAGAAGACGCCGCGGCAGGCAAGCGCGATGGCGGGGACGGAGGCAGGAGCGAACGAGGCATCGCGCTGAGATACGCATATGCGCCGCCATGCGCGAGGGAGCCTTTCTTTTTGGACATGGCACAGCTCTTCCGGCGCTGTGGAGTGACAGCGCGCGAGCCACGGTTGCTCGCTGGATTGCGGGCTGGCATCCCTGCACAGGTGAAGTGGGCCCGAGTCGCCGGGGCATTGGCGCATGTCGCCATCAATCACGATGGGTGGCTGTTCACCGGGCGCCACGGCTGCCAACCATGACGCCCGCCATTCACTGTTGTGCGCTATCCTCCCCGCGACGTTATCGCCGCCATGGCAAGACAAGAGGCCCCCCGAAACGCTCCTCAAAACCAACCCCCCCTCCCGCGTCTGCTCTGCTGTCTGCTGTCTGCTGTCTGCTGTCTGCTGTGTCTCTAGCCCCTGCGCCCATATCGTCTGCAACGAACGGCCCAGGCCATCGCAAACGGCCCTGCTAATCAGGCCAATCTGGATATGCTGCTACTTCGCCTACACAACCCTGCACCGCTCGCGCACTTGCAGTAAGCACCCCCCGACGCCCTTGACCGCTACCCCGGCTTGCACCCACCCTACGCCCATAAGCAGTGCCCGCCCCCAACTGAAGGACACACGACACCCACACGACCAACAAACTCACTGCGGCGCCACCCCAGGTTGCAGCACCGGCTGCAGCAGCCATCACCACCGCCGCATCATGCCGTTCAACAACGACGACGACGACTATCGCACCGAAAAGAGCTTCGGAAGCGGGAGGAAGTCGCAGAGTTCCTACTATGGCGAGTCCTCGATTCACAAGGATGGCCTCGGACGGCGGGTCCTCGACAGCTTCAAGCGCGACCCCAACGTAACCATGACGCCCAAGGGGAGCGTGGGCTCCGACGGCAAGGTCTTCGACGTCGAAAGCGCCGCCGCGAACACGGCAAACTCACCGCTGGCGAGGAGACTGAAGGGCCGCCATCTGCAGATGATTGCCATCGGCGGGAGTATCGGTATGCTTCCTCCTGTGACCATCCTAGTGTAATTTCTAACAATCACCAGGAACTGGACTCTTCGTTGGATCTGGCCAGGTGCTCGCCGCCGCTGGACCAGCAGCGCTTGTCATCTCTTACTGTCTAGTCGGTATCATGATGTACTGCACAGTGCATGCGCTCGGCGAAATGGCTGTCCTCTTTCCTGTCGCCGGTTCCTTCTCAGCGTACTCGACGCGCTTCATCGACCCTGCATGGGGTTTCGCAATGGGCTGGAAGTGAGTACGGTAACCCTCGTCACCGATCAGCGCAACTAACCCATGCACCCAGCTATGCCCTTCAATGGTTGGTCGTATTGCCGCTGGAGATCGTCGCCGCAACCTACACCATCAGTTTCTGGAACCACGGAGCCATCAATAACAATGCCTGGGTCGCCATATTCCTAACGCTAATTGTGGGAATCAACTTGTTTGGAGTCAAAGGCTACGGTGAGGCCGAGTTCGTATTCGCCATCATCAAAGTCGCCGCAGTCATTGGCTTCATCATTCTGGGTATCATTATCAACATCGGCGGAGGACCCAACGGAGAGTACATTGGCTTCAAGTACTGGCATGACCCTGGCGCATTCCACAACGGATTCAAAGGCTTCTGCGGGACCTTCGTCAACGCCGCCTTTGCCTTCTCCGGAACCGAGCTAGTTGGCCTTGCTGCCGCAGAGACAGCCAATCCTCGCAAGTCGCTCCCTACCGCGGTCAAGCAGGTCTTTTGGCGCATCACCCTGTTCTATGTCGTCTCACTTCTGATTGTCGGCCTGCTCGTCCCCTACAATACCCCAGAGCTCCTCCAAAAAGAGAACGATTCGGACGCTGATACCGTGACCTCCCCCTTCGTCATAGCCATCAACAATGCTGGCATCAATGTCCTTCCCTCCGTCTTCAATGCCGTCATCATGATTGCCGTCCTCTCCGTCGGCAACTCGGCCATCTATGGTTCCAGCCGTACGCTCGCCGCCCTCGCGGAGCAGTCCCAAGCACCCAAGATCCTCTCCTACATTGACCGCCAAGGTCGCCCACTTGTCGCCATTGCTGTCTCCTCTAGCTTAGGCTTCCTCGCTTTCCTTGCCGGTGCTGATAGGAAGAAGCAGGTTGAGACCTTCAACTGGCTGCTCGCCTTGTCCGCGCTTTCTGCCGTGTTTACCTGGGCATCAATCTGCTTCGCGCACATCAGGTTCCGCAAGGGCTGGGCGCTGCAGGGCCACACGCTCGATGAGCTGGCGTTCCGCTCGCAACCCGGCGTCATCGGCTCATGGATCGGTTTCGCCTTCAACATGCTGGTCCTCATTGCGCAATTTTTCGTCGCGGTAGTGCCACTGGACTACAAGGAGCTAACCACCAAGATGCGGTTAGAAGTGTTCTTCCAGATCTACCTCGCGCTCCCCGTCACACTGGCTTTCTACATACCGTATAAGCTGTACTACCGCACCAGCTATGTCCGCAGCTACAACATGGACCTGCACACGGGCATCCGGGAGCTCAACCTCGAGGCGCTCATCGAGGAAGAGCGCGAAGAAAGGAAGCAATGGCCAAGGTGGAAGAAAGTGTACAAATTCTTTTGTTGAATGCATCTCCTACCCCCAAGGCAACAGACTGTACATTTCTCAGCGATGCATATTTCCATGGCAGTCCGGCGTTACTCACTCGGTGCGTTTGCGGTTCGGCTAATGTTTGTGATACCTGGCGGCATGCTCTTCGGTTCGAGGCAATGCGCAGCCCTGCGATGGAGTTCGATTATACTTACGAGACAACTACTGTTCTGTAGTGTCTATGTTTTTGGGGGGCTGGGAAAGACGGTGACAGCGTTAGCTTCACGTCCCCTGTTAATGATGTTACTACCAAAAATGCTGGCTCCCAGCTAAAATAGATGTTACCATGTCAATTGATCAAATTCCATAATCGAGAACGGATGCTCGTTGCCTCTCAACCATGTATTATACTGCTAGGTGCGAATATGAGCAGCGTATGAGCTCACCCTGCCCTGTCCTCATACCTCCAGCCTCACGCCTAAAGATGTTAGCCATCAACGATCAAGAGCTCGTGTATGTTAGTGAAAGTTTGCATCCTGTTTTGTATGGTCTTATAATAGCATGTGCGGCATCGTGCTCCTCTCTAACAGTGTCTTCATCATCTGTGACATCATCAGAACTTGTGAAGCTGCAAGTGCAGAGGGCACAAAATAATGCACATGGCACGTGGGAAGGTGTGGAGTGGTATGAATAGAACAGAGGCCGACCGAGCTGGCGGAGATCTGCGCAGGGGGGTTCTCCAGGCCCGGCCAGTTAGCGGCGACGGCTGGCCAGCATCAGGATGAAAGCTCAGGAGAACCGTTGGACGGAGGCGCCTCCACCGACTATCATCAGCTGCAATTCCCGCCATTGCTCCCCGCGTGCTCGCTACCTCTGCGCCGGACCCACGAGTTCTTCTTCCCTGGATTGCTGCCGCGCGCGTGTCTCCGCACCCGACAGGAGCAGTAGCTGGTAGCACCACGCCCTGCCCGGGCAACCCACAAGCTTGAGCGCCATTGCGTGTTTGACCGTGTCGGGCTCATAGATGACGCTGCGCCTGCCAACACGCGCACCCCGATGCAGTCGAGCATCCGCGCTCAGGCTGAAGTCCAGGCCCAGAGGAAGAAGGTGCGCTCAATCCCGCAAACATGCCTTGCTTGCTTGCTAACTAGCTGAGCAGCAGCTCGCAAACTCGTACAAGCAGCTCCTCGAGTAAGCCCGCACCCGCCATGCGCCTCCCCTCCTACGCTCCCTACTGATGCGCGACTCGCAGTGAATTTAACGCCCCGGACCTGAAGAACGTGGGCAACTATACGCTGGGACGGCTGATTGGGAAGGGCAGCTTTGGGAAGGTCTACCTGGCCTCCCACAAGCTCACCAATGGCTCCAAGGTGCGTCGGACGGATATGGAGTACAGGCAGAAATTGACAAGGACAGGTCGTGCTCAAGTCCGCGAAGAAGGACGATGCGAACCTCGCCCGCGAGATCCACCACCACCGCCAGTTCATCCACCCGCACATTGCGCGCTTATACGAGGTTATAGTCACAGAGTCGCTGGTCTGGCTGGTGCTGGAATACTGCCCTGGTAGGATGCTGCATTGGGAAATATATGGATTTGTCTAATCTGTACAGGCGACGAGTTATACAACTACCTCCTCGCGCACGGCGCGCTCGAACCGGCCAAGGTCCAGAAAATCTTCACCCAGCTCGTCGGCGCCGTCTCGTACGTCCACAACAAGTCCTGCGTCCACCGCGACCTCAAGCTCGAGAACATCCTGCTCGACAAATACGAAAACGTCAAATTGGTCGACTTTGGCTTCACACGCGAATACGAAGGCAAGTCAAACTACTTGCAGACATGGTGCGGCACCGTGTGCTATAGCGCACCCGAGATGCTCAAGGGCGAAAAGTACGCGGGCGAAAAGGTGGACGTGTGGAGTCTGGGGATCATTCTATATGCGCTTTTGGTGGGCGAGCTGCCCTTTGACGACGACAACGAGATGGTTACGAAAACAAAGATTTTGAAGGAGGAACCGAAATACCCCGAGAGCTTTCCGCAACAGGCGAAGGAGCTGTGCCAGAGTTTGCTATCGAAACGCCCCATATTGAGACCCACGTTGGCGGATATATTGCAGAATCCTTGGTTGGCGGAGCATGCGCCGAGGCAGCAGGAGATTTTGAAGCTGACGCAGCCGGAGCCGTTCTCAACGGAGCTGGAGAAGGAGGTTTTGCATAGGATGCGCGCTGCTGGTGTGGATATGGACACTATTATTGAGAATGTCCTGGCGCAACGGTGCGATGCGCTGGCTGGCTGGTGGGCATTGTTACTCGAAAAGGAAGAGAGGAAAGCCAGGAGAAGAGAACGCAAACGAAAAGAGAGGGAAGCCGAGGCTAAGAGTTTGAGGCGATTGAGCGCCGCGAGCAGTCGCTTGGATAAGCTTGCACCTACCATAAAAGAGACGGACGAGGAGGGACATCACTCGGGTCTATTAGGGGACCCGCCCAAGAGTCGAGGACGGGCCCGCAACCGCAGCAGTTTGCATGGTAGGTCACAAAACGTCTCACATCTCCCTCTCACTGACAATTTCCAGGTGTACCCTCTGACCTCCCAAAGCTCCTGGAATCTGGAACCTCGCCCGAACCAGACGCCGATTTACCTCCACCTCCAGTCCCCAAGGACCACATCAGGACCTCGGATTCGTCATCCCGGCCGCCTCCGCCGCCCAAAGAGATGATGAGAAGACGGTCCCAAGCAAGCATGCTCCAAGTAGTATCCACCAACCCAGACCTCCTAAGTCCAAACGGCTTCGTCCCCAAGCGCCGACGGAAATACCAACCCCCCTTCTTCAACCACCTAACCTCTTCCCTCCGAAACTGGATCAAAGAAACCTCAAAACGCGCCCGCTCACCAGGCGGCTCCAAAGCCTCATCCGCGAAATCCCCTCCCAGCCCGACTCCTCCACCACCTCCCCGAATCAAAACGCCGCCCCGCCAACGCAAACCGCAACTCGAGCGTACACGCCCACCACGCAGGCGCCACGCCCTCAACCCACGTCGCCGCCCGGCCCCGCGTATCTTCGTCCGGGAAACGACCGTCTGTGTCCCCTGCGCCACTCACCCCACGCTCCTCCTACCGCCGTTCCTCAGGCGGTCTCCGCGGCCGCAAATCCACCTCCTCATCCATCTCCTCCATCCGCTCCATGCCGCACCACCACCACACGCACTCCAAAGCAAGCTCCACCTCCTCTGCAAGCATAACCTCGCCCGCGCTCAGCGTCTCAGGCCACGCCCACCACAAGTCGTCCAAGTCGCCGCACGCAAGCGTCAAGGTTCTCCCTGCTACGCCGACACACACGTCGTTCCTAATAACATCCGCGTGGGGCTCGCGGTGCGCGGCGGGCTAAGTGAGGGCGGGGCGGCCTTCGGGCAGCAGCCGCCCGGGAGTCCGGGGCTTGTTTTCGCGAAGCGGAAGAGGAGTGTGTTCAAGGGGCCGGGGTTGGCGCTGAATTTTGGGCAGGGGCAGGGCTTGGGGCTTCAGGGGAGTTCTGCTTCTGCCTCTGGCGCGGCTGGTGCTAGGCGGGAACAACAGCAGCAGAGTAGAGCGCAGAGTACGCAGGGCCGGCGCAGCACGGAGATCATGGGCATTGCGGAGGAGGAAGAAGACGAAGAGGAGATTGAAGAGGTGGAGGAGTTTAGTCCTGTGATAGGGGGCGTGGAGGAGGTTTTCAGTGAGGAGGAGGAGACGCGTGGGGAGCGGAGAGTCCTAGTGTGAGTGCAAGGGAAGAGAAGGGGCTGGGAGTGGGACTGCTGGATGGGAAGGCGCTGAAGGTTAGGCAGGAGGAGAGGGGAGGGGACTGCTTTTGGGGAGGTTGCTTGAGGAGAGGGAGGAGAGTGGTGGGCCTTTGGCGGGTGAGGCGGGGAAGGAGGATGCGCCTGGTACGGCGGGTGCGAAGGCGCCGCTTACGCCGGAGAAAGACACAAAGGAGGCATAGAAGGGGTGGGAGGTTAGAAGGCTTGAAGAGGGGATGTGGCTTGGTTAGGTTTTGTTCGATACCTTTTGCTTTTCTTTTCCTGTTCTCTTCTGTTTCTTTTCGAAAAGGTTTGGATGTTCTGCATGAGCTGCATAGCGTTTCTGTCCGTCGTGTCTCACACCCTTGTTCATGTTGTTCTTTTCAAATAATGTCTTTTTGGATTGTGGAAAAAGGTGTGGATCGCGCTTCTTGTATATTCCTCTTTCTTTCCTTCTTTCTTTCCTTTCTGGGCGTTTGATTTGATGCGATGCGATTCGATGAGAAGGGGTGTGCACAACGATGGAAGTATATACTCGCACCGCAGATATAGATCGGAGAATATACGAGGGACGTTAAATTAAGTTCGTTGAGTACATTTTGAGTGCGTGAGTGCGTGAGTGCGTGAGTGCGTGAGTGCGTGAGTGCGTGATGTTGGAGATGGATGAACCGTCTTGTCTCACCTTACACTTGTAAGAATAATTCGCGTCGGTATGAGTCTACGTCGCTTTGACGGTTTTCTCCCTCCATTATTAAGTTGTAGGAGTCCGCGCGAGGGGAAAGGGCGTTGGTGTGAATGTCTTGGACATATTGGGTACGGATGACAGGTCGAGGTGGAGTGTGGGGGAAGTGTGCGGGCTTCTTGGCCTTGAGACGCAGTAAGGCGATGCTGATGTTTGGTTTGGTATTGGTTTTGTGTGGGATGGTGGTGGAAAGTGAGGAGGGCGGCTGGGGTGGAAGAGCTGGTGGTTAGACGTACTGTTGAAGTGTGGAATGATGATTTTTTTGGGTGACCTGGAAGTTTAGAGGTATGTTTGGATATGCGCGGCTGGATGGTATGGAGCGGACGTTTTGGATGAGTATGGTCGATCAATTTGTCAAATGATTGGAAATATAGCTGGGCGTCGTTTCCATACTGTAGGACTGCGAGAAGGCAGAGATATGGAATACTCGGAGACATAATGTGAAGGGATTTGAGTTGAATTCATCTCTAGGATAATCACCCAAGGCAAGCTTCCTGACTTCTCCGTCAATCGGAGACTGGTCTCACGGGCCACTCAACTACCACCTCAACCCTTCACCACTCACACTACCATCTAGTGCCCCACCATCGCCTGCATCTCCGGCGGATACCTATTCCCCGCCGGCTTCGCCCTATCAAGCAGCTCCCGCATACTCTTCTTCTCCTCCTCGCTGAGCTCCACCTCCCTTGACGCCCAATTCTCCTCCAACCTCTGCTTCTTCGTCGTCCCCGGAATGGCAATCATCCCCTGCGCCGCCACCCACACCAACGCAATCTGACTCGTCGAGCACCCCTTCTTCTCCGCAAGCTTCTTCACCTCCTCCACAATCGCCTTATTCTTGTAGAAGTTCTCCCCCTGGAATTTCGGCACCTTGCGCCGGAAGTCGTCGGGCGCGAAGTCGTCGGGGGACGCGTAGTCGAAGTTGTCAACGAGCCAGCCGTGCCCGAGGGGACTGTACGCTACGTACGCGATGTTAAGTTCCTTCGCCGTGTCGATCAGCCCGTCGGATTCGTGCAGCGTTTCGAAGGCAGAGTACTCCGCCTGAATGGCGTCGATTCTGGCGATGGAGTTTGCCTTGCGGAGCGTCGCGGCGGAGCATTCTGAGAGGCCGATGTACTTCGTCTTGCCCTCGCGGCGGAGGGCATCAAGGGCAGGAATAGACTGCTCTAGAGGAGTCTTGGGATCGATACGGTGGAGGTAGTACAGGTCTGGCGTGAAGCCTAGGCGTTCGATGGTGCCTTCGATGTAGGTCTTGATGTGCTCTGGTGAGTTGGTGACTTCCCGAGGGCCGTTGAAACACTCGATGCCGCACTTTGAGGCTACTGGAAGGATGTCAGTGGGACTAGAAGTCGAGGGGTAGGGGATCGTACGGAAGATCTTGTCTCTGACGTTGTGCTTGCGGATGAAGTCGCCGAGGAGTTTCTCGTTCACGCCGGCGCGGTAGACGACCTGTGCAGCACGTATTAGAGTCGCTCTCGCAATAGCTTAAGCGATTTATAGACTAACAGCGGTGTCCCAGAACGTGCAACCCAGTTCAAGCGCTCTCAACAGTACCGGCTCAGCCTGTTCAAGAGTGAAATTGTTGCCCATGCCGTGGCTGAAACCCATGGCACCAAAGCCTGGGAACGGCACTTGCATATCTCCGAATGGCAGTGTTTTCGTCATGTTTGTAAATTCCAAGATCTCGATGAGATGACTCTGGTTGTAAAAGTTCAGGCGTCTGTACTATGGCACTGGCTACGAACCACCTGGGTCTACTTATATATCTGTGAGACGCCTTGCGTGCCCGAAGATAATCGGGCGTCAGGGCTCCACGATTCGACCTTGTGAACAGTAGAATGCAATGTGATGGAGGAGGTAGCGGATATACCGCGCTAAGCCCGAATGTGAGTAGGCAAGCTAGCACCGACATGGGCTTAGTGCGCATCGGATGGGGCCTAGCGCGTGAAGATCGTCTGAGTGATGTGGACGTAAGAGCTCTTTGACAACGGATTTTGTGTGAACCTTTTTCGTACGATAGGGCGGGTGCAGTGTGAGACCACTATGTCATATTGTAGTCTGAACGTGTCAGGAACCAGTTGCCGCAACCGCAATCTCAGCATGACGGCTACCTATGGTATTGAAAGAAATATTCTACTGCGATACCTATGCTGTTGATGACGACATATCAGGTGGTGTCGCACAAAGAATTCTGGCAATGTGAGACACGATCAAATGGAAGAACAACCATACTTCAAAGATGATATCGAGAGGAGCTTCGGGCATAGTGCGATTTATGTGAGCTACTTGCGGGCGACTAGATGCCTCTAACTCTGTATCCATCCGAGCGTTTTCTTGCCATAAATTCTGCACTATAGCAACAATCGCCCGACGCGTTCATAACTCTGCATTTCCCGATATACCTTAAGCTTGCAATCATTATCGTTGACTCAGTCCATGACCGAACCATTTCAGAGGCCTTTCCTCCGCAAGAGCAGTGACATGCTGCCTCAAGGCGACGCTGCTGTCGGGCTCGGCCAGGGCGAGACCGAAAACGTAGGCTGTCCAGGATCTTCCGGCTCTTCATCATCAGTCCAATCGCTATCGTCCTCCTCCTCGTCATGGTCCTTTTTGATGAACAGCAAATTGAAAAATCCATGCCCAGGCTGTTGACAGAAAACGGTAACGCTCTCGATCATCCTCCTCTCGCCGAAAACACTCTTGTGCGTAGCGAGTATGAGCGCCGTGCTGCGACCGTTTGGACTGGCGAGGATAGCTTTGTAGGCATCATCATGGGGATAGAATACCTTCCTATTCGGCCATAGGTACCTGCAGAGCTTTGTCAGTCTCCGTTCGCGTGCTCTTGATTGAGACGGTAGGCGTATGATAGATAGGCAGATGACTCACTTGTGGCAACTCGCGTAAGTAAGCCTCTCGCCAATAGACTCGTAGACCGCCATCTGGGTCTGCTCGTTTTGGATATCCCAAATGAACATGTACTTCAAATTGCTCACTGGCTCGTTTTTCTGTGCAGCCAAGTATGCATAGTCGAGATACAAGAGGTCGTATAGATTCTTGAGCTTTGTCACTACGGTAACCTTTGGGTCCAATTGGTCACCCATGTAGGTCGGCCCAAAAGTTTCAGTGGCGACGACCAGGCCGTGCGTCACATCTATATACATTTCCGTATGGGCGGTTGTGGGCTGGTAAAACTGTCAGTAGAGCTGCCACATATGGCCCTGTATCAGGCACTGGTGAGACAACGTCACTCACCTTGTATAGAATGCCGTCGTGGGTTGTGGCATGGTCGTGATACCATTCTCTAGCTTCTGCAAATCCGCCATCGCTTGGCACGTTCAGCGGTGGGAGGCCGAGATCCTGCATTACTGGATCCAAAACCGGATTCATCGTAATTGTCCTGAGTTTATGTATCGCTGGCGGAGTGAGATCCCATCCCCAGTCATTCAGGGACTGCCAATTCGTCCAGGTGCTCTCCGCGGTTGTGCGCGAGTGTGCCGGCCTCATGAAGTTGGCGGCAACCTCATCCTTTGTGAGCATCATACCCATCAGCGTGCACCCTTTCTCGACCAACTCCTCATATCCGCCTTCTTCAGGGAAGGTTCGCCGGGCGAGAGTGCGGTCGAATCCAGCGACGGATTTGTTCAAAGAGGTGAGATTGAGCTCTCGGTGCTCAAAGGGAAGGCGTGGCTCGACGCGATCACTCTGCGGGAAACGCAGAGAGACACATACTGGAGCGATGAGCAGCAGAATGCTAAAAAGCTTCATGGTGCCGAGGGTGCGTCAATTTAGAGTCGCGCGGAACTTGAGAAGCTGCAAAAGCTGGAATGAATTGTTCTTGTAGTTGAAGGGCGGTTTCGGAAGGCACGCTAATCGAAGCAACGTCCCGTGCTAGAACCAAGTTGACAATCGAGGTGAGGGGAGCTCAAAGCGTCAGGGGACACCGAGCGTAGCTTGCTATGGGTGATGATCTATTTACTATGGTATATTATATTAGAATTCGATAGTTTCACTTGTAGACGGTATACGGCCCTGCGTACGTTCAATTACCGTTGTAAATACAAGCTGAGCGCTGCTATGCACTTCTTCGAGTTATCCCGGATCTCATCTTCTCTGTTCAAAACTCTGCGGTAAGTCCTTTCCGCCTTCACTATCCGTCCGCGACTCGCTCGTAACCTCATGCACGACCGTCTTCATAATCCCATGATCGCCAGTCTCGGGCAGAATGCTCCTCTCGCTGTCCCCATCGTCAATCCCGATATCCGACCGCCCCATAATCTTCGTATTGCGCTTGGTGGTAACCTTGGAAACATTGTACATGGGAATGCCGCTGCGACTACCCGGTGTGCGCTTGCTGGTCTGGAAAGTACTCGGCAGCACTTTGCGCAGTAGTTTTTCGAATTGCTTGCGTAGGGGTGGGAGGGAAGCGACGAGAATGCCGACGGACAGCTCAGTTGCGGACCAGATTGTAAGGTTCACGCCGTCCCAGGTCGGGTCTTTGGTCTTTTGAAGTTGGCGCAATTCGACGGTTTTGAAGATGGAGCATATTGTCGCGCTTGGATATTGTCAGCTTATGTGCTTAGGTATTGACTTTGAGTGGCAGGCTTACACGAGGCCGAGACAGAAGACTAATCTGAGTCCCCATTGTGTGCGCGATGACAACTGTACGGTCGAAAGGTAAAGGATTGGGGCCACAATATAGACTACATCAGTGAGGATGTTGGACACGCCCTGCATGTACCTAGAAAAAGCTTTCTGTCAGTAAAGGCGCACTGGATAAAGTCGGGTGGATAGTTCGTACGTGAGCGCCTGGGTACCATGGTAGAAGCATGTACCCTTGATGCCCTTGTTCCAGTTCGCCTCGAAGGGTTTCGCGCAGAACAGTCCCAACATCGGTAGTGTAAAATTGAAAACTGCCACCATCGCTATTGACAGGTAGATGATGATCTTGTAGATGAGTCCGAATGGCAAAGCTAGTAGATATGTGCAAATCGATAGCTTGAGAATTGCCATTGCAATCAGGTTGATGACCTGTCCGATGTACAAGTAGTAGCTATACTCGAGTATGTCGTGAGGTTTGCTGATGCTGGGGTCCATGATGTGCCGGCCCTGTCCGTGGATCGTGGACTTGATGCGTATACCAGATGACGCGACATTGAGACACTGCAAGTCATGTCAGCGGGAAGATCGCATCGTGTGGTGCCTCCTTGTGGTTGAGGCACAGACTTGCGTGCTTGTAAGGCAGCGATCGGCAAGGTGTGAAGCTGCACAACATCGTGATAAGCTCGGATTGCACATACCGCAGCGACGATCAGCAAGTAGTCACAGACCATGATCTTGCGCTTGCTTTGGATCCCATATATGATTCTCCATACTAGGATACCCGTACTGAGAATGCAAATGCTCAGTGTTGAGCCCAGGATTTGGCTGCCACGATCTGACCAAGTGCCATCCTCGTTCATTGTAAGCAGCAAAGACGAACGACAATACTGGTAAGAATGTAGGGATGGTGTCGGTGACAACGTTCCGGTGGTATGGGGCTTATGAATCCATAGAATAGGATGCGACGTGACAGACGGCTCGGGAGAAGATCCATCTAGACATGCCTGTGCGTTTGGTGCCAATGAACCCGGCGTCGTGAGGAAGATTCGACAGACCTTCTGGGGTGGCCTCTAGGATTCTCAGGGGTTGCTTGCACTGAAGTCGCCCGTCTGCACCGTTAGGAACATGCCTTCAACCCTGATATGATAGACCAGATAGGCCAGCCGTCTGATTTTCATGGCACTAACTGCAATCAGACGTTGCACAAATCCGATCCAAGATTTAGAGGTCCCTAGCGCCTCCATTGGCCGGGTCCCCGTGGTGTAACAGAAACCTGTCGGAACCTCCGAGCCGTGTTCGTCTCCCCACGTTGGCTTCCAACGCACGCAGGTACATCCTCTTTTGAATGCATATAGCCCTGAATTGGGATTAAAGCTCCGGTGTATCGTATTGATTGCATGTATCTCTTCTCTGCTGTTCATCATCGGCGTTGGCCGTTGAAATTTACGCACCTGGTCGATTTCATCATGTTATCAGCAGCACACAGGCATAGAAGATGACTGGTACCTCACTGTCACTGCAACGACAACGTGCATAGTCACACTGAGAGTGACCCGGTATCTTGAAGCACTTGGCGTTAAGGCCCAACCTCGTGGAATCCTTCCCTTGTTCCCCACCATTGAGCCGGATCCAGATCGTATTCGCTACTCATGCACCGTCTAGGCGAACCCTTTCCGTGGTGTCCACGTAACGCGCAACTACAAGAAGATGTGCAGTGACATGTCTGCCATCCGTGCGATGGACTTTTGTAGTTCCGGAAGAATTTTTAAAATGATCTTGTAAGTTGTTCAACGGTTGTATGGGACGTTGCTGGTTCTGGATCAAGTTCCGGTGGCGGCCTGGATTGCATGGCATGCCACGGCTCGCGTAAGCGTCGGAGAGTGGCAGGATGCAAACCTGCGGAAGAAATTGCGCCACAGCGAACTAGCCAGCCGTGCTCGCATTAGATCCTACCGTTTAGGTAGGTCAGTAAGCGACAACCTCGTGTTCGCAGCCGGATGTTCCAACAATTTCGTCCCCAAAACTGACTGCATCGACGTTTGGAAATCGCATTCATGGTGTGCGGCGTAGTACCCTCGTGCGTTATTCCACCAACTTGGCTCCCACACTTCCACATCACATATCTCCTAGCGGAATCTAACGTCAATCAGCGGGCCGAGCCTTTTAGTCCATCTTTAGTAACAAGGACACTAGCCAAGACGCTCAGTATTCTAGCGTGGAATGGAACCACGCATCCCTCCAGTCCTTCCAGGTAAAGACGTATGACGATCCTGAGGTCCTTGTCATCTCCCTGCGTTATACGATAGCTAAGTTCTCTCCCACGCCCCTGGCCTAAGCATAGATAGGCCCACCGACCGAGATCGAGGACCAGACGCGTATCCTCGAGTCAGTCAAATCGACCCAAATCGAGCACATGCTGCTACGCCGCAATTGACTCGTGTAATCGATTTCGCTTGCGGTCCAGGACCACAGGTTTGGTGGGGAGGAATCCAACGAACGGCAATTATTGCAATCACCCTGCTGGGGCGTTCATGCACAGGGGCCAGATGGAAGCTTAAAGTTCGCAGCGCGCCTGTTGCGACCAACTGTGCGCCGCGTTCTCGGAACCTGCCCAACCTGTCACTCGTTTGTTTCGCTTTTGCTTTCCAGCTACTCCGTTCGTGCATCAAAGCGGTATCAACATGCGTTCCTTCATTGCTGTTGCTCCGTTGCTGGGATTGGCTGCCGCGCTCCCGAGCGCTGAGCTGGTGGAGAAGAGGGCATCTGATACCTATGATTATGTAATTGTTGGTGGTGGTGTGACGGGCCTTATTGTTGCTAATCGATTGACTGAGAACAAGAAGAGTAAGTTGCTGATGGGTTATCCTGACTGGCACTGTGCTCACCAATGCAGCGACTGTTCTGGTGATTGAGGCTGGTACTGACGACCTGCCTTTCCAACAACGATTGCCATATGGGGCCGCCAGCGCCTTGAATACGTCCTTGCTATGGCCCAACTACGTCTCTGAACCTGAGCCATTCCTCAACAACAAGACCTGGAATGTCCGTGTCGCCGAGGTTCTCGGTGGCGGCTCTATAGTCAACGGCATGTTCTATGACCGCGGCTCTGCAGCCGACTATGATGCTTGGGAGGCTCTGGGTAACTCCGGTTGGGGATGGAAGGGTATGTACCCTTACTTCAAGAAGGGTACCACTTTCATCCCTCCACCGAAGAAGACTGCGCAGGATTTCGACATCACATGGGACCCGTCTGCGTACGTGAATCAATAGGAACGACTTATTCGCAGCTAACGTCATGCAGGTATGGTAGCGGTCCTCTTCACCTTGGAATCTCCGACTTCCAGTACCCTGATATCCTGCCTTTCATCGCGGCCTACGAAGGTGCGGGTGTCAAGAAGCTCCTCGATGGCAACAACGGTGAACAAGCCGGCTTCTCGTGGTACCCCAACACCATGAACCCGTTGACGGGCGAGAGATCCCAAGCTCGCAACTCGTATTATGACCCGATCAAGTCCGCACGATCGAACTTGAAGCTTCTCCTTCGCACTGAGGCGAAAGAGCTTGTGTTTGCCAGTGGCAAGAAGCTCACTGCTAAGGGTGTGAAGATTCTCGACAAGACTACCGGCAAGACCTCTACCGTCTACGCCAAGAAGGAAGTCGTTCTCGCTGCCGGTTCCGTCAACACCCCTAAGCTCCTTCAGCTCAGTGGTATTGGACCTAAGTCTGTGCTTAAGGCTGCCAACATTCCCCTTAAGCTTGCGCACGATGGTGTTGGCGCCAACTTCCAAGATCACCCCTACACTCTTGTCTTGTTCAACCAGTCGGCCTTGAGCACTCCCAACCCCAACTCTCTCGCCACCGACGCAGCCTTCAACGCATCAGCATGGGCCCAATACGAAGCCAACAAGACCGGCCCTCTCACCCAGGCCCGTGGAAACAGTCTTTCCATGGTCTCCCTCCCCAAGGTCGCGCCAAACGACTACAAGAACCTCGTCAAGCAGATCAAGGCCCAGAAGGACGAGTCCTACCTGCCTGCGATCTACACCGGCAGCAAGAAGCTCATCGCTGGTGTCAAGGCCCAGCGCAAGGTCCTCGCCGGCCTCTTCGCGAACAAGGAAGCCGCTATCGTCGAATTACCCGTTGGTGCCGGCGGCGCTGGTGTCCTCGTCGGCCTCGAGAAGCCCCTCGCTCGCGGCTCCATCACCATCAACCCGACCGACCCCCAAGGTCCCCCGAAAATGCTGTACAACGCCCTCAGCAACCCCGTCGATAAGGCCGTCATGGCCTCCTGCGTCCGCTTCCTCCGCACCGTCTGGAAGCGCCCCGAGGTCGCGAAGTACAACCTCGTCGAGCTATCACCTGGCGCTCAGTACACCAGCGACGAGGACATTATCGATAAGATGAACGCCGCCGGTAGCATTTGGCCTACGCTTTCGCATCCTTCTGGCTCATGTGCGATGATGCCTGAGAAGTATGGTGGATGTGTGTCGGATAAGCTGCTGTTCTATGGGGTTGAGAAGCTGTCGATTGTTGATGCTAGTATCTTGCCGCTTGTGCCGACGCAGCACATTCAGTCTACCATGTATGCTGTGGGTGAGAAGGCGGCGGATTTGATCAAGGCTAGGGCTTAGATAATGCGCTGCTAGTTTTTGTGGTTGGAACATCTGTATATATGTGGTATCTAATAATGTTCTCGAAGTAAAGACGATGTCTCCCCTTCATCGTGGTTCTCGCTCCGATGTTCGCCTGCGCAAGTACCTCTTGCGGTCTCCCTTGCTGACTGCGTCTCAGAAGTGCCAATGGCCGTGTTGGTGACAAGGATTGAAAAGAGTGAACTGGTAGATAAGAAGCATTTGCATCATGAGGCTTCTGCCATGTTGTCAAACCCCTGACGGGTTGTTAAGCTAACAAGCTTAACGAGAGTGAGTGCACAATTTTATATGCGATCTTGGAATAAAAGCAATTCTCAGACGCAACCTCGCTTTTCTCATTCAACCTTGTAACATGGCCATACTATTGACGTGACACGGCCGTAACATGCACTCAGCTGCTTGACTTCACGCTCACTTCCGAGACCTCCAGCGCTCAACTCCCAGCGTTGATATCCTCCGGTGTAAACCCCGTGAAGCACTGGAACTTCTTGTGGACGACGTACGTCTCAGTCGCACCTAGCTCCGGGGGATGGGAGAAGGAGCAATAGTCCCACACGCCGGGTGTACCAATCGGTTTGCACGCGCCGTATGCGTTTCCATCCGTTCCCCGCAGCTGCCAATTGCCAGCCTCATCTAGCCAGTCGTGGTAGATGGTCCAGTGGAACAGCGGCTTGTTCGTCCAGTGCATCTCGACCAGCTCGATATTGTCCGTGCTGTGATCGTGGATGCATCCGTCGCCACGGCAGCGTATGCCGAGCTTGTTGCCGCTGACCTATCGTTGGGTCAGTGTCATATTCAACTCAGAAGTGTAGGGTTCTTCGGTCATGATATGTGCTATGTAGAGTAAGCATCTCAAATCAGTGACTTACATCTTTGCTATCGGAGATGTGTTGTGCACGCCCGAAATCCTGGCAGCCCCAGATATGGGGCACGACACTCCAGTGGGTAGTCTCCGTATTTCCCGCTATCGTGGTGTTGACCTCGAGGTCACGAGCGTGACGCTTCATTGGTGCATGGTGGAGGACATCGATGCGATAGACGTCGAAACTGGCGACAGCGGGGGTTACCAGGGTGATGATTGCGACCAGATACACCAGGAACCTGGCGAAACTAGTGCAAGACATCTTGATTGAAGCTGAGAAGAAACGAGCTGTAAAATTCCCGGATTTGACAGCGGAAGTTTTACTCGAGGCGCTTGGAGCACGAGGGTTGGAGCTGAAGAACCTAAGCTTCGAAAGGTCAGATTATGGCAACATGGGCCTGTACCAGGGGCGCAAATGCTTACTGATTCTGACTGTACAATCTGGCGAGGTGTGGAAAGCGAGTTGAGTGGGCGAATGGAAGGCGAGTCGAGAGTGAGTGGCAGTGAGGGCATGAGGCGGTGGGAGGTTTATATTCGTGGGCGGAGACGCGAAAAGTGCACGGGACCCTTTTCTCGGTTACCCATTTGCGAAGTTGAATCAATAGTATAGTACTCGGACCCCAGCCGAATGTGAAAGACGTGACCCCACTCACACTCGTGTGACTGCCAATGTGAACGACTAATTGCCATGGCTAAGAACGCGGCCAGGACATGACCGCACTGAATGCACCTCTGATGTCGTTCCGCGGCTCGATTGAGTACTACTAGTTTCGGATATGCAAATTCACAGACTCTGAGGCTGCCGGTGCTGAAGCGAGGTCGCTTATTCGATGCATGATCATGAAGACGTTCATCGGTGCGCACCTCTTTCATATTGGTTAAGCATTTCGAATGATACTTATTTGGTAGCAGGAGAATAATATGACGACGTGGATGCGGTTGCTAGGCTTGTCCACGGGTTTGGCGTACCTATGAACGAAGTGAATATTTCTGAGTCCTTCTCTGTCCCTATGGTGAATATATGATCATACCTATAGTATATACGAGCGTAGCACGTTATATACGCAAGTTTCAGGTCTTGCTTTTGGTTTCGTGAAGTAGAAGTACCAGAATTGTTTATCTTTGCAAAGCGACGCTGGAGATCTAAATCTGAGTGATATACGTTTTGACAAACAGAGCTGCGATGACAATTTGGGACAGCATACAAAATCAAACAAGTCACAAAGCATCTGTTCCGAAGAGGGGAGGCTCTATTGATCCTGACGAGCGATATGAGCTGGCTTCAACACGATTCAGGACAGATATATAACATCTAGTTGGGCCGTGGTGACTTCTGGATGGGTCTGCGGTTGAGGGTCAATGAAGGGGACTCACGGCGCAGTTAAAGAACACCAATAGGTACAGAGCAAGAAAACATAATCGTAACTATTAGATCATAAAGCAAGGCCAACGAATGCCAGCATTCTTTCGCCACATGTTCCGACAAACAAAGAACGCCACGCGATTGCCTTTGGCCGCTGACGCTTTACATAGCACATCTCATTCCTGAGACAAAGAACTTTCAGACAATAATATATATCACCGCAATTGCGACAAAGCGCTCGAATTGCGACCGCTAAGGGTCTCATCACATCATTCGCATTTATAACAGACCATAGTTCTGGCTAGTGCTTCAACCATCATCATGCATACTTCTCTATTGATCAGTTCGATATGTGCGCTATCTTGCGCATCTGCTCTACCAAGCAATATATCCCACCGCCAACAAAATGTAGGCCTGCCCGGAGGTGTATACACATGCACCAAAGATTATTTCAGAGGTATTTTGAGCCTTCTCCTGTCCTTGCGCGGCATACTAATAACCACCACAGGTGATTGTCAATGGACTGCACCGACAACAGCCTGCCATATCAACATGGGCATACACTCTCTCGGCCCAGACGAAAACGGGTGGTGCACCACATACACAAGCTTTGACTGCACACCTGGAACAGCAGTTAAGGTACATAGATATCCAGGGCAGCAGACGGGGATGAGCGATGATTGGCACAGCTTTGAGTGTCATGCCGACGTTAATCTGCCTTCTTCATAAGGCAACTATGGGAGGTTGCTGGGGTTGGCAATCAGTACTAGAGTCGTTGTTTGATCGAACAGTCCGCTACGCGATACGATAATGTACTGTTTAAAGTTCTGGTTTCATGAAGAATTTGCCTGGGACTTGTAAATTCGCACACCTTTCTTCGGCATATCAGAATGCATGTACTATCAGCCATTCCAGCTCAGAGCTACGGGTAATATTCGTAACAGTGAAACTGAAAGCGAGCCTTGCGCGCTGACATGTAGTGACAAATGTATGTTTGGAAAGATCCCACTTTCAGTCTACCCAGAAAGAGCCTGTGAGGTTTCGTGAAGCGAAGCGAATCGTGATCACATTCAAAGCCACATCCATCACTTACTTCATCATAGTGCCCTTCCCGATGCATAACCTGCGCTATATTATGTCAAAGACGCGACTGTATGTGCAACGGATTGCAGATACCTTGCACTGTTGCGCTGAGCAATATTATCTCCACTGCGCGTCTTGTTGAGGTTGCCATGGCGCTGTGCCGCCTCTGCCATCGCTCGGCTGGGGGTTACTGGGACCATAGCCCTGCTGCGAGTTGTCCATGGAATTCATGTGATTTCGAGGGTCGTTGGTCATAGTAGCGAACCTGGGCTCGTTCACCGCACCATAAGTTTGAGGAGCCGTCGTGTACAACGGCTTTTGCGATTGCGAAGGGTACGAACTTTGACCGGTGCCTTGAAAGTTACCAGAAGATGAAGCGTATTGCCCTCCTCCGTATTGTGGAGTCTGGACATGTGAACGCGGAGCAGAATGCCCATATTGCCCTCCGCCATGGCCCATCTGTCTGTTGCGCGGGTCATTGCGTTCCATTCGATCGTATGCAAGCTCACTGTCTGTATGCCCTAGGGTTTCTGCCCTGTCTTGATCATAAGATACCGTGGCTTTATCGACCAAGTCAAAATGGGACGCGTGGAGCTGCTTTTGCATGGTGGGATCGTTTTCTCGTTCCAAGTCTCCGTCGTGGTGTGCAAGTGAAGCTGCGATAAGGAAAGCATTTCGTATTTGTCGGCCATTCCACATGCCTATTCCCGATCCATTTGCATGCTGATCGTAATGCTTGCGCGCGAAATCTAAGAGATCGTTTTCGGCTATGGAAAGGCGAGCCGACTGTTCGCCCCCGCTGCTGCTCGATAATTCGCAGGCGCTTGATATTATGCTTGAAGATCTCGACAGTTTGATCTTTGTCGAGGTGGTTGTACTTCAGATGTAAATGTACTCGAGACTTGATAGCTTCGTCAAGGACCTAAGATGCACGTACAAGTTAGCTTGAGTGACAAGGATCGGATTGCGTACTTCGAGCACGTTCTCAAAGAGCAAGCCGAACGTATGGTTTCTCTGAGACAGACACGTCTAACATGCACCTGAGGATTTACTTACACCAACACGGTTTGTAGTCAGAAACAAAACGCCGTTGTAGTATTCGAGCATTCTCAAAAACACTGGGAAAATCAATTTTCTGCTCCTGTAGGAGGTCACGAGGACATACCTGATACGAGTGCGTTTCTTTGGAGATCAGCACCAGTCTTCTCCCTTTGTGCAATGAAAACATCGGCTTCATCCAAGAGCAAAACACAGTCCCAAAGATGCGCTAAGCGAAAGATCTCTTTCAATGACGCCTCCACCTTCTCAGGTGTAAAGCCTAAGTCTCCGCATGTTATTGGAAATAGCGGCCTCTTCCACTTTTGCGCGACCGCTTCGGCTGTTGCGGTTTTCCCCACTCCCGGAACACCGTGTAATAGGATCACGATGCCTCTGCCTTTTCCTCGTATCAAATCTTGTGTGGGTATCTCGATTCCTTGCGACTCGAGCTCTTTCTTCTTAAAATGCGATTGAAGCAGTGCAGAAATTAGCCTCTTATTGACGTCTAGTATTTGCAACTGTTCAAATGCTTCACCCTCTTCACCATGTCTTTCGGTTCGCTTGAGGTACCGTGAATCGATGGGAAGGAACTTGCGATCCCACACAGCGTAAGCATACATACGCCGAGGAAGCAGTGAAAGCTCATTACCGGACGGTGCCGGTACCGCATGAGCAGGACTTGGTGATAAGCAAAGTGCTGGTTTAGTGCGGAGAAACTTTTCTACCTCAGCCTCGTGTACCCACGCGTCGTCATGAAGCTTTTCGTACCAAATAGAAGTCACCTTCGTTCGAGTCTTGTTGTTCCAACTGATGATCCGATGGGTGTCATCCTTGTCGGGCATATCAATATGTGGCGGTTTCGGGCCTAAGTAGGCAAAATTTGGCCTCCAGGACGGAATCGAATCAAAAGCCTCCGTCAGATCTACGAGCACATCACTCTCTACGTGCTCCGGATTTTTCATTGGCTCATTTGTTTTGGGGTCGGTGATAGTTCTGAGGTCAGGGCCCTTAATCAAGCTCCATCCACTATAGAAACTGTAGCGTTTGACAAGGTGATCCACATAATTGGCACCATCAGTCTTTGCTTGATCGAAGTCGGCTTGTCCCTGCCGTGGGAGATAATGCAGAGGGAAGAAGTCTAAATCGGTGACCTTTTTCTCTCCTGGCCAGAACCATGGTTGCAGATCGGTGGTAAGTGCGCCATATCGTTCGCCATCATGGTCCAAGAAATAACATCTCAGAGTCCACGTCGATCTGTCTCTGTGTTCGCATTCGTACAGCTTACAACCACAGGGCCAGATTGTGTACACATTAACGACCCTCTTTATCCGTTGCTCGGTGGCAAGCGGTTTGCCTATGTGGTGAGATTTGTTGATGTATATATATTGCCCGAGCTTGAAGAGATAATCTAGCTCATGAAAGCGAACAGTCTGCGATTTGGTGAGATTAGAATGGTCGAATCGACGAGATGGAGGTATCAAATGCTCGTCAACAAACTTGATGTAGCAGCGAAGCTCTTCCTGCGCCTCCTTGGTACCGAAGTCATACCCGGGCCTGCCCTGTGGTTCCTGATCTTGGACGGAAGAGTCGCTTTCTGCTCCTGATCTCGTCTCGTCCTCGCTTTGAGCCGCCGACGTCTCCTGGAAGATTCCTTTCGTGAGTTCTTCTACCCTTCTCTTCATTTTGTCATGGAAGAAGAGAATATAGCGGAATGGCCGCAGGAACGTGCGCGGCTCGCCCTTCCACCGCCTTCCTTGTCTGCTAAAGCTTCCCAGCAATTCCATTATCGGACGAGAATTGATTCTCACGCGGTGAATCCATGGTTCCTCCTTATAGTGTTTTGGTCGAAAATATTCAGATGGGTTAGGGGCTACATGTGGAGGCGGAAGCGGCATATAGCCTGATGCTACGGACTTCGGCGGCGCGGGCGGTGGAGAAGGCGCAGGGGCAAATACGCCCTCTCGCATGCGGTTGGTTGTTTCTTCTTCTATATCCGAATAGATATGCAAATCGGCTTCTAAAACTTCAATCGCATAGCATGCCTCCTCTTCGCTGAATCTGTTCTTGAACTCTCCCCAACTGCATTTGCGCACTTCTGGGATGGTTCGTACCGGAGTAGGGAGGTCCCCATCCACGTCGGGCTGATCATTATCTAAGCTTTTCCTAGATGCAGCCGAGCTTGATGGCGGTCGGGGGACTAAGTCTGGTGGTGGGGCAAATGGATTTATGGGAGCAGCACTGAGTCCTTGTATTGACTTCGTAAGGTCTCCAATGCTTTTGTCTACGCGATTAAGTGACTGATGAATCTCGTTAAGGCCAGCCAGTGACGCCCTCGGCGCTTCTTCAAATGCTTCCTTCGCATCAACAGCAGTCGGCCTCACGTCCGCATTGTCGATAGCATCGTTTTCTTTCTCCATTGTCCAAGATAGGTTCCGTTTGCTGGAAGTCAGCACGGTAAGGAAAATGCCTGAGCACTTGCGACAAAATGAAGGATCTGAGAAGGCAACGAGCCGACAGGAAGGTGCTGCTCGCGAGGTAAGGCTGTTTAAAATATGGAGGGATCAGCTGGCTCATCAGAAGCGAAAGCAGCCCCTAAACCCATCGCTCGATAAGATCAAAGCTTGCTGACGCATGGAACATCACACAAGCAATTACTGGGCGGCACGTTTTGAAGTCGACCAATAGCACGACGCTTACCCTACATGTAACCCTACGACCGCGGCGCAGTGCATGCGTTTCTCGCTTATTCGTGCATCAATCCATGACATACCTAATGCTACTGGCTCCAGCATTGAGAGCACATAGGCAACCGCACAGCCTGGACATTTAGACAGATTGGCACTTGACTGCGGATAGCCTCTTGACGGTTACAGGAATTGACTTTCCTGCAGATACTCACGGCCGTTGTCAATAAGCAGCGTTATGAAACCAAGAACGAAATTGCAACGCTCCAAGAGAACCAGGAAAACTCCTCTTGATATTTCAGTGTCATCGTAAGAATATACAGAGGAGATAACAGTATCTTACCAGGTGTCCTCAGACGTCCGAGCAGAAGACATATTATTGCGCGGACCATGGAATCAACTGCAGCCTTTCCGCAGCCCACAAAGGCAATTAAAGATGCGTTGAGTGATCAGCGTGAAATTAAAGCGTTCGAACACTGGAAAAGTCGCGCGGGCAACGACTTACATCCGACGTTTGGCGAGAAAACGGTGTATGACAGCCAACGCGCAGTCTGGAGAGCTCCTGTCACTCAGTAAGCGCACTAAACACCTCTTCAGTAGAGTGCTTATGTTGTCTAGGGAACTCGAAAATGTCCTTGCTTCGGCACAACAGCTCGATCCGTCGTTCGACTTGAAGGATTGCACATGGGAAGCCTTGCTAGGCCATATCGACGCAGCAATCGAGATAGACGATCGAAAGAACAAAAACAAAATTCGTCGCGGTGTCAGAAACGCAAAAGCAGATGTGCAGTTGCTGAATTCTTTGATATCGATCATCCCGGATGAGAAAGGCCTAAGTCTCCTACGTGGAGGACTCTCTATCATATTTCAGGTGAGTGAGAATCGCAGTTCTTTTGCTCGCGGGCACATCCTGATTGAAGAAGCTTGTGTGGATTCAGCTGACACCGTCTCGCTCAGTCATGGATCCAACGTATCGAGACCAAAGAGCACATTCTAGGAATCCTTACAGGGATTATTGAGCTTTTCGCATTATCCGCTGCACAAAGACGTTTATTCGCAAGTGATGACGAGTTGCGAGCCTCACTCTTCGATTTATATGGCGTTATGTTGGATACTGTTCAAGAGCTGATTCGCATATTACTGCGAGTGCATAAAGGCAACTGTAAGGGAAGTGGCTATTGAGATAGTCACACATGCTGATGAAACAGGGCTCCAGCGTGTTCGCAAGCAGCTACCACCTCATGAGTCCCAAAAGGTCGAAGAGATTGTGACTCATATCGAGGTTGTCAAGAAACGAGTCACGAATAGACTCAACCTCTTGAGCTTGGAGCGTGACACCAACACCTACAAAAACACCCAGATCATCAAGGACGAAGTTCAAGCCACACGCTATCACATTTCCACCGTTGAAGTCAACGTGAACACCATGTCCCACAACATGCGGGCAACACAACAGACTGCCGAGGATATCTATGTTCAAAATCAAGACATCAGCACGCAGCTGGATGGAATAGGTACATCCGTCAATAATGCCAGCGCCAATATTCAAAGCTACGTCGAGGCCTCAGTGGCGCGACAGTTCGAGCGGTGGAAGCAAGAGTTCGATTCCGGCCTACGCAGTATGCAAAAGGAGAACCAAGATGTTGTAAGCATGATACAGACATCCATGTACCAGTTCATGGGCGAGAAAATGAACGCTGAGAGTAAGTGCCGCCCAGAAGAGGGCCACCCAGAATACACCCACGCAATGACACCACACTGACCATCACGAAGGACTCGGCTGGCTTCCGCGCCCTGCCCCCCAACACCAACCTCTAACCTATCAACCGATAGAAATCCCTCTCGAACAACTCACGCATATCCTCAACGTCGACCCCACCCCCATGCTCCAAGAAACGCAAAGCATATTGCGCCTCACGCACGCCATGCAACCAGATGGTCTCACAAAAGTCCGCAGTCTCATATCAACAGGACAACTCCGCGCCTGGATGAGTCTTCCCTTCCCAAACGTACTCCTCGTAGACGGACACTGCAGAGACCAAGGCCAGGGACGAACATCCCCGCTCTCCATCTTCTGCGCTTCACTGGCCGCCACGCTGGCACAATCCAGCTCAAACATCGTCTTGCATTTCTTCTGCGAACACCACAGCCAGCCGGAGTACGATGCAGTCAGTGGCCCAGCTGGATTACTACGCTCACTCATCACGCAGTTGCTACTGTATCCGGATGCGTGTAACATGCCGACCGTGGCACTGGAGCAGAGCATGTGGGAAGCGATATCAAGACATGAAGTACCCGCGCTGCTCAGCCTTTTCGAACAGATACTGGTGAGTACAGTCCTACCGTTGGTGGCTTGGACTCACGCTTTGGACTAGCTAGTATTGCCGACGGACAAGACGATATACACAATCCTAGACTCCATATCCGCTTACCAAAGCACCTTACACGACTACACTCAGCCCACCCTGCAGGTCTTGCAGGTCTTGCACCGGCTAGCGGACGAACGACGACCAGGACCACGACTGAAGCTCCTGATGACAAGCGCGAATAGAACGATGGATGTACCTTACATTGTTAACCAGGCAGGTGGCGAGTATGTCGCTTTGCAAACGAGCTCTACGGGTCGACGAGGGGCATCTATGCGCGGTCGTCCCTTCGAGCAGGATATACACATGGTCATGCAGAACCCCCATGATACAACATTTTTGAATCCTGTGGATCAACGCAGTCATAGGGGCTATGGTGATGAAGTGGAGCGCAACGATATATCTATTGAACGCCCGCGTTCTGTCGGAAGATTTATGTAGATTGCTCATGATGATGCCCTATATCATTTCATTTCATATCATTTCATATCATCCTTACTCCCCCACTTCACATTCACACTGAGAATAGTCTTATGCATACAAGCGCATAACTCCGGGATGCGAAACGGCTTACTGATGACGTCGTCCATGCCTGCTTCGAGCGCCTCCGTCACCTGCTCGCTGCGCACATTGGCCGTTACTGCGATGACGGGAATATGTCCCCTTACGATTCCTTGGGACTGTAGCTTGCGGATCTCGCGCACGCAGGTTAGGCCGTCCATTACGGGCATCTCCCAGTCCATCAGGATCAGCGATAGTTCCTGTGTTGCGGATCCCTCGTCGGGGATGCAGTATGTTGTTTTGCGGACGTAGTCGAGGGCTTCGACGCCGTGGTTCGCAACGGCGACGTTCATGCCGATATTTCTTAGTTGCTTTGCTAGCACACGCTGGTTGACGAGGTTGTCTTCGACGATGAGAACCTTGACGTGGGCATTTCCCTCTTTGTTTTCGCTCAGCTTGCGGCCGATGGCTGGAGGCTTGTCTGTGTCGTCGCGAGAGCGATTGGCGAGAACGGTGGACTGTGCGCGTACGCTGAGGTCGGTTGCGGTTTCGTCCTGAGGCGAGGGCAGGGAGGCTTTGCGGCATTTTACGTAGAAGGAGAAGGTGCTGCCGACTTTGGCTTTTGATGCGAAGCTGATGGCGCCGCCACTTCGAGAAGATTAGCAGACTATCTTGGAGAGGATTGCTAGGGTAAGGACCTACTGAAGTTCGGTGAGCCGGCGCGAGATAAAGAGACCAAGACCAGATCCACCTGCAGAAGGCAATTAGCGAACAGAGAAGGATTGAAGAAGGCAATATACCATAATCGATATGTGTGCGAGGCGAAGCTTGCGAGAAGCGCGCAAAGAGTAAATCATGTTCAGCATCGGTTAACCCACGGCCTGTGTCATGCACGGAGAAGATCATGTACGCAACCTTTCCCTTGTCCCAATCTGTCTGCAGAGTGTGCGACACTTCCGCCCCAGGCGTACGATGAAACTTCACACGCTCATCGAGTCCTTGAAGTGGTGGTTCGGTAGATAAACCCAGCCTAACGCTGATGTGACGCGTCTCCTCAAGCCTTGTAAACTTGATAGCATTGGTGATGAGGTTCTAGATTGTTAGCTATAACCGTGAATCGTGCAGCTGTAACACTCACAATCAAAATTTGGAGGACGCGTGTCGGATCTAAGGAAACATAATTGATGCTTGTGTTGCTGCAAGAAGCCTCGGCGTGATACTCTAGGGCGACGCCGGCGGCTTTGGCTTCACCCTCGAACATCTTAACTGCATCGCGAGCGATTGACTGAAGCGGGACATCGACCGGTGTCATGACGAAGAGTCCGGAATCCAGCTTCGACATTGTAAGGACATCTAGAGGATGTTACATTTATTGTGGCACACACGTGTTAGGGTAGCGCTTACCATCGACAATAGTCTTCATATGCTTTGAGCATTGGACAATGGTATCTGCAGATTCAATCGTGGTCTCTAAAATGTGTTTGTACGCAGCTTGATAGTCCGTGGATCCTTTAAAATCGTTGTGCGAGGAAATGATGCTCTGGTCACGGTAAGTGTAGCCCCACGAAGACAGCTCAGAGCCCACTTACATCGGCACACTGTACGATAGCTGATAATGGATTGCGCATTTCATGCCTGCATCACGAATTAGCTAACAGCAGAGCTGTGGCCACACCCAGGTGACCTCTAAGTGAAACAATAAAAGAATCCCACAGAACTGTGGGCTTAGAACTTACGATGTGGTATCAATGAAATTCTCTAGTTTTCGTTTCGATTCTTTCGCGTCGAGCGCCCGAGTTGCCTGCAACTTTTCGCCAAACTTCTGCCTGCTAATGTCTTGGAAACAGCCTACAATCTCCAATAGATCGCCTTTTTCTGACAGCTCAGGTTGAATTGAGAGCAATATCCACCGAGGTTCCTCTTTCGCAGATCCATCAGTATACGCGGTCCATGTTGTCTTAAGTCGTAATTCCCAGGTCCTATTTCGAAATTAGCAATACTCCAATGAATGTAGGTATTAGGAAGAACTACTGATGCTGTTTCGTTGCAATCAAGGTCTTGAACTTTTCTTGACCAGATTCAATGTACTCGTCGTCGATGAGTGCTCCCCAAGATTCGGTGAGCTCTACATCACGGTGTAGGGAATCGGGATCCAGTATCCTCCACCACGCATCATTGCGATAAGAATATATGCCATCTAGACCAACAATGAAGATACCAACATCGGCGCGCTCAGCAAAGCGCTGAAACTTCATGGCACTCCGCTCGACTTCCTTTTGGCTTGCGATGAGTTGCCGTCTAAGCTCACCTTTCATGATCTCTGCATTCTCGATCGCACGCTCTCGGCGATGTATGTCCTCTTCGTGTAGTAGTATAGAAGTCAAAGAGGTAGAGATCAAACGACTCGCAACCATGATGAAATGTCGGTAATCCTCATCGTAGGGACGGCGAGGATTGAGTCCGAGGACCATGTAACCCAAGATGTTATCTTTGGAAGAAGTCGGAGTTATCGGACAGATTACAGCTCCCCGGCAGGGGTCTCCGTATCCCTTCCAATCTACCCCACGCACAAGTTCGTATACTGGAGAGCCTTCTGTTAGGTCCACTGTAGTTGTACCACGCGTAGCCATCGCCTCTCGGAAAAAAGGCATAAATCCTTCATTTTGATGGAAGTCAAGCTTTGCAACGGCAACAGGAGAATCTTTTGGTAATCCAAAGGCACCGCGTAGTGTACAATCCTGGTCTCCATCAATCTGTCCTGTCGCACTAGAACAGGAGCTGGATTCGATCATGGCTTCGACCGAGTATAAGAGTGCGAATGGTATGTCTTTGGTGTTGCGAGATAAAACGTCCGTCGCGATGTGCCAGTAGGAATTCAAGTTGCGTGCTCGTGGGACCTCCTCGCTGAGCTGCAGGATGGTATGTGCTCGTCGCTCTGCAACAACCTCCCTGGTTGTTTCTATAAGGGGTTCATAGTGAGCGATGGTCCTGCCTTGATCATCGAAAATGGGTATAAAACTCCATGAAAAGTACGACTCTTCCATAAACCCGCTACGTTCCATCTGAATAGGATTGTTTGCTCCTTCCACCGTTTCGCCTGCGAGATTCCGTTTTATCAAAGGCTCAAAGTAATGTGACCAAACTGATTCAAGTGCGACGCGAGCACTAATTCCCATGCATGGATGGAATCCCCCCAGCAGCTCGATGTATGGTTCATTGTAGATCATGATAAGGTCTGGGCCACAGAATACAACCGCAGGCCGTGCATCCTGCATAACGAGAGTGGCGACACTTCTGAGCTGTGATGACCACTCGCCCATAGACCCCAAGGCGGTGCTGGCCCAGTCGATGCTGCGAGCCCATGCGATATGACTTGTCATTCTGTCTGGAGGCGCATCGTATGTCCAATCGAAACTCGTAGTCTTGGACCGTGAGGGAACCTTCAACAGGGTACCCTCTGGCTTGCTGTACGTGGGCTTGCAGGTGATTGCAGCATTGTTGGTGAATAATCGACTGACCACAGTCCATTGCTTCGAAATCGTTATCTTGATCCAGACGTAGTCGCAAAAAGTGTACGATCCGGCCGCGCTTTCTTGAATATCGGCGAGCCAGTCTTTGAACTCCGCGAAACCTTTCACTGCGGAAGTAGCATTTGGCTTAGCCGCAAGCTCTAGCAACGCATCTAGAGTCTCCTCAGAATCGAAGTCTGCAAAGGCGGAATTCCAGTAAGACGGCACGGGAAATCCTTTCTCGGAAGTGGCCTTGGTGTCGATCACGAATGTCGGTCTTGGGTCATGTTCGATCAATTCAAGCGCCCCGACGCCGCTCAAACACTGCGGAGCACCTTGCGGAGTGCGCTTTTGTGGCGCGCTCATGGTGGGGTTCACCACCGTCGCAAGACACTGCTCCCTTCTCTCTTAGTTGCGCGGTAGGAGGGGACGTAGGGGCGTGGGCAATGGGCATCGAAGGCATTTGTGAATGCCCTATCAGGCTGAAGGCGGCAAGGGTAGAATTGGGATAGCTTTGCTGCGCCATTGGAAGTGTTCTAGGCCAGCCATGTGGTATTTCGGGCATCCACACACTTTAGCGTGGCTTCGTGATACGTCATGATCATGTGACTCTAGCCGTATCTGGCCGATCTGGATCCACCTCTCGGCTCAGATCTCACCTGCATCCTCAGCGCATCGTTCCAACGAAAACACCTGCTCCATCGCGGACGCTCCTCGATTAGATGATCGATTGGTTGCCATGTCCGTAGTCGCAGGATGAGGATGGCTTGAGATACCTATTGCAATGATCACTTTGAGTGGGGAAGCGGCGAAAACTCCTCCCACTGCCGACAACCTCTACATTTCCAAGCGAATTTGATACGGAAAATATAACGAAACAACCTTGAAGATACCACTGGCCCCAGGCCTTGAACGATGCGCAAGCCAGGCGAGGGGCGCTGAGGGCAGTGAAGTGAAGCCCTTACATGGTGTTTCGAATAGAGGTACTGAAGCGCTTAAATTATAGGCGCCCGATGAAACTACTCTCGGGAGTAGCTATTCACCCGCGACTTACGTCGAGGGTCTCCCAAAAGCGAGCGGCCTACAATTCGGCTTTTCGTTCATTTACTTGGCCTTGCATACTTCGGAGTGGGGTACTGCAGGTCACGGTTACTCTACATGGCGCTTTCGTATTCGCCAAGTCCACTCCAACCAGTCAGAGCTTGCTTGGTATACTCCTGTGCATCTTAGTTCGACAATATGCATTGTCCACCCACTCGGGGGCTTTGCTGGGGCATAGGGCTTACTGTTGATCCGCGCGACAAGAGTGACGTAAGCTAAGTCTCTATGCGGCATCGTACGAGAAAGCACGAGATAGCAGCGCATCAATATCTGCACTTAAAGTCTTTGGGGAGCGCCAAACACAATTGACCCTGCGTGAATCACTGTCCTTGGGTACCTCTCGTCTGAACTGGGTTCGCCAAACCTACGAATACCAAAGCGAATTTCCAAAACGCGACACGAAGGACGTCCAGACTCCTCCCGTAGTAGTGTATCTTGGTGGTATCACATCAAAGGTAATTTATTGCTGGTTGAGGACACCATACAGAGTTTGCACCTTAGGATAATTCGCTTTCCTGTCGTTACCACCGAAAACATGGGATATATCAACCCCAAATACATTACCCCTCTTCCTCGCCTGACTCCACCACCTCCATCCTACGACAAAAGCACCCTCGTCGGAGACCGGTACGAGGCTGTCGTCATTGGTGCAGGTCCTACAGGTCTCCTCCTATCCGTCTTCCTCACCCGCTACAATCTCACCTCGGTGCTAACCGTCGATGCCAAATTGGGCCCTGTCACCGCAGGCCACGCAGACGGGTTCAATGCACGCACTATGGAGATACTGGCGAGCCTAGGTCTACATCACGAGCTGCTGGATCTGGATAGCTGCATGACTAGTGTATGTTTCTGGGGCCCGGACAAAGAGGGCGGAAAAGGGATCGTCAGGACTGGCGTGGCACCTTCCAAGGACAGGACCAGCAAATTCCCGTTTACGACGACCGTCAGTCAGGCGCATGTTGAGCGTGTGTTTACAAACGATTTGGAAAATAGAGGTAATCCGGTTAGATATGGCTGGCGATTTGTGGAGTTCAAGCTACGCGAGGAGGAGGAGTACAAGGAGTTTCCTGTGGAAATCAAGATACAATCCACAAGCGACGAGGCTGATATCAAGACCGTGTACGCGAAACATCTGATTGGTGCTGATGGGGCGCATAGCAATGTTAGGGCTGGAATGGGCATTCCTATGGAAGGTAGCGGTACGGACGACATCTGGGGTGTCGTTGATACAGTGGCCAAATCCAACTTTCCAGATAAGCGGCGTGCATGTCCCATCGTCTCGCAAAACGGGTCGCTCCTCTGGATACCGAGAGAACGTATATCGCCTACCGAGCAGCTCACTCGAATTTACGTGCAACTCGCTACTACGGCGTCGGATGGATCTGCAGCCGCAGACCAGACAGTTGCTTCCGCCTCCACTGCCGCATTCAAGCACCACACGAGATATGCGGCAGAGACATTTGCGGAAGAAAACGCTGCCATCCCCACAAATAACAACCCCGATAGCAACTCCCGCTCGACGACTAAAACTCTGCGTCTTAAAGCCACCCTTGATGACATCCTCTCTCGCATTCCTCCCGCTCTTTATCCGTACTCATTCGAACCAGGACACATCGACTGGTGGGCCTCCTACCAAGTCGGCCAACGCATGGCCCCGTCATACACCTTCCCTACCTCAACCCATTCTCCACCGTCCCCAGCCAGAGTCCTAATCGCCGGCGACGCCTGCCACACGCACTCCCCCAAAGCGGGCCAAGGCATGAACTTCGGCCTAGCAGACGCCCAAAACCTCGCCTGGAAACTCGTCTACGCTATCCACGGCCTTGTCACTGACCCCAATGCTTTGGTAAAAAGCTACGAAGACGAGAGACACCAAGCTGCAAGAACGCTCCTGGAGTTCGACAAGAAGTGGAGTCGTTTGTTTAGTGGGGGTTTGAGTCCGGCCGAAGCTGGGCTCCGGCCCGAAGAGTTCATGCGCTTGATGGCGGTGAATCAGAGCTTTATTAGTGGGCATGGGATACAGTATCCGGCAAGCTATCTGGTAGGACAGAAGAAAGACGAGGTAAGGGAGCATATGGATGAGATACTGCGCCCGGGGCGAGTGCTGTGTAGCGCTTCTCTTATACGCTTCGATGACGGTTCAGCGGTCGATAGCCAGGACGCGATGTATGCGAACGGGAAGTTCCGCGTCGTTGCATTGATTCCTGAATCTACGGGCTCGTCTCCGCAAGACGAAGCGTGGTGGCCTGCTTTGGAGGCACTTCTGAATAATCTTCAAACCGATGTTTTACGAAGTGTGGTCGAGACGATAATCATTCACCCTTGGCCTGCTTTGAACCATGACATCGAATGGACGCATTTTCCTGCGATCGTACGCGAGGTTTCGGAACGCAATGTATACGGAGAAGCTAAAGAAGATGGAGTTTACGGTGTATGGGGGATCGAGCGAGGGGTGGGTGCTTTGGCCGTAGTGCGGCCGGATGGATATGTCGGGGCGCATTTTGGGTGGGGGGAGATGGATGCTCTGAGATTGTATTTCAGAGGGGTCATCGGGTAGTAATCCCTATCGATGTGTATCGGAAGTGAAGTTTTCAAAGGCGCGATAAGTGTGCGACGGGGCGACGGGGTTCTCGCTGAGTATGCAGATGGCGAGACAGTGAGCAAAACCCGTGAACTAGTCTACCTGACGCTTAGACTAAAGCTATATTTGCGAAATCTCGTATCATCTGCACTGTTGTACCTGTCTCTAGGTTAAATTCTTCGTACCCGAGTACCTACATTGATCTTCACCGAGCCAGCTAATTGCAGTCACTGCGAAGGTGGCGATCCGAACCCTTAGTAGATTCCCGTACTCCGTGCCCTTTGAGATGCATGATCTATATTACATGTAGGTATACTGACGCTGATTTAATGATTGTGCTCTGGGAACCGCAATTAGAGACTGCGCTCAAACTGCATCTTCATAGCGAAGTACCAAACTTGATCATTTATTTGACTTTCACCTCAAATGAGACCAAACAGCATATAATGTATAATGTGACTGATAAATAATAACGCGAAACGCCCTTTAGTGGCGTAGGCAGGTCGAATTGATTGCGTTCTATGAATTCATTGTGCGATCCACAATGCCTGACAGTGCAGGAAAGATCTTTTATCTGTACAAGAACTTGAATGCAACTAGAATAAGGGACTACTCCAAGTGACGCATCTGTTCCTGCAGTGATATGATATCCCCCGGTATACGAACCAAATGAGAGCAAGCGAGCCATGTTCGATATAGAAAATTCGTAATGGAGTTGAATCCTGGAGCCCCTTCTATTTTGCACTTGGCTAGCACAAGTTGAGCCATTCACCTTTAAGTTAGTCAGCGGTAAGCCCCGGGACCCGGTCTGTGTATACAGTCCATTTCGTGCGCACAAGACATTGTCTCAACGCAAGAACCCACTCTGACTGGGAGACAGTCATACCACCACCACCATGCCGCCCAAGCGGACTGCCGCCGCAATGGGCTCTCCTTCCCAGACGCCGCAGTCCAGTCGGAAGCAGCTCAAATTCAACTTTCCGGGGACGCCTTCGCAGAACGCGCCCTCGACCTCCCCAGAAGCATCGCCAGGCAGAGGCGCTTTAGCTTCGTCGATGAGCCAGCATAGGCGCCCAACTAAAGGCGCAACCCAGAAGCAGTTTCAGAAGCACTTCCAGGGTCTCGGAGGTGACATTCAGCTCGAGTTGCTCCAACACGTAAGTCTTGCTGCGCTTCCGTTGGCGTCGCTGTACCTTTGAGGACTAATCGACGCATAGCTCCCCGAAGACGTCTTGCAGGGACTTGCGCACGCGGGCGACACGGCGCTCGCAAATCAAGCCAAGCACACGCAGGCGGCCAGGTTTAACTACCAGAACCTGACGGAACTCGCGAATCATCCTAAAGCACGACCCGCACAAGACAAGCAGGGCAAGGAACAATCGCTCATTATACCAGGGAGCTTCGAGCATTTGGAGCGCACCAATATCATGAACTTTGTACAGGTACTGGCACTTGACACAAACCGGAAAGATGCACGTGCCAATGTTGGAATGGCAATGGAGCGTCTATTCAAGATGATTAGACCGCATCGGTTGGAAGTGCTTTTGGTCCTCTCTGGCATGTGTCTTGAAGACCAGGGCAAGGCTGCGATGCAGGTCCTCTGGCTCACGCAGAGGAATATCCGCAAAGTGGTGCTTCCACCGCTGGCCACTGCATGTGACGGCATCCGAAGCGAAGTATCTGGCATAGTACAGATGATCAAGAATCCCAACACGGGCGCGGTCGACGGCAAGCCTGAGGAACAAGAACAGGAATCCAAGAGTGAGTAACCAGAGATGCACGGATGAAGATTTAACGAGCTCAAAGCTGACATCGAGGGAAACAGATTTCCCGAAGTCTAATAGTAGAATCGCGCCTGAGGCAGCACTTAATCTGTTCGTGCAGCAGGGTAGTGACCTTGATCTGGTGTCACTATATACGCGGAAGCCTCCCAAAGGACCAGAACAAGATGAACCACTCAACTACTCGGTATGCTCTTCTATTATCCCAGGCTGAAGATGAGGTCACCCAGATCCCTGGAGCAAGCGATGTCATCGCCGTCACATGCGATTGGGAGAGCTATGTAGACTAACATCACACAGATTCAACTCAATAGCCTGCCACTTCGTGGCGCAGTTGAGAATCTCACCATCTTTGAAGGAACCGGGTCTAAGCAACAAGTTGACAAGTTCCTAGACGCCGTTTATCGAAACGAACCGGTACGAACTCAAGAGCTAAATCTAGTTGGTAGTCGTATCAACATCGACAACGTAGCCACTCGCCTCGGTCCTGAGGGATTGCGTGCCCTGAATAGCTTCGGTTCGTTCAACGGCAATAGTTGCAATGGATTCTTGGGCAAGTTGCTATCAGATGGCCACAACCTGGAATCGTTCACGCTGGTAGACTATTTGTCGTGGGAAAATTTCCGGGCTCCGAAGCACATGAGGTCAATAATGACGAACTTGGTCCCTGATCCTGCAGACCGCTTCGTTGACCGTCCGGTCGATGGCCGCCTCCTTCGAGAACTGTTAAAGTCCTCGAAAACCTTGCACCTGTTCATCGTAGACGCTCAAAGTTACTCCAACTTTCAGCCGGCTATGCTCATTGCAGCTCTTCCTGCAACGATACAATACTTTAAGGTCGTGTTCGGGTACGAGGCCTACCTCAATTACTCCGCACTTGGGAAGGTCATCGAAAAGTGCCCCGGTATGAAGGGTCTCTGCGCTTTCTTGAAATGCACAGCCAAGAAAGTCCAACGTGTCAGAGCTATCGAACAGTTCGTGGTATGTTCCGTTACCCAAATTCTTGTACTGCGCCACTGATGCCTGACGACTGACTATCAATAGGGTGCGCTGCGCTCGGCCAAGCGGATAGAACTGATCGGTGTACATGTTGCTCAATCCCGCACTACTGACGTCCAGGAGCTCTTCAGAGTAGCAGCTATGATCTGGACGCAAGTGCGAAAGAACGAACTGCGTCGCGTGAAATACGTGATCGTCTCAGCGCGCAAGTCCCACTACACGGCTGAACAGTCACCGTCAGCGGCTCGGTACTACCGCTCCGTCAAGGACGAAAAGTGCGTCGAGGTCAAGTTCCTTGATATTCCAGCTGAGGATCGGAAGGTCGCTGGTCTTCTGAGTGGAAACTTTGGGAACGGCATGATGCAGTGGGCGGATAGATGCGATATGGCTTATCAACCTGAGGGGCCCTATGACCGCAGCAAGGACTATTAAGTGCAAGCGGATTGTATGCATGGGTCTTAAGTTTCAGGGTCTGTGTCGGAGTTTCGAGGCGATGCGATTCATTGACTTAGTGAAAACGAGGTGGGACCGTGCTCATGCTTTTGCAATCTCCTCGTTGAAACCGCCAATGACGTAGTCATGAAAAGATAATGTTGGAACTCTTGAGACACTACTGATGAACGTCCACGAGCACGAACACATAGCAATTATGATTATCATTGCAGCCCTCAACTACTGTTGCATATTCACGGCAACAAGGATTACTGCTTTACTGAACAATTGACAATTAAAAATACTGTTCTCACACTCAAGACTTGATCAGCATGCCACAATGCAGCGCAACATCTGTAGCCATAAAGAAGCGAATGGATGAACTCAAGATGCCGTAGGGTGGTGCGCACCGTGGTCAAAAGCAACGACACTAGCGATTCAATACAAGATAGAATCCTTCTGAACTATCTCTTTGATGAACAGCTATTGTTCCGAATGATATTGAACCCTCCATGACTTATTCACGCGGACACCTGGGTGAAAATGAACGCTAGGACGCTAGGACGCTAGCGCGGCCCTAGCGCGGCCCTAGCGTAACCCGTTCAACCTATATAATACCTCGCGCCCGCCCGCTTCTCCGCTGCCTCCACTCTCCACCATATTGGACTCTCGTTTCTCACCGCGGGTGCTACTGTTTTCTTCTATCTTTATCCACTAAGCCCCCCTCGGGCTCTTGTTCCCTTATGACAGCGACGGTGACGCGCGATAACTACAGACCTGTCCCGGGACGGCGGCGAGCTGCTGAAACGGGACGCTTGCAGGTATTGTATCAAGCAGTCGCAAACTCTCTGTTTGATCAGCATACATCTTCTTCTATCTCTTTACACGCTCACTCACGGACGCCCCATGCCCCTCCCTTCTCCGCCTGCACCGCATCGCGCTTGCTACCGTGACAAGCATCTTGTCTATCTTTTATCTTGTCATTCTTTTCATCACGGTGCCGGTTGGCTGGCCGAACGCACTTCCTTCGAGGTTCATACCGAGCAGACCACCGAGGTCACTCGCTCACTGAACCGGCAGCTAGAGCGTGAGCAACTCTACTGCACATCCGACCGGTGTCACCACTACAGTGAATGGCGTCCCCCCGTCAACTTCCTATCGTGCGGATTGCAAGATCAGCACAATCGGAAACGAATGGGTCAGGATAATCCCCCAATGGGGGGTACGTGAGCTTGTAGTGATCCCAGCGTACGGAAGCGTAAAGATCCGGTCAGGATTGAGCGCTGCGCTGTGCAATGACCACTCTCAGCAACCAGAAGAAGCTTCTAGGCTGTTATGTGCCCCGATCGCGGACACCAGAGCGCCACGTTCCGCTGTGTTCAATCCGCCAGCGCCGAGAGCTGATCTCGTACCGCTGCCTCTCCCATCGGACAGCTACGAATATGACCACGACGACTACGACGACAACAACCATCATACCATTTTCTTTCATCACTGCGTCTAGCGTGCTGGACCCGTGAGGAAGGATGCGCCAGGAAGTTACATCTTGCATACGAGTATCTATATTATTGGTATGGAGGTTATAATGGCTGATCCAATCATAGATAAGGTCTATAGGTGCTCTTCCTTTGCGAAACAATATCCAGTATGGTAGCGTGTGAAGCAACTGTTTCAATGAAGGCTCGCCTCATGGACTGATCGTGGCCTGTCGATGAGCAAGTCGGTGTTAGAAACTAGTTAGCGCCGCTTTTCCGTGATTACCTCGACGGGATTAGCTCGATGCGTGCTGCATACACTGCCATCTCTGCGAAGCAATAGTTGAATACCGTGATTCAACTCGCTGTAATATGCCGCCAGCCGTTTTCTGGAAGCACGCCACGGCCCATGTTGTGTTCTATTGGTGAAGCAAGCGGAGATTGACTGATGTGATTTCACGGGCGTCATGAACATGACTCCCGTGACATAGATATCACAAATTGAACTATGTGAAGACGCGATTGTGATATGAGTAATTTATCACACCAAAAAAACATTTAGCCGTGACGTATTCAGCTGCTTCTCAATATAGTCGTTGGGTACCTCTGTGAAGCATTGGCAGCATAGTTCCATGTGTAGTCTTACACGAGGCCCTCAGATACGCACACGAAGCAACCAAAACCCCAACGCAATGGACAATCCCAAAAGGCAGCCTAGAAATCAGGGAACTAGCTCAAAGCAACCTTTTCCAACTTCCCAACAACAACGCTCAGCGCATCCAAGAGGGAGTTCGTCCACTACCCAAACACAACCGGACAATCTCCCGCAACGAGAAGCCTCTCGTGGTCTCTCCATCAGCTCTTCCATAAGCTCTGCCTTAGGTCTTGTGCAGTATGGATACATATCACAGATCTGCATACCTTCGAATGCCGCGTGGCGATGTAACTCATGCCGAAACACGTACGCAATACAGTCTGCCAGAATCGATCGACCTTTGGGGTATTTTCGATGTAGAACCTGCCACCGCTCCACTGATTTCGACATATTGAACATTCCACAGCTACGCGAGATAACCGGCATGGAGTATGAGCTGGCCGTGCCTCACCATGCTGAGGCCCATGAACAGTCCCCCCAAATCTATCTTTGTATGGGTTTGTTGCACGTGTGGGCGTTCGTGGCCTCAGGTACCGACCCCATGGCGCGCTTCACTTCCAGCATCGCAGCCGGTAAGATCTTTCGGCAGAAGTGCACTTCGTCGTATCTTTCATCTACGATCGGACTACTCAGCAAGAGAGCCCAATCCCGCTCCTACACCGGTAGGTCTTCGAGGGTGTGCTCGATATATCGTGACGTTTAATGCAGGGTGTCTGTGTGCACACTACACATGCACAAACTGCTTTCGCGCTATGGTTCTAGCAGAGGGAGAAAACGTTTCAAGGAGATTACAGGAAGGAGAGGCCGTTGATATACCGCAGGAGACACTGGAGCGCAAGAAGGATGAGATCCGCGCAATGGGTCTGGATCCGGATGAGTACTTTCCCTGAAAAGTCTACACTGGGTAGCCTTTTCTGGCTCTGGAAAGGAACTTTCAAAACATGAGCGGTTTTACTTCGTGTAATGAGTGGATGGTTTGGCATTTTGCTTGAATGAGCATCTGAGTACCATTATGCAGCTGTTGCATCTGTTACGAGGACTCGGGACAGAGCCGGAGCCTGTGAGCCCATGAGTACTCGCGATTACTTCAGGTGACTTATAAATGTCAATGATAGAGGATCAGCTCAGCCGAGATGCCGCAGTAAGGGCTCGATCTTGTGCTACTGGTATGGAACTTCTGAATGAAGTTTTCGAATTTTGCATTCCTGAGTCGAGGATCAGACGATTGATTCAATGATTTACCACTTCGAAAAAGTATTACTCAGGTTCGAAAGACCATAAATGATAATGCACTCAGTTTCACTTGATGATCCAGAGAAATGCGTCAGGTTGCAGCTCATTAGCTTGCTGGCTTCGATCCAATTCTTCTACGAATCTAAGAGATATTCGCACTTTGCACAAATATAACGAACTACATATGAATCGAAGTCGGTGGTACGAAACTGCCGTTGCTGTTATGTTTCGACGTAGTGACTTGTCACTAGTTGTAACAAGTGATGTATTTCGACTGGGCAGACATCTGTCGCTCTAGTATGTACCATGTATGCAAGAAAGTCCTCAGAAAACGAAATTAGGTCTACTTTTGTATACGGCGAGTGCAGCGGTACTGTTCTATGGCTGCAAAGTTTCTAGACAGCGATTATGAAAGTTACAACACGCTAGTGCAGGAACAGTGAACTCACGAGATCCGACATGTTGTTATGGTCGCCCTTTAGGCAGGCGCCACGATGGTGTGTGCGCCCTGTGTATAGTCAACCGCAACACTAGCGCGCACCAAAGGTATACAAATCCACCCATGACTAAAGAGACCCTCGCCCGGGACATACTGCTCTACCCATCATCTTACAGTAAACCGTACTGCAGTCAAACAAGATCTACCCAAGTCGTGTGTGAGGCGTACATAGAATCCCTCTCTGCGCTCTCGTCCCGAACCATGGCGCCCGAGAAGCATACCGTGAGCTCGCCGCACGCCCCCGATGCGAAGCGCCGACGCGACGACACTAAACAAGGTATTTACTAGAAAGGAAGAAATAGACACGCACACTAATAGCAATTTTACAGATCCGCCAATCAGTCCGAATGCTGCAATTCCCGTGGTTCATCGCGAGAATGCGACCATCGGCGCGACCATCGGCGCGCACATCAAACCCCCGCAATCGCTAGAAGAAGTTTTTGCGCTCTTCGAGAATCGAGACGAAGATGATGACGAGGAAGACGATGACGAGGACCAGGATGTTGAGGACGACGATGATGACGAAGCTGCGAAGCCAGTGAGCATGAGCCCGGTCGTTGAGCCTCCAAAGCCGGTGCGCTCATTCAAACCCCCGGGGGCGCGAGATCCAAACGCAGCTCGGAAGGATGCCAGCATGAACCCATGGAGGTTCCGAAAATTAGACTATGGGCCTTTGCATTCTAAGAGCAAGAATGGAATCCCAGACTACACCTCAAGTAAGGAAGACCGATCATCAATGATCCAGCACGCGACAAAGACAAACAATTTAGGCAAGAATCGCGAAGGTCAATCGGGGGACAAAAAGGATAATGGGAGCGGAAATCCCTCGTCAATAGTTCAGACATCCCCAAACGATACGGATGAACAGCGTTCAGTCGAGAAGCTGGTCGGACGTTCCTACCGCTTAGGCTATGACGAGTCGGACTCTGGAGTTAACGACTCTGACGAGCTGGATAACGACTCTGGCGAGCTGGAAAATGTGGCGGACATGACTGGCTCGCTCGTCGCACCGAAAGCTGACAGCAAGAGCTCGACCATCGAGGAAGCTGCGCAAAGCACCAGCATGGAGCAATTCGCCATCAAAGTACAGTCAGACGCAACAGCAAGCAATATCGACATCATGAAGCAAGAGACTGAATCAAGCCTTCCCTCAACACTCACGCCCATCATACCCTCGGCTCCGGACTGGGCACCTTTCTCCCACAAACCGATCTATCTTGGCGAACCTGGTCATGGTCGATTTAAGTCTCGTATCGTCTTTGAAGCGGATACTATCCCTCATGAGCAGCACTATGCTGAGACTACGTACGGGATTACCACCAGCAGTCGCATGAGCGCACTCGAAAAGCTGATGGAGTGGCGTCAGAATTTCGGTAGCAAATCGAAGGATGGTCAACTGCGTAAGGCTGAGCGCCTTATCATTCTCAATGAGCGCGAACCCTCAATGGCGCGGAATGAGCTTTCTCGCCACACCGATTCGCTCATGAGGCTAGGCAAGTGGCTGAAGCAGTTCATGCCCGACAGCTTTGTCGTGATCAAGACCACCATTCCTGCCAATGCCCACACGAAGGCGGGTAGATTTGGTGCATATATGGAGGCGCTGTGGCAGCTCTTGGCGAATCACCCCTTCCATTTCTTCGTGGAACTAGAGGATAGGTCCATATTGACTATGGGCAACGCAAGCAACGCGCATGGAGGCATGAACGAGGAACTTGCTTCCGCGATCAACTTTGTTAACTCCGTTGAGTTCTTTCGGGTACATGGGCACCTTATGGCGGGGGGTCAGAAGCCATTCGCCACCATGAAGTCGAAGAAGAAACAGAATAAGACTGCACAAAGCTCCATCGACCCAGAGCGCGAGGCAAAGAATGTCACCGCTGTTCTTCCCTGGATTCCCGAGAGTTTCGCCCGGAAGTACTATGAGGATTGTGTGGCATTTCCTGATCAAGATTTCGGTCCTCTGGAGTTCGACCAGAGGGGCACAAATCCGGACACGCTGATGCCGCAGGAGGTGATTCGCTATATAGCATCGATGAATAGGTACTTGTTCGCCAACCTCGGTCATGCGAGCCAGGGCCCGCCAGTGTCAATGGGAAATTCGTATGGATCGTGGGCTATATAGACCTGCGAAGGGATCCTGTGGGTTTGAATTGTGTTAAGATATCGTTTCTTGCGCGGTTCCTGATGCGGAGGGAGAGCGGTATATGACTATGGTACTGCACGGTCACATCTTGTTGGCCTGGCACTGCAATTGCTTTTAATCTTCCACGAGATACCTAGCGTGCGTTTGTTTCCGTCAAGAGTCTGTAGCAATTACAAATGACCCTGAGTTTGCAACATTGCATTGACTCGGCGTGTGTCGTGCCAGCATGATTTTGCTATGCCGAAGAAGTGCCATACCATCATGGTAAAATTATGTTTAGAAGATGACACTTCCTCGTGAATATCGACTCTCCTCAACATACGTCTCATGATATTACGCGACGTCTCGCTGACATACATTTCATCCAAGATCGATCCGAAAGCTTCTGTTGCTTGTCATACCATGAGTATAATAGATGCTGTTTCGGAATCAAGTCGGTCTTGTGGAACCCTCCGGATAGGGAAGTCAGGGAAGCGTTGTTGCGCTCGATTCCCACCGTAGCTGGTCATCGTAACCTGGAAGTTCTTGGGCCGTTCTAAATGACAACCAATATCGTACCTTGAATATATACTTCTTTCTGTAGGTAAGGAGGAATCTTTTCGATTCAAAAGCTTTCAAGGGATCAAAATCTGTCAAGAGCGTAAGTCAAGGGGTTGATATCGCTTGCCAAGCTCACTTTCACCCTTCACTTTCACCACGAGTTACCTCTCTTCCACGGGCCCTCGTGAATGACTCTGGGCAGGTCCCGGCACGATCATGAGGCTTCTTTGGCATACTTGATCGCAGAATTTGACCACCCGAGCCTCTATCAACCCGCGCAAATTGCTATCGCAACTCTTCCCGAGCAGCCTGCAGTCGAAAGCCGAAAGCACATCACGCGCACCCTTTTTCTCAACCTCAATATTTCCCCACTACGTCACTATTCTCTGTACGCACTGTTCTTCACACGACCGCGCGGGTCTGGTCCAGCTCACACACGACACACTCAACCTGACGACCGGTATTATAGGTCACCCGCGCCTCGTGTTGCGGCTATTTTGCACGTCTACACTTCAGCATCGAGCTGTATCCGACAATTCGAGAACTGCAAGATGGCGCCGAATCCTTATAGTCCGAAGGGAGCGTCCAACACTCAGACCGAACGCATCGCCGAGGACAAGAAGGGGTCGGGCAAGACAGGCTCAGTGACAGCCACCCCTGCATCTCATATTGACGGTGTCGCCTCCTCTGTGCCATCTGACACTTCCAATCTTCCTGTTCTAGCATACGACGCCGACGCCGAATCCTTCGATGAGGACGAACCAGAGCGACCAAAGCCGACGAAACCCTCGGCGCAAACCGAGTACGATCCTTTCAACTACCAGACCCATTATGGGCAGCAGCCTATCGTCTTAGACTCATCGGTTGATAATATCTCAACGCACGATTCGAACGACGAAGAGGTGGAGCATAGCATGGAGGTCGGATCTGAACAGATGCTTGACGAAGAGAACCATGGTCATAACGCGCTTCAAAATGCTATTGTCGAGGACGATCTTGCTGATGACATGTGGGCGGCCTTAAGTCTTCCCACCGAGAACAGAGCCAATAACGAGTACAACGATTCGTTGTTCGACGCTTCCGATGATGGGAAAGAAGAACCTCAGCGCTCGAAATCTCTGTTACAGGGTGACAGCACTGGCAATACTACTACCGGAAATACTACGTTGGTAACAGCTGCTGGCGCTCCCGGGTTCAAAGCCACGCACGACTCCGACAAGGCCCACGAGTCCTTTCAGCAAAACGTCCCCGATGAACCAAAAACCACCGCTTCTGCTCAAGAACAACCTGCTTTGACGACACCAGGGGCATTGGGTGCAGGCAAGAAGAGGAAGAAAAAGAGCAAAGCTCAAAAGAATGCAGAGAAGGCACGCGCTGCTCAGGGCCACAAGGATCAAATAGATCTTCAATCTTTGCAGAATAAGGCGGCCAAGGAACAAGAAGAGGTTTCAAAGAAGCGGGAGAAAGATAGGGCATGGGCGGAGTACTCTACTTCATTGGGTGTGAACGGCGCTGGCATGTATAACTTCTCCAATGAAGAGGCGTCCGTATCGGAGGAACAGCAACCTGAAGATGGTGGCACGAACAAGTCGCCCTCAGATGACACTGGGCCACCTCCAAAGCTTCAAGAAGACCGAGACCAAGTGCCCACGCCAATACTTACTCAGGACCCAGCCGACATCGAGCCTGTATCTTGGTATACCTCTAACGGAGACTATGCATATCGCATTGTTTTCAAATCCACTGAGGTGCCAGTCGATGCAATATATCTGGAGTTGAAGGACCAAGGCGAACTCGAGTGGCATGCGGCGGGAGAGAGGAAGTTGAAGGTGGACGGCCAACTGTCGAAGAAGTACTGGAAAGAAGACGGAGCGCACCTAACCAAGAGTTTCCTACGCAAGAACGCGGCCGCAAAATTGATTGAATGGCGCGATTCCAGGAAGGTCTCAAGCCTGGGTGAAGATGTACGACACAAACTTCGCGAGCGTGTTCACGTAACACTGGACATGGGTCCACCCAATGGGCCTCTAGGTGATGCTGCTTTCTTTGCTGAGAGCATCGCTACGTTACGGAAGCGTCTCCAGACTCTACCGAAGTGGCTGCCGCAAGCTGACTTCCTTCTTAAGTTGGCAGTGCCCAATGATATCTTCGTCAAGCATCCACTCGAACGCTCAGGCTTTCTGAAGTACTGGGATGAGGTTCGTGACACCCTGCTCACATTCCCCACACGTTTCAAGGTGGGACTCACGGACTCGTCGATCACTGACGCCCGGCTTAACGAATGGTGGGATGAGAATGACAAGGATGAGCTTGATCGCCGAGTGAATAAAGCTCTAACGGAGCTTCATGCACCAGTTGATGTCAAGTTATTCCATGAACAAAACTTAGAGATGACGACAGGGTTTGGTAAAGACAAAAAGTCGGTCAAGAAGCACGCAGACCTAGCATCCACAACTACTGCACTTCCGACTATTGTCCAAGGTGTCGACGCGATGCTTAGCTATTTCGGATACAACGAAAAGTCACTGAAATCTCGGATTGAGGCCGAGATGTCGCAAGCTTTGCAAATGGAACGCCAGGAGTGCAAGAAAGGAGGAGGCGATCCATCGAAAATCAGATTTGACGACAACCTTCTGAACCAGCGCGTAGATGCCGAAATTGCGGAATTCGAAGATATGAGGCGGGCCGAAATTGTGGAAAAGTGCAAATCGACGTTATTGACATCAGAGAGCGTTGAGACTGCCATAAAACAAGGCACACGGTTCGTAGAGGACCTCCAATACTTTCAGCAATACCGGAAACTGCCAGAAAGAAGCGACCCTGTTCCCGACCCTGTTCAAGTAACTTTCCCAGCAGCGCAGATCCCAGCAACACGACCGTCATCGAAACCCGCTCGAGGCAAACAGGATCAGCCTGGGCCCGGTGCGCACAAATTAGGCATCTGGATACCTCAAAAGAAGACGGATGGATCATTCGCCGTAAAACGCTACGAGCGAAAGACACAGAAGATTCTCCTGGAAATCATGAATCAACGCTGGCTTCCTACCGAGGAGTTCAGAACGAAGCTAGAGCGTGCTGCCGTGATCGCAGCCGACGATGCCGGCATATTTTGGACAGCGTACAACAACGCCAAAGCGGAGGACAACAAGGATCCGGAAGAAGACTTAGCAATTGCTCCACAAAACTCAAACTTCGACCACTCGCATTCCTTTAGCCAGGATCGATACACGAATCAAGCCCTTTTGGCAGGAATGCCCACCGTAGACTCCTTTGGCACCCTTGATATGGATCTGCTCCCTGCTAGAGTACCCGGCGCAGGCTTACAGAACTCCATCGATCCAGCTTTCTTGCCCCATCAAAACCAGGCATCGCCACCGCAGCGTAATCAATCCTCGAATCAGTCACAGATGCCAGAATTCCCTCTAGGGTTGCACTCTGACTATTATCCATCAGTTGCCCCCGCCCATGGAGTTCGGCCTGCGCCAAATCTGCAATACACCTCGCAAGGAGACGTTGCCTCCCAAAATGATTCTTCCAATAAGCCACCAGCTGCGCCAGGTCAACCTTCTTCTGCGCTCAGCTCTACGTATAACGTGAAAGCACAGTATGTTCGAGGACGGTTTGAGGCTCTGTCAGAGAACACCACTATGCAGAATAACATACCTATGCCTCCCACAGCCTTTTCAGTTGGCCCTGAACAGCGTCGTGGCAAGAAACGCGACCGGACGGAATACAATGAGGCCGGAAATGAAGACCAGATCAATGATCGGGTATTCAAGAAGCACGCTGGAGAGCGAAATGGTTCATATTCTCTCGATGTTCCTGTGAAGCCGCTCAATGGACATGTATTGGAGAGCCAGGGTCACCCGCCCAGCAATCTAGGAAAGCGTAATCGCCATGGAGATCCAGACCCCTCAGAACGACCCAAGAAAAAGCCAGCACTGTCGATTGCGGATGCTACAAGCGCCGCCCCTCGTCGAGTACTAAGGCCTCAATCACCTCAAGGCTATCGAATTCGAGTGGACTCCGCCACTGAGACGCTCAGGCCGGCTCCCGGTAGATCTGCTTTCCAGGAACCTCTGTTACCTGGGAACATAAACATGACTCATCAGCCGACTACCGAGCAAGACATTCAGAACGCAAACAATATCAACCATCATCAACACGGCTTCCGCCCAATTGATCAGATGCCCATCCAGGAGCCGGATTTCCAGCTAGATGAAGAAGACTGGCTTTTTCTGAATGCTGAAATCGAGGATCCTCATCACCACCATGAACAACAGTACGGAGCAAGCCAACCTGGCAGCGAACAGTGACAATCTATGCAAGGTTTGCTGGTTTCGCGGATGCCAGAACCGGATGGATACATGACACTTCCCCACAATCAATCACACATGGCCGCGCAGCAAAATCCTCAACTTTTGGACGATTCCATCGAAATCCCTCGAAACTTCGCTGAAGAACAGTATCTTCAATCACTGAACAATGGTCCCATAATGTAGCTTATAGCAGTCAGAACCTGTTGAGTCGTCCCTCCCGTCCTCCCAGGACAACTCACAGCAGGCTGGAGCTGAAATCAGTTTCGGAGATGGCTTGCAGCCACAGACACGAACACTTTCCAAACTTTAACAGTCCCAACGAGAGATGGGTGCATGCCCACACAGAAGCTGTACTTCTGTGAGAGTTGGGCCGGTCCTCGATAAGCGAACCCACTACATGAGGTATGCAGCATGAGATACCCATTGCGTTGATTGCACTAACATCAACACCGCAGCTTATTCAAGGACACGCCTGAGTATGAGTGGGTCTCCCTATTCTCATGACACTCACGGAATAACGAGATCTAAGAACACTAGAAAGACAAGTAAGCGCCCGCTTTATCCAAAATATCCGATGACATTAGCTGAGCAGACAGATTGAGGATGCTGCATCGAATCTACGCCTTATGACATTCAAGGAATCGCACCCGACGAACACAAGTTTTCCTCGAAGATTGTCACTGTTTTTAAACCGGAGAAAGACGACAAACCCTTCGCAGCATCAGTAATGACACGACCCTGCTACAACCCCCTTCCTTTGGACCTTCAACAATGCTGGATCTCTTCAACACGTCAAGCGCCGTAGGATCCACACATGGAGCTGTAAGTCCTATCTACAGATCGATGCCGCATAGGTGCGTCTCTGGGATATGGCAAGAGCCTAGATGGGTAAAGGGATTGTGGGTGGAGAGACTGTAGGCGAAAAGATTGTGAGCGAAGGGAACCAGGCGAATTTGAATTCTTATGTTGTACTGTATTATGGTAGTAGACGCTTGATCTGGGCCGCACCCGTGGAGGGATGCGCCGGATGCACCTCAGTTCAAGACGTGCGTTCGGGGCCTGGCAACAATAGCGCATACCATACTTTATGGTACATGTCATAGACGAATTTGTATGGTGACAAGGGTAGTGGAGATCACGATAATTAAAGCTACTCGTTTATAAGAGACTGTGTCGTCACTGACAGAACCTCGAGAAGGAGTGATAGCAATGTCGTTGACCTGAGGACGGGAAGTGGGGCCTTGCTAAATCTGGTTAGCTCACCAGCCGCCCCGGTTTTCCGTTGCTCGCATCAAATTCCCCATCGAGAGCGTCGCAAGCAGACTACCGTGTTCTTCCTCTCGCCTCTTTGTAACCTCACGACAAGCCCCCTGAGTCAGTCGGCAAGACGTTGAGTCGTTCCGTACCAATTGCAGTCGCTCGATGACGTTCATTAGCCCAACCACCAGCTACTAATGCGAAATCCTCAGCCCCCACCGTGTCCTTCAAAACGGCCGGCTCTGGCATCTGTCACGTACTTTACCTTTCTTAATACGTTCGCAAGATATTGTCGTATACTTTGCGTCGCATTTGATCATGCCACCTCTTCTCCACGGCCTCCTGGCACTGTCTACGCTCCCTTTGGCTTTCGTGCTTTGGACACTGTACTGTCTAGGTCGTAATCATGCTAAAGCACGCTCAATTGGCCTCCCCATAACCGTCCGCTTCATCACTCCCGGCGGCCCACTCTGGATGATATTCTCTCCGTTGATAGTACGCATCGCGACCTATCTACCTTTCACTGCTTCCTTTATCAAGAAGTATCGGCGTGGGTGGGAATGCCGAGAAAGATACCGCACCCACGAGGAGCACGGCGAGCTGTTCACGATCTGCACGCCTGGCGGAAACTATGTTAAGATCGGTAACTTCGAGGTGGCTGACGACATATTGAGACGCAAAGACGATTTCGGTCGGGATCTGGAGGCATTTGCTGTGCTTAATATATATGGCAAGAATCTCGCGACGACTGAGGGGAAAGAGTGGATGAGGCATCGCAAGGTAGCCGCTGTGACATTCACTGAGAAGAATGCAGAGCTTGTTTGGGGCGAGGCATTGAAGGAAGCAAGTCAGATGCTAGTGTATTGGGTGGAAAGGGCGAAGAAACCTATACGGACCTTGGCCCAGGATACGCAGATTTTCTCCCTCAATGTCCTGGCTGCGGCGCTTTTCGATCGCTCATATCCGTTTGAAGGACGCGAAGAGAGGGTATCGATCGCGCAAGGAAAAGCCAGTTCAGCGAACTTGGTCACAAACCTCGTTCGTGCGTGCGAAGACGAAAGTTCTGGTAGTCTCAACACAGAGACTTCCGCCGGCGGCAAAGCCATACTGACGAAAGACGAGATCATCAGTGACCTCTTTGTGTTCGCATTCGCGGGCAACGATACTACTGCTTTGACGTTGGCCTATGTTCTGGCTGAATTAGCGGCGCACCCCAAGATCCAAGACTGGATATCCGAGGAGATACGGCATCACACGGCCACGGAAGATGTTACCAAGTGGGACTATACAACGTGTATGAAGCTAAAGCGCTGTTGGGCAGTCATGTATGAGACACTACGACTTTCGCATCCAATCAACCAGCTCGTGAAGAATACAGGAGCGGAGCCCAGAAGTATTACTCACAAAGGAACAACCTACCTTGTTCCTGCACATACAACAGTGGAAATAAATCTGCCCTCTTTATCAACGATGCCGTCGCATTGGGGCTCTGAGAGCCTAGAATGGAACCCAAAACGCTTTGTCACTTCAGGCCAAGGCGCATCCGATGGGTTTGAAGAGGAGGCGATTCCTCCGGACACGACGTCTACGCTGTTTCCGTGGGCCTACAGTCGACTGGTTTGTCCTGGCAAACGCTTTTCGCAAGCAGAGCTTGTCGGCGCCCTGGCAGCTCTATTTCGCGATCATCGTGTAGAGCCTGTGCCTGAAGTGGGTGAAAGCATGCAAGAAGCGTGTCGCAGGGTGAAGACAATGTCAGAGGATATTGAACAGAGACTATTGAGTGAGATGCGGGAGCCCGAGAACATTGCACTACGATGGTTCAGGGCGCAAATCTGATGGTTGCCAGAACTAATTACGAGGAGCCTTAACGTAGGCGTAAGGTCGGCAAGAGTGTGAGCAGAAGAAGGCGTTCTCTTATCGATCACACGGTAGGCGACATTGCATCCTGAACGTACTGCGCCATCTCGTGGCCTTCCTTGTATGGAACTCGACAAACAAGCTCGAACCAGCTCCTACATCCAATCGACGATCCGGACAGCATATTCTGTGATTCAATCTGCACAATGCCCACCATTATCTTCGCCGCGCAGGTTTCTCGTGGATCCGAAGCTCGATGGCTGCAAGTCTGCAAAAGGTCATCCGGCCCAAATACGAGGCTTGGGCTAGTCCACCAGTGGGATAGTCTCAGGCACACCCGCTTACAATCCGGGGCAACATCTATGCACGTTATCGCAGGGTTGTCCAGCTGATGGGGCCAACGTCTCACGGTCAAGCTCGGCCACCACCTTACTATCGCATGTGATCAATTCAACCTCCCACGGCCCACCCTTCACCACCAACCGCCTATAGCAGCCCATAACCTTCCTGCGGTGTTCGAAAAACCACTCGAAATCATCAGACCCCACAGAGCAGGGGTTGCAGTATGCGAACTGCGAGTTCTTCCCATGCGATCACGTCAGCCACGTCAACTACAGGCAATAAGCCCGAGCTGGAGACTTTCGGGCGCTCAACCTTCAGCTGAAGATGACCAGTTGTCGATGAAAATGACCGACTGACGGGCACCCTTTGCAGAGGTGCCTACAGCACAGCCTTGAACAGGCACGATCGGTAGCTCCTTATAAGAGATGGGCTGGAAGTTGCGATTCATCGTTGCTTTGAATCACTCCAACATCAACAGTGTCCAATGACCATGCGGTCCTTTACAGCATGCGGCAGCAGTATGGCTATTCTGTTACTCTCGCTCAGCGCTGTCCTCGCAAGCGACTGGCACTCCAGCGCTGCCAACGGAGATGCGTGCGAATATCCCAATTGCAGACCAGAACCCCAGATTCCGGCATCTCGACCACCTCCCGGCGGCAACTGGCTTGGCTTTGGTGCCGATGTTTACAACAACCACTGGGCTGGAAGTGATGCCCTCGTTGACTTAGCTAATGTTAGAAATCTCACTACCGTATGTCAGAAGAAATACGAACCGGGCCTTAGTGCAGCACCGCTCGTCGAGGACGGCATTGCGTACTACAATACGTTTGGTGGCCTGCTAGTGGCACTTGATTACGCAACCTGCGAAGAGCAATGGACATTGAACGTTACGGAGTTAATTCTGAAAGTCAAAGGAAACAGCGACAATATCGTCGCAACAGGTGGTGCGCTTGCCTCGCGCAGCACACCTGTTGCTGATGGAGATGTGCTGTACTTCGGCACACTCGCAAGAGCTCTGGTAGTCGCCGTGAACAAGGTTTCTGGTAAAGTCATCGATACGCTAGAGATCGGCAACCATCCCTTGTCCGTTCTCACACAGTCTCCAACTGTTTACAAGCACCGCATCTTCTTCGGGGTATCGACAACCGAATCCGGTGCACCAGCTGCAGACCCCAGCTACAATCTCACGCATCATGGCTCCATGAATGCTGTGGAGCTCCGCCACGGCCGTCTTGCTCTCGTCTGGACAACGCACATGATCCCGCCAGGCGCCAACTTCTCCGGTGCCTCGGTCTGGGGCTCTCAACCTTCCATCGACCCTATCCGCAATCAGGTCTTCATAGGCACTGGTCAGCTTTTCTCGCTCCCAGATGAATTCGTGGAGTGCCAGGATGCAAACAAGAACCTGCGCGTGCAGACCGAGCATCTCGCCAACGAGCCCTGTCTTCCACGCAATGTGTACCAAACCTCTGTCCTCGCACTCGACATTGATACCGGTGAGATAAATTGGTACCGCACACTCGGAGCCTTGGATGCATGGAACGCAGCCTGCATCCCCGAATTCCTTGGCGGACCTCCTGGCACCCCTCCCGGGCCGAACTGTCCCAAGAACATCGGCAACGATACGGACTTCGGAATGGCGCCTGCTTTTGTCCTCGGCTCGGAATACACCCCTGGGCAGAAGGATGTCATCGTAGCAGGTCAAAAGAACGGGAACTTGTACGCGTTCAGCGCGCAGACCGGCACCGTGCTGTGGGCGGTCAACCCTGCACCGGGCGGTCTCGAAGGTGGCTTGAGCTGGGGCGTTGCCATCGACCAGGACACAGTGTATCACACTGGGATTAACACCAATCGCGTTAACTTCACTATCTTCCCTTCCAACGAGACGATCTCTAATTCTGTATTCGGTGCCGTTAATCTCAAAGATGGTAGCACGAAATGGCAGACCGCAGCTCCGAGAAACAGGACTAGTATTGTCATGCCGGTTGTTGTCAATGATGTGATATTGACTGGGACTACTGGCGATTGGGCAGAAGGCAGTTTGTACGCGGTGGGTCCTGGGTCGTTCATTGCGCTCAATAAGTTTACTGGGGAGATCCTGAGAGAGGATGTGCTGGACGCGTTCTTTCACGCAGGCATTGCGGCTGTGAAGGAATATGTGATGTTCGGAACTGGGTATGGGGGGCTTGAACCGGCGCACAATGGGTCGTTTAATGTGTTAAAGATCGGATCAACGACCCCAGCGAGTGGTGGCGATGCGGGAGATGACGATAATGATGTGGAGCTCGAGGACAAGAAAGCTGAGGTAGCTAAGGGAAAGGCCGATTTGAGGAAGAAGATCGAAGAGCTGGAGAGGCAGGCTGATGATCTGGATAGGCTCAGAGATGAGCTATAGGTCTCCCATGGGAACCTGCTACCTGCCTACCGGTCTCTATGTAATCTCATGTAATGATATTGGCATACAGCTCCACGGAATCAATTCCAACTTGATGGCCCACCAACCTCTGATACGACAGACGCATTAAGCATCAGCCCCGCAGGTGTCACAAGGCACCGGATAAGCAGCCGGGTCCGGATTTGCCTTGTCCAAATCAAACGCGCCACTCGGCCGTTTCTCTCCATATGTCTCAACAACAGTCTTGTTGTCCTTGCTAGTAATGTGAATCTGCTGCCTCGTAGACATCGAATTCTCGCTCCTCAAGTAATTCTGCGGTCGAATAGTAATCCCGGATTGCGATCCCATAAACACCGTATTAGGCAGGTCATACGTATCAGGCATATGATGCATGCCCAGATTAAAGTAAAGCACCAGATCCTCTTGATCAAGAGATTCTCCGTCGAAGAAATCATTGAAGTCGACCAGCGGTTTTTTAGGGTCCTGGGAATTGGCGGGGTGCGCGGAGACTGGTTCGGAGTCTTTGCGGCGGAGGACATAGAAGGGGTGGGTTGCCCAATTGACGGCGTTGGAAAAGACGGAGGAGTTCTCGACGGTGAGGTGGATGCTTGATCCTGTTGACGGGTAGACGCGGAAGCCTGGGTATTCTCCGAGGTCGTTCTTCGCGTCTTTGTTTACGACGGCGTATGCGGCTGCTGCGTTCGGGGACCAGTGTATTTTGCCTTGGTCTTCGTTGGCGACGAAGCTGCGCTCGGCCTTCATTGTGTTGATTGGTTCGCCGTTTGACCAGTCGTAGACCTGGGTGTGGGGCACAAACTCTGTTTTAAAGAGGCTGTTTTGTGTACCGTGGATATCCATGTCCAACTTGAAGTTCAGCACGTGGTCATGCATAGAGCCGGAGAGTTGATCTCGGATGTGGAAGCCATAGTCCCAGTCAGCGGTACTGTTCGCCAAATCTGAGCCCTGTATATATCCGGAAGCCCGGACGACTACCTGCATCGACCCATCGTGGTAGAACTCGTATGTAGTTTGGTAGTCGTAGTTGCCAACAGTGCTGACGCTACGCACGAGAAAAGCGACATTCTTTGTTGCGTGGTAGTAGTCGAATGCTTGGTGTCGGTTCATGGGGAAGTCCTTTGGATATTCGAACAAGCAAAAAGCATTCGTGTAGGTCGCATAGCTTGGGCAGTCGTAGCCTGGGATCAGATTGAATTGAGTGAACCCAATACCGACATCCAGGTATGATGCAAAAGTCTGATCGCGGTCGGGGCCTGCATAGTGAGCGAGTGCCTCTTGCATCGCTACTTCGTACACGATTCTTTCGCCCTGGAAGCGGATGTCGTGCAGAGCAATGCCGGCCGGACCTGTACTGACATAGAACGTGAAGTCCACTAAGACTCAATTAGTACGTAACTAAGCAATCACCAATGAAACATACTCCACGAAACGTAGTTTTGCTGTGGGTCAAACTCATGGCGGGCTCCATCTGGAAGAATAGCAATCGGTGCCGCCTTGTCGTCGTGAGGTAGAGACCTTCCATTCCAAGCAAGTTGCTCATCGTAAGGATCATATGGTGTTCGAGCACTAAGAACGCTTCTGCGTGTTGTTTGCGTAGTCGAATTTGTTGGCTCTGGTCCATCGGTGCCGATATCATCCCCATAGCAGCGGTCGGGCCTACAGTCCATGGTTCCATTGCCGTTATTAGCATAGCTTAGGACTGAAGCTCTTGTATTATTGTTGACAGGAAGCGGCCTAATGTCAATCATGGGTTAGTCTTCATTCATTAACAACGAAAATCATCCGTACCCAACCATATACTCCTGAACAAAACGCTCTTCATAGTTTGTACCTAATACGCGCGCGAACCGCGCAGGCTGGGGGCCATGGTCGTCAAGGTATGAGGTTGCCTCAGTCTTGTTAGGTGCAAGCAACCACGCCGCCCTAGGATCTAAAGGATCGAAATGCAGGTTGCCTGGACTGTCAAAAATTAGCGAAGTCTTTCTACTTAGAGATGGAGATTTTCCATACATAGTAATATTCGCCTGTTTGTTCAGAAAATCCGAGATTGACTGCATCTCTTCCCTCGAGAGCCCGGAGAAAACATTGATACGAGGTGCCGTTGTGGGAATATAAGACCCATTCACATCTCTCTTGGAGTGCTGAAAATGAGTATTCTCATGGACTGAAGATGCAAGGACGGAAGCTGACGCAAGGGCTGGAAGGAGAGGAACGAGCCTCATTGTTGATCAGTATATAGAGGAATTGGTAAGACAGAGCTGCAGTCACCGAAAGAACGAAGGCGGTCACAACTTATACATTCAAGTACCCCTATTACGCCGCCGAATGAAAGACCTACAAGGCCTGTGTTGGGGCTTAGATTCCGAACAGGTGCCGTGAAAAGTCTAAGGAAGGTGATATGAACTCGGCATCCAGATGCCTGCTCCTGGTAGTCCAACCAAGTCCTTTGAGCAACAAACTCTAATGGTTATCGGTCCGTGTTGCACAAGGCAGACAGCAGAGATGAAAGTCCAGCCGAGGTGAAGGCTTTTCCGATGAAAATATCTTGTGGGGAGAGGTGGCTATGCTCGGTGAGGCCCATTCTCAGCGACTTTCCCAAACAATCTGGGGGTAGCCTATCAGTGCGCGGGGAGCGTACGTATACAAAGTACTGCCCTGCTATATGCAGATTCCCGAAGAAAGCAAACAAAACATGCGCCATTATGCTATAGGCAAATGAGGTGATACTTCAACCATTCACAGCTGTTCACCAATGCCATAAACGTCTTAGCTGTGCTTGCGGTCGCTCTGCCGTGGAACTTTGTGTTATACTCGGCTCCAGAACAGGCCGCAGAGTTGATCTAATTTACGTTACGCCGTACTGGGAGTCATTCGAGTGATGGACCCAACAGCGCTTCCTGTGATTGGCCCATGCGTATAACCCCGACATTGCGGGCCGATCCGAAGGCGGTATCAGCAACGAGCATCGGTCTCATTTAGGAGCATTGCAGTAGCATTAATTAAACATCCAACTCGAATTGAGCTTTGGTGGTAAGTAAACCTTTAAGTTTCTCTGCATTGCTAGATGCCATGTTCCATGATACTTACCCCACGGCAGTACAAAGCTATGACCATTGGTGATCTCTTCAAACCGTGAACAACCTCGTACGAATCCACAATTTCGGAATGGCGCTCCTACTCCAGTTGTTTCCCGGCGCCAGTTCCCTCCAGGCTGCATGTAGCATGTCACGTTGGCCGCATCATAGAGAATTAACGTAACAAGAACGGTGTTGACACCTAGAACTGTTATGGCGATGACTGGTAGTGGTACGTGCGAAAGTTTATATACTGGGAAGAACGCCCTTGAGCCCTGCATCTTACTCACGATCGCCGCCGCCTAATCTCCGACCTACGAAGGCACCAGTGGCAGCCCACCAACATCGGTTCAGCTGAGCCACATTCAATGAGTCACAATGGACCTTTTGTTGATTGTGCTGGGTTGCATTGTCATTTGATTTCCAGGCTATGTCTATTGTTACATATCTTTACGTCCTAGCTGAAAGAGGTCTGTGCCGGAAATACTTCCCCTGGTAGGAAGATTTGCCTCGCAACTAGTCTCCCTCCCACTCGACCTAACCGCGAGGAAGCGGAGGGTGAATCCAAAGCCAACTCTCGGAGTTTATAACCTCTGCAGAATCGCCTGAAGACGAAATATTAACTCCAGTTGGAGGTGTTTTTGCTGAAGGAAAGACAGGACTGACATCGACTTTAATCTGCGTCTGGGTGTGGTCCTGTGAAACCGACCCAGCATTGCCCATATTCGGAAACTAGAAGCTGTGATGTCCATCGTCTTCGGATATCGAGCGAAGCTTTCGCCTGCCCAAGTGTCAAAGTACGTCATGTACGCGTCTTCTTGGCAGTACAGCCATTGTCCGTCGTTAAGTAGATGTTCAGTCCATCTGTATGAAGGTTTATTCTTCGTCGCTTATTTGTGCTTTAGGCCGTTGGATCCTAGAGTCCACTTGCATGCCACCCGGCAGCAAACCGTATCCCGGGCTATTTCCAGCGTGGTAAGCATTGAGACAGAATGCGAAGTAGCGGCAACTCCTGCGATCCATGGCCAGAGAGGCTTTTGGCAATACTTTTTGCGTCAATAGCCTTTTGTCCTAATCGGTGTCGATCTCTTATAAATTCAGTGTGCATAAAGTATTCATTCATGGGCAAACTCACCAGGCTTTCCGGAGAATGCAAGTGCTGTTACGCCTTTCAGGCTATCCTCATCAACGTCCAGATTTCCGTCCGGCCGACAAAAATAACGTTGAGATGGGTTGGAGATGAATGCAATAGTCGCGCTACCGTTTCCGGGAAGTCTTCGCACGTAAAATCAAGGGAGTCTCGACACAAAAGAGCTTTCGGACGCGCGATGTCTTGAGCGTCGGCGACAGAAGGCAAAGAAACCATTGCACATTATAGCAACTTGTAATGCGCGTGGAAGGAAAGTAATGAAAATTGTGGTAGTATCTTCGGTATTGTATTGCAGTGGATGTTCAATTGAAAACGCAATGCAACTGGAAGTCGTGACTAATCTAGAAGCGTATATGTAGAAGAACATTGCGACAGAAGTTACTTACGTCTGCTTGTTTCGGAACCTAGACATGGAAGCTGAATTTATGAAGATAGGCCCAAATCTGCGGCTATACCGAAGAACAGCAGCGGAAACGTACCCATAGATCAATACGCACGGCCTTTTTACCTATGATTTGTCTCAAAGATGATTCATACAGGCATTCCGATCAGCTTGTACGTGCGATATTAAAAATCCAATTGCCAGAAACGGCACCTCTATAGCTAATTGGACCTCGAGCTACTCCGGTCCTCTTAGCGTTGAAAACCGCGCGCTGCTGCCTGTCACTCAGAACCCTAAACCTTGTTGCACTTGTCAGCTTGGGAATTTCATCTTCTGTATTATGTTCGGGATTGCCGCAGCATGGGCTCTCGGAGACTGAAGACTGCAACGTGAACTAGTAATGACGCGGCACGAGAGCATAAAGCGCTCATACGTTGGGCCATATCATGTGCTAAACCAATGTCATACAAATCAAGGCGAAGTGGCCGCCGCGATTGGTCAACTTTCTGCTCACACAGAGCTCCTCGCCTACGCTAGAAATTGCAGTGTCGATTTCTATTTCTCCGCGCAAGTGGTCGTTTCTCCGCGCATCTGCTGTAGCACATATTAAGCTTGACCTAGCCATGATTGGGACCGATGTACTGCTTCACGAACGAATTTGACTCTAGCGAAACCACGCTCGTCCCGATATGGTCGAATAAAGGTCTCGAACATCCCAATTCATCGGAGTTCGCAGTAGCATGGACGCAGCGAATTGTGTTAACTTTCCCAAATAGTATTTATTTTGCTCTCTAATCGTGTCGAAGTCACATCGTACCTTTACGGGGTGTCTAGGCTCCAGCAGCCCCTCGCCGGTGCTAGGGATTGCAGTGTCATCTGCGTTATTTGGTTGGGGCGCAGTCACCAGCTCTGCCTGAGGCATCTCCAACCCCTCGCCAGGGCGAAGAATTGCAGTGTTCCGATCTAAGGGGGCTGTGAATTCCACTTTTGATGCCGTGCATTGTGCTTGGATAGGGCCACCGCTAATTTAGCCTTGTCGCTATATGCACAACTCCACGATACAGGAGCCGGAGCTAGAGATTGTAGTGTTCGGCCCAAGAAAGAAATCGGTGAGACCGCAGTTGGGTCTACCTCAGCCTCGCCAGTCTAACCTATCACACGCAAAAGCTTATTGTAAATTCAGCCAGTTGAGCACACCCGGGTCGAAGTGAAAAGGTGCAAGCGTTTCAATCGCTGGACTTTGCACTATAACTCCATACTAAAGAGCTGGATTAGGGTGCGTAGGATGTAAGAGAGCATATTGTGTAACCTTCTAGTAATAATTGGATTATGTTCAGGGAAACATATCTCGTGGGAGACGGAGTTGGCGAGGGGGTACGAGAAAGAGAGGGGGGAGGGCGTCTTATATCGTTCTAATCGTGCGTACCTCTTCTCCGCAAGATCTTCGTGTTAAATAACCCCCCAATAGATCTTTAAACCTCGTTCACTCTCATACCAACCAAAGAACCCAGCATTCCCCCTACCATCAAGTCATATATCTTCTCACCCAGAACTCTGAGACATCTATCTCCAGACACTCATCGAATCGTAGATGTCCGGTAAAACCCACGGAAACCACGACATTGGTCTCTCTTTGGGGCTAAGAATTGCAGTGTAATTTTCCAGGAAGGAACCAATCTTGGAAGGAACTTCTGTAAGTACTGCAAGAGCTGAGCTAAGCCTATATAGGGCCCCACTTCCCACCTGAGCAATCTATCACTCTTACATTCAACTTCACGTTTTGTACAAGCTTTTCTTCATACCTCAACAGTTGACCAAAGCCATCTCAGCCTTATGTGACTAGGAGCAGGTGGGCGGCAATGTCTCCCCGTCGGTGCTAAGTATTGCAGTGTAAGGACGCTGAGAGCCAACCATTGCAGTTTTGCTATGCTGCCGTTTGATTCGTGCGCCTCGCTGACGAATCACACGCGAAAAATGTCGGTGAAGCGTTTGGTTCGGGCAGCAGTACGCACTCCAACATGAACGAAAATGTAGCATGCTAGGCAGCAGCGTCTCCCCGTCGGCGCTAAATATTGCAGTGAAAGAGCGCTGAGAGCCAACCATTATTGATCCTACTCCCAGCTGGTTAACTTTCTCACTACAATCTCTAGCCCCGATGAGAGACGTCGAAAACAAAACATCTCTTTATGCGCATTACTTACTAATCAAATGCTTTAACGTTACCACCTTCTTTCGCGTTTAGATATTTGTACTATTTCTGCCTGAGGCATTCTAAATCTCACACCGGGGCTAAATATTGCAGTGTAATGAAGCGGTGAATTGCTCTGCAAAATTGTTCGAGCAAGGGCTAACTTGAAGGCTTCAATATGGCTGGCTAGGCAGCAGCATTTCCCCGTCGGGGCTAAAGATTGCAGTGAAAAAAGTCGTCAGCTTAACTAGAATGCTTTAGTATTATTATGCATATGCAGTAATGCCCGTCCTCACTAACATATCACACACGAAAGACGGTGATAAGCTTTTAATTCATAAAGGGGTATACATAAAGCTACTCAGACAAACCGCAAAGGGATATTTATTGCACAGCATAAGCCAGTAGCCGTTCATGCGTGTATTATCTGGATAAGGTAGATGGATGCAGATTTCAGTGGGTATCTTAGCACATCTAATCGATTCGCTTGCGCACGTTAATATTATTGGCTTTAGAGTTCTGCTATCCTATCTTAAAGGTGGAGATAGACGAGCATACCTATGGTAGTGCACGAGAGAATGAGGACTGAGTTGTTTTGCTGACGGGTATATCTAACTATTAGTATATATGGTAGGAAGGAGGGATACTAGGCGCCCGGCCTAGTGTATGGGGGGCAGTGGAAGGCAGTGGGAGGCAGCAAGGCAACAATGCTTCGGACTTCCAAAGTTCATTTCGATAGGAAGTCAACTTGAGATCTGAATACCACTAGTGTAGTGGCTATCCATCGTCAGTCGTCTGAGGAAAGGTCCGAAATCTCGGACTCCTCGGCCGACACTTGGTCCTCGATAGCCTCGCCGTCGTCATCCCACGACGCACCCTCACTCAATGTGACGTTTCTGCCCGTCAAGACATCGAACGCCCGCATTTCAATACTCGGAAGCGCATGCGTCAATATCCTCACTGTTTTTGGGGCCGCCATCTGTGCCACGAGAACTTGCGCCTGCTTCTCCATATCTGCTTTCAGTTGAAGGAACCCCCTTGTGGAGGAACCGCAACATGTGGCGTGCGCGGCCGAGGTGATTTGGGGTGACTCGTTGGATAGACTGAGGTTGATGAGCATCTCGTTCAAACGTAGATTGGTGCTATCTTGTCGGGGTTTTAGAACATCGGCACAGATACTGCGCATGCGCAGTCGCAAGCGTCGTAGCGTAGTAAGAAGCGCGGCGATACTCGTGCAGACGTGGAATCCTTCGCCGTGCTCTTGGCTTTGATGCGGTATGAGTCGAGTACCGCATAGATCTGGCTCTAGACTAGTTAGGTTGCTGGCTGATAAGAAGGCGTGTATTGTGGATAGGAAAAGGTAGTCGCGGCGTTCTAGAAGACGAAGTAGCGGATGCAGTTCACTGGTGGCTTGGATGCGTAGGATGCGCAGTTTCTGTGATTGTTTGATGATGGTGGCGAGGTAGAGGAGATCGTTATTCAGCTCTGTTGTCCAGGCTGCGCGCACCGCGCGTCCATGAGCGCCTTGTACTACCACAGTACATTTCAGGCAGCAACGTCTCCCCGTCGGGGCTAAAGATCGCAGTGAATGATAGTGAATCTGACCTGACCTATCATACGCGAAACATTGTAATAAGCTTTTGATCCATGGAGGGGTATGCATGAAGAGATACGCAATTGGACGAACCGCGGAGGGATGTTTGTTATGAAGGAGGACAGATCACTAACTGTTTCAATATATATTGTTTGGACAAGGTATATACACGAGCTAGAAAGGTATGGTACGAAGATAGTACGCAGCGTCCTCAGCGCCCCGTACCAACCATCACAATCCCATCCCATTTCGATCCCCACTCAAAAACGTCGCACCAAACGACACTGAACCACCGGGTATACCAAAAACCAAAACGCCTTTTAAAACCAACTCCCAAACCATTCCAGCTTCGCTCCAACCCTTACCCGATCCCAAGTAAAACAGGTAAGCACCCTCCTCACCCCAAAACTCCCCTCAACCAACCCTCCCACGCGCCCCCGTCTCCCAAACCCTCTCCATAACGCCCCTCGCCCTCCCCAACTGCACCATCCCACTCCCCTCCACACTCGCAAACCTCCCCAGCACAGCCTCCCTCTGCGCCCCTCCGCAGCATCGCACCCCGCCGCAAACATCGGAAAAGAAGACACGCCTCCGCGAACTGCCTCTCCGCACTTTCTTCAGGAGGTCTATGATTTGGGAGACGGATTGCTGGACGGCGGGGTGGGTGGAGGGGTAGTTGTTTACGCGGCGGTATAAGTGGATGAGGCCAGCCCAGTGGAACATTTCGTTTGTGGCGTCGATTTCTGAGGTTGCGGAGGGGATTTCTGAAGAGGAGGGGAGGAGGAGGAGGAGGAGGAGGAGTGGGGTGCGGTGGGTGCAGGATGAGTGGGTGGGGGCGACGGTGCTGGTTAGGCCTTTCCAGAGGTCTTTTCTTATGCGCTCTGCGCGGGCGGCGACGGAGGCGTTGGGCCGGAAGGACGCGTTGATGGTTCCGTCGCAGGCGATGCGCAGGGGCTGGACTTCCTTTGCGAGCTCGGCGATGCCGGCGAGGAGCCCGACGCACCGGTTTGTAAAGCCGTAGAGGCAGTCTATCTGGAAGTCTGAGTCTGCGGACTCGTTGGCGGAGTTCCAGTACCAGCTTCCTAGCGGTTGGTCGTTTTTATTACCTGAGAGCGATCCAATGACGTCCAGGTAGGCGAACCAGCGGGAGAGGAAGTAAGCCGCGTGGTCGGACTTGTCCATTGTTTTGGGGCCGCCGCGGGCGATGATCATCTGGCGGGCCATGGCGAGGTGGTCTTGCCAGGCGATGGGGACTTCGAAGGTGTTTGGGGAGATGATTTCGAGGGAGGCCATCATGATGGCGGGGGCGAGGGTTTCGTTTGTGATGGTCGAGGGGTTGGCGAGCGATTGGCGGAGCTTGGGGAAGACGTCGGTGACCCACATGGCGATGCGGTTTGCTGGTTCATCGTGGCAGAGGACGCGGGCGCGGTGGGAGGCCGAGTATGCTAGGAGGAGAGACATGATGTTTTCGTCTTTTACGGCCACTGTCGGGGTTAGCAGGTAGGTGTTATGGATGGGTGATAATCTTACTGCCTGGTAGGATAGTCCGGAACGGATTCTTCTCGCAGTCGTGAGGTACGAGTATGCGTGCCGTGTGGTCGATGAAGTGGTGGAAGTAGAGCAGGTTCATGGGGTTTTCGAGAAGCAACTAAATATCGGCCAAGTAAGTAGCTGACCCATCTCCATTGAATCAAAAGTACTTACCGGAGGTAGAGGTTCCAACGATTTCGAGATCTTGATTGGAATAGGCTTAGCATAGTAGCCTCCCTTGTCGAAGGCCGTTTCTGGAGCAAGTGGCTCGGGGCTGTCTCCATCAATATCCATAGCGCCACTCTGCGGGGTGGAGACTGCGATTGGGTTTTGATCATCGTTCTGTGGCATGTCGATATCAGGAAGACCGGTGTCGTATCCATAGATGGTGTAGTCTTCGTCGGCGATTGGATAGTGCCGGCTCGAGTGAGTGCTGTCACCGGGTGGGCCGCTCAGCAGTGACTGTACCGACAAGCGACGAGGATCGACAGGCATATGTGTGTTGTGGGCTTGTCCGGAGGTTGGCCGCACTGGTTCATCAGTACCGATGGATGAAGTAGGCGTCAAAGGCATCGTAGTGAACGGGCTGTAAGGATGAGTAGGCGGACACTGGGGCGGAGAGTATGCATCAGAATGCGCTGGAGAGTCGGCAGAAAAGCTCCGTTGGTGGTTCATCGGATCCATCGAGTCGCTATACTGGCGATGGCCTAGTGTCGGATACACGCTGGGTGGCGGCATCGAATGTGCCGCCGTGAAAGGCGGATAGCCCGCATTGCTGTAGCTGGACGCATCGAAGCTTGTGGCGACAGGCGAGGGATAGTCAAAAGTGCTGGAGTACGCAAAGACGCCGAAAGGGGCTGCAGGCTGCGACGTTGGTTCCTGGGGAGGCGAGTTCCCATCGAACATAGCGTTCCCAGGTAGTACTGGATGTGACTGGGTTTGGAAGATGTGCGTCTATGTAGATCGAGTCGCATTAGCGGAATCGTCACATGTGTTGGGCTGTGGGGGGTAACTCACCAATTCTGGAACGATCTCAGGCCCAGAAGCAGGAATGGACGTAGAAGACTGTGATCTTCCATGCTGCGGTCGTTTTCTGCTCGACTTGAGCCGTCCAGGTGAGTGCGAATGGACAAGGGGGGGTACGGTGTCGTCGAAAGAGAGTGTCAACTGATAAGGACTACTCGCCCTGCTGGAGCCAGAATCGTTGTTGGATGCGGGTCTGTCCCTTTTTGTACGGCCTCCCCAGTTCAGACGAATACTGTAGTCGCATGATTCTCCCTGGCGTTCGCAGTTCAAGCATCGGGGTCTCTCTTCTCCACTGTACAACGATGAGCGCATGCTCGTGGAATTAAGATATACGATGCACCTTACCACTTGACCTTGCGTCCTTTACAAGGCCTGCACTTATGGTTAGACGTGTACTCCTTTTGACATGGGTGCCTGAGGGGGGCTCACCAGCAGCCATTTCCTACAAGACCAAGTCAGTATGAGTCGCAAACTAGGAAGATACATGGTGTGTCTTATCAAGCGAGAAACGAGTCTCTACCGCCAGACAGGCACGACCATCTCGTATCAGGGCCTTACGTACGGCTTCGTGTTTTGGGAACATGTCCTTCTTTCTTTGGCCTCGGCATCGTGTTTGATAACCGCGATCTTCCTTATCTCAAAGCGTACAATCGCAAGGGGGTGTGACATGCCCAACCCTGCTGGGCGTTCGTCCTTTTCTACCTGTGCAAGCTCGTGACGTTGTTGCCCAATGCTTAAGCTGAGCTGCTATGTTAAGGCATGCATCCAGGATGGATGGAGCACAGACGTTGGCCAAGGAAGCGGGGGTGTGAAGGCAGCGCGAGCTAGTCTTCCGCGCGCTGCTGGGTCGCCCATGGGCTGGACCTCCAGCAAGCGCGATAGCGCGATGCGACACTTGGCGCGCTATGTTTCCTCTGGACGTGAGATGGCGTAGCGGGTGTGCCCAGCGATGCGACTCTTCGATTTTTTTGGCTTCTGCTTCATGCGCGATGAGCGGATGTCGGCTGTCACAAAAGCAAACTCGGTGCCATCTTGTCCACCGATGTCGCTTGCGGAGGAGCAACAATGAAGCAGATCGGATCGTCGACCACCCTGTCACTCCAGCGCCCTTCGTCGTTTCCTTTCTCTGCCAACCACACTCGAAACAGCAGGCAAACAAGAGTAAATCCCGCTGCCACCTCAGAAATTTTCCAACGTTGCTTCTTCCATGCTTGTCAGCGTCCCTCTCCAGCAAAGCCACTCCGTCAACGCCTTCTCGTCCCCAGCTCATGATAGGCCAGAACTCCAGTCCGCGCCGTCGCACCCCATCGGCCCGGCTTTGACGCGCTGAGTGACACCCGGTTGCGGTACGCCGCCCACCGTTCAGCCCTACGACTGCGTCAGTCAACCACGAAAATAAACCAACGAGCGCGGTGTTGGTTCAGTTCGCTGCAACGCTCCACCGTCCCTGCAAGCTAACCCAGTCTCATGCCTTTTCTAGGTCATCGCTTCCGGTACGAAGCGGCAGCGGTAGGGCGGCAAAGAGCCTCATGGTGAGCTTACGGCACCGACAGCCGTGGAACCAACGTTCAACATAGAGGAAGCGTTTCCAGAGAAGTCTTAGCAGCGCTGACGGTTCAAACGTCTTTGATCTTGGTACACCGTCGGAGCATAATTGTAGCGAAGCGAACGCATGTTCTCGAAGAGCCTGCACCTTCCCTCGTACTCTTGTGGCTGTTGCCTCTTTCACGCACGCGCTGTCTGCTATTGGCTGGCTGTCGTCTCCCAGCCACACATGTAGACACAGTCTAAGAATATAGACACGTAGGGCGATGCACTTCGGTGTAATTGAAGCGACCGTGCATGTGGTGAAGAGTAAGAAAGAAAGAAAGAAAGTGTGGTTGAGCAACTTAGGTAGTATCTGTGGCTGTGGCTGCGGAAGGAACCTTCGCGCCACACGACGATCGGATCGTACGATGCTTGCGCCACCTCGCTGGGTGAGCGCAGCTTAGTGTATTGGAGAACACTGCGTAGTAAAGACAGAAGGTTGTATTGCTAAAATAGTCTTTGACAAGTTGCTAAAAGTCTGGTGTGGTGGGTCGGACACGAAATGTTGCTCATCGTCTCAAGCTTTCTTCTCCTCCCCGCGGAACTTGCCGTCCAAGATCCGTTCACACTGCTTCGAAGACTTACGCGCTACAGAGACACCATCTGTTCAATGGATTGTCTATGGTCTGCAACCCTCAAATCATCCGTTCCTTGGCGACGTGGAGAAAATATGGCTCTTCTCCCTCGTCGCGGAACTTACCGTTAACATCTGATCCCAAAACCTGCTTCAAAGACTGCACAGGGTCCTAAGCAACGATCGATACGCTACACACACGACCTGCTCAACACACGGTCCTTGGCCTGCACCCCTCAGATCATTCACCCCTCAGATCATTCACCCCTTGGCGATATTCACCCCTTGGCGACGTGGAGAAAAGCGTGCTTGGCGCCCGACCGTTGAACTAGTACTCACGCCTTGAAAATGTTAACATGTCCGCCGATCTTGGCGATAGGAACGCTCACCAGGAAATCTCCGAATATTGTGAGAATCTCGATGATGTAGACTAGACGTTGTTGGAGTGGCGATCGGGGCGGTAGTCCTGGGCAGGGCAGAGGAGATACATCCCTCTTCATGTACGCAAGAGCAAGTGTATGAGGGATTTTTGCTGCAACAGGAGACAATGTTGCCAATGCATGTGAAACCCATGTGGTGTGGTGTGGTGAATGGAGATGTGCATTCGTTGATGGTATCCTCCTGTTAATACATGGCGCGAGGCCTCGATATGATATGATCCTTGCCTGGTTGCATACACAGCCTTTCGTCCAAAATATGTACTCACATCTACCTCCCCACCGACCCTAATCTCCAATACTTGGCTCAAGGTCTTGCAATCATGCCACACTCGGACAGACGACAATTGCTGCAGAACAAAAGAAAACTGGTGCATTTCCGTGACGCTTACTTTCTCCTCGTGCTCTCGCCCCGCTTGAGATTGAACGCCCGCTGGTCCTTCAACCACTTCCTGTAGTCCGCCACGCTGCCAATCTTTTCGCCGTAGTAGTCAGGCACTGGGTTCGCCATCGAGGAGGTTGTCGGGTCGACGCGGTTCTTCTTGATGCGGTCGTAGAATTCGCGTTCTTTCTGTCGCAGTCGTTAGTATTCATTGACCCATTTCTCAGTCGCCGCTCAGCCTCTGCTTCCGTCCCAGGCGTGATGGAAGTGGAGCAGGAAGCAAGTCCGGACGTACCTTCGCAATTTGAGGCCCAATAGCTCGATTCCGCATGCTGAACACGGCATTCGAGAAGAACGGTCCCAAGAGCCATCCCACCGTCAACATCGCCGCGCTCGCCAATCCCGTCGTGATGATCGGATCAAGACCTATTGTCGCAGCAAGCGTCCCGTCATATCCCCCGCCAATGAAAGCCTGAAGACCGGCATATGCGACACCGATAGCAGTGAAGCCAGAGGTGACTTGGCTGGCGCGGCGGCGCGTCTTGCGCAAGGCGAAAAAGTCATTCCATGTGAGTTGCTGCGAAGAAGATGACGTAGGGTTGGCGGAAGAGGTAGAGGAAGCTGTCGTAGAGGCGTGGCGGATGGCTAGCGCGAGGGGAGATGGCCTGAAGGAGAGGCATTGTGCGGGCTGTGGTCTCGCAGGACTCGTCTTTGTCTTCGTTGAGAAGGGAGCTGCGGTTGCGGAGGTGCAGGGTGCGATAAAGCCGGGTTGGAGGCGGATCGTGAATGTGCGCGCTTGTCGCAACGCACTAGGAGCGAACATGATTGTGGTTTGCGTGTTGTAGAGCGGAGACGGGCTGGTGTTGCGGGAGCTGAGGCTACGGGAGGAGGTGCGTTTCGTATGAGCTCAAAAGTTCGGGGTTCTTGGCATAAATGCGATTATGCGGAGACGCGTCTAGCTCACGCGACACACATCGCAAGAATTATGTTGAAAAGCAAATTTGGGTAACTGACGCCGACGGTTTCGAAACCAACTAGTTAAAGACATAAAGAGGAGCATGGGAGCTTCAATTGAGTCGAGAGGTTTCCTCGCGCAAACGTCATAATCGCAGTCTTCCGCGCTCTGACCATCTGCTTACGAGACATCCTTCGATCTTCTGCGACTCGATGCAATCAACTCCATCATACCACACGAGCAAAGGCAAAAGACTACGGCGAAGAAGATCTACGTTCAATATGCGTAGCATTAATTAGCGTCAACTGTCTAGCAGATACATTCCTAGCTACCCTCCAAATCTCCCTTTCATCCCCAGTCGAAGCCCACCCCACGCCTACAATACTTTTGATCATTGCCTATCCTGCACAACATCCTCATCACCAACAATCCATGCAAAACGTTACTTCGTAAACACGGAGCCGCCATGCGGTAGAGTCTAGTCCAGAGAAAAGTCACCATTTCGTCGCGGTCGTACCCCTTACAATCCCTTAATGCCCTTGGCCTTGCTGGCTTCGAGCGCAGCAGAGAGGGCAAATTGGGTATTGATACCCTCAACACGGTGGGTAGAGTTGATGTTCTTGACAAGCGTAATCTGGAAGCAGGTAGCCGTACCCTGACGGGATGCAATGGTCGAGTAAGCCAGGAAGAACTCCCAGATGCGGAACCAGCGCTTGCCGTACTTGGCGGTGACCTTCTCCTTGTTGCCGATCCAGTTGCGGTACCATTTCCAGAGAGTAGCAGAGTAGTGTACACCGACGGTGTCAATCTGCTTGACTTCGAAACCGGCGCCTTCGAGCTTGTCGACAACCCAGCCAAGAGGAGTCGAGGCATCAGCTCCAGGGAAGACGTACTTGTTCATGAAGAGGCCCCAAGTAAAGTCCTCAAACTGCCACTCCTTGCGGAGACCAGCAATCTGGAGGAAGAAGACACCGTCATCGTCGAGCATGTCCTTGACCTGGGAACAGAAGCCGGAGAAATGGCGGACACCAACGTGCTCAGCCATCTCCAGACAGGTGATCTTCTTGTAGCCGCCGGAAGGGACGGGAATATCACGGTAATCCATGCACAGAATGTTGGATTGGTCCTCGCCGATGCCGTTTTTCCTCAGACCGTTGTTGCCCCACTTTGTCTGGTTGCGACCAAGTGTGACACCGGTAACATGGCCGCCGTAGTGTACAGATGCGAATCTAGCCAGGGTACCCCAACCGCAGCCGATGTCGAGCATCTTCTCGCCCTTCTGCAGACCGATCTTCTCGCAGACGATTGCCAATTTGTTATCCTGGAGTTCCTCGAGGGTCTCCTCGCGATGGATGTCGGAGATGATACCGGACGTGTAGATCATGCGTGGGCCGAGGAACCAGCCGTAGAAGTCGTCTCCGCGGTCGTAGTGGTCTCGGACCTGCTCCTCGTCTGGATCTCAGTCAGCAGATGCTCCAAAAGGTGCCACAATCGGTACACAAGCTATTCATGAGAGAGTGTAGGTACCTTGAGACCTCGTGTGCATAATCATTTCAGGGATCATGCCGAACAAGAAGTGCTTGATCAGGCCGAACGTGAAGCGGAAATTGGCCCAATCGTGGCGCAATTCCATAACCTCTAGACAGTCGCCCTTGAAATCGACATCGCCATCGAAGTACTTCTCGTAGAAAGTCTCCATGGGGATCTTCTTGCCATGGTAGGCGTCGCGGTCTTCGCTCTTGTGGAACTCGAGGTAGGTCTCAATGGGCTTGCCCGGGAACTTGGCCTTCTCGTTCTTACGGGGAGCGTACTCGGAGGTGACGATCCAGAAGGCGGCGAGGATGGGTAGGTCGACAATAAGAGCGAAGAAGATCCACGTCTTGAGGCCTCCACCGAGCTTCCATGTGATGTAGCCAGGGACGCCAACAAGAGCAGAGATCAGGGCCGTGTTCGAGAAGTGGTCACGTCCATTGCTGTCTGCGGGAAGGGGAGCGTTGGCAATGGCCGGGTACTGTATTCGCACAATTGTTTAGCTACGTAAATCCCCGTGGTGGAGCTCAATGGCGCGCGGGGCACCATTGAGGGGGACGCGAATTTACTTACAGAAGTTGTCTTCACACCACAGTCGAAGTCGGGCTTGGTCGGGGTGCGCGCCGGCGGCGTCTCGATCCACTCGAAGGTGTCCTCAGACGTCGTCCCACTGCTCATCTTGCTGGTGTTGTGGAATTTTGCAAGAGGCAGCGTGCGAAACAGTGGGCAGGTGCAGTGTAAACGCCAAGCAGGGACGGTGTGACGCTTAGCGGCTCCCCGTTTCGGGCTCCTGTTAGCGTTAGCCTTGCCCATCGCCAGCCGATAAGAAAGCAGTACGTATCCACATGCATGCGTGTTCACAGGCCGGGCCCTTATTTCGGATGGCTGGTGAGGATTCAAGGACAGCTCGTTCACATGTCGCCGTGTAGCGTGCGCTTGATGCTAGCTAACTGCTCCTTGGTGATTCCGGCGGAGAGCAGGTACGCCTCGACCCCGCCGTATTTCTCCTCAAGATGGGCATGCACTTTGGGTACTACGTCGGGTGCACATGATGCAAACTGTTCCGACAAGCCAATGCTTGCAATCTCCTTTATACGCTCCGGCTTCTCTGCTTCCAGCTCTGGTCCAGACAACAGGTAATCCTTCTGAATCGCTGCGACGTCGACGTCGAGCAGGAAAAGTAGGAGCATGACGATTAACCCCGTCCGATCTTTGCCCTGTGTGCAATGCACTAGGACAGGCCAATTCTCTCCTTTTGCTAGCACATCGAACACCTTCTTCACCTCGGACGTGCACACGTCCAAGGACTCGGTAGCAAGGCCTACGAGGCCCATCTCTTCCATGTGCGGCGCGAGAATCTTGATAGCGTCTTTGCGGTAGCCGGCTGCCATGAGCCCGACCAGCTTGAGGAACTCCCGCCAAGATAGCTTTGACATGAGCATGCGCGAGAAGGATGAGCCGTTGAAGTTGATCTCGTGATAGGCCACCCCAGGTATCTTCAATGGCTCTGCGACATCGTCGTTGGATTGCGGTACTGCTGCTGAGGCTTTGATTTTCGCATCTCGCTTCTGCGCTTGCTCGATGTGCTCCGTCCTACCATCGTTAGCGATAGGAACAGATATTTCTTGAAGCACATCCTACTTTGTGCGCAGGTCAATGATGGTCTTGAGATGGTACTCATCCACCAACTTTTGCCGGTCGTGGTATGTTGCTTCGTCTGTCGTTATTAGTATGTTTTCGCGGGGCACAGGGCAGTTGTCCGCATACCTGGTCTTGCTCCCCGATACAGTAGGCCAGCCTTCACGCGTCTAAATTCATTCAATTCGTTATCCATATCCGAGAGGCGGCTACGCTACCTTTGCCCCGTCTCATTGTTCACAAATGCTCCGGCATCACGAAAATTGGGTATGCTTTTCAAAGGAGATTGAGTATTCGACATGTTCGGCTATACTGTCGGCGAAATGGGAATCGTATGAGAAAGCGTATGGTCTGGCTGTGAAGGGTTGACGATTGATGAGTCGTTGCTTCGATTTCCTGATATCTCACACCGCTGACGTCGGCTCTGTAAATCCTTGCGCTAAACCGTATGCAGCTCGCGGGTGTCTGTGAAATTCAAGCTTTGTTCAATCACCCCGTATTGATCCATAATGCAATGGGGTTCGGCGACTCGGCCATGGTGAATTTCTGACCTGGTAAAGTGCTGCGTGAAGCTTTGGGCAAGCAATGCCTCGCTGACAGGTTCTCGTCAGTGGACACACCAGACAAGAACTGACAAGCGGCCGGCTTTTTTCCAAGGACCTAGTAGAAAAGACCGCTGCACGGTACGAGTATGCAGAGTTAGTGTGCCAGGCTAACATAGCTTGATGCTACTTAATTTGCGAAGTGCAGGCGTACATAATACTTGATGGATCTTGCTATCGACAGGGACCACCACTTGCGCGACCGCTTTTGGGGGCTGGATGCTGCATTCGGCTCGCGAACATGTGTTTCGTGCCGCAATTGGTGCCCTTCCATCCAATAAGGGACACGCTGAGGTTGGATTAACGCCTTGATCCCCAGGTCGATCGTCACCGAAGTCCATGAGTCTAGCCACCAAGGGCGCTAGCAACGCGACCGATCACTTTCGCACGCGCTGTGATGTCATAGTCCTACACCACCGCCGCCCTACATCATCACCATGCCGGCCCCTAAGGCTGTCGCTGGCGTCCGCTCTTCCTGCGATACATCCTCAGAATTGCATTTTCTACTCACACTAGCTGGTCGCAGGGCCAGCACAACCTTTCTCGACCTACTCCGAGATACAGCCTGCCATGGCTACCCTAGGATCCCAGACCCCAGCGAATGGGTCGATCGACGCACCCTTGAAGCCCTCAACACAGGGAAGCACTGTAGATGGCGCTACTGATGTGCGATGTCCTGACCCGTCCGCACACAAGACAAAGAACTCTACGCTTCAAGACCATGCTTCCGCCGCAGCCCTCTACAGTACAAACCCCTCAAGGGCGAGCACCCGAAACCCGCTTGGCTCCAACGGCAAGCTTTCTTCTGCTAGTGAGATACCCATTTGCTGCGCATACTTCTGTTGCTCACCCCGACTTCAGGCGCCGCAACCAGCCTCAAACACGCGCAGGCTCATGACCTTCCGAGCTACCCTACAGTCGGCATTGATACGCGGACGTCTGCCGGTACAGCAGCAAATCTAGCCCATGCAAACTTCAAAAGCCCAGCGTACCCCAAGGCAGGACCGACATCAGCAGCTGCAGGTAAGGCCGCGTTGCTGGCGCACGACTACAAGATGGATCCTCTCTGGCAACCCGAATCCAGCGCGGCAGGTTCCAAGGCAGCTTTGCTTGCGCACAAAGACGGCGTAAAGTTGAATCTTTGGCAGCCTGAACCTCATGCTTACGGACACTCTGCAGCGACCATCGCGATGAGCAAGAAAGGATTAGGTCCTCAGGCAGACTGGAGTAGCACGGAAGACGGAAGAAAGAAAGCTTTAATCGCGGCCACGGGGGCCACCTCAGAAACGAGACGAAAGCGAGCTCAGTCGAATCCCGCTCCCCCACCAATCTATCCCGACTCACACAATTCTGCGAAGAATGCGCTTAGCGCGGCCACAATATCGCACAGTGCGTCCGTGAGGATGAAGTCGCAGCACGCAGGTACCACTTCCACCGGTTCGAACAGAGTGGGATCAGAAGCCATGGAAGCCGCGCGAATCCAGCACTCAAAGGTCTCCCGGGAGATGTATACCTCCCGTCCTCCCGTGGCATTGGAGGTTGAGGAGAAGAAACGACAAGACGCACTCAGGGCTTCCGCAATAGTTATGGCAAAGAAGATGATGGACGCACAGCAGCATGCCCCCTCCTCGGGACGATCGCACGCCAACTCGGGAGCCATCGCAGCTCACAATCAACAACCCAATGTTAGCTCCGAGGACAACCTTAAGCAGGAGGCCATGCGCTACATTGGCATTCAAGAGGCAGCGCAGAAGCTCGCCGCTGAGCGACTTTCAAAAATTGGTCCAGACGAGGCATCACAATTTCGAAGTTACTATGGGTACGAGAAGCCGTCCCGGAATAGATTATCGATCCGCCGAGGGCGCAATCGAGCATCTAGCAACCCGGAAATCGGCGATTCAGACTCCGATGATGAGATGCAGTCTCGGCGGATACGTGCCCAGATGTCTCAGCTCAACAAGGGTATTGCTCAGGTATGTAATCAACAAATGCCCAGCGTGCATGATACGTCCTTCGTACGCAATCAAAGCCGCTTGCTAATGTGCCCTCTTTACCCTCTAGGTCGATGAGAAGAAGCGAGAACAGGACCGCAGATACCTACTTGAGGCTGCACAACGAAAGGTACAACTGCAGATGGCCGGAATTGATAAGAAGATATATGATGAGACGGGCAAGTTCACTCCGGCCATGGTGGAGGATTGGGATGCCAAAGCTAGAGCTCGAGCTGCGGCGAACAGCGAAGCCCGCATGGAAAACCATGGCAAGGTCCACATCGGCCACGGCAAATTCATGGATCAGTCTGAGATTGATGCAATTGCTCAGGCCAGAATGCAACCGACGCTCGATGAGATCAACGAGAAGACTGAGAAGCGGCTGGCCGAAGAAGAGGAGCGGCGTTTAGAGTTGGCGGAGGAGAAGCGACAGCAGCAAATTGAGCATGAGCGTGCTGCTGAGATCAAGGCTGAAGAGAAAGCCTCCAAGGGTAAGTGATGTCTACGAGCGTAATGACTCAACTCTGATGTGATGTAGCCGAGGAGAAGAAGGCCCTCAAGCAAGAAAAGGCGGCCGAAAAGGACAAGAAGGCCGAAGAGAAGCGCCTGGCAAAGGAGCAGAAACGGAAATCTCGAGAAGCTCCCGCGGAGCATGAGCACGACCAAGTGGCGACGGGTGGAGCAGCGCTGGGCACTGCAGCAATGGGTGCAACAACCGGGACTGCTGCTGTCACATCGCCAGCCGCAGCTGTAACGTCTCCAGCTTCCGACAAGTCCGCCGTTGAGGAGAGCGACGATCTCTACCGTGATCCTACATCGGCCGGTCGGACATCTGGTGAGGAGCCCGCGGCTGTACGCACATCTGCAACGGAAGACGGGACATCAGCTCCCCGCCCATCCACGGCCAAGGATGACTCTTCAAACTCTCCGACGTCACCAACATCGCCGACAAAGAAACGCCTGACGGGCCTCTTCAGCAAGTTCAAGCGCCGCTCCAAGCACACCTCTGAACCCGGCTTCATCGGTGGCGCCACTCTCCGCAACTCGGAATCAAACCCTCAATCGAACCATGAGTCCACCCACGGTAGCCCGGCCCCTAATCATATACCCAACGTTAATGACGAGGACGGCGGCCACTCGGACGTCTCCTCTTTGTCCACTCACTCAGCCAGAGGTCGGCCCATGGAGCGTAATGTGTCGCAAGAGTCGAAAGTGTCCGAGTTGAGCAATTATGAAGAGGCTAGGGACACCTTCAACGAGAATCTCGCGCCGCCCCCGAGCTTTGGGACGGATATCAACGCGAGGAACAGCGGGAGTCCTGTCAGGGACTCGAAGTTCCACGAGGTGCTCTGAAGAGATTTGGTAATTTTCTATTTGTTGCACGTGTTACGACGGCATGACCCACGTCTCTGTTTTTTGCTTGTATATAGGCAATGCGTGTTGGCTGTGTCTGGATATTCGGTCGGGAGCCGGTATACGTGGGCTCAAGGGATGGGTAATGGTTGTTGTTTCCCCTGCTATTCGAACAGCCGACCTCCAATATCATTATCTCTCTTTCGATCTAAATAAAGATGAAAAGACATCGGACCATCAACCTGGATCACGGCCAGATTGTATGTGCAGGGATGCGCTGGCGGTCCTCCAAGTGCTCGAGCCAATCAGTGATCATGCTGCACCCTCTCACCTAGCAGCCGCTGGGTGGGGCTGGGATGTCGGACTCCTCAATAGTAGGAGCGGTGAAGCCTGATGGCAGTCGGTCGTTCAAGTGCTTGATCTGACACTGAGGGATAGTTGAGGTGCATAGATTGTTTACTGGTGTTTGATGTTCAAGGAGGCTGGTTCGGGACTAAAGGCGGGTGGCTTCCGTCGATCGCCTAGACGCTGCCTTGCTTGGTCGGCTTGGGGCTTTACACGTCAGAACACATGCTGAGCCCACCGACAGCGAACGACAGACACCGCCCACATACACCGTACAGCAGCTAATACTCCCGACCGCTTCCCATCCGCTGCCCACCGCACCGCACACGCTGAAAGTAGATGTCTGGCCTGCCCCGTTGATAGGCGCGCCCGTCTCCGCACATGTCCAAACGAGCCCAATAGCACAGCCTGGCAGCCGCGCTTGTGCACCACGAACACGCACCACAACTTCGTCTCGCTGCGGCACAGCTGGCCTGCTGAGCAGTTCCGACATACACCATGCTAAGCTCGTCCGAATCGTCGCGACGGCGCAAGAAGGATCCGGAAGGGGAGCGCAAAAGCCCCAAGTCCAAGGACCGCGACCGCGAGAAGGACAAGGACAGGGAGCGTCACAGGAGCAGCAAGTCCTCGAGGTCGTCGGGCAGCACCCGCAAGCCCCGCTCCAACCCTTCCAAGGAGGACGTCACTGAGCTGGGCGAGCGTCCCCGTCCCTCGTCCACGTCGGCTCCCAAATCGCACAAAATGGCAGTCGTGCCGGAGATGGAGCGCAGGAGCTCAATGGGCACCAGCTCGCTGAACGGCTCGCGGACGAGCCTGGGGTATCCCACATTGTCGAGGACGCACGCCAAGGAGAACATTTACAAGCGCGAAGGGCCCGTTGATCGGACATCTTCGCCATTCACGCCTGAGCCCACCGATGTCGACGACGAGCAGAAGGAGAATAAGTCACCACCTGCGCCGACGCGGGCACCTCCCAGCCCACCGGTCACCGCCAGCAATGGCGCAGATCTCAGGAAGACGGCCAGTAGGAACAGCATGCGGAGGAATGCTGATGAGCTACATAGAGAGATGGCATCAGGCAGGCAAAGTGTCGACAGCGGCACCCGCTTGACGCCTGATCCACGGACTGGGGCGGCGTCACGCTCGAGCATCAGAGATGCAGACATCGACAGCACGGAATTCACATCGACGACCAGCAGCCAGCCCAGCACTGTACGCGCAAAGTCCCCGAAAGCCCCTCCGACAAGAGCACCACCAGCGCCACCCAAAGCTCCACCACCACGATTGAAGACAGCCAGCCCTTCAAATGCGCGAGCATCAGGAACAGCACCGTCAACGACCGTAAGAGCACGCTCGCGTCAGGCCTCCGAAGTCACGCAGTCGACTGGTTCCGACTTCACGTCAGTGCTGCCAGAACGTCAACCATCCCGCAGAGTGGACCCGTCACCCACCAATTCTGAAGTCTCGCCCGATTCTGTGATGGACTCCTCACCGCGCACACCAACGCAGCATTCAGCCATTCCCACCGTCCTTTCAGCGAAGAAGGTGCCTGAGAGACCTTTCGTTGAGATCATTACTGACCCCCTCTCCCGCACTCAGTCAGTAGACTCTGCCTATAATGAATCTCCTCTCACGCCGCCTCCCCCTCCGCCACCACCAGCCATGATGGATCCACCCAGAGTGGATTATCTGCTCCAAAATGGAGGTCTGAAGCAGCCAGTCCCTCGCACTCTACTAGCCGCGATGGATGGCACACCAGTACCTGCTTATTCTCAGTACATGTCGCCCCGTGTGTCCGGACCGCAAACACATGACGCTCGAACGTTCTTCAATCCACTGCAAAAACTGCTGGACGACTACAATGCAGTCATGGACACCAGCGGTTCGTTGGCGGTCGCTACAGGCTACCGTTCTATAGCCCGTCGTCTGCTCGACCGGCTCGAAGCAGTCTTTGCGCGCAACATATCGTCAGAAGAGTGTCCGTGCATCATGTGTCTCGACAAACCAATTCACGAAGACCAAGCTGGCGTAAATTGGGGCGAAATCCTCGAACTGGTATCTGGACGATGTGACCTCCCTCCATGGCCGCCTGTATCTGCAGCTCCATCAAATGGCCTTGGTATCGCTGACCTAGAGCCACCCTGCCAACGTATTGATGTCGATGTGCCGGAGCAATACCGCGAACACTACCAACAGCAATCCCGCAAGACCAAAACCGCAGTCCAGTCCTGGCTGTCTAACCAACAGGAAGCGATTCCCGAAGACGCCGACGACGAAACGCTGACCTTCGCCATGCTCACTCGTCTAGACCAGACGCAACGCCCGCTGTTCTATGCCGTGCTTTGGGGCATGGACATCATGCCTCATCCTCGCGCTACAAAAGACAGCAGACCTACACCACCGTACATCACGAAAGCCGCCTTGGCACTACAAAGACTGTACAGACTCTACTCTCCGCCTCGCGACCAACTAGTCGTCATGTACATGCTCCGCAACCCCGACACGCATAACACCCTCGCGACCCTCTCGGCCGTCACAAAGCACGAGTGGGAAATCCTCGTCTCGGGCCGCTTCGACGGCTTCCTCTGGTCCGGCGCCGAACCCTCGCCTTCGGCGTCGCGCACGCCCTCGGGTGAAGTCCCGACGCTTAACGGCCCGCAGCGCTTTGCGTCGCCATTTGGCGCGCCGATGATGAGTCCGCGGCCGGGATCTGCACGCCCGGGCAGCGCAAGACCAGGTACCGCTGGCCCTGCCCCCGTGCAAATCGACGAAGAGACGGAAATCGCGGTCCTCGCTGAGGTAGAGCGTGAGATCTACCTCGGCATGGAAGCCATGGAAGATGCGTTCGAAGCGCTGCACGTTGCGGCTGAGAATGTGCGAAGGCGCATGCGGGAGCGTGGGGCTGCGCTGTCTATGGTTGCGCAGGCGAGGAGGCCGGCGGATATTGAGGTGCGGATGGGGACGCCGGCGAGTGTGGTTGAGCAGGAGGGGTTGGGGGATGAAAGGAGTGAGATTGGGCCTGATGATAGTGCGAGTAATGTTAGTCATAATAGGAGGAGGAGGGGGCATCGGAGGGAGAGGAGGTGCAGACGCCGGCGACGGTGGAGGAGGATGGTGGGAGTAGTTTGGCGGAGAGGGTGAGGAGGAAGTATTAAGTGGAAGGGGTGGGTGGGTATTGAGTAAGTGGAAGGGGGCGTTTTGGCTGGTTGTGGGGTTTTGTATCTTTTTTCTTTGGGGGAAAGGGATTTGGAGGATCAAAGTTGGTGGTGATTATGAACATGTGATATGAGGAGTATGGATACCCACGCTGATGTTTTCTATCAAGTGTAGTTTAGCATATGAATGTTTGTTCGTTTTTGGAAACTTGGGTTGGTCTACACCGGTTTTGAGCTGTGGGGAAGCAGGGGTGCGGTGTGTCATGTCCACATTGACACTGTAATCTTTAGCCCGTATGGGGAGGTGGTGGGTTAGGGCTCACTCATCTGTTTGAATGTGACCATTCCACCGGGTGGACTTCTCCTCGGGGATATAATTTGCAGTGCGATTCTTCACTACAATCTTTAGCGTGGACGGGGAGGCGTTGATCCCTCGAGCATGAGCCTATTTAGATTGACCGGTTCAGCCCTATTCTTGCACTGCAGAATTAGCGTAGGCGAGGAGCTAAGGTCGGAAATCCCCTAATGAAGTACACTTTTCATTGCAATCCGTATTTCACTGCAATCTTTAGCCCCGACGAGTAGGTATGACTGCCTTAGGCAGCAAGGCTGCCGCACTAATCAGGATTTCTAGCTACGTGGCTCAGGTGAACTTCATTTCACTGCAATTCTTAGCACCCACGAAGAGGTCACTGCAATCTTTAGCCCCGACGAGCAGGTATGACTGCTTCAGGCAACAACACACTTTCACTGCAATCTTTAGCCCCGCCGGGGAGGTGGTGGGTTAGGGTTTTATCAATGTGGGTGAGGCGAAGTCAAGTGGTGCGTCACGACACTGCAATTCTTAGCCCTGACGAAGAGGTGTGACGACTCAGACGACGATAGGAGTTCAATTTCAATTGTAGTTAAGCATATGAATGTTGTGAGCTACTGGAAATTGGGTTAACGCACCATTGGTTTTGAGATGTGGAATTAGAGGGTGGATGTAAGTGGGAAAATGGTCAGGCATATTTTTTCTTTTTAGTGTTCGCTTCAGGAAGCAGGGGGGTTTTCAACTTTCACTGCAATCTTTAGCCCCGACGAGCAGGTATGCGTGCCTCAGGCAGAAAGGCTGCCGCACTAATCAGGAAGGTGAACTGCACCGCAATCCTTAGCCCGACGCCCGAGGGGGCCATCATGTCCTTTTTGTACAGTGTGTTCAAGGTTTCCTACACTGCAATCTTTAGCGCCAACGAGGAGGTAGGCGAACTTTCAGCAACCCTCCCACGAGATCCCAATGATGCCTGTTGGCTTCCCGCAACGTCTGCCTCCATCGAAAAGCTTGCCAGCCATAAACCTGGAAAATTTGGTAGCGGGGAGGTGCGAAGCAAGTTCTAGAAGGTGGAAAAGGCGAAGATGGCTAGGGAGGCAGCAGCTTTATAAGTATATTTCTTTCTGCCAAATCTTATGATAACAAGCAAAGATATGATGCGAGTAGATATGTAAAAAAGTACGAATATCTACGCTAAGTCTACTTCGGGAAATTTTTGGTTATATCATAGTATGTGAGGCCTCGTTCCTTTCCGTTTTTAGCATCGTGGACAGCTCACCGAGGGCGACACTGCAATCTTTAGCCCCGACGAGGAGGTGTAGGTTAGCGTCAGACTAGGATGGAAAGATGGGTATGGGATGGGCTCAGCGAATAGGGGGGGAAGAGATGGCTTGCTTCACTGCAATTTGTAGCGTGGACGAGGAGGTGGTGGATAAGTACTTGTCCAGAATTTTCGCGCCCAATCATCTCAGCCTGCACTGCATTCTTAGCCTTGACGAGGAGGTGATTATGCCTCGAGCAAGAGCCTATCTGGGTTGACCGGGTATGGAGTGAGGCTGAGCTGAGAGGACTACATCACCCAAGCCCCCAATTGCACTGCAATCTTTAGCCCCGACGAGGAGGTGTTGATGCCTTAGGCATCAATTAGCCGACAAGGCCATTGGAGACCAGGCTAGGGCTGTCGCAAGAGCAGGTGTTGACCGGAAAACTGCCCACAACTCAGCCTTGCATGGCATCCCGGCTCTAGGCAGCAGTACCTTTGCGCAGGGACTGTGATCACAGTACAATTTAATGCCTCGACGCATATTGGCCTGCTTTAGCCGGAGAGCTGGCAACCAATGTAGTTCGAGCTGGTAGGCTCATACGCGCTGCCATGAGCATATAGGCTCTGTGATGTGCTCGCGATGTGCTATAATTCAGAACAGAACGTTATGTGCATCCTGGCTGGGTTGCCCTGTTGGCTACCCGTCGCATTGTACTCCAATGCCCTTATGAACACCACGATTACTGCAGCTACCCCGGTATCTCAGAGTGCCATAATCCCCTCGGTATCCATTCTTCCTGACGCTTATCCCTCCCCGGAAGTGCATGCATGCAGGTAAGATAATGCAGCGACGTCTCGCTCAACTCTTCGCTCGAAAATGGATCCACCGATACAAGCAGCTTTGGTCTTCCGTCCACAATCCAAAAATCCTGTTTCGGGTGACCGTTCTGGACTGCCACACGTAGTAGTCTTGCCCAATGTTTCCAGTGCTCGACAGCTAGTCCTGAGGCTGCTTTCATTGCTGCTATTAGTTCCGAAACGCGGATGCCGTCTTCGTTTCGCACGTTGATGATATGGAGGGCTTTGCGCACTCGTGGCTTGTTCATCATTGGGATCCAGGTGCTGACGTTGAGGGAGATGACTGGTGGCTGCGTGAGGAATTGGGTGGCGAGGTAGTTCATAGCCGCTGGAGGCAACGAGTCCCAAGTCGACCCACTGTCCGTGGGGCATGGAGGTTGGAGACTGATTTCATATAGACCATTGATAGTTTCAAATGCATCTTGAAATAAGTTCGCAAAATACGGATTCAACCTGAACTGCGTGACATCGACCCACTTCGGCACATAGACGCGCCTACAGTGATAATGGAGATTCACATCGATGTCGACTCCCATCAACTGCTCGGAGGAGAAAACTTGGGGTGCATAAACCTGGCGGGAAGTTGCATTCGATGCCATGGTTATTCGTCCCGGGAAGCAGACTGTTTTGATGATGTTTGGCCTGTCGGACATTTGGAAGCGGTCCATGCTTCGATATATGCCGTCGCGATCCCATGGCAGATTTAGCTCGAGTTCCGCTAAAAGGTCGTCGAACTCTTCGGTCGTGGCAGGCAGCCAGTTATTGAGCTGTTCGGGAATTCGATCACCAAATTTGACGGGCGGGCAGGGGTAGGCATGAGCGAAATCATTGGCTACGCTGGATGGTCGCATGATATAAAGAGCTACATCTCTCCACTCATGAGAGACACTCAAAGCGATGAGGTGTACCGAGCTGTTGGCGTGGCGGAGTCTCTTTTCCAGGAGTTCTGCGATTCTGAAAACGCGGTTGCTGGCTGAGCCGACATTGAAATCGGAGCTTGCCTCAGCCATAAGTGGCGACGATGGGATGTCATGTTTAATTGGAGTTATCTCGTATGAATCAATGCGAGTGTTAATCAGTTGGAGCCACACACGTCTAGATTCTTCCAAACGTTCTCGCTCGGCGTCTGAGGTCGCCGGGATATCTTCTGGTTGCAAACACCATGGCACTTCTCCTTTCGCGAATTCGGTAGGAGTCATGTATTGAAAGTCGCCTATTTTGTCCATAGTGCCGTTGCAGATTCAACTCGCCTGATGCCGGTTTCTGGGTCGAGAGCTATTTTGTAGGTGGTTGGCTGCAGGTACGAGCTGATCGCTTTTCGGAAATATATCGACGCCTAACTAAGACGCAAGAATGACAGAAGAGGCTAAGTTGGGCGGTAGTATTTCAGAAGTCGTGGGATTTCGAACGTTCTGTAATGGTTTCAACGCTCGAGAAACTACGCCGCAATCTCTAGTGCTAGCAAGGAACTGTTGCTTGTCGCTGCCTGAACGACCAACACGCTCACTGGTGGGGCTGCTGGACATGGGTCGCTTGCCTACTCCCGCTCGATAGGCCAACTCACGAGTGCGATTGCACCTGATGAGGGCATTTTGGGTTAGGGTTTGGTATGTAATATCTGAGGTCCTTGTCTTTCAAGTCGTGTCCCCGCAGTCTGACGTATTGCTGCCCCTGTAATAAAATGAACCACAAGATTTTTGTTTCGATGATGTTTTCGAATATGGGTGCGGTCGCAGTATCCTCTCTCTCTGTCTCTCTCTGTGTCTCTCTCTGTCTCTCTACCTCTCTACCTCACTCCCTCTCACATGCAGTTGAATCGCATTGCACCCCGACAGGATGAAAACCTCATTAACAAAGGACGTGTGTAACTCTCACTGTAACGTTCCGCCCCAATGAGTACGAGTTTTAGCGCTGAGCTTTCGCATGCAACTGCGGGCCGACCATGGTCACATACAAGAACAGAGCTATGCTGGTTTCTACAAAGGGATTGTAGGGGCGACAAGGCTAACCTGTGTATGGTGTTTCGTTTCTTCCGAGGTTGCACTGCAAACTAGCGAGGATGAGGAATGTTGATGCCTTAGGTAGATGCAGGGAAGTCATCGCTTGGCGAAATCATTTGTTTTCGACACTGCAATCTTAGCATGGGCGAGGAGGTGCTATCAGCCTAGACAGATGTCAACACGTCCCAACGATTCGTTCTTGAGACCCTTTGTAATTCGTGTTCTCTCGAGCCGTGAGCTAGGATGCGGATCTCTGCATTTGGGAAGGCGGATGGTGGTTTATGCTATGCTGCATTCATTTGGTATCCGGAAATCTAGCGAACCGCTCTATGGAAATCATCACCATGATGCACGTATCGCTCTCCCCACACCACTACAGGCTCGCCGGAAAATCTGTCCTTCAAGAGAAGAATAGCTCCTTCAACTGCCTGTACGTATCCTCAGGATCCTTCACCGCGTGTCCAATCGTCCTGGGATCGCTGTAGATTTCCCAGTCGTTTCCGCCCTCGTACGCCTTATCTCCAAAGAAGTGAATAACCTTGTACTCGACGCCATCCTCCCTCTCCTTATCGGCCTCGATGTGACGCAGGCAGTATGTCTTGTCCCAGCCAGTGGGGAAGACGTCGAACGAGATCTGGCCGCCGACGGAGTAGGTGAGGCCGAGGTCGGGGAATGCCTCCTTAAGCTTGGAGATCATGGTTGTGCGGATGTTGTTGGCCTTGTCGTATTTCTCGTACTCGTTGCGCTCGTCGCCGGACGCGTTACGGCCGATGGGGGAGACGTTGATCATGCCGTTGCGGAACTCGATGAAAGTACCGCGCTTGATGGGAATGTCGAGGTCGGCGATGTAGTGGAGGATCCTAGACGCCTTTATATCAGCCTCATTCTCCCTCATATAACAACGTAAGACTGAAACATACCACTTCACCAGTTGCTTATACTTCTCCTCGCCGATCCAGCCAATGAAGCTTGTGCTCGCAAGCTCCTGGCCCAACCGGTACGCTGTGAGACCGTTTTCGGAAAAGCAGAAGTCGAAGAGCGTAGTAACATCGACGGTGCCGCCAAGCTGCTCTTGCTGCTTGACAAGGTTGGATCCGCCTACGTAACCGATGGCGACCTTGTGGCGGAGTTCAGAGAGCAGTTGAAGCATCTCCGGCTTCGCAAGCTGGACTTGGTCTTAGTGTACATTCGAGGAGTTGGTGATGTATCGTCGCACCTTCCTCGCTTTGGAGAGCGTCTCGTCAACATCGAAGAGCAGGACCGTGTTCTTGATCGGGCGATCCCTGAGCGGGGGGTAGATGGACGCTGCGGCAGCCATTGTCTCTGTCCTTTCTGATTCTGCGTGCGGAATTGGATGCGAAAGACTCCGCTGAGCTAGGAAGACACGTATGAATTAAGTGATTTGCGATTGAACAAGGAGCGGATAGTTGGCGGCGGCCAAGGGATATATTTGTGTGTTTTGGAGGGGCAGCTGCAGGCGGTGAGGGTTTCCGCGTGGGGTCGCGTCAACTAGCCTGATTGGTCCAAGCCTGGACCCTGAGTCGGACCATCGAGAACCGTGGCGGCGACTAAACACCTCCATGTGTCCTCTTGGTCATCGATTCGATATTGACAGATGGCAACAGTTGCGTGTATTGGGGCGGTGTTGTTTCAGGATAATGTTGACGCGCGTGGTAAAGGAAATTGAGATGACGGAAATGGAATGGCTTCCGCCTTTGTCTTTGATGACATGCTAGGAATTCATTGACACATTACTGTCGATTGACACAAGAGCAGGGTATATCAAGGACAATCGCCAGTGTTTCCCTCAGATGTGTGCCACGAGTCTTCCTAGCTAATATGGAATGCGACATGAGGGCTTATCACGGCGCATCCGATAATTGAGTTCTGGAAATAGCCTTTACTCGTGTTTCCTTTCCAACACGAGCTGCTCAAGGGCTCCATTAGGATTCACATGAGATGAAGGAGAAGCCCAGAACAATGAAAACGCAAGACTGGACGTGAAACGAACGAATGGGAGATGACCTTTCCCATGGCAAACCTACTGTACCGCCGATCACCCAGCCAGATATTCGCAAACAACTACAATAAGTGCGATAAGGGAACCGACATGCACGAATGTTGCAGTATCGCCGAAGCCGGATTTTATAGCTTGATAAAACGGGAACCCTACAGGTCCATGGTGACGGAAGGGAGACACAACCGTCAACGACAACATCCAGACTACATGAGCCGTGCAGAGCTAACAACAGTTATCCTATTGTCTTCTTCGACACTATTTCGCTAACCACAATATATAAGGTTCTGGGTTCTCGACTAACATGAAAATGATATCTAATGTCATGTGCTCAACTCTACTATTGCATAATTTGATAGGTTCAACAATGCAGCTCTCAGCCGCGTTGTTGACCATCACCGCTCTTGTATGGAAAGTGAAAAGTATCAAAGGGTAATAATTGCTTTGCTTTAATATATATAATCGGCCCTGTCAGCGTTACACTCACCGATACACTTCCATCAACCTTCATCAAAACGATAGGGAATATGAGCTTTCTTAAGTCCTGGTTCTGTTTCGGAGGAACTCTGCTCGCTAAAGATGCTAACACCACGGGCCACGATATGGTGAACGAAGTAGTGGGTCCTATACCTGGTGCACACGACTTCGTCATCTGGTTGAAGTCCTTCCGTGGTGGGAAGAAGGCCCGCACGACCAATTCTGCCTCGAGCGGTCATCGCGGGACTAATGGCTTGGAACGTTCTCGACGCTAAGGAGTAGCAATTGGCATGCTCATTCTCATTCGCTCATTGATGTATCATACTTCGGGACTTGAGGGAGAGGAATCAAGAGTGACTCCTTGGACATGACCATTGGGCATATTCTGAGAACCAAACTGCCACCATTTCCGCACTGCCACCACAAGGTAAAAGCGAAATGTAAAGCTTCTAAACATTGTGATAGCTACACCAAGTAAACAATAGCTTTTCCCTCAAGCACCCCTCTACTCGAAACTATTTTTTATGCGTTGTGATCACACAGTGCTCTTCGGGCACTCGCTAGAAGGCAACCTATCACGTTTCGGGTACAAAATCTTGCGGTGTTAGATCCAAGTTGACATAGACGGTCGCAGTATGCAACCCCTTTTATTATCTTTCTTTTGCTTTGGCGCGTCCTCACAAACTAAGCAGAAACATCATCGCCAAGGAACAATGGGCCAAATAACGCCCACACGTGCACCAGTCTTTGGTCGTATACCTAGGTAGTCCGGCCGATGTGAATCTAGTCGCTTCGTCTATTGCTACCACGCAGCTCGCGAACAGAAAAAGCCAGGTGGCCTATCTACATCCCCCGTTTCGAAGTAGACAGATTCTGGAATCTGTCTACATGAGAGCGCCGGTCCATCTACTCCGTCGGGCGACGCTACTATCGCCACCATGCACATATTGGCCTGCATTAGCATGGGTCTTTGGGCTGCTCAGAAACTCAATGCAGAGCAGGAGCAATCTTCATCCACACTATGGAAGAAAACTCATTGTACTGTAGGCTTATACTTCTACTAGCTTTACACGATGCAAATCGGAGTATACTACGATATCCTCACGCTAGAGCTCACTCACAGGGTAGCTCTTACTTCTAGAGATCCATATGCTCTGTCATTAACTTCAAGTAATACGTATGCACTTCTAACCATGCATGTTGGTCTCATTCCGGCATCACCGATCATGTTTTTCGGGCACTGCATGATGCTTCGAGTCAGGCCCGTTATACACTAGACGATATGGATACTTTCACCAAAACTAATCACACACGCGAAAGGGTCACGCATACGCCAGCCGCAATCAGGCGCCGAGGCCATGCTACTGCTTTGATAACACCAATTTCCCTTGATGCACCCTGCACGATCACACCCTGAGCCCCTCAACCCAAGAGTGCAACCATGGGCTTCCGCCAGAAACTCAAACGCCTCTTGCGCATCAGTCGACGTGGAAATCATGGTTGCAAGCCTTCCTCACCACCGCGCTCTCCGACTCGTATTCTGGAGGCTTTCTACGAACACCCTAATGAGCCTATCCAACCTGAGCGCAACCGCCTTACTAGACCATATCTTCGCACCCAATCTGCCGATATACAGGAACCCCTCGAGTTCACCTATAAGTCTTACACCACATCATCTGGGGTGGTGATTCCGCCCGACTTCAGCTACGATCGCCCGAAGAAAGTCTACCAGGTGTCTGGACTCTCATCGACCAATGAGTGGGTTGCAGACATGGAATTTAGCGACGACGAGGTCACGAATATGCGCGAGGAGATGAGGGCCGAGGCGTCTAATGGAGAAGACGAAGCTTCTACAGTCTTGGACTACTCTTCTATCGCTTTGAGCCGCATCACTGAGGTTGCTAGCGAGGACAACTGCTCACTTCGCACCGTCTCGCCTCTCCCTTTACCAGAGACACCCGCTGAAGGCAGCAACACCCATCTTCCAGCACGTCGTAGGGTTCGTATTCTGGCGGGTAGGGCTATGCGTAGGGTGCGCGGAATTCGGATAATGGTCGTTGGTGACAGGCGCTTTCGCATCGTTCGGATCATCAATGGGGGCGAGGCATTTTCAGATGATGAGCCACCTCGTTCAGGACGTCTATAGTTGTATCCGTTCGGAGAGTGCCTCAGACGGTTGGGACAAGTCGCTAATGGCCTCTCAAGGTTACAAGGCAATGGCATGCATGACTTGTCTTGTAAAGATTGTTGTAATGATTAGGATTGATTGATACAATCACAGCTCACAGGGGTAGTAATGCAAATATTCAGCTGGCGCACACAGTACACAATAAGACATTTCGCATACAACTTCTTATCTCGAAACCAACAACTAAAACAGATCAGGCGTGAACAGAACTATGTGCCCACGAGTGTAAGTAATGCTGGTGAAACGTCGATGAGTGATTTTCCTCAATATGGTTGTAACATCGTGGAGATGCTGTGATACCTCGCCCAGCCGCCTCAACATCAGTAGGACAACACCTATCATGCCATACATAGAGATCGTCAACACGATTTAATTGCCTGTTCAGAGATTTGAGATGTTTTAACATGATTCCATATGATAATGGGCAATATTTCACCATCATGCATAGACATGCTCTATTTCATGAAATTTCACTGATGCTCCTTCGTACATATGGTGAACAGCATATCTTTCCCTTGGCTCATCGCTTAGTTTACAACTGCACACAGAAACACAACTCCACTCCGCTCAGCTTCAAAACGTTGAGCCCCATTACTTTCCAGCACTTTCCCAGGTCATCTGATCAATATGGGGTTCATCGCGATGTTCAAGTATCGCACCTATAAGTCCACTGCTCAGTATGGTCACCTGCCCAATCCGGCGAACATCATTGGCAGGACTGCGCTTATGCCGGCCCATGATACACGGGAACAACCCACTTTCGGCGGTGCCAACCTGGCAACAGTACAGACGCCGATCTCGCAACCATCTTTCGGGCATGGGCCGTCCACCCGGTCAGCGTATGGAGTTCTGGAGACTGCGACGGACGTAATGAAGCAAGATGAGCAAAACGGTCGAGGTTCAGCCCAGGGCCATTTCGCCGGTTTCCGTGCTCCTTACAAGAATGGTTGCGGGAAAGGCCATGCTGAGCAGGCGGACAATCTTCCCCTTCAACGCTCACATGCAATTCGTCGAAAGCCCCTACCACCAATTCATCGAAAACCTCTGCCAGTAATCCGTCGAAAGCCTCTACCCTCCGCGCGGGTCGCATTGAATGAGGGTCCTGAAATTGAGCGCTCAGACACGCCTTTCTCATATATGTTGCCCACCGAACCTCTACCGTTCTCGACCAACATTGCATTTGAGCAGCCGCAACTAAAGCGTACCGGTGCAGTACGTCGGAAGAGGGTCTTGAATTATTCTGAGCCCGAATTGCAGAAGTATCCGCACATTCGTCCCCTACGGCCAGCTTCCCCAGAGCGGAGTTATGAAGAGATCAGGTTCGCGCGTGCGGCGACACTGGCGCGTTTGGAGGGCGTCAGGAAGTCTAGATTCCTGGAACATCTTTGAGCTACTCGGGCATGGAGAGCAGGCTCACGAATTGTCTGAGGCCAAATTAATAGCTTCAAGCACTTGAGTACGGGATGGATGGCGATGTAGTAATGCCTAATACGGAATGTACAGGGTACTGAAAGTTCCAGCAATAGAAAGCACCAGATTTGGCAATCATGATCTCGGTTTAACGATCTACGTTCTGAGAGTGATTGATCCCAAAGGGTGTTAGCTATATTTATATGCAATAAAACTTATCTAATTCAAGTCTTTCTTTCTAGGTGATGCAGATTTCTTTCTAGATGATGCAGATTGAATACGAGGATAGTGATCTAATCTCTTTTGTCCATCACCATCAGGCTTTAGGATAGACCAACATAAGGCCCAGCTTTTCTGAAAATCCAACCTATTGACTTAATGCTGCAAGCGCTTATCTCCGTCATACTTGAACAAGTATTAGGCGGATTTTGTGAGTGTAAGACCATTGCGAGCGTTCGTCTTCCCAAGCTAAAGTGTCACCGCAAGACAGCATCACGGCTATGCGACGCGAGACACAGGCCAGTCACTGTGAGTCGACGCTGAAACCTTCGGCATATGTTCTAGATGACAATAGAACCCTCAACGTTCTATAAGTACACCTTGTGCGTTCACAAGAGGTCTGTAGTCGCCCGTACTTCCACTATAATAAGACTCTCCAGCATTGTATATACACAATTCAATTTCTGCACGCATTATGCCTACGCGAAGCGAGCGTTGGTCCCTGTTACACCTTCCAACACCAACACCCACACCCACACCCCTATATACGATTCTTCGAGATGGACCATAACATCACCCAAACGCAGAGTTGTATTCGCAACCGCAACAACGAAATCCATCGTTCAAACAGCTTGTTTTGCAATCTTCGACTAGACAACAACCCTTGATCTCAAACATGGGTTTCCTCTCAAAGGTCAAGTCTGCGTTCGGATCGAAGACTGACCGCACCAAATCCAAGAACAACAAGGCTTCGCATGTTGCTAGAGCCAATCATGCTGATAGTACTCGCTCCCCAGGCATCCGCGAGGTGATTCCACGTGCTCACGGCAATGTTCGTATCAATCAGCCGACTCGTAAAGATCCGCCTGTCCAGCGCGCTTGGTCTGTGTGGTCTGCATCTCCGAAAACTGGCAAGAAGTTTTATCGAGGCGATGATTTTGTAGCTCGAGATCACGCCGATAATGAGACGCCACTTCGTTCTGGTGTTCCCGGAGCTCCAGGCGAGTATCTGGACCTCTGGCCGAACTTCGATGGCCATCATGTTTCAGATACCATAGGTACCCAAGAAATGGGCATGTCTCTAGACGAGGTGAGCGAGGCGAACAATGTCGAGTCAGACACGGCACCAACTTTCGGTCTTTTCGCTCCTCGAGAGGGTGGGTACCGGGTAGGCCACGTTGAAGAGCTTGAGAGCTTCGAGCTGAAGCGGTCTAACGCGGTTCGCGAGAAGACTTCACCATCCAAGACGCATGCCAGACATGCCAATGCAGACCGCTCTCGACCTGAACCCTCTGCTCGTCCCTTGTCCTGGATGATGCCTGTGGGCCAGCCTTTGCCATCTTTCGAGGAGGTTATAGCACATGGGCAGCAGGCTGAGTGTTTCCTTGCTGCTGACGGAGAGTTGGAGTTCATCCGACCTGAGTCGGGGAAGCCATGCCCAATCCGCAAGGAAACGATGCGGAAGGCGGCTCTGGCGCGGTTAGAAGGTCGTCGTTAGGCCAGCCATGGGTGCTGCTTAGGAACGAAGCATACCATTAGCAGAGATTCACTTCCATGATTCCAGTTCTCGTAGCATTGCAAATTAGTTTCTATACATTCCAAACCATTTTCTTTCTAAAGCCCACTTCCCCCCTTATCCTCCTCCCTCACTGTGCAAAGAACCTATTCTTGTGACTCTTCCCGCCCGGAACATCATTCACGAATCTCTCCTTACTCTTCAAATTGCCATACCCATCCAACTTCCTCCTATACTCCTGCTCTTCCCTTCCTGCTCTCTCTACCGCTTTTCTAGTCGTCGTTAACAGCGTACGCTGTGTAGATACTGGCAGGCTAGCCAACATTTGCGCGTCGGAGCTACGTATCGTGGTGCGGTGCGATTTGGACCCAATGTGAGGCGTTAAAGAGTTGGATGAAGGTTGATGATGTGTAGTTAAAGAATGAGAAGGCTCGTCTTCTGAATCGGAGGTTGGTGGTGTCGGTGAAAGCCTGGTTTTCGGCGATGGTATCGAGGTCTTCACTGTGACCGGATCCGGTATCATTGCGCAATTACCATGAACCTTTCGTGAAGTGTGCATATGAGTTGATGTCGCAGGCGATGGCGTTCTTCGATGCCGATGTTTGGACGTGTGTGGGCCTTCTGGTTTCCTCGATATAGTCTTGCCTGATGGTAGACGGATCCTAGTGCCGTCTTTGGACGGTAAGCTGGAATCGTTGTCCGAGTCTTCGGTATTACTAGAGGTGGATTCTGGTTCTGGACATGGGTAGCCGGTGTCTTCAATTGAGAACTCCATTGAGACCATAGTGGAGTCATATTGCTCATGGAATAGTTCGCTCATGTTGCTAGCAGTCGTCTGAGCCGTAGTTGTTGTGTTTTTTGTTGTGCTTAGCATGTGTGTAGTTGTATTTGTAGCAGTAGTAGTTGTTCCGCCGACCATTAGCTGTTGGATCGGTTGAGATAGTTCAAGTTCTCTTGGTTCGGTGTAAAGGCAATTCGATGGGTGCCTTCGATGTGAAATTGGTGCTTTGGAATGACTTGAATCTTTCTCTTTCCGAACATTATATATACCTCAGGCATTCGGGCTTTCGTAGAAGCCAAGCATGTGCATGGGATGAATCATTCGAGACTTGACCAATTCGAGACTAGTGTGAATGAGTCGAAATTGCTTGCGATGGCGGTGTTACCATGTGGCAGTGCAAACACAGAACATAAAGTTCTAACAACATGCATGACTACTTACTCTTTGGGTTATTTGGTCTTTCCCCACATTCTCGAACCGCTCGTCGAGACTCAACGCACTTTTCAAAATTCGCCAGCTTCACTCAGAGAAAATGGTGGTAACTTGGGTCTCGTCGTTTTCCCCTTCATTTTAAAGTCGCCACAAAGCCGTTATGTAAAATTTCTGTAGAACTTCTACTGTAACCCACGTCCGTAAGTGATGCAGAACTCAAGTTTCGTAAGATACCACCTTCTGCAGACAACCAAGTGCGCAATCTCGGCGGACTCCTCCCCAGAGCTAGAAATTGCAGTGTTACGAGGCAATGCGATGCGATTCGATGCGATGCGACTCAATGCGAGCTATTGCGAGTCTTCACAGGGAATGAGCCTCAGCAGCTACCGTTATGGCACATGGCCGGATCACATCGCTCAGAGCGTCTTCGTACCAACCTCACAACTATGTCTCTTCCCCTACGTTGTAGATTCCCCCATCTCTTACACTGCTCGTCTAAGTTGAGATTGCATTGCAGGGACGTGTATTTTTGCGGACATTGAAGGCACCCTTCTTATCTCGACCAGTTCTTCAGCCTTGTCAGTAGAAAATGAAGCTCTTCGTCCGCGCTAGAGATTGCAGTGCAAAGGAAATGATTCGTTGTACTAGTTTTGGAAAAAGTCTGGAAACCTCAGCCTCGTCGCCTTCCTCAGCTGTAAACGAGATCACTGTAAAGGCAGTAACGGGGTTACACTTCATGACCATAACCTCAGCTTCACACCCCTTCAACGAAGAACTGATATGCTACACTCTAGTTTCTTTCTACGCCAGAGCCTGACACGAAAACTTTCGAGATGCCTAGAGTCACGTGTCAGCCTTGTCACCAGGGCTCCACGTAGCCCCGCTTTCTTCTTTTATACCATAACCCTATCATCCGGTCCTGAAGACCCTGGGCCCCCTAGCTCCCTCGTCTACGCCAAAATTGCAGTGAAAATCGAACAGACCGCCATACTCGAGCCCACCACTACCATTGAATCGCCCAACAACCAATTTATTGGATTATGTGAAGGAGGATATGCGCTGCTTAAGCACATAGCGACTGCATTGAAGGTGCAAACAGATGATATTTGGGTGTGTGCCCTGGCAGTTGATAAGCTGACAGGTGAAGAACGGCGGTGAGATGCGGTAAAAGGTGTAGTCAGCTAGGGAAGGCAGAGGCTAGCACGTGATCCTCGGATCTCCTTGCCAGCATCGAAGTCCTCGTCTGCGCTAGACATTGCAGTGAAGGGCCCAACTGAAATACCATACACAGTAGGCAGCTAAACTATTCGCTGTCATCCTCTGGCTGGGCGTTGAGTTTTCGAGCGGGGGGATGTTATCCCGTTGGAGAAGGCCGCAGAACCGGTGAACACCCTGGTCCACATCCTCGTTGTCGACCTCCTCGCCCGGGCTAAAGATTGCAGTGAAGTACTTCATCAGCCAGTATTATCGCGTGGGGAAGCGAACCTTATCCGCCTACTCGTCCGCACTAAAGTTTACAGTGCTGCGGCTGCATGAATATTAAGTCAACGCGCCGTGCCATAGCTTGGGGTTCTTTACATACCCAACACCAACACATATGAGCTTCTATCCCTTCTTTTACTTGCTACCACCACCATCTTCTACCTCACCTTTTACCATCACCCTCGTTCCCCACCCTCATCCTACCCCTTTTAAAATGCCACTCACGGGGAACAATGCTATTGACAAGCATCGCATTTACCTCATCTTAAGCTGTCCACCAACATAAACATAGTGTTGACGTTCAGGTGGCAGCATTGTCTCCCCCAGGTTTTATTCATGTTCAGCGTCGTCAGGCTCCTCATACAGGCTAGAAAATGCAGTACTGAACATGCTTCTGGTATGGGGCTTCAGCCAGTCACATGACGGCAGATCGGGGGTGCACGTGAACGCTCATGTGCATGTCAGCCTTCTCGACCTCCTCGCAGGCGCTAAGGTTGCAGTGAAATGGCTAAGTGTGACATGCACGTTCTATCCCCATGCATTCAGCCTCAGCCTTGTCGACCTCCTCGTCCGGGCTAGAGATTGCAATGAAGAACTTCAGCAGCGTATTACCGCGCAGTCCCCTAACACAGTATCGTCTATCTAGCCGAACATCCTCATCATAAATTACCCACCCCCATGAGGTTGTTACCCAATCACGTGACAGTTTTTCTCCCACGACCGACACCAAAAGTCACATATACTCCAAATTCTGATACCAATTCCAAGCTGACTAAAACTTGCTCGCATTTTAAAGTAGTTCAAGTCCCAGTGCGCGAAGGCTTAGAATGCGATTCCGCCTCTAAGATAATATAGATAGAAGGGTGGGATACGCGTGGATGTAAGAGTAAAGTCTAGCATGTGAGACTTTTGATAATATCTATACCTAAATCGACTCATTTGCAAATGTCGTCCGAAATGGGGAGAAACAACGCAAACCAGAACGCCCATATACGCCGCCCGCTCCCGCACCTCAAACGCCTCAAAATGCGCGATCCTGGTATTCGCTTTCGCCATACAACGCCATAGACCCTGCTGCTTTTACCAGCTCGTAAAATGAAAGCCAATCCAGATCCCTTTTCATCGCATGGCTCCAAAATCCAGCTTTCTTGCAATCTTGGTCATCTTATCATCCTCCGTCTCCCCGACTCTCTTCAAGGACTCTCCCATCGCCTTCTCCGCCTCCTTCCCCCCTTTCCTCGGCAAATTCTCCTTCTTCTGCGGCTTCGGCGCAGCAGTCCAGTAATGATGTTCGAGCGCCTGTTTCGCCGTCAATCTCTTCACCGGATTCATCGTCAGCAACCCCCGCACAAGATCGATACCCGCGTCGCCAATAAGCGGCATGCGGCCGCGCCACCAGCTCAACGGCTGTGGCCGTTTCGCAGGCGTATTTTCCAACTGCTCTTTCCAAAAGCGGAGCTTGCTAATACCAGGCCAGTCTGACTCCGTAGGCACGCCGAACACCTCAGTGATAACGCCCAGATGCGCGAGGTCCGTTTCAGAGGGAAGGAACCAGTCGCGGACGGCGAGCTCCGCGATGACGCAGCCTACGCTCCACATGTCTACACAACCGCCGTAATGCGAGGAGCCGAGGAAGAGCTCTGGAGGGCGGTAGAAGCGCGTGATGACGTTGTAGGTCATTTCTGCTTCGGGGTTCGCGAAGCTGCGCGCGAGACCGAAATCCGCGAGCTTGAGGGAGTTGTCGGCTGCGATGAGGATGTTGTTGGATTTGATGTCGCGGTGGAGGACGAAGTTTTCGTGGAGCCACCATACGCCTTGGCAGATCATGTTTGACCAGGCTTTTACATCAGCACCGCCGTAGGCTATGTCCTTGTCTTTCCATATGTCTTGTAGTTCGCCCCGTGGCAGGTGCTCGAGGACGAGGTTGATGTTCTCGTCTTTGGTGGTGAAGACGGCGATGAGATTAATTACGTATGGGTGGTGCAGCTCGGCGAGGTATTTCATTTCTCGTAACGAGTCAAGGTTGATGCCGTCTTGCCATTCGGTGTTTTTCTTCATCTTCTTGATAGCGACCAGCTTCGAGGGTTCTTCGCGGTAGTGTCCCCGGTAGACGGTGGCGTATGTACCTTCTCCAAGACGTGCCCCTGCATGCACATGAGCAATTGTCCGTAGAAGAGGTTCTCACAAACTAACCAAAGACGAACTGATTCTTAACCACATCATTCATTTCCTCTGCCAGACCCTCGTCTGGGCCGCCGGGGGTCGTCGCTGCGCTGGTGAGGGACGGCGACGGGACGGTCTTGTGGTTGAGAAGATGCACGAGCGGTTTCGCCTTTGCTGCGTTGACGGGACCGTGTGAGCCCGGCGGGTTAGGCCTTGGGCTCAAAGCAGGTGACATCCCCATGTCTTGTAAGGTTGGTCCAGGCTCTGAAAGAAAGGTGGTGAAAGGCGCGTGTGAGCGGCGAGCGTCCAAGCGCTGGATCAATGCAAAAGCGGGCACGGAGCTACGGTGGGACAAACGAAGGTGTTGCGGGAGGTTTGTCGCGTGGTCGCAGGCCTTCTATCATACTTGGAATCTTATCGGGTAGTGTGTCATCCTTCTCGTCGCAGTGAAAGAAGCAATTGAAGAGCGTCGCAACAAAGACGAGGTCAAGTCGCGAACAAGGGTCACCGCACAGACCACGCGATTTTAGGTCGCGCATGCAAGCTTTCTGCGGGGAGATTCCTCACCACCGCCTACGAGTCCACCCACAACGCCGTACACGATGGCCACTCTCGCGCGCCCACCGCCGCCTCCCGGCCTGCCTGCAAAGGTGCACGCCATTGCGCCGAATAGAACGTACGCCCACCTACCAACGCTGTTCAATGCCGCGCAATATCTGACTTACCGAAACAGACTCTACGTCCGCAACCTCCCCGACAAGCTCCCTAAGCAAGACCTCAAGCGGAATCTGTACATGCTGTTTGCCACATACGGTGTTATCCTGGATGTAGTCGCGCTTAAGACGCCGAAGATGCGCGGCCAGGCACACGTTGTGTTCCGCGACATTGATTCCTCGACGCAGGCTATGCGCGCACTGGAGGGCTTCATGTTCTTCGGGAAAGATATGGTATGCCTCCTTCATTCTTGCCTCCTTTCGTTCTGTACTTGAGGGCTTACCCGTACAGCACATCGGCTACGCGAAAACCAAATCCGACACCGTCGCGAAGCTCGACGGCACGTTCAAGATGCCTGAACCCGACCTGCCAGAGAGGCAGCTGGAAACGACCGAGCAAACGGGTGTTGCGGCAGCGGTATTCGGCAGCGCGCCTGCGAAGGCGGTACCGGTGAACGAGCAAGACAGGGCGAAGGGGACGAAGAGGGGAAGGGAAGAGGAAGAAGAGAAGAGCGAGAGCGAGGATGATGATGAAGAGATGCAGATGTCGGAGAGTGACGAGGAGTAATGCCGATACGATACCCAGCACGAAAAGGAAATATTACGGAATCAAGGTCGCCGTTTCAGAAAACGTCTGTCGCCTGTTGATGCCGAAGCGATCGTGTGGCTGACTTGATCTAGGGTATTCAGTACTGTCTCAGGTCGCGTAGATACACGCCACCCAGCGGGAATCGCCAGTCCGGAGGTTTCTCCAACGAGACTCTGGGTCTGCCACTGAAGATCTACGATGAAAAAAAATCTTAGGCAAGGCTGGGCTCCGCAGACTGCCCGCCCAAGCCTCAACTAGTGGAAAGATTCTAACGCTGTAGCCGATCAAACTGGATTGACGATCTGATCGATTGCGAGCTACGTGGTCGTAGTGATATAAGTTCAACGTATGATATAGGGGTATCAGGTCTATCTACAACTCCCCCACCACCGTTCTTGACCGTGACTGTGCCCTTACTCCCAAGACATGAAATCGTGTAATCGTACAAGAAAGCAGGAAACCGAAACCAGTAAAAAGAAGCCCACCTATGCATAGCACGCTCAGACAGCCTCCCGAACATCGCTCAAACAGCCACCCAAACACCGTCCAAATGCACCCGTCTAGATTGGAGCAAGGAAAGAAACCGGAATCCTTAGGGCCTCAGCCTGTAGAAAGATTTCCGTTCTTTCCTCCGCCCTCTGCGTCCATAAAACCTCACTTCCCCGTCCCCATCTCCGCCTCATCCGGCGCCATCCCCCACCTCTCAGGCGTCCTCTCCCTACAATACTCCTCCGCCTCCTCCATTGTCAAACTCCTCCCCGGATCCCTCCTCGCTTCATCCCCGTCAAATTCCCCTCCCCATCCAACACCATCCCCTTCGTCCTCAACTTCGCCTTAACAAGCGGCACCATCTCCACAAACGTATCCACAAGCGGCACCCCATACCTCTCACACACAAGCTCTACATTCCCGCTCTTCCAAAACCGCCTATCACAGCAAACGACTACCTTCCCAGAGTGCGCCCACAGCCCTAGCTCGCACATCGTAACTGGGCTCATGGTAGCGTGGTCGAAGAAAAAGCAGATAACAGTGCATGTCGTCAGCGCAGCTAGTTCCCATTCTACCTGCGCGCGGAAGGCTGCTGTTTTGGCGGAGGGGGTGATGGATTTGTCCCAGTGGCCGCGGCGGGGTTGCAGAGGGTTATAGGGAGGGGCAGAGGTAGTTTGCGAGCATGGTTTGCCATTGGATGGCGGCGCCCATTTCGATGCTGCCAGCTGCGAAGACGGAGAATTTCGTGTATTTCGGGGTGGGGGTAAGGCGACGCTGAACAACGGATGCGAGTCTGTGGCTAGGTTGTGGATTGGTTTGGGAGCTGGGCGTAGGGGTCTGGGACTACGCCGTCGATGTCGGTGGGGCCTTGTTTGGGGAGGGAGAGCTCCGTGTCGCAGGTTGGGCAGTGGGAGGGGCGTTTGCAGAATTTGCAGGCGGTGGTGTCTGGTTTTGGGGGGTCCTGGTGTGTCTTGTCTTGTGTCACGGGGACAGACTCCTGCAGGTGGGCTGTGTCGTGTCTGTCCATGGTATTTGCTCGGGAGAGGTGGTTGCAAAGCTGGTGGACTCGCTCTTGGGCCGAGATTGTAGAAGACCGGGAGATTGGACGAGAGGTAAACGAGTTTGTAGAGGCGTTGGTGTCCGTTCTACGGAAGTTGGAGCTGTGAGGGTGTTAGTGGGGAAGCAGAAGCGGCTAGCTCCTTATGTACCTTGGTACGAACTCCATAAGGCTGAGCGCACGGACCTTGGCGTAAGTGCGAACGGAGAGTTCAAAGAGAATCACAAACAAGTCGCTGCGAACGTGTGACTGTGGATTGGAATGCTGAATGGAATGCTCTTTGTGCCACCAAACCGTCCTCCTGTTTATACATTGTGACCAGGCTGAAGCCTACACTACAAAGGCGCGCGCTTGCGCGCCTGAGCGGTCTAAACACAACGGGATCGCTTGGGCTGTGCACTTGTGGCGGCGCAGGGTAATCATTTGTCCATGAAAGGAGCGCCCTCACCGCGTGCCCCCGCCTTTCGAGGTACAGTCACCGGCTTTTCGGCCTCCTGCTGATTTTCTATTGGACAATTGGCCGTTCGTTCCGGCTGCCTTGATGGGCTGTGGTTGGCTTGTCGCCTGGCCTGTGGCTGAGGCATCCCCGTGCCGGTAGTCAAGGCTTTCCATGAGGCTCTCCTCGCAAAGTATGTCACCACACCATGGAGGAGTGGAGTGGAGTATGTACGAGCCAGAGTAGGTGCCGAGTATCGGTGTGCAATACTTCGGGTCCGAAGTCTTCAGGGGGTTGGTGTTGTGAGTCCTTATTCTCCTTTGTGAAGATGCAATTGCCAACACTTCGCAATTCACAGATTCACAAAGCGGTCTGAAACAGACCGTCATATGCTAAGTCGCTCGGAGGTCTCCGAAGTCACGACAGGGCAGCAGACTCAGCTGCCAACAAAGTAGCGGAAGTGACTATCACGGATGACGAGAAAAGAGAAGGGCTCACAAAGGCGAAGCTGAAGAAGTGCTGACGCTCAGGTCGCCTCACCACTGCTGACTGGAATTAGTGACATGCAAATCCTGTCCTGGGGACATAAGGTTCGTTCTGCAACATCGTCAAAGAAGATTGTTACCGGAAGGTGCGACTTCTACAGTCGCGCCTGCGCGCACCCTACGCCATCGCTTTGGCGCTCATCACTGGTCTATCAGCTGAACAGCTGAACAAGCACGCGGATCAACGCTATCCAACGCATGCCTCATGAAAAAAAAACACCCACAAGGAGAGTCGGCACAGTCAAGCGCGTGCTCTCCTTCAATCTCCACCTTTCCGATCGTGTCTTTCTCGCCCCCTCCTCAGTCTCAAACCCACCCCTCCCTATCGCACTTCTCCTCCCACGAGTCCCTCGCCGTCTTGTCCACCACCGGCGCACTCCTCAACGGATTCGGATGCTCCACCCTCCACGACACGCCCTCATGCTCGTTTCCAGGCTCTACCTTCCCCAACCTCAGCATCGCCGTCCCATGTCCCTTCTCCTTCAACTCCGGCGTCGTCGTCCACCCCACTGAATTCCCCTCCTTAACCCACAACCCCCAGAACTCTTTCTGCTTCCTATCTCGCTCAGTAACCTGCTCGCCCACAATCTGGAAGCAGAATGCTGAGTCTAAGCTGATAGTTGTGCCGCACGTACAATTCACGCCGCTGAACCGCACAGCTACGTACTCTGCTTGCTTCGGCACCTCTTTTCCCGGCGGCGTAACGATGCGCTTGTTCCCGAGCACGAGCGTAGAGCGCGACTTGCGCAGGCGGCCTTCCACCGGTGCAAGGTGCACCGCGCGATTGAGCGACACGCTCGGCATTTTGCGGAGTGTCTTGGAGAAGCGCTTGCCGAACTCGCGGGCTCTCCAGCTCAGGCCGCAGGAGGGACAGACGATGCCGAAGCGTATTTCGTTTCCTGGCTCGCCTTCTGCAGCGCTGGCGGCGTTGCCGCAGGGGACCATGGCGGGCTCGTTCATGGGGAGGAAGGGCTTCACTTGTCCGGAGGTTAGGCATGCGCTGCACGGTTTGTGCGGGCAGTCGCATGCTAGGAAGCCGAGAGGGTGCTGGCCTGGGTGGACGTACACGTGGTTCCGCGTGCCGCAGGCGCAGCAGTCCCAGGTGGCGGTTGCGTGGTCGATGAAGGGATCTTGGATGCCGCCCGAGGCGCGCTGAACTTGGAGGGTAGGGACGCAGACGGATGGGGACATTGGCGGGTCGTCGACGAGGGTCTGGCTGCGCTGTTCCTGTTGGGGCGGGAATTTCTGTAGTGGTTTCGTCTTTGTCGGAGAGGTGAGCGCGGCTGGCAGCATCTTGATGGGTGACTTGAGGGCCTTTTTGAAGTTTGAAGTGGACATGGAAGGGAGAGGTAGGGCGACGCTCGTGTTGAGCTCTAGGGCAGGGCGCTTGTTATCCATTATGGCGTCTGCGAGTGTTCTTTGAGCGGCCGACCGTTCAAAGAAGTTGAAAGCTCGAGCGCGGGCCTGTTTGCTGTCATGACGGTGTTTGCGCGTTCCAAGGTCGTTGCGGGAGCAACCGTGAGAAGTGAAAGTACGCACCCGAAAGTCCTCGCAGCTGACTCTGCTTCAACTGACTATCTGAGTACAGCTCAGATAGCCACGGATGAGCCGCGTTTGTCTAGGCTGACAATGGCTGAACTCATGTGACATGGTCACACCGGTCAACTTACGCCCTTCGCGAACGCCACAGCCATGTCGAAGTGGACATCATATAGGAAATCGGCGGCGTTACTCGAGTCTATCTTGTCGTCTGAATGTGTTTCGCAATCACGAGTAAAGTCGGGCCTTTTCTTAGATCAGCCCACGTCACACCATCACGATGGTACTCAAAGAACCTTTGACAATGGAGGTTACTCCGTACCAGTTTTGTAGCTCGAGTCTATCCAAGCTACTCCTTCATCGTGGGATGCACTCGCACTCGAATTGTGTAGAATATGGTCCCCTCTGACCTTTATTCGCTGCACCCTTCTTCTCCCGTTTCTTGCAAGTTACTCAAAGAAATCTACTTACGCCTGCATTCAGAATTTCTCATATCGCGATCGCGTAGTCGCGGTTTATCTCCCTACACATGCCTACTCGCTTCCTTATTCCCATAATTCCCATAATCAAGATTTCGTTTATCCATCCCACCAGTCCCTTAGGTCTTCATACCCAGCATCTACTGCCACTCTTCCTCTCAGATTCCGATCTCATAATCCATCTCCCTCTGATGCAAACTCTCTCCCACTTCCCATACACCCACCGACCCCTCACTCTTCCCGCCGAAACTCCAGACAAACACGCGCCTCGCTCCAGTCGTCTAGCTCGGAGTGCAGCTCGTCTCCCTCTCGACGCCCATCCACGTCTTGGGTATCACCATGGTATTCCTCCACACCAAGCTGTTTCTCAGCCTCCTCCTCCGCGTCCTCATGCTCAAAGCTCACCCAGTTCTGCTCATCTGCTGTGCTCTCCTCCTCTTCCTCCTCCTCCTCCGGCGTATCCTCACCACCCACCACCAGATACGGATGCAGCAAAAGGAACTCCTGCAGGTCAAGACCATCGTCGTCCGTCCTCGGCAGCGTAGGCGAAGAGCTAGGCAGTGGGTCCATCCTGGTAGAGAACGAATTCCTCCGCGTGCGAAGTTCTGAAGAAGGGGTAGGTGGGAAGGCGTGCGGTGGCCATATGGCGGTCGTTGGAGACGCGGGGATGGAATTCATAGGGAGGGGGAGGATGGTTCGGGGGTGAGGAGGAGGAAAGGAGAAGGGTGGAAGGTGAGCTGGGTAGGGTGTGAGTCTACGAATGCGGCGATGTGTTAAGTTGATGCCATGGTCTTGTGTGGTGGGGGCGTATGCGCCGCGTGACGGTGTGGGTTGGTCTCGTATACGCGCATTGCCACGGCGGTATGATGGCCGGGATGGCGTCGAGAGGCTTGACGGCGGCAAGGCGTGGTATGTAGGTGGTCTGACGAGTCTGAAGGCATCCCCATCGTTGAGTTCAGCGGGGGAGCTGGAGCTGGAGAAGACGTCTTCTTGGGTGGGGTGTAAGGTGGGACGCGCTATCGGACTGAGCATGCCCAGGGTGTCAGAGTCGCCGGACTGGTCGTCGCACTCATCGTCAGACTCATCATCCCACTCAGAGGAATCGCTCTGATCCGCCGTACGGGGGACTTCAAGATCTGAGCTGTCGGAGGAGCCGATGTATTCCGGCAGGCGGGCGAAGGACGCGCTAGTCAGTCGTGGAGGGGTTGGAGGGCGGTATAGAGTATCGGTGGTAATGTCGCGAGATAGAGGACCCCACGGCTCTGGTTGCTGACTGCTTTCCTCTTCATCTTCGGCGGGACGAGGCGAGCTCGACTTGTCTTCTGCCTCGCTTCGATATGCTAGAGAATACCTCGGGACGGAGGGTGTCGACTGAATGGTAGTAGACATTCGTATTGGCGACACTGGCTGGATGGGGTCCAGTGTTGGCAGCGCTATGATTCGAGCAGGGCCTAGGGACGCAATGGACGGCGATGGGAGCATCGAGGCAGACGGAGTCAGTGTTATCGTGGAATGGTATCCAATTTGTTGGTTTCTAGGCATAGTCGCAGTTCGTGCCGGACCAACGCTTGCGGATTTCTGCTTGTCTCCGCGCCCGGTCGCCTTGCGGACGAAGCGGGAGAATTTGCCCATCGTTGTGGTTCCGCTAGTCGATCGAAAAATTCAACGCGAGGGCGCTATCAAATGAAGTCTGTATGAAATTGCGGACAGGGGATGAGGAAGTCGAATACCTGCGAGAAGGGAAATTGAAGTTGAGATTGACGAGGTGTTGAAGGTGCGTGATACTCAGATTGCTTGGGTAGTATAGTAGGGCTGGTTGATATAGGGGCCGCGATGAAGAAGCTCAGACCTACGAGCGCCATGATGGCGAGCTACGCCGAGGGTGCAGAGGGTGAAAGTATCGAAAGGTTGCGCGCACGTGATGACATCAACTCCAGGGCTTCTTTTACAGTAGAGGTGGCTGACACGGAGGACTTGCTCCCAATACGGAGTGCAGATGGAGATAGCACGACACAAGACACCACTCATTTTAAGAATGCACTAGTCTGTTACTTCCGAAAGGATAGTGACCATGAAGCTCAATTGACTCTGTTTAATTGGACGAGTGGCTTCCACGAGTTGTATGAATGCTTATGGTACCTACCGAGAATTGATTTGTATCTCATCAAGACCGATCCAAAATTACGTTTGTTCCTCGCGAAGAACCAGCACAGGTATACGTCCCAGATTCACCGGCACTGGCCTGTTGAGTTGGATGAGACTACGTCACGACGAGGCTGGAAGCAGTTGATCATACAATGGCACGTGAGCACGCGCTAGGTTTCACCGTGGATGATCAGCGTGATGCGCTAAGCGAGGGCACCCATTTTAAGACGCACGCATCCACTCCCTCAATCGCGACCACCATTACTCGCAGCCTGGAGGTGTACTGGGCCGAACGTGTCGATTGAACCGTCGCACCTAGAACCGTTCTTGTATTTCTATCTGGGCAACACGCCCGCGGTGTGCCTTACCCAGGACTTGCCGCCCGAAAGGACTCCGCAAATATATTCCTGCTCGGATGCGGCGGTTTTCGCAATGTGTTGTTCACTGCTTATTCGAATGCCTGGCAAGGTGGGTTTCCGTTTGACTCCGATTAAACCGCGACTTCTAATCATGTGCACAGGACGACGAACATTGAACGCTGGACGTGACTTGCTGCGACGTCTGCGTTGAGACCCTTGCTCGCAACACGCAAAGTATTGCTCACGGGAATGTCAGAGGGAGAACTGGAAGAGATGGCACAAGGATGTTTGCCCAGTCTTGAAAGTCAAGGGCTGGAAAGGCTTGGAGGATGCGTTAGATGAGATGCCGGATTGGTAGCCATAGTGTTACATTGCGGCATTGGGCGGTGCAACAAGTACGGGATAAGGTTCATAGAATTCCGATCACGTGCTATAGCTATCTGGCTATCTTCCCCTCTCCTACGGGGTAACCATTATTGGCTTACGGACGCGCGGGGTACGATATCCAGCTCTGGCGAAAGTAAGGGTGATTATAGCATACAAGTATCTGCTCTTGTGTCTGCTTTATATCGAAGTACCTATGGATCCCAACCACACAGAAGCGATGGCAGCACACGATCTTGCTTTCAAGGCAGACAATAATGAGATCAAGATGTATACAACAGAAGATCAGAAAGATGTCGCAAAGGGAGAGCTTATTACCTTCCATGACTTTAACCTAGCGATGTCGGGTAAAATGAGCACAGTCAACGAAGTGAGCACAGGCTTATGTTCTTCAATATGATGCTGACGAAAGGAATAGGCCATCAATAAACTCGGCTTTACTCCTTACCATTGGAAGCTGTTCTGTCTAGGTGGCTTAGGGTAGGCTCTCCTGCCCATCTTCGTACAGCACGAATTCACCGGATTGAACAGTTATGCTGTCGATTCTCTTCTTGCAATAATTATGAGCATTGCAGCTGGTCAAGTCGACCTTGAGTTCCAACCTTCGTACAATCGAGGTGGCCAGATTGCGTTGTACGTCGGTCTTCTCTTCGGGGCTCTCTTTTTGGGGTCTTACCGCCGACGCCATTGGGAGACGGTGGGCTTTCAACTTTTCCCTCTTGACAGCATCGATATTTGCTATCAGTTGCGGTGGTGCTCCAACATATGTTGGATGGTGTTGTTTGGTCGCGCTCAGTGGATTCGGAGTCGGGGGAAACCTCGTGCTGGACTCTACTGTTTTCCTTGAGTTCCTGCCCGCGAATAAGCAATGGATGGTCACCCTCATGGCACTCTGGTGGGGAATAGGTCAGGTCTTAGCCGGCTTTCTGGCGTGGGCATTCATTCGTAAGCTTGCCCGAAACTGCCCTTGACACTCGTGGCTAATTGACCATAGCCAAATTCAGCTGCTCATTTGCCGAATCTTGCACTCGATCGAACAACATGGGATGGAGGTATCTCTACTTCACTTCTGGTACCTTCGTTCTGTGCGTCAGCATCGCTCGAGTAACGATCATTCGGCTTCACGAGACCCCCCAAATATCTGATATGCAAAGGAAAGGATGCTGAGGTAGTCGATCTATTTCGGGCGCTTTCAAGAAAATATAACAAGGGGTGTAGTCTCACGTTGGAAGATCTACGTCGTCATGGGTCCGTGATTCAATCCGAGAGCCACCCATTGTCATTTTCTTCGATTATCGGTCACTACCGCGGACTCTTCGCCATGCGCAAGCTCGCATACTCCACCGTATTAGTCTGGATGTCTTGGACCTTGGTCGGGCTAGCATATGCGCTCTTCTATGTGTTTCTACCGGAGTATATTGCTAGTCGCGGCGCCAAATTTGGCCAAACATCAACCTCCGTCACCTGGAGAAATTATGTTTTGGCCCAAATCTGCGCAATACCTGGACCAATCTTGGCAGCTGGTCTTTGCAAAACTAGGCTCTTGGGTCGAAAATACACCATGGTAATCGGAGCGCTTATATCAAGTACGTATATTGACATGCTCTTGAGGACTAGATCTGACTTTCAGTACAGTGAGCTTCTTCTTCGCCTATACAGCTGTTCGCAGTGATGCCGAGAATCTTGCATTCAACTGCGTTGTGTCATTCGCAATTAACATTTACTATGGAACGTTGTATTCATACTCGCCCGAAGTAATGCCATCCGCGCACCGTGCTACTGGTAGTGGCACTGCTGTAGCCTTGAACCGTTTGATGGGGATCATGGCTGCGGTAGTGGCGACTTATGCTGATACTTCAACTTCGGCTCCAATATATGTCTGCGCCGGTGCCTTCGGATTGCTTGCCATAGTAGCGATATTACTGCCCTACGAACCCGAAGGCTCACAGAGTGGTTGAAAGGGCTTCAAAAACACAATGAGCGGGAAGTGATGAAGCAATTATGAATGAAGCTGAGCCACTGCGGGATGTATTCATGCGGGAAACAGGTTAGATTGCATGTTGCCTGTTGTGTTATATGTTAGGATTATCGTTTGGAGGAACTGACTTTGACTTTCTTTTCTTCAATTTCGGGATCGTGGCCAGTACGTCTGTCAATACGTGCATTTCTCGTCCACGAAGATACCAGGTAGTACATCTACAATCCATTAGTGCCCTATTACTTTCACATGTCGCTTCATCCGAGGACGCGATACAATCAATCTCTTCTCTGAATTTGTTATTGACACTATCCGCGACAGGAAAATCCGCAAATTTTGTCAATATTCCTCGCCAAAGATACGAGTGAAAGAGATCCCGTACACGTGATCGGAAACACGCCGCTTTGCCGATGTCTAACCCCGCGATAAGCTCCTCACACTAGCCGATCGGAATCCGTCCCTAATAACCCGAGCTACTCTTGCAATATCCTTACTACTTTTGAATTGCGGTATCTAGAAAACAAATTGAAGCTGATAAGTCCAGACGGGCAAGACGCAGTGACAAGAGAGTCCTCAGACATTTACCCAGGCTGTACACAGTCTCGTCATGACTTCTTACATTCAGAAAATTTTCGGATACAGTGCTAAAAACTCTCAACCCACTACCAAAGAAGGCCTTCCAGCTTCATGGTATCGCAGTCCCGAATTGTATGAGTTGGAACGACGAGCGATATTCTCCAAAACTTGGTTACTCATCACGCACAAAAACCGTTTCACCGTACCTGGCGACTATCTGCGGTACTCACAAGCAGGCTACTCGTTCTTCATATGCCTTGATCGGCAAGGGAACATTGGCGTCTTCCACGACATCTGCCGCCACCGAGGATTTCCGCTCATCCACAAAGATGTTGGAAACACCAAGATTCTGGCTTGTCAGTATCATGGTTGGTCATACGGCATTGACGGCAAGCTGGCCAAAGCGCCATATTTCGAAGACATTCTAGACTTTGACAGAAGCAAAAATGGCCTGCTTCCTATACACGTTCACATTGACCAGTCAGGTTTTATCTGGGTGAACCTGGAGTCATCAAATGTGCCTTCAGTGGCTTGGCATGAACAATTTCCGGATCTCCAAGCACGATTTGAGGTCTTTGACTTCTCGGAATATACCTACGACCATAGTTGGGTTCAAGAAGCCGATTGCAACTGGAAGACTCTAGCTGACAACTACAACGAATGCCTGCACTGTCGAGTGGCTCATCCAGATACCCGGGGTTTGCTCGATCTTCATTCGTACAAGGTGGAGGGAAACCAAGGATCTCTACAACATTTTAACAAGAAACAAATGGATGGGTTGATCGAGGTCAAGAACTCTGTAGCAAGCGCGTATTTTTACCCCAATGCTTGTATGACCGCCACGTATGTCATAATGCACAACGGTCCACACTCCAAATTTCCTGTAAGCTAACTCTATGTTAGGGCGCATTTCATGTACTATATGAGATGTGTGCCGACTTCAGCAACAACATGCTCCATGCAGTACGAAGTGTACAGGCACAAGAGTGCAAACGATGAAGATTTCGAGCACATTAATCAGTTCTTCAAACGCGTTCTTGCGGAAGACAAGTGGTTGTGTAATCTTACTCAGTCCAACCTCAACGCAGGCATCTACGTCAACGGTCAATTGCACTCAACCCATGAGCAGGGTCCACTGTATTTTCAGTCTCTGGTCAAGAAAGCGGTGAAGGACCACAAGCAACAGGAGCAGAAATTGGGAGAGGAGATATGGCCTGCAAGGCAAAAGGTCAATACGCCAGAGATCTCGAAGGAGCTGCAGTTTTGTTCGGGCTTGGCCTGCGGGAAAGGGAATCAGTCAATCCTGAACTGGTAGTCAAAGGATGAAGATCAGTGCAGAGCCCCGATCGTAGCATGTTATACTTAGTTGGAAAGAATTTGAAGTTCATCCTATTTCGCTCTTTGTCGAATTGATCATTCGTTCAGTAGAGCAATGTGCTTGTGGGGGCATGCTTATCATAAGTGGGGTATACCTGCTAAGAACGGGGTTTTTCAGGTTGGCTAGATGCGGGGTTAGGGCAGGAAAAGCTGCCGATTCGAACGAGCACGGACCCGTCGCTAGTGATCATATATGTGCATTGGCACCGTGCCAAACTGCCTCCTTTGATCTTTGCTCAAGTCCATCATTGATTACACTTACATATCCTCAGATGTCCACAGTCAGAAAGCCTCGAAACTATAAACGCGTGTCTCAAGCATGCAGCAATTGTCGGCGAAGGAAGAGTCGCTGTCCAGGAGAAAAGCCGAATTGCTCCCACTGCATTCGACTACGTCAGGAATGTCAGTATCCTGACGGCCAATCCAGCGCAGGAGGTGGCAATAGCAGCTCTAACCCCCATCTAGTAAGCTTATAATCTATCTCTATGCTTCAGGGCCTAACATCAAGGTAGGAAGCCCGACTAGCACAGCTCGAAAGGAAATTTGAGTTGCAGATGGAAAAACCGCGGTAAGCCATAACGCATTAATAACCCTATCCTATGTTTTCCCTATCTCCAAACTGACATATTGCAGCGAATCGTGCCGACAGGCGGAAAGCATCGCGTCTGCGACAACTACTAGATGCAGATCACCCGCGAACATTCAAAGCACTAGCTCAGGGTAGGACATACTGGAAACATACAGAAACGTTTCTGATCACTATAGGCTTCCATTGCCAGACGAAATCGTTCTCCCGGCCATCCAGGTTTTTTTCAAATACGTGCACCGACAACCACTATGGCTTTTTGATCGCAATGATACTCTCAGCACGGCCTCTTGCGAAGAATTGCTTCTAGCGACTCTGAGCATCATGGCCCAGCAACCGTATGCTGACTATAATCTTGAACAAATGCTTTCACCTGAGGTCTATGGTGAAGCCGCTAGAGGGCTCATTATGTCGAGAATAGCAACTGGGAGCGTAGATGTCTATGTTCTTCAAGCTCTGTGTTTACTCACGTATTCGAACTTCTTGCGTAAGGAGCAAGATTCCTATCACAGCTGGACCAGAGTTAACGCACTTTACAGTAAACGACGCCGTTCTAGCGGGCTTCCATGCCACAATGCTGAAAGCTTTATTACAGAGCTCCGGGCTCGGCACACAATTGTCACAGGAAGATTCAGCCAGATCCGAGGAAAGTAGGCGACTCGTTTGGAGTATCTTTCTCCTCGATTATATCTGTGGTCAACAACAAGAGACGCCCACTCTTGTTCAAGACATCCGTAATCCCTACTATCTTAAGGTGACAACGATTGATCAGCGCGTCCATGAACCTTGCCCAACGCTTCCTTATGAATCATACAATGACGGCGAAGAAGAATCTCTGGGCATCTGGGCCCATATGGTAGGTATGATCAGCATATGGAACGATGTAAAGTTGTACATCCTCAGGTGTGCTGAAGGTACTAAAGATACGCCATGGAAGCCTGGATCTGCTTATACGCGCATTAACTCTCATATATATGATCTTGAGCTAAGCTTTCCTGACTTCTACCGGTACGACTCAGCTGGTTTTGCGGAACGATCCGTGGAAGAAATCTCTACGAAGAGAGACTTTTGGCTTCCCTGGCTGCGCGTCCAGATCAATTTCCACGCGATCCACTGCATCTTAAATCATCCCTTTCTTCTAGCCTCGACTAGACCGACTAGGAATTCGGAAACAACCGGATTTTGGAAATCATCATCGCAGCTTGCTTTGTTACACAGCACGTGGATAAGTCGGCTGCTTGAAATGGTAAAACAACAAGATCTGCAGCTGAGCGATCCGCTATTCACATATGCTGCCGCTATTGCGGCGACGCTACATGCTTATTGGAGTTACGCGCCTGATACGACAGTGCGAACTTCGGCAAGAAAGTACCTCAGAACTTGCCGAACATTTGTCTCTGAGTGGGGTCCAAAATGGCCTGTCTGCCAATCAATGGTGAGAAATTATATTGCATCACCTGTTCAGTCCATGCTGATAACGAAGCAAAAGGCCGTGACCCTGGATGATTTCCTCGATCTTATGCTCTCAACGCAGCTGGCGGATCGCGATGCGCAAGAACTTGAGAAGATGAGGGCAACTGCAATGTGGAATATCGTACTGTTCATCGCACCCAGGCCTCGGTCCACGGGGACGAATCTTTTTGTTTCGACAATCGCCCCGCAACGGGTCATGGACATTGACACTAACAACGTTGGTTTGACCATTGACGAATCGGATCTTGGTACGACTCCAATCAATATTCAAGATACCGTCAGCCAATATGCTGCGCCCCCAACCCGATTTTTCCCGACGCCCATGGATCCGTGTGGTGAAGAAGAGAACGTGCGGACAGCGGAAGAGGAATACGAGGACAAGTCGGTGTCACATCAGGGAAGTCTTGATCAAGATGAAATCAGCACTTTTCCTTCTTCAATTCCATTGATGAGTTGGACATGGCCGCCAGACAACATGCTAGCTACTCAGAACGTGAACATGTTTGACCAGTACGGAGGCACGAACCTGGACTGGTGGGACAATGGTATTCTTTAAGACAACAGGAACGGAAAGTCGCGAACATGAGACGAACGATCCTCTGAATTCATGTGCGCTATTTTTGGGTGGTGTGACGAATTGAAGCCTTTTGATGTATGAGATTATCCTATAGAAAACAAGATCATTGATATATGTCTAGAACCGACTCAAAGAATCCCAGCATTCACAACAGTGCACCACTGAGACCAGCAGATTGGACAACCATCTATCGCGCACAATGGTGATTACCTCAGCGTTTCCTTCAATTTTTAGGCTGGGGGAGAACGCTATGATTCAAAGAAACCGTGTCACACGCTGACGACTGATGGAGGCTCAATCATACTACCTTCACTCTCATCACCCAAGACGACTTCATTGCAGCCTTTTCTGAACGATTTACTAACCCGATTCTTCGTGGTCCATCCTTTAGCGGCAAGGTAGTAAGCTTCCAGGGGCAGAGGCGCATATTGCTCCATGTAATACGCGAAATCACCATCGCTTGCATCGACCGAGGTTTCCACTTGGGACAACCCTTCGCCCCAGTAAGCGAAGCGATTGCCACGATATTTCCATTTGAAGTCTTCCCACCTATTGCATGCAAGGACTTCCCGGTAGTGAAGGGAGCTTCCAGGCCACAACGCTCTTACTTTTCCATCGTCGCCTTTATACCATGATCGACATGGTCCGGTCCAGACCATGTCCTGCATCAAATCCTGAGTGTGTGCATCAAAGTCTGCCTGAACTTCCTCTCTTACTTCAACACTGCTCGCTTTTTCGCGCATGAGCTTACCGAGCAAGCGGACGAAGTAGTCGGACGTTGCTTCCAAGGTACCCATGACACTTCCATTCGATATTGGGGTGTTGGGGCCAAGGAACATGAAATAGTTCGGGAAACCTGCCACTGCAAGTCCAAAATAGCTTATTGGGTCCGTTTGCCACAACTCTCTCAAGTCACGGCCTTCTCGCCCGATGATAGGAAATCTCGGTGTGAACGACGTATCGAATCCTGTGGCTGTGATGATGATGTCGGCCCGACGAGTTTCTCCTCCGGACACAACACCGTCCGATGTGATCTTATCAATGGGTTCGAAAATGGGACGAACATGCCTTTCCTGCAGTATTTCCAGGTACGGCTCTCCAGGGTTGATTCTCCTACATCCAACCTCAAACTTGGGTATGAGCTTATCATGGAGAGCAGGGTCGCGCAATAGCCCCTTCATACTCTGTTCAAGAGAGGTACGAAGCGCCCTCTGCGCCTCGCCGTCCTTCATGAAAGCTGGGTACATAGAATTGAATTCTGACTCCATCTTTCTCCGAGAGGACAGAGAGAACTCAGAATCATTTTGAAATCTTTCCTTGTCCTCCTTCGTGTATTCGAAATTTCCTTTCTTGTCTCCGCCTGCCGGAGGCACAATCCAGGATGGTGTCCTAATGTATACATCGCAGCTCCCGGCAACCTTTGCGATGACTGGCAACATTTGGATAGCACTGGCGCCTGCTCCAATAATGGCGACTTTCTTTCCACCAAGGTCAACGTTCTCATCCCATGCAGCTGTATGAAGCAGCGGTCCCTTAAAACAGTCGACGCCCTCGATCCTTGGGTATTGGACGTTGTTCAGGATACCACAAGCGTTTACCAAGATCTCGCACTCGAAGTCGCCTTGCCCATGGACTGATACGGTCCACTTGGAAGTTAGTTCACACCACTCCGCCCGAGTAACTTGGCTTCGTAAGCTGATATATTTGTCGATCCCGTAATGAAATGTGACCGCCGATAAGTAAGACTTGATTTCTTGCGAGGACGCATAGCTATGATCCATGAGTTGGACCGACTGCTTCTCTATTAGATGGAACGATACTCACAATGACGACCAATAAGGGTTTGGACAGAAGTTGAATTGGTATATATGACTTGGAACATCACATGCGCAGCCTTGATCGTAGTAATGAGCATGACAACTCCTACATTTTGACCAGCTTGAGCTTACCTGGATACTTGTTTTCTACCCAAGTCCCTCCAATATCTTCATTCTTTTCGAATATCCAGAACTCCACCTTCTCAGCGAAAGCCTTCTGGAGCTTAATTGCTGTCCCCTTGTCAGTGTTAACCACAATGATACTCGAGGGATGCCGAACCGTGCAATATTCCTGAGACACTGATTTTTGGTTAACAATGACGAAGACATGAAGGAGAGGCTTTGTATACCCTGCCCCGATGATGATGCATCTTAATTTGAGGTTTTCTGAAGATTGATAACCCATGGTAGGACTCAAGAACCTGAACGCTGTACAAGTGTATACGCTGGAGCAAGAATTTGAAGATTGGGGAGGGTAATGCGGCAAAGAAACCGGCATGTCCGATTTCGAAAGATACGCTGTGTGTCTGCTACCGCTCGGCTCATCGGAATTATCTCAGACGCTAATCTTCCCACGTTTCGGTTCGATGTCGTGGTCCGCGCAGGTGGCACCGGGTTCGTCATATCACGTGAGCGGATTCGCGGAATCTCGCAAAAGTCTTGCACACGCTTCCGACCCCTTCCCGGCATTGACAGGATCACTGGACCTTATGGCTAAATCGGAGCTCTGTAACGCCTACATTGTCGCATCGAAGTCTCCAGTAGCAACACAAGCACACCAACGGACCTCCGACAACCTAACGTGCAGCGAAACGTATCAATGGATCAGAACGCCCGGATTATCATCATCGGGGCCGGAGTTTTCGGGCTCAGCACTGCTTACGAGCTTGCGAAGCGAGGCTTCAAAGATGTGATCGTGCTGGATCGTCACATACCACCTGTACGGCAGGTTCCAGCCTCCTTTTCATTTTGCAAACTGACTCTACTCATCCCAGGTCCCCGACGGCGCGAGTGTTGATATTTCTAGGATCATCCGGTTCGATTACGCTGATATCACTTATACCAAACTTGCCAAAGAAGCCTACGATGTGTGGACTTCGCCTACCTTTCCCCAAGGACTATTCTTCTCACAGCCGTTTGTCTTGTCTACCACCAAGCCGTCAGGCCGCAGTTACATCGATCAGTGTCTCAACAATTTGACTTCTATGTCCTTGCCATGGACCCAGCTGCAAAATTCATCAGAGGCCAAAGAGAGATATCCAATACTGACAGGAAGTTTACCATCTCCTGGATTCTATGGTTATTGTAACGAACAGGCAGGTTGGGTAGACGCGGGGCTTGCGATATCCAGTCTGCGTGATCGATGCATTGAATTAGGTGTTTCCTTTTTCACTGGTGCTAACGGCACTGCGACAACATTACAGCATGAGAGCCAGTCAGGTAAAGTTACCGGGGTGAAGACCAAAACTGGCAATGTTATAGAAGGCGATGTCTTCGTTCTGGCAACAGGAGCATGGACGGCCGGACTTGTCTCCATGCACGATTCCATTCTCGCTACTGGCCAAGTCCTTGGATACATAAAGCTGACTGAAGCTGAGAAACAACATTATAGCCGCCTGCCGATCTACATCAACTTTGACAGTGGGTGGTTCTGTTTCCCTCCACATGATAACACGAGTTATCTCAAGGTCGCCGTACATGGATGGGGTTATACAAGATCTCGGGGTGACAATCCAACGGATACGCTGGCGGCTCAATCGTCACCGGCAACGGAACCACGCAGCTGTCGCGCTAATTTTGCACCTTCAGAGGGCATTGCACGACTCCAGGACGGTCTCCGAGAACTTCTGCCAGAGCTTGTAGATCGTGAATTCGATCGTACAGCTGTCTGCTGGTACACAGATACGCCCACCGGGGATTTCATTATAGACTACCATCCCGATTACGAAAATGTGTTCCTTGCAACAGGGGGAAGTGGACAGTGAGATAATTCACCCCTTCGCAGATGATCCGCTAATACTTTACAGCGCTTTCAAGTTCTTGCCTATTCTAGGAAAGTACACTGTCGATGCCATGATGCACTCACTTCCTGATGATCTGCGCACCAAGTGGCGTTTCAGAACGCAGTACCGCAACAAAGACGCCTTCAAAGGCGATGGAAGTCGCGGAGGGCCTGCAAGGAGAGAGTTCACGGAACACGAAAAGGCGCGTCTTTGAATTTGAGTTGATCGTATCAATCTTACAACCATCATTGACTATCTTTCAACACTGCTACTTCTTTGTCTTACTTATTTCTCTACTTTTTGTAACGTTTCATGAGAGATGGTTCTTGAGGCAGAATCACAATTTCGACCGTATTTCTGGGTGCACCCATAGCTTCGTTAAAGGCCCATCAGCTCCATACACCGGATCTTCGGAAGGTTTAGCCACCGATTCGATCTCCGCGCGGAGCATAGCATGATCGATTGCCTTCTTTCCAATCTCATTCCGCCAGCGGGGAGCTCCCTGTACAAGATAAGCTATATCCACTTTGGGGGATACTCATGCATGCGTGCTCACCGTCGGATATACGCCAACATATCTGTAATCTCCAGTGCTTCGCAGATTGCAGTGAGCTGTGCCTGCGGGAAGAACAATGACATCTCCAGCCTGGAGTTCGATTTCTTGACCACCTCTCGTATCGCTGGTACCGCATCCTATCAGCATAGTAGATTTACCGCTGAATACACCTGTGCCTGTGTCAATTTGAGGTCTATTGGGCAGGTCTTAGCGTACCGTAACATTCATGCGTGTTTGGATGAAAATGGCGAATCGGTATGTGGCCCCAAACCCCTTTTTTGACCCAGTCATGCGATTCCAAGAATTTTGTTGTCGTCTCTTCACATAGAGGAAGTGGTAGGCATGACCGATAGACAAGAACAGGAAATATTCCGTTATTAGGGGCGAATCTATTGCTTTGAATAAAGTATGTCTCGGGTTTTTGGTCCATGGTAAAAGTGTGACGCTGTGTTCGTAGTGAATTATACTCTTCGTATGTTGGATTCACAGGACGCAAAAGTCTCTTAAAAATGATTTAATCATATATTGTTACGTCGGTAACAGATGTGATTACCATGGAATTACGGAGGTTGTTTCCGTAGTTTTCCGAACAATCCCGATCTACAGACTAGTATTTCTAGTCCCTCGAGAAAGCGATCGACAAGTTGCCAGGCGACAACCCGATCACTAAGAGGTCGCGAGTTATGCGCGAGTTTCCTTCGGTAGTATGTGAAGACTTTGGTGTTTCCAGTTGTCGTGTTCGATTTTCTGCGATCTCTTTCCATATATTTTTCTGTATATTAGTCTTGCGTTTTCATCATGTTCATCGAATATACTCTTGCTTCATTATGCGGTATCAGTTGAGTGCACCAATAATACATTCAACCCCCACTTATGGCCCTGGAATACAACGAAGTCTTCGTTGTGAAGCTAGACTCTACATACGATGTAAATACAACGCCGCAGGGCGCTTTCGCTTAGGTGCATGACGGCGCCACGAGCGGTTTTCACGGTGAAGCCGACAGCTGAATATGATGCATGAGTCAGTTAAGCGACGATCGAGAAGGCCCTATCCGTCCCAAAAGCGCTTAGCCTCGGATCTTCGACCCCGTATACCTTGCCGGATAACGTTAGAGCCGGCTGTCGAAATAAGTTTAGGTCGCCATGCCCCAAAGGAAGAGGTCCAGAGGTCTGGACCTTTAGCTACCTTTCCTAATTCATCTCGTCGCTCTTCTTGACCAGTGCATCTCGCCAAAATTCTCCGCAATGAGGGATAACGTGGCAGCCACAATACCAACATACGTACACCGGCGGTCTGCGGTCCATGAAGGAGTCAAAAGGAGCCCAATGTCGTCTAGGCGACAAAACTATTCTGGCGGGATAAATAAGTCAGAGGCCCATGATGCTCTACTTCTGAAAGCACCGAGCCTCTTTCCTGTTCGCGATAATGCATATCAAAAACAGTTTCCTGCTCCTTGGAGCCATCCTCGCCTCGGGAACTGTTGCCGACAATGTACATGAGTTAGAGGATACCTCAAATCTCGGGCTGGTCAACAAGGCTTACATTGACCCGGAGACGCACAAGGTCTTTGTCGCAGATGTCAGCCAGAACAAGTCATCTGCTGTTCAGGAGCGTTCATACAATACTGGAAGTACGCATGCACCATCCACCCCTCCAACGACATGTCTTTATGTAGCCGACCACTGACTTCGTTTCGGAATTAGATACCCAGAATACCGATAATATTGTCAAGCTTCTGAAGAAGTATAATGGCTATGGCTTCTGCAAAGCTGCCTGCGGTGGTTACTCTCCCAGGCCTGTCACGCAGACGAAATACAAGACCTTCACTAAAACAACATACACGACGAGGACGATCGTACCTAATGCAGTGAAAACAACCCGTACCGCAACTGCAGAAGCGCCACCAGCAAACACAGTAGCGACTACAATCACTCAATCAACCACGATCGACATCACAGAAACGGCAGACCCGAGCACGATTACATCCACGCTTTCCACTACTTCTACCACGACTGAAACCAGCACTACAACCATTACCTCAGTGGTCCAGTTTCCCTCAGCTACCTCAGTCAAAAAGCGCGGCCAGAGCCCCCCCTCATGGCTGAGAGGCTACGCTTCCCACCTCATCTGCCCAGCTTGCAACCAGGCATGGCCGAAGCCGAAGCCGAAGACGGTGACTCAGTACAAGACGTCAACAAAAATGTCCACCATTACGAGGACAACGACCAAGCCAGCTCAGACCCAGACGGAAATTGTGACCGTAACACCTGCTGCCGGCACCTCTACGTCTACGGCGACTGAGGTGCAGACACTAACGAACACCTTAACTTCTACGCCTGTTGAGACTGTAAGTCGGCTTTACTTATTCTTAACCCTCCTCGTTACACATCATCCACCCCTTATCTCTATATATGCGCTAACATCGCTCATCAGGATACAATTACCCTCACCTCAACAACCACCACTACCGAAGTCGCCACTTCTACCGCATCCGCTTGTGCACAGCAGACAAACGGTATCGCTGGCATTAGCGTTTCAGGTGGTAGCAGCCACCTCGTGGGCTCTTCTGCAAATACTGTCGTCGGTTGTTGCACTGAATGCTACAACTCGGCTTCGGGTTGCATTGAATGGGCTTTCTTGGGTAGTGGCTTCTGCTTCTATGCTGTGAATAATGGTGCGGCGACTGGTGCTGCTGGTACTTGTCCAAACGGTCTGGGCACAGCTACTCTTTTCACGGGCGGATCGGACGATTTGGCGGGTGGGTCAGGGCCTTGTCATTCATAGGCAGATGTTTATAATAATACTTAATATCCATCCAAGTCGAAAAGTTTCTGATCAGTGATGAGAGAGATTGTAGGTATCGATTGACGGTCAGTGCCTTGATCCAAATAGGGTTAAACTGCTGTATCGATGAATGCGGTCCAGTCGGGCAAGGCCAACGAAAAGTGTGCCATGATCCTAGTTCGAGGTGGGCATGGCATGACTTGATTGGTAGAAACTCCGGTCCGCGAGTCGTGCGAAAGCCATGCCCGAGATGCATTGGCTCCGACAACACCACTCTGAAAGGTCAGTTCAAGTGCGCATATCACGATACCTAATAGACACCGAGTACTGTGAGAAATTACAAGTGCGCTCATGGACCTCAAATATGGGAGAAATTAGGAGGTGAGCATGACGTCCCGGCGAGACTGCACCTGCCATTCTTCCGACACCATCCTGCATTGGGTATGGTCGCCAACTTTCAATAACCCTAAAGCGATCGACCCCACGATCATCCTCATGCGAAACCTCCTGACATCTCCAGTTCTATTCTTTGCAACACCAGACAAGGAATCATCTGCAGACCACTTGTCTGCAACCTGCCCTATGCAGCTCTTACCAGAACTCGGTGCCGATTGGCGACGGACAGCTCGGATGGCAGATATATTAAGGACACCCAAGTAGGATGATTAATAAAAGAACGGCTACGCCCGCACAAAGTTCTCAATCATCGCCATTCCTTCGTTCTAAAACCGGTGATGAAGATGAAGGTCACGCAGGCCTTTGCTTTTCTCGTAGGCGCACACGCCGTCCGAGCAGCGAACAGTACCACAGCGCCGTAAGTTCAAGCATCTTGTGTTGCTCCAAAACATATGGTGCAATAATCGGCTCTAGTCAGCCATCTGATACCTTGCTATAGTCAGACTGGAGATGTCGTACCTAATGTCTACATTGTCGAATTCGCCAACGAGAGTGTCACCCCGGACACCTTTTATGCCTCTCTTGCGGCTGAAGGCGTGGACCTCCAGCACCGAATGGATCTGAGTTTCCGCTTCTTTAACGGTGTTTCCTTCCAGGTCAAGCCTTCGACTAATCATACTGGCTCCGACATCATCACGCAGATTAAAGCAAGGACTGAGATTGCTTCAATATGGCCCGTTCGATCATCAAAGCTACAGATGCCGGAAACACAGTCACCAACCGCTTCCGCAGACTCCACATCGCGACTTGTCAAGCGCCAGGATCAAAAAGAAGACACTTTCTCTCCACATGTTATGACGCAAATCGATAAACTCCATGCTGAAGGAGTTACGGGAAAGGGGGTCCAAGTCGCCATTATTGACAGTGGCGTTGACTACACGCACCCGGCTTTGGGTGGCTGCTTTGGGGAGGGTTGTTTGGTTAGCAAAGGCTACGACTTCGTGGGTGACAATTTCCGACTGGGTGAAAATGAACCACAACCCGATGATGACCCAATGGACGACTGCTTTGGACACGGTACTCACGTCTCAGGCACTGTCGCTGCACAGCTGGAAAAGACCAAGTATGGGTTCTCCGGAGGCGCTCCGGGAGTCAAGCTTGCTGCCTACAGAATCTGGAATTGCATCTCCTCGACAACTGATGAGATTCAATTAGCTGCGTTTGCTCGCGCTGTGGAAGACGGGGCTGACGTCATCTCCTACTCCAACGGCTTGTAGGTTCCCTTCAGGTCCAAACCCTCAGCTCGTTGAGCTAACTTGATACAGTCAGATAGGATGGGCGGGACACTTACTTGCCGTAGTTGCATCTCGCATCGCCGACTCAGGCATCCAGTTCGCCATCTCCGAAGGCAACGATGGGGGTCAAGGAATGTTCTATTCTTCCTCACCAGCCACAGGCTTCGATGTGACTGGCGTGGGAGCTGTATCGAACAAAAAGTTCCCAATCCTTGGCCCGAGCGGCTCCTACAGTACAGCCAATTCCACCCCTACAAACTTCAGCATTTTGATGGGCGAGCCGAACTTTGCTTCTGGAGCGAACCTCCCGCTCTGGTCTGCTGTGGACGCAAACAATGCATGCAGCTCTTTACCCAACGGCACGGATCTGAGTGAGTCTATTGTGCTGTTGCAATTCCTCGATGCAAGGGCCACTGGGTGCTATCCTCAAGACCAAAGCGCCAATATAGCAGCGAAAGGCGGCCGGTATATGCTGTACTATGACGGCTCAGGAAGCAATTTGTACGTCATTGTCGCAAATGCAGCGAGGAGAGCATCTTGCTAACGTAATTAGAACGATGAGGGACGATCCGATTGTTTATACCGAAGGCATCGAAGGCGTAGCACGAGTTGCGCCTTATGTTGCGAATAACTGGCTGTCTTTGCTCAAGCAGGACTCCGTCGTCACTGTCAACATCCCAAGCAGCAACAACACTGAAATCCACCTTGAAGAGTTCGAGAATAATGAGACTGGTGGCTACCTTGCGAATTCGTTGACTAGTTGGGGTCCTAGCTGGGAACTTGGCGTGAAGCCGAACCTCGTCGCACCTGGCGAAAACATTCTCAGCACTTACCTAACTAGCGATGGTAGTTACCGGGTGATGACAGGAACCAGCATGTCCGCTCCGCTGGTGGCTTCTGCTTTCGCATTACTAAAGGGAGCGCGAGGCAGCCTTGACCCTCTACGTCTGCGCCGTATCATGACAACAACTTCAAAACCGATTGCCTGGCATGACGGCACCAAGGTCCATCCCGATATTCTTGCGCCAGTCCCACAGCAAGGCTCGGGTATCATTCAGACTTGGAACGCGGTTTATAGCACGGCGGAGCTCAGTATCGACAACATTTCTTGGAACGATACTGACCACTTTGTGGGCAACCGAACTTTCAGCATCCTCAACACTGGATCCGAGGATGCCATTTTCGAGCTGAGCCACCGAAAAGCTGTCACAATGTATACACTGCAGGACAGCTTTGGCGGCGTTCTTCGAGCGGCTAGCTTCCCAAATCCTATTGTTGAGGACTGGGCGGACATACAATTCAGCTCTAGGTAAGTTACTACTACATGGCATGGCCTCCTCATAATGACTGCTTACCCATGGATAGCAAGATTTCAGTCCCTGCTGGAGAGTCTGTCGATGTAACGGTCAGCTGCACGCCACCGGCCTCCGTGAACGCGACCCTTCTCCCTGTCTACAGCGGCTATATCAGTGCCAGCGACACATCTTCTAACATCACTCTCGTGCTTCCTTACCTAGGCGTGGCTGGTAGCATGCGCTCTACCCCCGTCACCCAATCATCGCTCGTCTACATGGCGCAGTACAACACCGCGGTACCCGCGAATACTAGTTACACGATTGCGCGCCCTGATCCTGCGAATCCTCCTGCGACCGACGAAGGAGATCAAGGCTCTCAACCGAACGTGTACATGACACTGTTGGTCGGAAGCGCTTTAGTGCATATCGATGTGCTCAGAGGCGAGGAAGAGATGGGCAGCTTGGCGGGGTCGCCGCAGGTTTATCTTCCGAGGGGTGACTCGAGGGTATTTATCAGCGGCCTGCTTGCAGACGGAACTGTACTAGAGGAAGGAAGTTACAGCCTGCGGGTGAAAGCATTGAGGATCTTTGGAGACGAGGAGAAGGATGAAGACTGGGATGTTGTGAAGACGGTGGAGTTTGGCATCAAGTATGCTTCTTGAGGAGAATAACAAATACTCTATTTACTGTTTGAGTATCGATAGTCCTGTGTAGGTGACTGGATTAGGCATGGCATGTTCGTCACCGGTAGGTTCGGTCAGAAAAGGCGGACTTCGGTCGGTGGGTGACGCATGACTAAAAGCCTCAGTGAGGAAGCGTACTATTCGTGCACTCGTGTACCCCGAACACGAATTCCCATCCGTGTCTCCTTACTCTTCGTCGCGACATGTCGAACGTCATCATCTTCGGCGCTGCAGGCGCAGTCGCAAGCGCAGCTGCCCTCGAAGCCAAGAAGCGCGGCGCAAAAGTATGGCTCTCCGTCCGACAGTCCGAGCTACAACCCCTCAATCAAATCAGCGAACTGGCCTCAGCCAAAGGCTACCGCCGCGTAGTCGCAGATCTGACCAATCCATCAACAGTCACACAAGCCGTCAAAACGTCAGGCGCCACCACAGCATTCTTATACACAGTTTTCGCCTGCCAGGACGGCATGAGAGCGGTCTTCAACGCTTTGAAAGACGCAGGCGTTACCTTCGTGGTACTGCTCTCCTCGTACGCGGTCAAAGATCCTCCATCTTCCATGCAGAAAACAAAGGGATCTGCGTGGCACCATGCGCAGGCTGAGATAGCATTGCAAAGCGTAGGACTAGACGCGGCGGTTCTACGGCCTATGTATTTCTGCTCGAACCTCTTCCTCGTTGCGCATGGTGCGAAACACGGAGTCGTGGAATTATTTCGGCCGGAGACGGTTTTCGATTTCATCGTACCTGGAGATATTGGTGCTGTTGCGGGTGGATTGCTAGCGACGCGGAACCACAAGGGCGTTATCATCTTGAATGGTGCAGAGTTGATGACGATGCGGGATGCGATTCACGTCGTTGCGCAAGCAACGAACCGGACAGTAGAGATCAGGGAAATCTACGAAGAGACGTTCAGGAGGAACATGAAGCACCTGCCTGAGGTTGATCTGCAGTCGCTGGCTGCAAATCACATTGAGTATAGTACAAAGCCAAAAGAAGAACTGTTCCCGAAGCATAGCGAGGCAGTAGAGAATCTACAACGATTTGGGGGACGAGTAACCAAGCTTGCGGATTGGACAGGCGGAGGCGAACTCATGTCTATGATACATAGTACATATGAGCCGTAGATTCCGCACAGGCATATCGTTCAGAGTTGTATAATAGCTTCTAAAAGCGCTTTGCGTGTCTCAATGACCTCAGTGCTTATCCCCGGCTGCCCACCAGTACGAAATTCAACGTAAGGCTGTTTCGGGTATGTTATACGCACCGACAATATACATCCGCGTGCTAATTTGCTGGACGGCCCGCAGTGCTGCATGCATTACGCCCTGTCGCTTCCGCGGCTCAGCTCATTGGTCGGACGAACTCCGAAGGGCTGTGTGGCAGGCTGACCGCGTGGATTTCACAGGTGCGCCGAACAAGCCGTTCGCAAAGCATTAAATACAAGGCGGATCCTTCCCGTGCGCTTTGTGGTTCTGATGGATGCTAATATTGTCAAAGTAACCACTTCGGTTCTTAGCGTGGTTGCGACGTTGGCGGTTGGTGGGCGGCTCTGGGCGCGAAAGCTCAAGAAACAACAGTATGGGCTCGATGATTGGACTGTGTTGGCCAGCTTGGTATGTGGAAGGGAGTAGGATGCGCATCGCAAGCGTGATTGACTGAGAGGATTAGGTCATAATGTGGGCGTTGGCTGCAGTCATTCTTGCAGGTAAGACCTTGGCCCAAGCACAGCGCGAGTTAGGATGCACATGACTTACTCTGGCATAGGGGCTTCAATTGGCTTATACGATAGCCATGAGGTGGATGTAACGACTGTTGATCAGGTCGACACGACGGGGCTAGAACAGCTGATCTCCAAGGTTGTCCATCCCATTCCCGGATCCTTACTGATGTGACTGACATTGGTATCAAAGTACAATTTCATTAAATGCATCCTCCTGATAGCCGGTCTGGGCCTAGTCAAGCTCAGCGTCGTATTCCTCTACCAGCGTATTTTCGACGTCGTTCGCATCTTCCACATCTACTCTATTACCCTCGTCGCACTGCTAGTAGCATGGACCGTAGCGTTTCTGTTTGCCAACATCTTCCAGTGCGGTATCCACATCTCGGCTTTGTGGGGAAGTGCAGATGCGATTGAACGCTATTGCAGGGCCTCCGGACCTGCATCTTACGGGTTTGTTGTCTCCGACATCGTTACCGATGTTATGGTCTTGGTTTCGCCAATCCCAATCGTCTGGCATATGCGTGTGTCGACTGTTCAGAAGTTCGGTGTCACTGCGATGTTTGCGCTGGGCCTGCTGTGAGTAGTGATGTCGAGATTTTCAAAGATGGAAGTTGACGTGGGCAGCTCCACTGCAGCCGCCTGCGGGCGTTTGTACACTTTTCTCGAGGCCTTGCGCAGTACGTTTATCTCTCAAACACATGTTCGCACATACTGACTGATGATAGGAGCTAAAACTTCATGGCGTGAGATATAGCCTGGTGCAGCTGTTCTGTTCCTTTGCTAACAGTTCTTAGAGATGGAGAGCGAATTAGCGATTTGGGCAGTGATCGAGCTCTCGATTGCGGTCGTTGCTGCCTGTCTGCCGGTAACGCGACCACTATTTCAGCAGTTCAAATGCTTCGATGGGATGTTGGCGACCGTAAGGTCGGTATCGACTCACCATTCAAGGCAAAAAGAAGATGCTTCATGGGTCGAGATCAACCATGTGTAGAGACACATAACTCCCCACAGCGAGACAAAGCGAAACAATGAGTTCTAAGAAACACATTTTACCACGATGTAAAAGACATTCCGGACCATTGCATGCATACCAGTGATTATAAAAGAGAAGACGGAGCGTTCCAATCTGTGCTCAGACTCGCGCGTCGACATCGTTAATCGCCGAGTGTGTTATACTCATTTCCTGATTCCCTCCCACCAAGCCCTCATACCCCCCTCCTCACTGCAGCAAAACCTCGAACTCAAAGTCCTCCAACTCATTCCTATACGCCGGCAACGTCTTCGGCCCACAGCTTCCCGTCCCCAATCCATGATGCACCGCATCCAGCCTAAGCACCACCTCCTCCCTCTTCTTGTTGTGCAGCTTATACGGATGATCCGATGCAGCTACATCGTCAATCCTATAATGGCTCGCCTGGAAATCAAACAGCTTCCTCGCTCCCCTCTCCACGAACTGCGCCAGCAGGCTCGTAGCCGAGGAGGACGTGCCGTTGGCGATACGCACCCAGCGTGTGTCGGTGCGATTGGCGCCTTCCTGCGGGACCTCGTAGTCTGTCCAGAGCGCGTCGATGGAGGAGGTCTTGTGTAGGGAGACATGCTGCGAGAATTTGGAGTCGCGGTAAGATTCTCCTGGGCCGCGGCCGAACCACGTCACGTTCTGGAAGTCATGGGGGAGCTCGAGGATGAAGCCGATGCGGGGGAGGATGTCGGGGAGGTTGAGACCCTGGGGCGAGCCCTTGACGTGTGCACGCACGGTGCCATCGCTGGAGAAAGTGTATGTGATTTCGACGTCGATGGACCAGGAGAGCACTGGTGGGACGATCTGCTGGGATACGGTGACCTTGAGTGATTTTTTGTCTGGCTGGTCGTAGTGGACTTTTCGCGTGTAGGGCTTTGCGAGGTGGACGAGGTGTTCTCTCCAGTAGCGTCCGTCTTGGGGCTTGTCGTTGTCGGTTTCTGCACGGTTGATGGAGAGCTCTGGGGGTGTGGTGATGAGCTCTTTACCGTTCTTCTTCCACGACGTGAGGTATCCATAAAGCGTGCTGAAGGTCCATTCGGAGTCTTCGCTCTTGATAACCAGGGTGTGGCTGGAAGGTGTAGTGACTTTGAGGCTTTTGTCGGACGAGGAAGGCGTGTGAACAGCGTGTGATGGATGTACGACGACTTCACCGGTTGCGACGGTCCAGCCCTTGGAGAGGGAGATGGTGCTCTCTTTCAGATCGAAGGTGAAGTGGACGACGGTCTCAGATTTGGCACTTACGAACTTGGGGAGGTCGACTTCGAATGTTTGACCTGGGCCGATGCCGGACGGGATCTTGAGGTCGCCTTTGGAGGTTTCATCGCCACGCTCATTGACGGCGTGCCAATTGAGGTGGAGGTGATCCAAAGTAACGAAGTCGTACCTGTTGATGAATGTAGCTGATGAAATGTTGCTGTGTAGGAGCTGTACCGGCTCGATCGCTTTGGCGAACTCGGTTAGACCCGGATTAGGGCTGTGGTCGGAGAATAATAAACCGTCCATCACGAAGGTGGAGTCGTGAACCTTCTCTCCGAAATCACCACCATAGGCGTAATACTCATCGCCAGTCTCTTTATCTTTCGTCAGTAGACCATGGTTAGCCCATTCCCATGCGAAGCCACCCTGACAGGATGGGTACTTGTAGAACAAGTCGATGTATTCTTTGATATTACCTGGGCCGTTGCCCATAGCGTGGATCTAGCTGGTGGTCAGTCGCGGTCTAACAGCATTTTCTGAATACTTACGAATTCGCAAAGGATGAGCGGTTTCTCCTTGCTTCCTTCTCTGCCAAACCAGTCGACCCAATCGGGATGCGAGTACATCCTTGAGAAGACGTCCATAGTCTCGGCGTCATAATCTGGCTCGTAGTGGATCGGTCGACTGTCATCGTAAGCTTTGATGTGCTTATACATCTCCTTGAAGTTCTGTCCGAAGAAGGCTTCGTTTCCGAGACTCCAGATGATCACCGACGGGTGTAGCTGATCGCGCTTCATCAGATGCTCCGCGCGGTCGATGTACGCATCTCTCCAGTCTGGATTGTCAGTCGTCCATTTAGCGGCTCCGCCTCGCGTCAGCATTTGGCGCTGGTCGAACGGCAGCTCTTGTTCCTCTTTCGACAATAGGGCATCAGCTACCATCTCGAAGCCGTGACATTCCATGTCCGCCTCATCGATCATCCAGAAACCCATTTCGTCGGCGAGAACCAAAAGTCTCGGGTCATTCAATTGGTGAGAGGTTCTGATGGCATTGATGTTGTGACGTTTCATGGTCAGTAGGTCGTGTTTGAGGAACTCCAAAGGCACGGCGCGACCAAATTTCGGATGATGTTCGTGACGGTTGACGCCCCGGATTACGATGCGCTTGCCGTTGACCTTGAGCAGGCCATCCTTGATCTCAACCTGACGAAAGCCTACACGAATGGGGATGAACTGATTGTTATCCAGCGCGATAATCAAGTGATAAAGATAAGGCGTCTCCGCGGTCCATTTGTGAGGGTTTTTACCGCGTAGTGAAATAGTCCATTTGCCACTGCCTTGGGTGGTCGCGTTTGCAGACGCGCTGGTCATGGGTTGCTTGTCCGCATCGAAAAGTTTGAGGCTGACACTGCCTAAGCCTGTAGTTTCAAGGCTAACTTTGAGCTCCGCATCTTTGTAGGAAGAGTCCAATAGGGTCTGGACATGCAGATTCTCAATGCGGGATTTCTTAGGAAACGCAATAAGGAACACGTCTCGGAAGCTATCAACGTCAGTAAGGTGATGTTTCGAGGGATCTGTACAGTCTTACATGCCGCTCAACCACCATTGGTCCTGGTCTTCGATATAAGTCCCATCGCACCACTGATAGACTCGTACTGCGAGCGTGTTCTCTTTCTCCAGATCTACAAGACTCGTAATATCGAACTCATCCGGATTACGACTGCCTTGCGAGTACCCTACCTCCTTTCCATTCACCCACACGTGGTAAGACGAATCGACACCTTCGAACCTCAGTCGAATCTGGTCATCTTTGAATTCTTTTGGGACCGAGAACTTCCTTACGTAGGACCCAGTCTCGTTGTCGTAGAATGGCACGTTTGGTGGGTCGACGTGGATGGGGTACTTGACGTTGGTGTACTGTGGGCCCTTTCCGAACCCCTGCAGGTTCCACATGCCAGGGACAGCGATGTCGCTCCATGATGAGGTGTCAAAGGATGAGACCTCAAACCCCTCGACAGCTTCGAAGGGCGAGTTGGCCCAGTGGAACTTCCATGTTCCAGACAGGCTATGCGTCTTGGACTTGCTCACCTCGCGCGAAATGGCATCCGACTCGGAGGTATAGTTGTGAAAGTACGCTCGCACAGGCAATGTATTCTTGTGCAGTACTTTGTGGTTATTCCAGTCCGGAGGGTTCTCGGGTCTGACGCCGCTAATTGTAGACATATTGTGCTGTGTTTCTGGATGCAAAGTGTTGACAAGAGCTTGCATCGTTCTATGAAGTGTTGACGTTCGCTGTTATGTGGATTCGAAGCTACCCCTCCACCCCACAGTTGCGCTAACCAATTACAGTCAGCCGACCGCCACCACGAGGCTCAGTCTGAGCATGGGGCCACGTTCTGTGTCAGGGAAACACCGCGTACGAAACTTGGCAAGATTGTCAATGGTAGTGGACCCGTCCTCGTGCATCGGGGTAATGATGCCACGGCCAAGGCTCCTGGTTGCGAACTGCCCGAAGAGGACCCTACCCCAGTCGCGCTACCCCGCAGTCGGTCCATATGTGGAGCCAGCATCAAGTCACCATCCGGACCACAAGCTCATCCATCAATAGGGTGCGACGACCCAAAAAATTAGCCAAGCCTTGATATCGCGCGGTACAAGGTCAGTTATTGACTTTCAAAATCGGTTCGCAGCATCTGCTTGAACACCAAGAAACTTCGAGAGCGACAGTGAGCTCGGCGAACGCCCTCGTGGTATACACCGAACGTGCACAACGATAGATAGTTCGGCTCGTGGACGTTCTCGTATACAATGAGATCTCCCAATATAGGCAATGTAGTCTATGCATTCCTTAGGTAGGGAGCAGTTGATCCGCAGCCAAGAAGATCGTAAGGTCATGAAGATGCATTTCTGCTCGACGCCCAGCCCAAACCCAGGACCTCTCTCAAGCATGTGAGATAACTGTTGGTGCTCGTGACATAGGTTTCGCCGGCCTGGACCACAATCATGATGCTTAACAATTTCCAACGAATTTGCTGACCTCGTCCAAGCCTGCGACCCACCAAATCTTCCGCCTGTCTCTTCGCTCTCGATCGCCGCCAACAACTCCAATGCCTCCTTGTGATTCCGTGAACGCTTCCGGACTCAAGCGCAACACGTCAAAGTCTAGTCGTTCCAACGTTTCCTTTAGCTCTTTCTGGCCGCTTCCCATCGGGTCATCTCTGATACAAATTCCCACATCAGCCGCAACCAGGCAGTCGAAATCAGTAGCTGAGTCTCCTACATAGAAAGTAGTACAGCTGTCTTCTCCACGTACTTCTTCAAACCTAGCAAGCTTGTCCGCACTGGTGCAGATGTAGGGTGTTCGCTGGATTTCTTCTAAAGGGAGCTCGTTCGCGAAGACAGGTATGGAGTCCATGAACTTAGCGTCCGAGGCTGAAGGATTCGATAAGGCAGTTTGAAGACATGCCCTGATGAAAGTGGCGCTCCAGTTCACGCTGATGATAGAAAGCGAGGCCGCCGCCGAAGACTGTTGCTGTGAGGCTTCTGAGATCGCGAGAAGCTTCCTCCAGCCTGGCCGTAGTTGCAACTTTCCATCACGCACAGCTGATCTGGATGCTGAAATCACATCTTCCTTCGTGACATCCTTGAATATGCCCGCCGCTTTCACTCGTTCGATGCTGCTTCGTTCTACATCCTTTAGACTGGCAAGCCATTCGCTTTCCTCGGTGACGGTCTTGCGGCTTTCTGTTGAGGAAGTATAGAATGCTTTATGCTGCGAGTAATCGGAGATGTATGCTTGCACTATGTCGTCCCAAGGTGTAAGGTTTTTGTCGCGGTTGTGCTCATACCCTATCGCAGCAACAAGATGAAGCGTATCTTTCTTAGTCAGGGTGCCATCCCAGTCAAGGATTAGTTGGATGGGATTCCTAGTTCGCGTCATATATGGTCTCGTGGCAGTTAGCAGCTGTAGTGGAACAACGTGGTGCGCCGAACTCCTCAATGTTGGCAAGAGCATTAAAGAAATTGCAGCACTGGGCTTTCGGCGTTCGAATGCTGCAAGTGCAAAGAAGGGTTAGGAGTATTGTTTTACCCAATTGCAGGCAAGCAGGGACTACTCTCGAAGCAAAGACGCGAATGAGATGAAGTTTGCTTGTTACGTCATGACCGCGCTATCCCGATTTTGGTTGGTCCGATCATACTATCAACATCTCCACTTAGCTCGAACAACCATCCACACCATCCTCCCTGACTCTTCGTTTCATTGCTGATATATCACCATCTTGTCGTACGTAGGCGATACGCTTCCCATATCCTTACCGTACCACTTCTTCTTCCCAGGTAGGATCGTCTAGAATGGCTTTGAGGAGGATCTTGGGGTAACAAGTGCCAGCGCGTCCATTTAGAAGCTTTGGGAACTCTAAATGGAGCTAGGTGGATTTACCAAGAAGCGTACCCTCTGGGCGGGTGAGTGCGAAAGCAAGATCGCTGGGGTTTACCCTGGCATGTCCAAACAAAACTGGAGTCGGAATCCGCTCGGCTGATTGGGCTGAACAGGCATTTTGTGATACTATCGAGGAAGTCTACTTCGTGACGGCGGAAGTGCTGTTGTCGACTGATAGTTAACTCCTCTTAGGAGTTCATGTTGGTCGTGATGAATAAGGAGGTCAACATCACTGGTTCCCTGACACTCAACAATTCCATCTTTTGGGCTGTACAGTCCCCCGACTATTGATCCACGCTCGAACGTGGTTCTATGAGGCGCAGTGGAAATTATTTAATGGATGTAGAGCACAAAAGAAGGGCGTGCTCATCCTTCCCACTTCCAAAACCTTTCCACGCACACGTCCGAATACAAACCGAGCCCGCCCGGACGTTGCACACTGTCTGCACCTGTCACAATGTAATTCTCGATGGATTGTCGCATTTACACAGCAGCGATGCTATTTGTGGGCGCGATCGCGGCCATACTTGTTGGATTCCGCGCTTGGCAGCCCACGAGCCTGGATCATGGCGATCACCGGACGCAGAAAGCTACATCGAATGCAAAGACCTCAGCTATGGCTCTTTCTACGACAAGGCCGCTTTTGGAACAAGGTATACTGGAGCATGAACTGGACGAGGTTCACCCAGCAAAGGCGTCGACACTGTTCACCATCATCGCGCCCACTGCGGCCGTTCCGACCTCGACGGGCACATACCAAGTGCAGACTGCTTTGAGAGGTGCACCCGATACTTCAAGACAGCTCTCCGTTTGCGCCGTCTGTCGCTGAAGGACAGACGTCGGACTTGTTGTGGGGAAGTAGAGGCTAACCTAGCCCTCGGGAGAGCAGCGCCCGGGGGTGCGCATACATGATCCCGACGTGCCCAGATGTACGCTCGCACCACGCCGCACAGAGAAAACCACGATGCGACTGAGCAGCCACTCCCACAGCCTCCCGCGTCGTGCATGCAAGTCACGCCACTAGGCTCAGCGGTCGCGATATTTGCCCGATGTGAATGTACGCACTAACATCTCGCCATCTAGACAGGAATCCCGCCCGCCAAACCGAGGTTTTATTTCCTTAGCATTCACACTATAGGTACATTTTACCCCGGAAAGCGGAGCACACCCTGCTTTGTGCCAATACCCCGGGCTCGTCCCCAGACTTGAATCGGTCCTTCCCCGCACGCCGATGCAGGTCGAATGTAGTGCGGCGCAGGCGATCATGTGTCACCTTCCGCAATAACGTCGGTATATTACCTTGACTCTGGCCGTGGGAACATGAGTGCGAGCTTCGGTTTCCCTTGCGCGTTCCTGCAGCTGAATCGTACAATTTGGTGGCAGAATGGCGGAAAAGAACGAATTGGATGCCGTTGAGCATCATCTCAGCAATGTCGACAGTGGGAAGCAACACGCGACGCGCGTTACGGAGACGAACGCTGCGTCGGTCGCTTTAGGTGCGTTCAGCGCCTACCTGGCAGACGACAAACATCGGAAGACAGACCGCTCTCTAACACGCTCCAGCCGCGGCCGTCGAAGCGCAAAAGCCCTCTTTCAGGTCCCGCTCCATCCTCCAGCTCTGCGCCATTCTCTCCGTGTCCTACCTCGTCTCCACACTCAATGGCTTCGACTCCTCCCTCATGGGCGCCATTAACGCTATGAAATCTTACCAGACCACTTTCGGCCTCACGGGCGAAGGCTCATCCACAGGCATTGTGTTCATCTCTTACAACCTGGGGCAAATCGCTGCATTTCCCTTCTGCGGCTTCCTCGCTGATGGCTACGGCCGCCGCTTCGCCATCTTCGTCGGCTGTGTCGTTGTGCTGATTGGTACCGCGATCCAGACGACTGCCAACGGCCAGGGCCAATTCATCGGCGGAAGATTCGTGCTAGGCTTGGGTGCAAGTATTGCGAGTGCGGTGGCGCCGGCGTATGCGGTGGAGTTGGCGCATCCGGCGTTCAGAGGGACGATGGCGGGTATGTATAATAACTTCTGGTGGGTGGGGAATATCCTTGCGGGATGGACGACGGTGAGTTTCTCCTTTTTTCTATCTTCTTCGTGTCTAGGAGACCGGGTTGCGGAAGAAGAGATTGAATTGACAAGCGCAGTACGGCACCAACCTACACATGCCCGAGTCCTCCTGGGCGTGGCGCCTCCCCACCATCGTGCAGTGTATCCTCCCGGGCATCGTCGCGTGCATGGTTATGTTCTTCCCGGAAACGCCCCGCTGGCTCATCAGCAAAGACCGCCGCGAAGAAGCCATCGCCATCATGGCCAAGTACCACGGCGACGGCGACGCGCAGTCCCCCGTTGTCCAGCTCCAGCTACACGAGATCACCGAGGACTTTGCGCGCTTCCGCAACGAGAACCCGTGGTGGGATCTGCGCGAGCTGTTCAACACACGGGCGGCGCGGTACCGGCTGATGCTAGTGATATGCATGAGTTTCTTCGGGCAGTGTGCGTCTCTCCCACCCTCCTTAGATAGATAAAATCTGGAAAAGATCGAGGAGTGACTGACGAGACGGCAACAGGGAGCGGCAACAACGTAGTATCCTACTTCATGCCCGCCATGATAAAAAACGCAGGCATAACCGACGTAAACAAACAGCTCATCATCAACGCCATCAACCCCATCTTCAGCATGCTGGCCGCCATGTACGGCGCTACGCTCCTCGACAAGCTAGGCCGCCGCACCATGTTGCTGTATGGCCTTCTCGGGGCCCTGATCTCTTACAGTAAGAACACCCGCTTCCCAATGCCCTATAATATACTACACAACATACAAACAGCGAGGCAAACGGAAATATCGAACCCCAAACGCACCTTCCGCTAACCACCTTTCCACCCAGTCTTCCTAACAGCCTTCACCGCCTCGGCCACCCCCACCAACAACCTCGCCTACGGCACCATCGTCTCCATCTACCTCTTCGGCATCTTCTTCGCCTGGGGCTGGACACCCCTTCAAACACTCTACGCCGTAGAATGCTTCGAGAACCGGACCCGCGCAAAAGGCTCAGGCATAAACTTCTTGTTCATCAACGTTGCGCTCGTGGTGAATACGTATGGGATTAGCGTGGGGATCGAGAAGATTAGGTGGAGGTTGTATGTGGTGTATATTGTGTGGATTTTGGTGGAGATGGGCGTGGTTTATCTGTGAGTTTTGCCCTGCCCTGCCCGTTTGACATGGTGCCTTTTGGGAGGGACGTGGTGGGGGAGGGAAAGAAGGGGATGGAAGGAAGGAGGCGTGATAGAGAGAGGCTAACGCGTATAGCTTCTTCGTCGAAACGGCGGGTAAGACGCTCGAGGAACTGAAGTATATTTTCGAAGCGAAGAATCCGCGGAAGGCGTCGACTGCGAAGGTTAAGGTTGCCATGGACGATGGCGGGCATGTGCTTGGGGTGGGCGAGGAGGTGGGTGTGTCGAAGGTGTGAGAAGGGGGCACGTGGTATGATGGCGTTCAAGAGAAGAGGGGTTGTGGATGGTGAGTTACGAATTATGGCGGTGCTAGCGTGGATCGACGCCCGATCTGAATAGGAATGTATATGCCGTTGAGCATCGGTTGCGCTTCGTACATGTACACGTCTAGCACGTGGTATTCTGTCGGTCTGCCTCGCTGCCTACTTTGGTCGAGAGCTGCGCTTGCGGTCTATTCGGTTCATGGCTGAACTATCGAGCCCTCACCTGAATCATGTTTCGTAACGCATCTACTCAGCCCTACACTGTGCTTTGTTCTCAAGTCGACGCACCGAACCCCTGTTTCACGCACGCGAAGCCACGGAACGGTGCTTTTGCTGACGGGCCCACATCCAGATGTCAGTCGTCCACCACGCGAAGAGTCATAGGAGATAGAGAGACAGTCTCTAATAGACGGTACCGCCTGAACATAAAACACAGAGCCGCACGCACATGACCTGCGTTTTGCCCCGCTTGCCACTTACGTTTCGTTGCGTTGAAATTGGCGGTGTTTGCTCCATGGTATCTGCTCAGCGCGGGCTCCAGCTCACCTCACCGCATCGGGTCCTTGCCCCATATATATGTCTCTCTATTAGGCGACTGCATTCAGATACACATCACCGCTGTGCTGTCCATGTCTATATCTATATCACCCCACGCCTATGGAGAGGATGGCCATCCCAACCGCAGGACGGATCGCATTCACCAGTCGTTCCAGCCCCCATTTCCTCTTCTCTTCTCTTCTCACCGTCTCTCATTATTCGCATCTCTAAACAACCCCTCCTTGAGTAACGGTTTGAGTTGGGAGAACAACGCCATGCCGCTATCCCGTCCCCGGCCCCGCGCTTCCTCCCTCCAACTGTCTCTCTCCCTCTCCCTCTCACGTCTGCGCACCACGCCATGGCCGCGCCCACCGACACCGACAGCTCGCCGGGCGACGTATCCCACGCCGGGAACCTCATCCCTTAATATGAACTACGGAGGGGAGGACGTCCCGCCCGTACCGCCGCTGTCGTACTGGGAGCCTGACACCCCGTCGCCGATGCCAGTGTCGCCATGGAATCCGTTTCTTTCTCCTCCTTCTCCTCCTCCTCCTCCTCTGAGTAAAGCGGTGTTAAAGGCAGTAGCTTCGCCCTTGTTACCAGGTTCTCCATTGTCATCATGGTCGTCCGCCGTCCCGAGCGCTTCTTCGTGTGCTGTGCCTGACCTATCGCCGCGGTTCTTGAACCCGCGTACGCCGCCGTTACCGCCCGCGAGGAAGTCAGAGACGACCGTGCCGCAGGGCGTGAGGAGGCAGTCGAATACCATAGGTATGCTTTCTAAGGGGCGTGGTGAAATGGGAGGCAAGTCATTGTATGAGATTGTGGCGAGGGGGAGGGAGAAGGTGTGTGAGGAGATGGAGATGGAGAGGGGGGGATAGGATGCGTGCAGAGATCTAGGTTACGAGAGAGCAGGACAGTATGCGTGCAGAGATGGAGATTACGAGAGAGCAGGATAATATGGGTGCAGAGATTAAGAAGGCGAGAGAGCAGGACAGTATGCGTGCAGAGATTAAGATGATGAGAGAGGGAGATGATATGGGTGGAGACAAGGGCTTAGTCCGTCCCTACAATACGGCGAAGAAGCGTAGAGAGCGGCGCAACATAGTCAAGACGAAGCAATTCCAGGTGCTCGAGCACATCGAGGTAAAGGGGTGAAGGGGTGAAGCACTTTGGGGACATGTACAGGGGCACTGTCTGACCGACCCGAAGCCGTGGAATCGATACCTGCGGCTGTCTTCGGATCTGGCAGCTGCAGTGTGGAATCATTTGTCTTACACCTTCCGTATCCGCCAGACGGGTTGCATCGGTTGAGCGCATCTTGGACACTTGGCGTTCTTACGTTGGCGTTCAGGTAGACGCAATTAGACTGTACGGGCATGGCAGTTACTCTTTTGAGATTCAGATGGTCATTACTGCGCGTTGGCGTTGGGTAGAGGCATAGACGATAGACTAGACGACTCTGGCAGTTACCGTACACACCAATTTTAGCTTTCTTCAATGCGCACTGCGTGTCAGACAGCTCGCGTGCCTGCTAAGATGCGGCGTGTACTCGACTGCTGCTTTGGGGAGGTGCGCCGTTTGGCTCCAAGGCGGGCTAAGACGGGCCATTCCCAAGGTTGCTGAGGTGCGCGTGGAAGAAGGCTAGAAAAAGAACAAGGGGCTAGAAAGGGTAGCGTTCCAAGGCGAGCTTGATCGACGGAGATGCTTGCAGGGTGTTTCTGGAAGACTGGGAGAGTTTCGGGTAGGAGTCGAATGCTGTGGGCGTGATTACGTGCGTAGTGATCAACGATGCGAGGCAGAACGACGCCGGATAGCTCGGCACAGGATGCGCGCCGCATGTCAGTCGAATGTCAGTCGACAGGCCACCGGTCGCTGGGACGTACGAACTATGTGTCGTTACTCGTGGTGGCTTTAATTCGCGCTCGTATTACGTGCGCAATGATGAATCGGTCGGTGGTGATTTGCAGTGGGCATGCAAGCGCCGTCTGTCAGTCTCGCAGTGGAGACGGGTGGGTCGGCGGGCCCACCACAACCTGGGGAAGGCGACAGACTCTGGGGACGTCGATCTGGAAGCGAAGCATGCCGCATCTCGATGTCAGCGGATCAAATCATGGCGGGCAGCTGGCGGGTTGTGGTTGAGGCGCGATGCACGACGGCTTCCGCGCGGCAAAATGCGAAAACTCTTCTGCGCCTCGTCGGCGACGCACAAAGCGTTTCTCTCCAAGAGGCCAGATCGCCAGTGCGGGGCCATCTCTTATCAGACGCCATCTCTACTGAAACTACTCATGGTCCGAGATTTGGCGCGATGGATGGAATTGCACGTCTGCGAGTGGAGGTGCCGCGTGCCGCTGTCCCAAAGCGGCAGGTGTTATCTGCGCACGTGAGCTGCTGGGCGCCCGGCCCAAGCACTTGGCCAACCACGCGGGGGGACATTCACTCCTCTGGCACGCAGCCAATCCCGCGCCCGCCCAGCGTGCAGCAGATATCGCACGCTCGTCTGCATCCTTACAGCTTGCTGCTTCGGGCAGCTCGCAAGTGGTCAGCAACACCAAGCTTCGCTCCGCCGCCCAGCCAAGCGCGAGGGGGGGTGGACTGCTGATAGGGGTGGAGCCTCAGCACCGCGCAAACGACACCAGTTTCGTCTCTTATCAGCCTCGAGCTGCCAATGCGACGACCCTGGTGGAGCCTGTCGCGCCATAGTCGCTCTACCGCAGCCTACCCCGGAGCCACGAGCGTTAGCACACCAACTCTGCCAATGCCATCCCAACTAGACCAAGAGCCGCCATGCCGCTAACAAAGACGGTGGTCATATAAACTGGCCTTGGATCGAATCTCCCTAGCCAGCATTCGCCATCGCTTCCGCCCTGCTGCCCAATCACCGCCGGACCAGGTATCTGTATGGCGCACGGCCCCGGCTTTGGGTGGTTAAGCTGCTCCAAGTGAACGGGCGCAGGCCTCGTCCATGTGCGATGGCAATAATCGGGAAGCGCGAGGGGATCACGACCCTTGTCGCTCGCCCCGGAGCACTCAACACCCCATCGGATCGTAGCTTGCTTTAAAAGTAGCCCCTCCCTCCGAGCTTGGTTCCTGCATTTCGCCTGTAATCTTGCTTTCATTCATCATGGCGACACACGCCGACAAAGGCTTCGACGCCGACGAGAAGCATGTCACCAGCAGCAGCCCCGTCGACACTGCTGCTCCCGCTTACGAGCAGGCTCCGGGAGAGCACTGGCGGCAGGAGGAGAGCTTCGCGACGCGCAATGGCCTCAACTTGCGTTCGTTCGGGCGCCGCCCTGTCGACCAGGTCGAGCTCGACAAGTCGATGAAGCCTCGCCATCTGCACATGATTGCCATCGGTGGCAGTATCGGTGCTGGTTTCTTCGTCGGTTCTGGTGGCGCCCTCAGCGGTGGTGTAAGTTATTCAACCTCGACAAGCGCTTTGTTGTATTGACGCGTCCAGGGCCCCGCCTCAGTCACCATTGATTTCATCCTCATGGGTGTTATGATCTTCAACGTCGGTAGGTGGCGCCGCCCCATGCTTGGCTCCTGTCAGTGGCTCATTTCACTCTAGTCTACGCTCTCGGTGAACTCGCTGTCATGTATCCCGTCTCTGGTGGTTTCTATACCTACTCCGCTCGCTTCATTGACCCCTCGTGGGGTTTTGCTATGGGCTGGAACTACGTCTTCCAATGGGCAATCGTTTTACCTCTCGAAATCACTGTCGCTGGTTTGACCATCGGTTACTGGAATAGCGATGTTCCGCTGGCTGTCTGGATCACGGTCTTCTGGATATTCATTGTCCTGATCAATGTGTGGGGTACCTTGGGATACGCTGAAGAAGAGTTCTGGTCTTCATTGATCAAGCTCTCTGCCACCGTCATCTTCATGTTCATTGCCTTCATTCTCGTACTCGGCGGCGGTCCCAAGAGTGGATTGTACAGCGATTACTGGGGCGCACGCACTTGGTACGACCCTGGCGCTTTTCAGGGCGGCTTCAAGGGCTTCTGCGGTGTCTTCGTCACCGCTGCCTTCTCTTTCTCTGGAACTGAGCTTGTCGGTCTCGCAGCTGCTGAGACAAAGAACCCGCTCAAATCGCTCCCTGGTGCCATTAAACAAGTGTTCTGGCGAATCACACTGTAAGCATTACGCCACCCGTCTCCTGAACGAGTATCCAGTCACGCGTAGCAGCCACTGACGTCTGTGAATAGCTTCTACGTCCTCGGTCTCTTCTTCGTCGGCCTGCTTGTCCGCTCCGACGACCCGCGCCTGCTCGGCTCCGGCTCCGGCGACACCAAGTCCTCGCCTTTCGTTATCGCCGGCAAAGACGCAGGCCTCAAGGGCTTCGACCACTTCATGAACGTAGTCATCCTCGTCTCCGTCATCTCCATCGGTGTCTCAGGTGTCTACGGCGGCTCGCGTACCCTCACCGCCCTCGGCGAGCAAGGCTACGCCCCCAAGATCTTCACCTACATCGACCGCTCGGGCCGTCCCCTCTTCTCCGTCGCCGCCATTCTCGTCTGCGGCGCCCTCGGCTACATGAACTTGGTCGCCTCCGGTGAAACCGTCTTCAACTGGTTCCTCCAGCTCTCCGGTCTCGCCGCCCTCTTCACCTGGGGCTCCATCTGCTTCGCGCACATCCGCTTCCGCAAGGCCTGGGCCTACCACGGGCACACCCTCGACGAGATCCCCTTCAGAGCCCTCGGCGGAACGGCCGGCTCGTGGCTCGGCATCTTCCTCATTGTGATTGTCCTCGTCGCTCAGGTACGTTTTCCCCTCCCCATCCATGCCTTATATATCTAACTCTCCCCCAGTTCTACGTCTCCGTCTCACCCCCCGGCACCAAAGTCGGCACCGCCTACGACTTCTTCTACGGCTACCTCGCCTTCTTCGTGTGCGGCTTCTTCTGGGTCTGCGGGTACTTCTGGAAGCGCGAGGGGTGGCTTAAGATCGAGCAGATCAATGTTGATATTGGACGAAGGGAGCTTGACTGGGATTACATCAATTCGGAGAGGGCTCGCATTGCGGCGATGCCTACCTGGAGGCGCTGGCTCAACAAGGTCTTTTAAACGACTCCCAAAGGCTAGTGTGTTTAGGACTGGGTGTCATCGGTGAGCTTGGGGGTGTAGATACCAGGGTGAACGAGGTGTATGATTTGTAATGTAAAATTGAGAAGTAAATCCATGTTGTGGATGCCGGGTTGGCGGTGTATACCTGAGATTTACGTGTTTTGGGACGCAATATGTCGAAGTGGTATGCTGGGGTTCCTTCCGACGCCTTTGAGGGCAGGGGCGGAGGACGAGATCTTACGCACCGTAAGCCGGTTTGGCCTGGAGCCGTCACCCACTAGAATCTCCAAACTCCATGTCTCCCACTCAACTGTTCCCATCCTCGCAACACGCATCATGCAAGCCTCTACCTTTCGCACACCATGCGACATCGACATATCTCTATCCTCGTCTCAGCACACAGCTGCTTCTGACCTTCCTGGCTGTCCATCAATCCGATGACATTATCACGGAAAGAGCAATGCATGTATCTCACCTGAAGCGTCTGTACATAGAGTTCATTCGTTCCAAGGCATTTATTTACGACCGCCATCCGACCGACGTCCGCTTAACCTCTGGCCCCCGCTCGCCTTGTCCCACCACCCCTCTCACAAAGAAACACAACCATGCCGTTCACAGCGCTCGCGTCTCGTCTCGTTGCGCCGCACAAACGCGGACAAAGAGATAGAGACGTAGTATAAAGAACGTGTATTGCAACGCATCGCACGGTTCTTCACTTCGTAGCAGGAGAAGAACTTAGTCTACACGCTTCCTCTCGCGGAAAGAGAGGTATTTGATTTGATTTGATTTTTATTCGAAGATATAAGATGAGCATGCGCCCTCGCCTCCACTCCTTCGCCTCCGACCCGGACGCCGACTCGGTGGTATCTCTCGACGGCCACAGCACGGGTGACGAACTGGGTCCATCTCTTCACGCTGGCGGACGACCCCTCCCCGCCGTCAGGCACGTCAGGCCCGTCAGGCCCATCCAGCGCCTCCCCCTCGACCGCCACAATCCCAACTCCCGTCCTGACCTCGTCTCCAACATCACCGCTACCTTCAACGCGAGGCTCGCACAGGCAAAACGCGACTATGCAGATCGCAAAGATGCCCTCGAGCGCAAGTATGGCCGGCATATACCGGCGGAGATATTTGAGCGGGCGTACAGTGACCATGTGGCGAGGAAGTACGATATTAAGAAGACGTTTGGGAAGGTGATGCTGAGTTACGGCTATGGGGAGGAGGAGGAGGAGGAGGAGGAGGAGGAGGAGGAGGAGGATGAGGGGAGGAAGATGACGAGGGGGAAGATGACGACGAGGAGTACACATACGGTGGAACGCACGGGAAGTATACGCAATGGCTTCCGAACGACCACGACGTTCCCTCCGACACGGGAGAGGCGTGGGAAATGGCCCGCAGAAAGGAGATGTGGGCTACTTCTCTTCGCTTAGATGCGCAAAGTCAGAAGATTGCAAAGGCGAGGGAGAGGCGCGGATGTGGAGGGGAGGTATAGGTGGGCGGTGGTGATGGGGGAATTCTGGTTGTGCTGTTGTTGAGGGCGTGGGTGGTAGAGGGGCGATTGAGGGGTGATATGCGGGCGGCGGAGGAGTGGTTTAGGGGGGATGGGAGGCTCGGATGGGGTTTAAGAGTGAGCGAGAAGGAGGGCGGATACGTGGATGGTGGTGCGAAGGGGAAGGGAGTGTCGTGGCGGCGCGGCGGTGAGCTAGGGAGGGGAGCTATGTAAGAGTCGAACATATATCTGTTCAGGATGTAGTCTGCGTTCATTTTCTTGTATTCCAGTTCCCCGCTCTGCTCGCAGATGTGAATAATTTTCCTGTGCACGCAAAATTGAACACGATACACACCTGCAGTACTTGCCTCACGTGCTCCACCTTTCCTCAAGTACTCACTATCATCGCGCACACCGTATCTACACATCTCAGAAACAATCCTCTCAGAGCGCAAGGTCCAAACAAAGTGCTGACGCTTCCTCCCCGAACTCCGAAGCCTTCATACCAACACAGCGTAGCGTAGCGTACTAGTCACGCACCCGACACCGGACCCAACGCACAGTAAGAGCCGCATTGCATAGGCCTTCCCCTTCCTTCGGAGTCGGACCCTTCCCTCACACGACCAATTTCCTCTTATCTATCTCTGGACTCCGCCCCGCCACGCCACGCCACGCACGCCACGCTCCACCCCCTTGCCGCGTCGCGCCCAGCGTGCAAAAATTTACAAGACAGATAAGGACCCTGAACATCATCACCGAAGATTGGCCGATTACGCATTGCGATTGTAAACGAACCGATGCCGGATTGGATTAGATCAGGCTACCAAGTAGACTAGGATTTTTCCACGGCTGTTCCACGGTGCTTCTACGGACATTCTAGAATCACACTAACACTACTGTTACGCCGTCTGCACATCCACATCCACCTCTACATACGGCACGACCCTCACCTCACCCAGCAGCCCATACCGCCCCTCCGGCGGCGCCACGAACCCGTGGTCAGGCCCCGCATCCGGACTACCAGGCCCTTCGCCGCTGGACTGTAATTGGAACCAGATAGGTCGAAGCACATTACCCAGAGGCGTCGCGACTACGGCGTCGACAGTGTTGATACCATCGATCAAGTATTCCTTGATATCGGCCTGCGCATGCGTGACGTCCAGCGGCGGAAGCTGGGCGCCGTTAACGTACGCTCTTAGCGTGTGGTGCACGAAGCCGAAGTCGATGAAGGCACCATCGGTGGTGGTGTTAGATGCAGGCGGCCAGGTGAATGTCGTGCTGTAGTATCCTCGTCCTGACACGTTTTGTAGACCTGTGATGTCGAGCCAGGGGACGAGGCTGGGGAGCTGGTGCGTGGAGTTGTGCTTTGCGGCGCCGGAGGTGTAGTTGTAGAGGTCGGTGGGCGGGTCCCAGTGTTCTACGGTGAGGTTCCAATTCGAGAGGGCGAAGGCTGGGGAAGCTGGAGTAGCGGTTTTGAGGAGGGGTTTGCCGTTGAGGACGGCGGTGCCGAGGATGTCACCTGTGGAGTATTTTGCGCGCAAGGGTTTCGATGAGTTTCCGGAAGGCGGTTCGAAAGCCACGATGGTAGACTGGTTCCCGGCGAGTCGGAAGGGAATGATCGTGGAGGAATTGGTTGTGGTGTAAGCAAGGATGGGCTTCTTCTCGCCGGTCCATGCATTATATTCGTATGGGATCTTGGTTGATAGGAATTCGATCGAACCTTCAGAAGCACCTTGACCTTGAGGGAGATACATCGCATCGTTGTAGACGAACACGTAGTCGATCTCAGTGGTTGGATCCGACCGCCAGTAAGTGAACCACGATGCATTAGTTGATACCTTTGTTAGCGGCTGAATTCCCAGGGAAGTGATTGTCGAGGCAACGAGGTATGAATCAGTGACATGCACGTTCGGTAGTCGCGAGATTGAGTCTATATCTCGCAGTACCTGGCGCTCAATCGTAGGTGCTACGGTACCGACTAACAAGGACGGCTTGCCTCCAGCAAACACGATAGGCAGACCAGCATTGGCAAATTCAACGAGTTTGGAGACTCCGTCCAGGGTGAGAGAGTCATTCCGTCGCAGGACAAGCACCTTGAAAGCCTGCGCATCTGGAGCCAACACACCATCGACCACCTTAGCAGCGGGAAGATTGAGATTGTCAGGGCTTAGGTACTCGTAGGAGTAACCTGCCTCTTCAAGATCCGCCGGTTGATATGTCCGCGCTTCAATGTGTCCAGGGTAGACAGTCATCTTCTGCCAGATAGCAATGTCCATACGCGGAATGCCAGTCTGAAACACCCAGTTGTTGCGGGCGATAAAGTCGAATTGATCTCGATAGAACTCCCAAGCGGGCTCATGAGGACCGTGCATTTGAGAATATTGGTATGTAAAGGTTGACCATCCGGGCCACGTTGTGTTACCGTATGGACCAGAGTATGGGAGGCCATGAAAGACAAACTGGTTTACAGATCCGGCATATGACCGCTTCACCTTCCAGAGAATCTCCGGTAAAGTCTCGGCATAAGCCTCGCCGCGCACAGCACCACACTCAGACGAGATAACGCGTCGCCTAGCGAGATTTGCTGGGCCCGAGTACTGACGGTAGCCGTCGATCAAGTCACTGAAGTCGAGCGACTCTGTCTCTGGTGCATCGACCGTGGGGATATTCGCCAGCATGTCCATTGGGAGGTTGTACGAAAGCTGCGCTGAGAACTGCAGACCTAGATATTCGTTCAACCATTTCTTCACTGCCGACTCGTATTCCTGATACTGCGACGCAAGCGTAGCTCTGTAGTCCGCAATGTGTGCGTTACCAGTGTCCGGCTCATCGGTGACGTACCAAACGCCTGGGTTCGACTGCTTGTACTTCCCGTTACGATGGAACAGGATAGGCAACCACTTGTTGATGGAGTATTTGTGCTGGTCTTCGAAGATGCTTGACAAATTCTGTGTCCAGTAGACGTTCGCCTGAATTTCGACACTGTCCTCCCATCCGTAGTTGCCGACCTGCTGCAGCAAGTCTTTGGTCCCGTTATTGAGGATGTGGTCTTCCCAGAATTTGGTCATCACTTGTGCACCAAGTGATGAGAAGTGGTCGACAGCCCACGATCCGTTGTTGATGTAGGATTCAGGTTGGCTTTGGGGACCGCCCATTTCCAGAGGACCTTGCTGCGCACGATACAGCGACTTGTAAAGGTAGACTGCGAATATGATATGGCTCTCGCCTCCGGCAATCGTAGTATTTGATGACGAAAAGTCGAGCCGAAGATGGCCTGACTCGTCCACCTGTTCGGTTACATCCGCAAGACTCGCAGCTGAGAGTGTGACTTGCGTTCGATTGAGGCGCTGGTCTCCTGGAAGACCGCCTGAAGGGTCGTTCGAAGTCACGTTTTCCGAGCCCAGAATGGTGCCCGAAACCGCAGCCTGCAGCTTCCCTAAACCCCAGCCTGGCAGCACGCCGTCGAATATGCCATCGATCGGGACTGTAACATTGTATGCCGAAATATCCCACATCAAACCATCTTCCTCGGCCGGTGCCGGTACGCCGGTTCCCTGGTTAGGACCCATGGCGAAGTCCATGATCAAGTCGTTCTGGCGATGAGCGTCTACGAATGCTCTGAACACCTCGTCTGCTCGATAATTAGCATATCTGCCATCGAAATGGATAATGCAACTTACGCCATGCTGGTGTTCCAAACCCGTATTGTGCCCAGTCTACCGGCGCATAGGTGCCTCTTCCTGCGCCATTGGTAGGAGGGCCACCATAGAGGTAGTACCCTAGCAACTCGAGGCCACCGCAGCCGACCTCTGCAGCACTCTGCACATCCCGCGCGACTACTTCAGTATCCACAGAAGCATCTGGTATCCAGTATCGAAACTTCGGGCGCACGTTCTTCGATGGGTTCTGAAAGGTGCCTTTATCGACCACTGCGTCGAAAGAAGGATCGGTACGGTTCTCAGGGAGCGCAATGGCTGCACCAGCGGTGAGGAGGCCAACTACAAAGCCTAAGAACACCTGTAACCTCCATTAGCGGTCTGTCATTCGGAGGTACTGCCATCCGCCTACCATGATGTGAACATTAGCCGGCAGCTCAACCTCCCCCTGCGCGTTCGCGCCGGCTTAAGTACCCTCTGCGATTCATCCTACACGCGCTTACCCCCAGGAACAAGGCAAGTTCAAAAGGGCTTCGGTTGATCGATGTACCGGTACCTTGCCAAGAAGAGATTGGGTTGTCGTTGGGGTGCATGGAAGGATGACGATGGCTCGCTTTTCGGCAGCGGGGAAGGGCGATCGCCAGAAGCTTGGGCCGCTTAAGCTCTGGGGCGGACAATTGAGCTCCCACTCCTCAGCGCCCGTCACGATAAGTCCAAAATCATACAGAAAGAGCTATGGTACATGCTACATTCCGGGGGCGAAAGGCTGTACTTCTCCGCCGCCTGCGCTCGATCGTATGCCATTCAAATCTCATCGGCACGAAGGACGCTAACCAAGTCAAATCAAAGCTAATCCGAGTGACTGACAGTACGTGATAAAGTGAAGAAAAAGAACGAAGTACGCTTACGGAAAAATCGACGAGATATTCACATGCGGCCAATCCTCCCCTAGATGTACAGGTATCAGCTTCACCATGCCCTCATCCAACGCAGCAGTCTCATCGCTCGCCTCCAAGTCTCGAAAGCATCTGTCAACATGAAGTTATGTTTGCTAAGCAAGCCATAAAGCGCGGATGGCAGCTCGATTCCTCCAATCTTGAGGTATCGTTTGTCAGCCGCGAAATGCGCGACGACTCGCCTTCTACGATAACTGTCCTTGTGGTGCGTATTCCATGGCTTCATGCTCTGATACGTCCCACGCTATGTGGGAAAGAGATATATCTTCGCCATTATATCCGAGCCTTTGATACCCCTATCGTATGTTCTACCGCGTGTTTTATTGCACAGTGAAAAACCACTGCTTGCTCGATTAACAAGCCTTGTGCGAAGGTCAGATAGCGACGTGCATAGTTGCCTGCAATAACATCACCCCAAGAGTATTGAATATTGAGTATCACAGCTGCACGTATCAAGCCGGTGAATCTAGAGCAAGATAAGACTTGGCCTGCCTCAGCCTTGCGGCAGGCTGCAGGGGGCTTGTCCTGCTCAGCCACACTTGCCAGCCTCGATGTATCGTCTGCCTGGAGTCTTGAAGTTGATCCTCCGCTCAACATCACGATATTTTTCTTCCGAATTACCTGCACTACGATATCCAGACTTCTCTCGCGACGTACTTTCGTCGGAGCGATTTGCTTCCATAAGCTCATGCAAGAATGGCAGTCGCTGATCTTACTATCGCCATCACAGCAGCCGCCTTAGCAGCTGCTGCACTCATCTTCGCAGTTGTTCAGACAGTATCCGCACTTTCCCAATTTCTAGCATCAAGCAATCGATGCGGGCGGCGAATAACGGGCGCATTCGACCTTCGTGCTGGCATGTGGTTCTCCCCAAACACTATGACAGTAAACCCTCGGTACCGGATGCCGGTGTTGACGATGTCCGCTCTTCGCACTCGTGTTCCAATAATGGAAGTGACGCGCAACTATCCGACCGACTTTCGACCTGGTCGAAACTTCAACGCGCATTTGAACTGCTATGTCGATGGACGAAGATCGCGCATCAGCAGCAGCCCTGGTGACCCAAAGAAGCAGCTGACCTTGGACAAGACTCTTACCTTTATCCACTATATGGCAGCCATCCTCTGGACACCAATTGGCGTTGTTGCCACGCTGTTTGTCTGGGCACTCTGTTGTCCTTGCTGTACATGCATGGCTCTCTCCGTCGGCCCTAAAGAACTGTGCAACGAGGATGTTTATGAGGAGAAGGACGACACAGCGTGTTGTGGAACCGACTGCTGTACGAGGAAGGAACTCATACTGTGTAGTCTGAAGCCCCTCTATGAGCCCTTCGCAGGCGCAACTCATTACAAAAACCCACAGAACGCCATCAACCATCAAAACACCAGAGTCGACGCAAGCATCGCCGAGTCGCAAACACCTGGGCTCGAAGCAGGCTGCTGGGTACAATTCCTCATCTCCCATCAACGCATTTGGTGGGGATCTGCAGACCTGCGTTGGGAATGGAGGCTGGCCTCACTTATTCCCGCAGACGTCTACGGGGCTAGCATGGAAACAACAGTAGCAGATCTCGAGCTTCTCGCAGTATTATCGGGCATGTCAGTCAATCCAGGTGTCGGCATACTAGCTGCGACCCTCTGCGGAGAGCAAATCACCTTCAGCCAACATGGAAGCCTGGGACGTATGGCGTACTACAGATCTACCCGAGAAAATACCAAGTCAGTGATTACGCTCGAAGTACCCAAGTCCTCGTCCGATTGGCTGTATCATTGCATTGAGGCTTGCCGGAATGGAAAAACAGACCCTTTCTCACACGACGAAAGATACTCGAAAGTGAAGATTGATGGCAACCCAGCCCCTGCCAATCTTCCGGCTGTCATTGCACAGTTAGCGCGTCAGAGGACTGAGTTCGACGCGCAACTACCCTATTCCTGCGGCAGCGCCATGTGGATTTTCGCATGCAAAACTTTTCACGATGCACTTCAAAACATACATGCCATCGCACCAGGCTCATGGAATCATTTTCCAGTAACAGTCATATGGGGACCTTTGGGAAAAGGAATCAACTCATGCTCCTGCAATCGATGTTGCGACGAATGGACTGACAACTTGATCAGGCGGCGGCTGCTGCAGCAGCAGCAGCGGATGTGCCCCGACCGCCATCGCGGGAAGAGTCATTCCCCCCGATATTGTCGTCACTGTATCCGGCTAAAGACATTGCCTCGCATAGATCTGATATTAATCGACAATCTCAACATGCAATGGCCCGCACTGAAATTTAACACCTATAGCTCTCCAGACAACGGACAGACGGACCAAGTTTGGATAGTCGGCAGCGAAGAAATATGGAAGAACTCCAAGGCGACCGACCTAACATCAGTAGGGGGTGCAATTGTCGACATCGACATAGCTGTACTTTGCAATAGTAACTGCGCCCCGCAAAGTTGCCAGTGCGGGCCGATTGCCAAACTGACAAATTTCTCCGTCGATGAACACGACGAGAACAAGGTCCTGGGTGTTGTGAGCATCAACACCTGTTGGTTGGGCCATCTCAGTAGCGAAGTCCTAACCCAAGCTGCGGAGTCATTGCTGATGCAAGATAATCCGGCTAGCTCGGACATTGTCGAGGCTGTAGCAACCGTCATGGCATACACGGAATATCTCCTCCTCAAAGTTAGGAGGAAAATCGGTGCTACTAATATCTGGAATGCGGCCCCTAGCCCTGCCTTGACGGACTTTTCTCCGCTGATGTTCGGTTCGTAAACGCCCCTACGGAGTACTATATGCCTACATTTCCTCCTCTTACATATAGTCGGTATACATCGGTATCAAGATGATCCGACGCATATGGCACACTAGAATTTGTTGAGCACAAATACGCTTGTTCGTTTTTACCCGAAGGCGAACAACCACAAAATCTTCCAAGGAGCAATCTCCAATGACTCTTCCTCATACGTCATCCGCAACAGCGATGATGCTGAGCAAGGCAGTCTCTACTTGCTTCTTTTTCAATACAGTAATTCACAGGAGTCGTACCATGTTAGCACACATAAAACCTCACTGTGAGCGAACGAATTAGCGCCACCGAAGAAGACAACCTTCATACAAAATCTTCTTCTCCTTGATTGTTAGAGACCTCGCATACAAGAGAGCGAATACCCATTATGCAGGCTTATCAAAAAAATTAAACCTTGATTAGTCAAACATCAACGAAGTCGCCCGGCATGAGCATGAAGGGTGTTTGTTGCAATGATAATTGCTCTCAAATTTCTATATTACACAGGGCCATTGCGTATATGGTCCCTGTGTATTCGAAAAGTAACGATCGGAGCGCTCTCGTCGGACCAAGTGACCCCCGAGATACGAAGAAGACCATGCTATTTCGCCCTCGCCGAGACAGCATGTAGAAAACCACTTTCACTTCACGCGAGACCTCACAGCTTTACCGTATGCATTCGCGATTCCCAGTCCCATTTAAGATTCGATCTTGTAGGGCTCGTACACCTGCGGGATATCTGCGGCTTGCGTTCCGTTGACGGCGTAGTCCATCCTGGATGGAGCGGTTAGTGGTCTGTCTGGAATAGGAGGGAAAGCTTATAAGAAGAGTCACTTACAAGACATCCAGCATCGGCTCATCCATTTCCGCAATCGCAAAGGTAGTCGCCTCATCCTCCAACACCAAAATATCCGGCTTCACGCTGGACGCGCACCCAGTGCTCTCGCAGGCCTCGGCAGCCGCATTCCTCTTCTTGCTGGCAAAGTTCCACCCGCCGCCGGTCAGGCGAGCAATGCCGTCGTTCTCGCTGATGCACATGTTTGTGGCGCCGCCGGAACCTTGGATGCCGCGCAGGGTGTTGCACCCGCCGTTCTGGTAGGACCTGAGCTCGATACGCCAGCTGGACGGGATGGCGACGGCGCCAACGGCGATGAAGGCGGAGTTGCCGTTGGAGCAGCACGTGTTGGGGTTGATGCCGAGGCAGGCGACGTATGTGCCTGAGCAGCCGCCGCCCGAACGCAGGCGGATGTCGATGGCGGAGACGGCCGCAACGAGGGCGGAGGCGATGGCGAAGAATCTCATAGTGAGTAGATTAGGACTTGCTTGTGGAAGACTGTAAGATGATGCAGAAGTCTGGTGCGGTGAAGAAGTTACTCAAGGGATTTCTCTGGCTTCTTATACATGCTGGATGTGTCTTCCTGTGGAATCGTGACTTCGGGGCGTATTCCAAACTATCGACTCGTATATGCGGTTACTCAAAGAGGATGCTGCTCGGTTCAAAGCAGATCTTGAGTTTGAACAATGGCCCTGAAGGCCACGATCATTCGCCCTGTCAAAAGAATAGTGTCCATCCTAAGACTTTAGTGTACCTGCCCAGGGATCTCTCGCGCGTGAGAATCATAGATCCCAAGTAGGGCTGAGCATTGGTCGAGTGTTCAACATGGCGGGATATTGTTGGAAACCCAAATCAAGCCAATTGCTGAGATCGATGGAGTGGTCTTCGCGAACATAGTTCTGTTAAGCTGCCAGAGACGTGTTTCATCGTTACAAAGGAATGCACTCGTTAGGAAAGAGGCTGCGCATACTCTACGTGTTTAACGAATTGCTCCGTGTTCCAAGACCCAAAGGCCCACTGCAGGTACCGTACTGAGCTCAACTTGCGTTCGGCTAGAGGCTTCTGGGACGTCACCGGCCCACGGTCGGTAGGCAACAGAAAACCAATGATGTAAGATAACGCCCGCCAAGTGTGGACTACGTCTTACTACCGTCTACTTCATTCAACCAAGAGAAGTCGGTGGTATGGAGAGCACACGAAATGAAGCATAGTATCGTGCGAGAGACTCTGTCTTTCAACGGGGCCAACGCAGGTAAGAATTCATATTCATCTCAACTAGTGGTCTGACACTGCCAGGGTCAGCGATTATATGAGCCTGGCACTGGGACTAAACACGGTAGCGAAGCTTATGTCCATAGTGTTTCGACCCCGAGTAGTGGAGCCCAGTTACCGAATCTAGTGGATGCCTAAGTAAGTTTATCGAGAGAGCATTGGCCTAAGCCTCCATAGTAAGCGCTGTTTCGGAAAGTACAAAGGGCAAAACAAGGTAGTATAAGGCTAAGTACTTAGGTAAGCTGAAGAATGGCAAAGTGTAAACTCGATGCGTGCATGGAAAGTTACCGGCAGGCTCGGCATACAATCTTCGCCTACCTGTGTACCTGCCAAGGAATACCTGCATTGGAACCGCCCAATTTAAGTTCGCTCTCTGCAGCATCAAGGACTAAAGGTGGCGGTACGCGGGAAAATGGCCGAGGCAGTGCCTTCCGAGCTTGGCGAGAGGCGATATCTCTCTCCCAACCGAACGCGTCTTGTGCGTAAAGGTAGACTGTTGTAGGCCAAGATGATCTAGTCTAAGGTCCAGTACGTCCAAGAACTTGTACACTAGTTCTTTACGCCCCGTTCCTGCCTTGGCTTACGGAGACTACAGCATGACAGTGGGTTACTTAGATTGAAGTCTAGCCGATCAAAGACTAGCGCTGCGGGCGTCTTACCTACATTGTCGAGAAGTGGAGGCCAGAACTCAGGTTCCTTCCGAGATTCCTACTGACAGTCACGCGCTTGGCATACCCTGTTGTACATGGGTACACTCGCTTGAGCAAGTCGAGATTATTCGACATGACAACAAGCGTGTATCTCTTTCACGAGGCTGTCCGAGAAAAATTCGCAGCCAGAGAGTAATCTCGAGGCAACGATGATGTTCAATCAGGGTGTGGCTGCCGTTCCACCCGACGTAGGATCCACGGCGGCACCGGAATCTAGCCTGGTCGCTAAGTCTTCGTGGCTTTTCATCACTCGGCCCCCTCGCCCCAGAGCGAGCGGCAGCTCCCGGAAGCAATACGAGCTTATAGTGCGTACCCCGCTCGACGAGTTTTCTGCTGGGCAAACATCTCACATAAGCAAGATCTACCGGTTCAGCCTGTTCAAAGTAGGAACGAGCATATGGGTGAACAGGTTGACGTCTTTCGGCACTTTCATCACGTCCTGTTAGGTAACGTTCGTGGGAATAGCTTTGATGTGACTCGTTGGTGTTCTGATGAGTGGTCATGTAGGATGGAACCTTGTTACGTGATGTAGCTGCTTGATAGCACTGAGCGTAGTGAAAAATAAGTTGAGTGTAAGAGCGATTGAGGAACCAGGACGTCAGGGCTGCCTATATAGGCTAGCGCGCTCCTGCCGCACGCACAGATGCCCCTGCCTTCAACACAGCCGAGCGAGGTAAGACCGGCCAGGACACTAGAACGGTGGCGCTGAGGGAATATCGTGAAAGGCATACAATAAGTCCTAGACCTTGTAGGATGATGGAAGTGAGGTGGGCAATGCAGAGGTTAAATGCGCAGCTCTTAGTACTCCCAAGCAGCTATATCGCGTACCATATCTCCCAGGCATCACCACTCAACAGAACATTACCTAATAACTCACATAAAAGCTATTCCCACGGACGTCCACGGGTTGCCTAACAGCACGTGATAAAAACTCCCTGAAAGAGGACATCCTATCACAGGTTCAATTATTTTGCACAGCATCAAACATAACAGGACTGAACCCAACAAACGCCTTGCTCAATGCGCAAACAGACTACCGTCGTTCCAGCCAAAAGTATTCCCAATTCACCACCTTGCAGTCCCAAGCTTCGTATGGATTGAAACCAGGGCTTTTCTAACACGTATCGGTCGAAATCATTTAACAACTGGGGCGCGGGACAGTGGCGATTTGGGATTGCTTGTAGCTACAACCACAGGTTGACGCTTCCCGTCTACTATCCAGAAGTCTCCGCCATGCTACCCTAGCTATACCTCTCTCCCCTCACATCGCCAATGCATTCTGCACCGCTACATACATAGGTCCTACAAAGCCGTTTCCCAAAACCCTGTGACAGGACGGATTGGCCTTAGTACGTATGTACGTACCGCCTGCCTCCTCCACGAGTGTAAATCCCCACCTACGTCCATCCCTCTCGCAGTACCTTAGGGGGAGGCCATCGCTTATAAGTATAGAACCTGAAGAGATGTTGTAACTGTATTATTACTACTCTACATAGCACCACTAGCTAGCTAGCTACATCGGGGTATAACCTCCCTCCCTCACACCCAGTCTAAAATACATAGTCATAAACATTAAACAGCCTGCATGTCCACAGCTCACCTATACGGCGCACTCCCCGGCGGTCCAGGCGCCATCCCCTGCTCTACCCCTGCCCCACCTGCCCCTCATGCGCCCCCTCCGGACCCAGCAAATTCCCCATATCCCCCAATTCCAATCCTGTATATTATTCACCGTGAAATCCATAAACTGCATCTGCGTGCTGCGATCGAATTTCGTATTCGCGTACGGCGCACCTGTGTAATCGGCGGGAGAGAAGTACCGTCCACTCATCGTGTCTGCGAAGACGTAGGCGCCGTTGTTGGTGTTAGGATGCGAGTAGGCGAAGGGCGGGACTTGTGGCTGGGGCTGGGAGGGGAGAGCTTGTGTTTGTGTTTGAACCGTAGGCACGGGGTCAGACACGCTGGAGCGCACTTCCTTGGTTAGCTGGGGGGATGCTGGGGCGATCATAAATTCCGCCATGGAGTGTAGCTCTGGGACGAGGGAGCCGAATTTCGCGATGGTGCCGGGGACATTTGTGTTTTGGAGGTGTTTGCGGATGAGTTGGGCGAGCTGGGGGAGCAAGAGGCGGGATTTGGAGGTTTCGAGGGCTTCGAGTTTGTGGTGGCAGACTAGGTCTAGGACGAGGACGGAGCTGGATGCTAGAGAGTACCAGACGTCCCACCAGATGATGGCGTTGAAGCGGCCGATTGCGTCGAGCTCCAGTAGTATGTTGGCTAGAGCGCGGCCAGAGTCGGCGCACGCATCTGACATGCTTATGAGGGCGAGGTTGGTAGAATCTCTATCTTCCTTGGAGAGGCTCGTTGCTCGCGCAAGTAATGCAGCTCTACATAACACTGTGGTGGTGTAGTGGTACAGAGCATGCAGCAGGAGCAGAGGCCGGCGAAAAGCAGGCGCCGTAGTCTCGACAGCTTCCATACGCAAATGCTGTGGCAATTCGGTCCTCCAACGATCAAGATCCCTGAGCACTCCTGCAGCAGGAGATAGGGGACCCGCATACGACTCGTCGGTGGAGCTTGACTTGGCGTGTTTGGGCGCGCGACACGCCGAACTCAGATGCACAATCAAGCGATCAAACCACCGTGAGTACTCGGGTGGAGAGTATGCGGCTGCGCCCAAGATGTGCTCATTTGGACAACTGTTCTTGGATACATGGTGTTCAATGGCGCTAGGGCGGTCGTAGGAGGAGACTTGCATCTGTTCGAAGGCATACAAGGTCCACCACAATCGCTTCCGCAGCTCTCTCGCAAGCGGGGCCTGAGATGTGCTAGCCTTGTCCTGGTGAAGGCCAATTGCGAATGCTATGCGAATCGCGGTTCCGGTGAGGTTCCAGCATGCGTCGCGGTGGTTCGTGTTGTGCAGATGGATGGCAGCTAGCATGATGGCCTGGACGGCAGTGACGCTCGAGGTGAAAATCACCACAGGCAACAAGGTCTGAATGCGCTTCCACCAGAGCTTCTCCTGCTCCTCTGGCACGACAACGTGGGCGACACGGCGAGCGAGCAATAGGACGCACAGAAAGCAACACTGCCAGCTTAAATCGGCCTTTGCGGGCTTGGCCAGCCATCCCTGGTATGCTTCCCGAAATGAGGCCTCGTAGAGTACAGGGAAGTCCGGGTTGATGTGTTCAAAATAGGCCGACATCAAGGCCTCCAAAGTCGCAGCCTCGTCGGCGGGCGTGCGTCGGAGGTCGCTGTGATCGAAGACGGAGGAGGCGGTAGGGGCGAGCGGTTGTTCTGGGTCGGCATCTTGTTCGGCGTTGGCTTGCTCTGCGGCGTTTTTGCCAAACAGCACGAACGAGGGAAAGGGATCCTGGCCACACAGCGCGCGCAGCTTCAGATGGAAGGAGAAGGAGCTGGACGGGCCGATGAACTGCACCTGCCCCTGCTGATCTGGAAGCAGCGACAGCGGCTCTTCGCCCTCGGTCCCCGGTGTGTTGACCTGTTCAGCGCCCGCATCAGCGCCCGGCGAGTCCGGGATGGCGATGCCCAGCGAGTTTCCCAGCTGGCGCAGCTCCTCGAGGTTGGACACGTCGGCATCGGGCAGCAGTCCTTTCACCAGCGACTCCAGCAGGGCCAGGCGGTTGCCGAGGCTTTCGACGCTGCCATACAGCCTCTTCTTGCGCGGCTGTGTCGTCTGGCAGTCGATGTTGTGCTGGAGGCAGTACCGACACGCGTCATGGCCCGGCTCTTTTCTGCATTTCTGCTTGCGCGACTTGCACTTGTCGCAGCTGGTCTCTGTGCGCTTCCGTTTGTCGAGGGGGACGCGACGCGAATTGGCGGGGTTCGGTGTGGACGAGGTCGCGGCCGGCGTCGGCATCGTCAGCATGCTGGGAGGGACGGGCGGTGGTTGGCGGCGATGGCGGCGAAGACGGTGCGGCGACTGGGGCGCATCACGCAGGAGGCATTGTTCATGTCTGGAGCAAGAGGAAAGCACCACTGGTTCTCGAGCGGTGCCATTCGACGGCTCCAGCTAGTGCACAGGGCGAATCGTGTGCCCATGAATCTGAGGTCGAGAGCAACGGTAGTGGGGGCTGGCTCCACGCCCGTGCCGTTCGACCCCGGCTTTGGCAGAGGCCAGCTCCAAGCTCCACGCCGCTGGGATTTGGAATGAGAACCGGTCCACTCGAGGTGAAGTCTGCGAGTCAGCTCATATCCGGCGAACACCCTCCCACCCTCCGTCTCGACCGACATCATCTCGAACGTCTGTCGCTGTGCAGCGCCAACGCTGGGCCTGTGCCTCACCACTGCTCCGTCTCCAACGGCCTGGCCCATCTCACCGTCGGAGGAGAGCGCGTCCGGCGTGCAAAACGGGCCCATCGGGAGAAATCGGCCAGCTACAGTTACCGTTTACAGCAGTCATCTCGAGATGAGCTGGTCAGAAAAGGAATTACAACGACGACGGCCCCAACTTTCCTGAGCCTGCTAGTGTATTCATTATCCTACCTCAGGCTGTTAGGTTTCCCATCAGTCACGTGCTGGCTAGTCCAGTAAGAGATAAGCTCGGAGCCCTAGGCTTCTCTCGGAGCCTGTGCCGCGCCCCACAGACTGTCACTCACAACTGGATCCCAATTTCCAATTCCCACCCATTGGCCACAGCGCACGAATTGTCCGAAATCCATCGTTAGGCGACCATCACGCAACACGTTCGGAGAATTGCCGCGCGTTTTTCCTTTCCAAGCTAGCCTACCGGGCGACACGTGGTGAGCCTGCACGCCTGCATCCATGGATCACTATTTTCCAGGATGTTTCCGCCCTTTCCAACGCGTTGGGATCGGACGCATCAGGCTGGCCACACAAGGGACATTGGCAACTTGTGAGAGGTTCCTTAGATGTCGACCAAAGATTAAGATGATCCAGTATCGTTCACAGCTCACATGTGATATGCGACCGAGTCAACAAGCTTGTCGGCTTTGACCCCTGCTACCTGGGATTACCTTGACGGAAGCTCGGTAACTTCGGGCGAAGCTCCCGTGGGGTCATTTCAGACACACCCGCTGTGGAAAAGGTATAATTCGCGAGATGGAGACCAGTGACCTCTCCACGGTCTGTGGAAGTTTCGCCTGCTTCACCGTGGGCTCTCAATACTCAGGGCCAATCTCGATGTTGACTTTGACCGGCAGGCTCTGTTGTACCTACCCTCTCCACAAGCGCCACATGTTCCTCGTCCTGAAGGAGCTCGAAATGCGTCTCAGCGCGACCGTCTGGATTATCTTCCAGTACGACTGAAGGCATTTAATGGTAATCTGCCATCATCATCGACGCAGTAACATTCTCGCCGCGTCTACTTAAGCTCATTGCCATGCTGTTATCGTAAGACGAACGGTCACAGACTATGTTTTGAGCTGAGAGAAGAAGCCTGAACACAGTATGTACACGCAGGACAGGACGCGATACGATACGATACGATACGATGGAATGGCGTATATCCGACGCCGTATACTCCTCATGATGCACTGGATATTTTCTGTTCGTGACTGACATCCTCCTCAATGAATGTTGAAGTAGAAACATACAAACAAAGGTAATGTACCCATAAAGTTGAGTGTAAGAATGATGGAATGCTCCAGTAGTAGATGCTGCCTATATAGGCCTAGCGTAGCTCCTGCCGTGAGGACCACCAATGCGATAAATGCAAATCCGTTGGCAAAACCCAGCCATCGCGAAGCCGCCAGCATGTCAAGTGTCGATAATAGACTCTTAAGATTACTTACAATGATATAAATTAGACTTTACAGCTTTCATGATATGCAGGACTTTTCGCACCGCGGTACGTCGGACGATTGGCAGCCGAGTGAGCAAGGATCTGGGTTCCCCGCCCTGACGTCGCGTGCGCTATCTTCCGCCTTGTAAACAGATGTAACTCCATATCGCTACTATGAGGATTATTCCGCGATATAGTATAGCACAAGCTGCTAGGATGCGACCTGCGATTCTAGGATTGCTTAACGGGTACGCTGGGACGGGGGTACGCTGATATGTACCACGCACCGCCCGTCAGTCGTCCTTCGAGCGCACTGCATAGTACGATCTCGCCACCATGAGGATAATCACCCTATCCACCCTCTTCATCTACCTCTCTTCTACGCTGGCAGCTACCCTCCCACCCCCATCTCCATCTCCATCCCCACAACAACCGCCCCACCCCCTCCTTCACCTACAACGCCACACACTTTCTCCTCAATGGCACCCCTACCAAATCATCGGCGGCCAAATGGACCCCAGCGCATCCCCCCGCCCTACTGGCGCGACCGTTTACGCAAAGCGCGCGCCCTCGGCTTAAACACTATCTTCACCTACACGTTTTGGAACATGCTGGAGCCTAGCCAAGGACACTGGGACGAGAGCGAAGGCCAGGGCATAGCCACTTTTTTCAAAACCGCGCAGGAGGAAGGACTCAATGTAGTCCTCCGCCCAGGCCCGTACATTTGCGGGGAACGCGAATGGGGGGGCTTCCCCGCGTGGTTGGCGAGCGTGGATGGGATGGTGGTAAGGAGTAACAACGCGCCGTTCCTCTCCGCAGCGTCCAGCTATCTTGAGAATTTGGCCAGGGGCTTAAGAGGCTTGCATGTTAACGAAGGAGGCCCGATTGTCATGCTACAAGTTGAGAATGAATATGGGAGCTATGGGGATGATCACAGTTACACTTCTGCTGTTAAAGACCTTTTGAAGAAAGCCTTTGGGGGGGATAAAGTGCTGTATACGAATGATGGGACGGAGGAGTGGACGCTTGAAGGGGGGAGTGTGCCTGGTGTACTTGCTGAAATAGACGGCGATCCGAGGGCGGGGTTCGCGGCGCTGAGGAAGTACATCACTGACCCCTCTATGAAAGGCCCGCTGCTAGACGGCGAGTATTACACGTGGACGTTCGATAGCTGGGGGTATAATCGCAGTACGCCTAACACGCAGGCTTTTGTAGACGACATCGGCTACGTGCTTGGAAACGAGAGCGCGGGGATAAGTTTGTACATGGTGCACGGCGGGACGAATTTCGGGTTTGGCAATGGTGCGCTGTGGCAGGGGAAGACGAGGGCGTTTACGACGAGTTATGATTATGGGGCGCCGGTTGATGAGGCGGGGAGGACGGGGGAGCTTTACGACACGCTTCGCGGCACGATATTGAAGTATGTGGATGGGGGTGCGCCAGATGTTCCGGATAATATCCCGTTGAATGAGATTCCGGCATTCGAGCTTAAGCCGGCGAGACCGCTTTTCGAGACGCTCGATGCTGGGAATGTGGTGGAGAGTAAGGAGCCACTGAGTATGGAGGCGCTGGGCCAGGCATACGGCTTCACGCTCTACACGCACATTACCGCCGTTCCTCTCTACGGTCTGCTTTCCCCGGGGGACCGTGCGAGAGACCGCGTTATCGTTTACGTTAATGATATCTTCGCCGGCGTGGTGGATTCTACATATACATATCCCCAGAACGTCACTGTTAAGCTGGAAAAAGGCGACAAATTAGACCTCCTAGTCGAGAATCTGGGGAGGGTGGATTATTACTCTCGCGGGACGGAGTTTTCCAACGGTATACTAGATCCGTATAAAGGTATTGTGGGAGATGTGAGGTTTGGAAATACGACGTTGGAGGGGTGGAAAATGCAGGTCATCCCCTTGACGCATCTTCCCGACTTGGAGCGAGGCGGATACAACACTGGCATCAGTTCGACTCAGCCTATATTCTTCACCGGGAATTTTGAAGCTCAGACCACTGGCAAGGATGCCGCAGCTCTAGATACATACCTCACCATCCAGAACGGTGTGAAGGGAAATGTCTGGGTTAACGACTTCCACCTCGGCCGGTACTGGAACAGAGGACCGCAGCAGAGTTTGTACCTTCCTGGCACGGTGTTGAATGATGGTGTGAATAAGGTTGTAGTATTAGAAGTAGAACCTTCACGTGTGCAGGGCCAGATGAAGGGCGTCGGAATCAGTCAGCGTGTCTGGGAGACGAGGGGGGATGTGGATTGTCCGGGCTGTGTATAGGATGGATGGTGAGAACGGGCGGGAAAGGAAAGGGAGATGTAGAATTTAAGGTTTAGAAGGATCATATCTCCGTCAAGTGGGAAATGCGAGTAGTGCAGAGTGCTGCGGTGCTTTTCTACGTCTCTTTCCTGCACCTATGTGTTTGGGAAACTTGTGACGCGGTGGGGCAGGAGAAGACTTGGAACCGTGTCGCTCTGCGATGTAACTTTGCACAACGTTTTCAGCCTAACTTATTGTGCGTAGTCACTTAGGAAGCTGAACATACCGTGTAATGGAGTGGCTGGCGTTGGTGGTGCTGTTCGTGGTGGTAAATCTCTGGGCGTCATCAGTGAAACTGATGCGACTAGTGCGGCGTTATCTGAATAGAGTGTATAGACTCGTGCCTTCACCGAGATGATTTTATGATTTGTGCCAAGGTGGTCTGGTTGACGTTGACGAGGCGACGAGTGCACACGCGATTAGTATGCATCTGTTCAAGTCATTATCGGTATGTCGCATAAAGGTGTCCCGTAGCCCGTGGAACAAGGAACAAGGAAGGAAGAGGATAGAAATGTGGATTTCCTTCTCTGTGTGGATGGGTGGTTGGTACTTTGGAACTGTAGAACCGCAGAAATATGGTCGTCAACTATTTTCGAATTGTGAACCCGCTTGAGAGACTGTGGAAATCACACCAGTTGTTCGTAACTCGATCACCGTGAAATGCAGCAGCAGCGATGGGACTCAGCAGGTGCCTGGACGAGGGGGATGAACCGGGATATACAATCAGAGGTTTACTTCGCTTAGATGAAACGATAGCAGCTATGGATCCGCATACATCGAATTAATCTTGAAGGCGGGCGAGAAGTGGCCTGGACAATGCTGTAGCGGGTTATAACGCTTTTCAGTTCTCTTTTTCTCTTTGACGCTGGGGTATTTTCTATATCAAGAGACTCCTCTCGCCTACCCCTATGAGCTGCGATGCCATGCGTGCGATTTCAAGACGTCCAATCGATCACTAAATACGGCTCTTCTTTTTCTTCTTGATGCTAGAGCCTGAGACAACGCGCGCAAAATCCCCTCCATATTCGTCCATTTCAAGATCCCAAACGAGTCCCTTGCTGGTTTCAAGCTTTGTCAATCTAGTCCTGGCACCTTCCCAGCCGGTCAAGCCGGTCAAGCACGTGTCCAAGCCGCTCTGTCTGTCTCCCTTGAATGCCCAGAAGTTCCGCTCTGGATGAGTAAGATCTCCAGATCGTTGCAAGCTTGTTTCGGTCCAAAAGTTGGCCTCTTCATTGGGCTTGATGAGCTTTGGAGAAACATCCGCGTTAAATCCGTTGCCAAATCCGCCAAAGGCGTCAAATCCACCGTTGGACTTTGGTTCGTAGAGCACAACCGAACGATCAGACAGTCCAGTTTTATCGCAGAAGTTATCAATGTTTTCTTTTGCGTTTATCAATTCGTTGTGGCGGATGAATAACGTCGGATTGAAAAAGTGGTCGAAGCCAAAATGAATGTCTCGTATCGTTTTTGACTGGTTGCGAGTTTCGGAAAAATGCGGCGATTTGAGAGTCCCGATTATACCTCGCTCCAAGACTGCGCCGTTGTAGGCCCATAGGATGCCTTTCTCCGGATCCCACCTCGAAGTTGACTCGTCGTACGACATGTTGTAAACGTTATGCTGCCTTTTCATGTGGTCGACTAGTGCTCCATCGTGGTCTATAAAGTATGCTAGATGTCTTGCAACTGGCATCGAGAAACTGAATCCATAGACTCTAGGCTTCAGGTAACTTTGGTGTTCTTGTGAAAGCGGTAGCTGGCGGACTGAAATCGACCTCTCCATCATCCAGGTTTTTTTGGCAATTGGCTTATAGGGTGTTCTTGTCTCTGTCTTTCCCTTGCTGAGGAGTGCTAGATACTCGTCGGCAGTGAAGAAGGCCATGTCTTTACCATCAATCTCAACTCTCGCGAAGTCGTCATCCTCTTTCAAGGTACGGAGGTAGATTCCAACGATACTATTGGTTTCACCAGCGTGCCCATGCTCTATCCTTTCGCACCCAAGGAAGGCGACATATGTGTCCGTGCACCAAGGGTATAGATGCGTCGTAAATCCGATTCGACGTTCAGTAGCATCCGATCCAGATATCCTTAGATTTGGCCCTTCAGCAGAAGCGCGATACTTGGCTCCGTCCCTGAAAGCCTCTAAATTCGGTGCAAGCAGCCCACCGAAATCCGTCGAAACTCCGGTCCAAGCGAACAACGTGTCGTCTTCTGCGAACTTCAAGATTGCCTGCTGCAGTCTCTGGAAGGCGGCTTCTCTTTCCCCATACAGCATAGGCAAGTGCACTTGGAAGATACCGAACAGGCTGTATGCCCTATCTTCGATACATTTCGTTGTTCTTCTGGCCGCCCAAGACATGCGTTCTGCGATTGAGCAGTCATGTAGCTTCACTTCTCCACGTAGTAAGTCTTTGCGGATGTTAGTAGCCTCATGGATGGAGTCCACGAGGGAGAGGCGATCGCCTAGGAGGTTCCAACCCGCGTCAAAGAAATACACATCTAGATGTTCAACGTTAATGGACTCGTCCCATACTAGGGCTTTGTACAGACCTTTCGGTGCAAGTAATTCCTGCAGAGTCCAGCCTCGGGTGAACCACTCGGATTGTCCTATAGGGTTCCCAGGAAACACGGGTACATCTTCCAGATATGCATAACACACGCCGGATTGCTCATACCACAGGTACATGCTATTGATAGCCTCCTACAAACCAATGCATTAGTGTTGTTGAAGCGAAGCGATTAGTATGACTAACCTGCAGCTCGGCGCTGCTGCGTTTGTCAATGCAGCATGTATCCACCCATGCGTACTCGTATCCATCTTCTAAAGCTCGCTCGCAAAATCGACTAATCTTGTCGAAGCCTTTCTTACACTGGGCAACGCCGGGATCTTGGATATCCGAGAAGCTTACTTCGTCAAAATCGTGGCCCCAGCGGTGAGAAAGAACGGCGTATGGGACAGGGTCCTCGCTTTGCTGTGAGAGCGTTAATTTTCTCGTGTTGAGGAGCCACATCTTGAAAGTGCTGAAGGTGGCCAACAGGCTGCGGCGGCACAGCAGCTACAGCCTTGGGACACAGCCTTCACTGTGAAGCGCTGTTGATCTGTCTTAAGCAACCGAGAAAGAATCAGTATGTACGATAGCGGTAGTGCTGATTGTGGTATCGCTGTTGCTAGAGATTTAGGTCGAATGTAGAGAGTTGCAGGTGTGAGGAGCGGTGGGGCTGAAGGCAGCCACGAGGTTACCAGCCCCTGCTGCGCCTGTCTCAGCCTTGCGCTTCACGCTGTCCAGGTCTGTTCATGATCGATACCCGGTCAAATCAAATTGACTACCACTTTAAATGCGGACCTTGATACTCCGGTAGCAATCGGGGCATTGAGGGTGTTCGAATGATGTTGGTTTCGAAGCGGTATCTCGGGAAATGTCCAAGGGAATCCGAGTTCGCACAGAAACAGTCAGTTTCATAGAACAAGCCTCTGCTGCACGCCCAATTATTACCGAAAGTCATTGCGTTGATCAAGCCTTCTAACGGCATGACGCAGACCGTGGATCCGAGATTGCGTTCGCATGTCGCATTGTAACAAGTGATGGGGCGTCTTGACAATTTTACAATGGCTAACATTGGTGGACCTCAACGTGCTTTTGATTCCCATGAGTGTACGAGTATGGTGTTGTGAACCTGCATTATTGTTTGGCCTGGTGCTCCTGCCACCACCGCGCATGAGGATTCGGTCTGCGTTCTATGCAAGGTCAGAGTCTTTATTGCCGATCTAATTTGCCATCAAAAGCTTGTGATGTCGGTATGCCATCCGGTCGCTTGTCGAAATACATAAAAGGGCGTCTCCCGCAGTTTCCCTACGGCCACGCTCCGCTGCCCTCTCCGCCGGACACCCACCGTCTCGGCACACAGTCTTCGGCGGATTTCCATCATATCGCACGATCACTTGGCAACGGCGACGCCACTGGGCCGCAGAAGTCCGGTCTGAGTGGCTGCTTCGAGTAATACGGCACTGGCTGAAAGGTGCCGATAGCGACGTCGGTGGAAGAGTTGACCGGAAAGGGGAAAGAGCTCCCCCGCGTCACCGAAGTCGCGCTACGGGCCCACTCCCGACCCCCCTCTGAGAACGATGCAGCACCGCGGCCTACTACCAAACATACCACACTTTTCCTGGGACAGCATTAGCGACCCCGCAAACCACGCCATGGAGACATCGCGTCGACAAAGATGGCCGATGGGAGCCGCACGTAGGCTGCGTGAGCCCTTATAAGTGCTATCGCGCACGCCAGCTACACGATCAAGAATCATTGCGCCAACCCCTCACAAGACCCTTCTCTTCATTGCCAATCGCAACACTGCAATGGCGTCTAACTCCTACCTTATCGTCGGCGCCGGCGTCTTCGGTGTGTCCACCGCCTACACTCTCATCCGCAAATACCCCAATGCCTCCGTCACAATCGTCGACCGCGACGCCTACAATGCCGATTCGCGCGTCGCAGCTTCGTGGGACTGGAACAAAGTCATTCGCGCTGACTACGATGATATCATATACTGCAGGCTCGCGCTGGAGGCACAGGATATTTTCGAGCAAGATCCGCTGTACCAGCCTTTCTTCCACAAGTCGGGCATCTACTGGATGTGCCGCACCGACTACGCCACACAAGTCGTCGAAAACTACAGAAAATTGGGCAGGAAGGCGCAAATTGAGGCTGTGAGCGTCAAAGAGGCTAGAAAACTCTACGGAGGTCTGTTTGAGGATGCGGACTACAGCGATGTCACGGAAGTCCTCGTGAACAAGACCAGCGGCTGGGCAAATGCTGGAGACGCGCTGAAGGCGGTAACCAAGAAATGCATTGAGTTGGGCGTCAAATATGTTGTCGCTGAGACCCAGTCTTTGGCATTCAACGGCGGACGATGCACGGGTATTAGAATGCGAAAGGGAGACACGTTGAGCGCGGATAAGATAATTCTCTCCACAGGAGCGTTCACAGCGAAGCTCCTCGAGCAGGCCGCAAAAGCAAGCAACAAACCCGAGATCTCAGCCGGCGGCAGGATAATAGCAGGCGGAATCACAACCGGCATGACGCAGCTAGACGAAGAATCCTACAAGCGCTTCGCAAACATGCCCGTCGCAGTGCAAAGCTGGAACCCCACAATCGGTTCGTCTCCCTCCCCCCTCTCGACCTTCACCATCCATCCTGCCAGTGACTAACATAATTTCACACAGGCCCCTTCGTCGGCAGTCTCCCCCACCCGCGACCGCGAACTAAAATGGTGGGGCCAAAAGATCTTCAAAAACACGCAAAACATTCTAGGCAAGCGCATCTCCGCGCCCCCACCAGAGAGCGACTACGCACAGTGGAAAGTCGCGGCCCCCCTCAAAGAAGACATCGACTTCGCCAACAACATTTTCTACGGTAAAAACGGCGCAAACTGGAAGATGGAGAAGCATCGTATTTGCTGGGATGCGTTTACCTCGTCTAGTGACTTTATCATCTCGCCGCATGCGGGGGCGGAGGGGCTCTACGTTGCGACGTGTGGTTCGTTTCACGGGTATAAGTTTTTTCCTGTGCTGGGGAAGTATGTTGTGCAGATGTTGGAGGGGGAGCTGGAGGAGGAGTTGGCGTGGAAGTGGGCGTGGGATCGGGAGAGGCCGGATGAGAGGCTTAATGCGGAGTTTCCGAGGTGGGAGATGAGGGATTTGATGGGGAAGCAGGCGAGATTGTAGATGACACTACAAGCAGATAGCATTTAAGGGTCTGGATCATGAGATTTGTGTATGGTGTTATGGCGCAGGTAGATTTAGACATGGACGTGTGGGAAAGATAGCGTGACTATCAAGTATCCATGCTCGATGTGGCGGTAATGCACACTTTACGAGATTAGGCACGTCCTGATGTGGATTCTATAAGTGATCTGGTATTCCAAGTTCGAGGCTTCCAAGCAACAACCTCGTGGAGGTTACCGTTCCTAGGTCGTGATAAGCACGTTCGACAAGAATCTTGATTCATTGCTTATTCTTAGAAACACTGAAGTAGCCTTACGACGAGCGCAAGGGAGCAACCAAATCATTATACTGAGGCTGAGGACAGCCGCTAACGATATGACCAAAGCGGCGATGATAGAAACGCGATCAATTCAACGACGTGGCACGAGAAGGCCAGAAAAGAGCTGTTTCTGCTGCATCATGAGCGAGCCCTGAGCTAGTGGGTACGGGGAGCACAGATCCGGTGAGATATGAGATGGCGATTGCGGATCAAAGGGTGGGGAGGGGGTGAGAATGGCAATGGGATTTGTCGAGCACGTGTACGTTGCATGCGTTTGGACAGATCACGCCGGAGAAGATGTCGGTGAGTACGAGCAATTAAGGCATCGCTGTGTGGCCGACGGTTAGGAAGATGGTGGCGGATGGAGTGATCAATGGACGGAGGATACACGGCGATGTTGCTGGCGAAGAAAAGAGTATCTGGAATACAGAGGTTATGTTGCACATATGATTCTGTGTTTCCCTCTCTTTCAAACAGACGTCAGCTATGGGTCCATGAGCAACTGTCCTTGGCGTCCATAATCCAGTCCGGTGAATCATCCACTCGCCTTCAACCGAGCCAAAGCGTACACCTGTCACGCTTTCGACGACCGCTATCTCGGCTTCACCAGCACAGAAAGAAGCCTCCACCCTCACGACTTTCACAAGCGACCGAGCTTCGCGCTGCGATTGAGAATGTCTGATTGTATGTCCAGCGGCGACTCAACTCGAACTTCACTCCTTAACGATACTGACGCACGACTTTCAAGCCAACTTCCCCAACGTCCCCAACGTTCCCACCACGAACGAGAATATGACGCGCTTCAATGAGGTTCTCACGGGTCTCCAGAGCCTGCGCCACGACGGTATATTTGTCACTGTTCTCCGCCTTTTTTGCCCTGCACACAAAGGATACTGACCGCACTTCACAAACAGACAGCGGCACCGAGCCCGGCTCTGACGACCCTATGCTTTCGCCCTCGGCGACCCAAGCCGCCTTCGCCGCCTTCCAGGCGTACAACGGCATGCTAGCCAAGATGAAGCAGGAAGAGATCACCGACAACATTCTAGCTAGAATGAAGCAGGAGGAAGACACCCACGACTTCGAAAAGGGCGTCTTCGACAACACCAAGTTCTACGACTACGAGTTCCACGACCCCCAGCCCACAATCGTTCTGCCTCCCAACTACCCCTTCCGCACTACCGCGACTGGCTACCCTATCTTCCGCCGCCGCACCCAGATGCCCCGCCGCGCATCGATGACTACCGCGCAAGGCTTCGAGGACCCGCGCATCACGGCCTTCATCGACCATTGGACTAAGATCTACGAGGGTATCGGTCACGACCCGTTCAGTCGTGCGGAAGGCTACTTCCAACTGCAGCTCGCGTGCGAGGTGCGCGGCTTGGTCACGTATGGCACGATGGACAAGCTGGTGGTGCGGCTGGTGGATCGAGCGCTTAGGGATGCGGCGCGTGGATGGATGGAGATCACCGACAAGGTGGGGAGGGTGAGGATGCTCGAGGCGCCTGCGGCCCCGGCGGTGGTTGCTGAGTCCGAGTCTGAGTCGGAGCTGTGGTGGCCGGGCCTTTCGTATGATGACTGAGCCGGTGTTGCCTTGGGGTACTTGGGCGATGAAGGTCTGAGGCGGTTTAGATGAACCTGCAATGTTCTTGCATGGGAACATGTTGCGTCACGAGATGGGCGACTTTCATGAATTCTTCTGAATTCGGTACATGGTAAATGCAATTGTTATATCAAGCGTCGGGGATCGGCAGTTCACCCTGTGTCCACTGCCCACCGTCTAGATCCCTCGTGAATACACTCAAGTCATCGCCTCTCGTTTGATAGAACACATACAGGCTTGTGCCGCCAGACTGGTCCTCCACAGCAGTGACGCTCATATGCGTACCTTTCAAGCCCGGTATGGCGCCTCGTGCACTTCCCACAGTGAACATATTTTCGTCGACGCCCTTCGTGTTCTCAGCTCCCCAATTTATATCGTGGCCCACGATCGTGCCATCGGCCATCTGGGTGTAGAAGTATTCGGTGAACCCAAGTGAGCTGCTGGGGAATACGTCGGGTATAGCGTAGGCAGTCGCGTTCTCCCACGTATTGATGGGATGCTCATCAGTTGACTTCCTACTGCTATTGGTGTCCCTCCACCATATTGTTGCTGTATCTTGGGTGTCAACCATCATAGCATATGTCGTAGTGCCCGGTTGCCAGCTGTAGCACCCAACCCCTGCGTGCGTGTTCATGTCCTTCCAGGTTTGCTCCTCGAGCCACTGGTCTTGACCCTGATACCAGCCATATTGCTGAAAGGTCGTTTCATCGGTTGGGTACCACAGGTGCATACCCGGCGTGGTACCGTTGAACGGGATCGTGTCGTTGTTGCCGTCGCGAGTGGGGAATTTCGAGGCGTCGGAATCGCCGTAATAATTTCCGTACCAGCATGCTTGGAGGCCAACGTTGGGGGCATCGTATGTTGTGAGATTTAGGGCGTTGAGGGGTCCATCTTGCCAGATGTTCGTGCTGTTGCTGTTGACCTTTTGCTTTACTCGTCCGTCTTTCGAGATATAGAAGATATGCCACTACGAGATGGGTCAGTCGGCTTTGCCACAAGTGCGGTTGAAACGATGCGCTTACCACCGATGTGTCATTGAGCGAGTACGAAACGGCAGATATGGGGGTTGCGTTCTTCGCATCGCTGACGATAACCTCAGATGACGTTCCACCTATCCACTCGCCTTTCGGCGTGAGCTGTATCGACCGGATCTCGCCTGTCCAGTGTTGGAAGTACACCGTCATTATCTTGCGCTCTTGATTATTCCAGAACTCGGTCGCGAGAGCGATACCGGAACCATTGAAGGTGCCGTTACTGGTGTAGTATGCCGCGCCAAGCGCCCCGCCGATACAGAAACTCGGATTCTCTGCGCAATAAGGATCGACATAGCCTGGTCCGGTCCTGCATGTGGTTAAGTGACGCGGATATAGCAAGGTATTGCTTTGACATACGGTGTTTCGCTCTTTTTCTTATTTCCCAAGCTCAAACCTAACCCAAGACCCAACGCTGTAGCCACGACAAAGACGAGAATGATGACTCCAAATAAATATCTACGAGGAATGCCGCACGTTTTAGGTGCTTTCTCTGAAGGGAGCTCTGAGACTCGGCGTGGAACCGGCTGACCTTTTTCGTCGAATTCCAGCGGTTGAAAGCCTGACACGACCGTCTCGTCCATGGAGTAAGGCGAAGTAGGTCGTCGCTGCTGCTGAGCCAGCCAAGGCTCCAGTACTACCTCTGGCGCATCGTGTACAGCTTCCTTCGAAGATGTCGGTCTAAACACAGTTAGCTTAACTTACTACCCATAGCAGATCAGACACACTCTTGGTTGCTAGGAAACAGCTTTTCCGGCGCTTGAGTGCTGGGAGAATCATCATGGAAAGGGACGTTGTCTGACGGACTATCGATCTTGTAAGTGGTGTCCACCTTGGTCGCTGGGTGCTCCATGGTGGATGAAACGTTCCATTGACGACAATTGACCAGCTGCAGCAGCACCAGCTGACATTACCCAGCGAAAATACCATATATGTCATCTGCACTCAAATTACGCTTGACTGCTCTTCTCAGCAGGGCCCATAGGAGTGGACAAGTTTAGCGAATGCGGTGCGTCGCTGAAGAGCGCCCGCCTCGAAGCGGTGAAGTCAAGCATGTGTGTTTGGCCAGATGCGGTCGTGATCCTTGTAAGGCAAAGCGATAGCGCCTATGAGGGAAACTGATCGACATGTACAGGTAAACAACTACTGGCCTGGCTCACCACCCTTAAAACATCCGGACGCAGGTAAGCACGCCCAGAAAATTGCTCGCCGACATGTAGGTCGACCCATTGCGAAGCAAAGCAGGCGCCGGTTGACAGCTATGCTTCTGGATTTTCCTATCTTGATCATACTACGGAGTTGAAATAAAGCTTCGTCTGCTTGAGATTCATGCTGATGTCTGTGAAATGGCCGAACGTGCTATTTACCAGTCGTTGAAATGTAGGAGAATGCTGTCTTTCGAACGTCTATTAGCACCAAGTAAGAACTGCCGACCGGGCAAGGGACGAGCTTGTGCCCCAGTGCATACAGCTAGGGTATGCTTCTATGAACAACGTGTTGGGTTATCCCAAGTAATCGTTATCCCAAGTTCCGACTGTTGCATGACCTCCGGGTTACCATACTCCCTTTTGCTTTTGCTTGCCCCGCAAGGGCTGTATCTATCTCTTTCGGTTCACAGATAGACGTTGCTGTGCCGGATGCTGCTTGAGGTACATTGTTCGCGTAAGCTGATAGTGGGTGGGCGAAGAGCTGTTCGGAAGGCGTCCCAAACCGGGTGCGGGGCTCAAGTCGGCGACCATCGCCCACATGGCAGTGTGATTGGGCATGGACACCATGCCACCATCTTTGCATTCGGTGGGTGATATTTGTGGCTACGATGCGTTGTGATACAACAACCGCTGCTCCATACTGGTATGAGAATTCGAGCGAGCTAAAACCCTGCCGTGCCTGCTTGACGAGTTCAAACGCCGCTCAAGCGTGTCTCATTGGATAATGATCGATTCACAACAGAGAATGAGATGTATGATATATGTTATCTTGATGATGGAGAAAGCATCGTCGTACGTGAAGAAGCAAGCGCGACGTGATGGCGCCCGACAAACCCGATGAGGGTGTCCCACGTGATACGTGCGCTAACCTAACATAATTAGCGCCAGAGGATGTCACGTTTCAATTGTTCGCTCACAGTGCATGCCACCAAAGGCAAACTCCATCATCTCCATTTTGCGACTCCACAAAGATTTCCCAATTAAGAAGATGAAACGTTCTTGCTAGGGTATCGACGACCTGGGCCCCCAACTGTACGACCACATAATCCGACAAAGAGCGTATATTCGTCGAATTGGCGCAGGCATGGGAGGCCTATGAGGAAGCTGCGCTTGGAGTCATAGGAAATCCGTGTATGCCTTCCCCTACAGTATCTTTCTCTTTCCGGATCGAGCTATCTTCGCTATATTACGAACCCGATGATTTCAGAATCCTGCCGGTGCCTGCTGGTGCCTGCTGCTAGCGAAGCACAGACCACTACTCGTTAACATCCGCCTCAATCAGCCTCATTGCTACTACTTCATTTCCTACAACCTTCAGAAGCTGGGAAGACATCAGCATTGTGACATAATGAGTTTTGATGTCTACTGTGCTTTCTGTGGCGCCGTTGCATCGGAGCCACATTGGGATTACGAAGATGAAGAGGAGTATTCGTATGATCCTGACATCGTCAAGTCCGAAGATGTCGAGTGGATGAATGATATAAAGCTCATCATTGAGAACCCTAAATCCCGAGAGGACTCGAAGTATGCTTTTTGCGAAGAAAAAGAATGCTTAATCTTGAGCTGACTGATTTCCTAGAGTCTTCATTTCGGGACCGGCGTCAGCGGATGACTATGGCTTTTTCACATATGTAGATGCAACTGATCCAACGGGGGAGGAACACCAGGTGCAAGTGTGAGTTCATGTGGCTTAAACCGCACGACGCGAATATACCATTGGTACTAATGTACAACGAGCAGATACGAACCCTCCTTGACTGCCATCCCGTTCCACTCCGCGTGCTTCGAGCTGCTCGAAAAGGTTATCACGCCAGAAAAGTACGACCTGGAAATCCTGCTTGAGACCTTGAGGTTTTCGATCCCCTCCTCCCCTTACGATTCGGGGACGAACCTCAAAATCGACTACGGACCGATCGGGGAGTTTCAAGAGCAACACTGGGTACCGCGGAGAGGGGCCGAGGAGTATGTCCTGCATCCACTTTCGATCCCATGGCTTGGTCAGTACTTCACGCAACTGCCGCGGAGGGATCCACACCAGAACTGCAGAGGCGACATAACGCCTCGTAAAGTCAACAGCAGCGATCCATTCACAGACGTACCACTCGAAATTCTGCGACTTATTATTCTTGACCTAGACCTGGCCAGTCTCCGTTGTTTCAGGCAAGCTTCCCGCAAAGCAGAGCAAATCGATCTAGACAACAGTTTCTGGAAGATGCGCTTTTTCCGAGACATGCCATGGATGTTTGATTTCCCTGTTGACTATAGAGATCGAAACGCAAACAGTGTCGACTGGACCAAGGTCTACAAAGACCTCTATTGTGCCAGTGATTCAAATAAGAAAAGAAAAGTACACGCATTGGCAAATCGACGGCGGATTTGGGGCCTGTGTAAGCAAGTCTCGGTGGTGTATCATGCAAGAAAATCTGATCAGAAGCACAACCTTTCCGAAGTTCTTGATGGTGTCCAGTCGACACGGTTAGCGGTGTTAGTCGCTCCCGAACCAAATGACACGACAGCAGCGATTGTGTGTCTTGTTGCATCGTACCGCGCCATGCAATATAGTACCCCAACTCTGTCAGTCCAATGGACGCAGAGTGGAGAATTGGCCCGGCTTGAATCTTCTGGGGAAACGCCACCGGAACATTCGTTGTCCAGAGATGATATACAGATTCCACACGGGGATTGGATAACAGGATTCATCATCACCTCAGCGGAAGACAAACGGAATGATCACAAAGACGAAGTGAAGCGCTCAATCTATGGCCTGCAAATACTCTTTGCCAAGCGAGACCGCCACATCCTTGGGAAGACCGAGGGTGATCAGCGACTCTTGTCAGTGTCTCCGGGATATTTCCTTGTTGGCTTGAAGACCCATACTTCTAAGAATGGTTTTATCGCGAAACTAGCACTGCTTGAACAGCCTCGAGGCAGGTTGACCCCTGGACGTCTTGCAAGAGTCACCGGCTCCCATTCGATAGCATACGGTGAGAAAACGGCAGAGTTTCTCTGGAAAGATTGTTTGCCACCGCCTTGCTTGCGGATATCTGAGTTCTCTGCTGGCTACTGGTCTTATGCTCTTAGCAGTGAGATGGCTCCATTGGAGGCTATCATCTTTGGCGACTGCGAGGAAGAACTCGGTGATATCACTTCAATCGGCGCAGACGTTCATTTTGGAGGCTTTGAGGTTCACTTTGCTACAAAGAAAGCAAGGGCAATCGGCCCACGACGCCATGCAATGCAGTACCTCAGCATCAACGGACGCGGTGGTGAACGGATAACCCATGTCTTCTGGTCTCAGGGACATGTTCCAAGCGGATGCCGATTCGTGACGAACCGCGGCAGGCAGCTCGCCATCGGCTTCCCATCAACCAGGGAGAAGCGTTGCCCAAGCCTTGAGTCCGCGGATAAAGATTGCATACTTGCTGGTATTGCTGGGTATTGGCCTAATCGCGCCTTCCCGCAGTCGACCCTTATGGGGCATGCGAATTTATACCTGCCTGATCAGCCACCGATCGTGAACTTTGGCACTGATGCTCTTCGCGACTCCAATGGCTTCCACTGGATGCCATCTCCGCCTCCTAGGCGAATTGTTGAAGCCGGCAAGATTTTGGGTCAACGAGAAGTTTACGACAAATGGGGTCAGCGCACAAAACCATACCCATCTATTACCACAGTTGTCTCTTGGCTGGACTGCCGTCATCCATTGGAGGCTGTGAGAGTGACCTCTTGTCACGCAACCCGAGGAGGGCAACTGCCATTGGTAGCAATCTCATTCATCCCAGTAGACCCGGGAGCGGCTGGTACTTTAGAGGCAACAACAATTGGACCACAGAGCTTCTCCACTCCGCCAGACTCCGCCGGAACAAATGGCCAGCACTGGTGCTGGTGTAGCCTAGGCCACACTTCGAAAGATGAGATGGCGTCTCGGCCGCACCATGTTCACGAGACGTGGCAGGTGGGAGGTCAGTCGTTACAGAGTCTCAAAGTCTGGATGGCTGAAGATGGAGCACTCATTGGACTCCAGTTCGTTGCAGCCGATGGACAAGAGAGCCCGCACTGGGGTCAGTGTAACGGGGACTCAACGGCTATGATCTGCTTCACAGCGGAGGATATTTCGGGCGGGGGCGTCGGGAGCTCACAACATGGTGCAGTGGGCATCAAGTTCTATATGGATGATAATGAGCGCCAAGTCACCCGTCACGACGCCATCGTGATGGCAGTGCAAGCTCTGGTCGTGGACGATCTGTCTAAGGAAAGATCAACATAGGTTCGCGGCAACTGTGGTGATCAGGAAGAATTGGGGGTGCCATGAGGCAATCGTGTCCCCAAAGGTTCTCCAGAGCCATTAGTTACAAGCAAGATAGAAAAGTTGGAATTGATCAATGTTCCTAATTGGGTATCTAAGAACCGAAGGTCATCTGTCTCTCTAGGAACTCACATGCTAAGAGTGCAGCGCTAGATCGAAGTGTCGGAGCTCAAGTCAACCAACGAAATTTCTAACTGGCGCGAGCGAAGTTTAGACATGCGCAAGAGCGCAGATTACCATGGGATGCCAATTTCCTCGCGCAGTGTGGTGAGTGCCGTTTCTGGGCAGGGGTTCAGTTACAGCTCCAAGGCATAGAGTCGTCGCGAAAGCTGCGTCGAGAAAGAGATCCGTGGTTGACTATCCTGGCAAACGTCCATGTTCTACCACATGTTGTGCCGAAAGCCCTGTCCAGTTCTTGCCGCAAGACCTGAGCGCGTCCGTCGCGTTCCAGTCGAGTCACATGTGGGTATGGCCGTTTGTTGTTGTTACCCCCATAAAGCCCCACAACAGTACGATACAAGCAACTGAACAGCCTGGCGGCAGTGCTTGCCCTTGCGTCGCTTTTCAACACGGCAAATAGGGCCGTCAACGCACGGTGCCAAGCCTCTATATACCGTCGAGTGACCATAACATCGGTGTAAGGACACTTACGTTCCGCCTGAGTGAACGTCACCCACTTTCTCCCCCTCAAGCGCAACCACGTTCCACTTCCCGCACGCACCTGCGCATACCTACCGACATGGGCTACTCCAAAGCCGCAGGTAGTTGGGCGTCATCGACCACGTTCTCAATGTGGGCGTCCGCCAACGCGAGCTCAAATCGATTCGCAGCTCTGGCAGCGGAAACTGAATCCGATGGCGAGGCTTCCGAAGGCCTCGAGGAGGAAGTCTACACACAACTTGGATCTGGAGAGAACAGGATACAGTCAAAGAGTAAGCCGGCAAAGAAGTCGAAGAAACACGCGAAAGCAGAGGCGAAAGCGGAGGCAGTGACCGGATCAGAAGCAGGAACAAAGGTTGAAGCAGAAGGAAGCACAGGAGCAGGCGCACATCGGAACGCTAATCTGGAGTGTTCTGCTTGCGGAGACAGATTTCCCATCGAGGAGTACCCCGTTATCGAAGGCTGCAAACACAAGCCCGAGACGTGCGGTCAGTGCCTTGAGGCCTGGATAGACTCTCAACTGGACAACACGATTGCCGATGGAGGTATCCGCTGCCCGTCGACATGCGACCGCAAGCTATCGTATGCCGAGCTCAAGGGAAAGATCTCCGCAGGTCTACACAGCAAGTAAGTTGACTGACTGACGATGATTACTCGAAGCATGAAGTAGTGAGGCTGACCAAATACCAGGTTCGAGAATGTCATGACGCGCGCCGCCCTGCGCAAGATGCCGAACTATCGCGACTGCATGGCTCAAGCATGCAAATCCGGCCAGTTCCACGACACGAAAACTGAAGGAAACATCTTCCGCTGCAACGAATGTGGCTTCCGCGTTTGCACTGTTCATGAGGTGCCTTTCCACGACGGCGAAACTTGCAGGGCATACGACAAGCGCACGAGAATCGTAACGAAGCGCGAGGCAGCGAGCAGGGAGACTATTGCGCGTATATGCACGCCTTGTCCAGAATGCGGAGCCAACATTGAGAAAGCCGGTGGATGCGATGAAATGATTTGTAAGTTCATTACCTCTTTCCAGACATCCATGGGTCTTTTGCGGCTTTGATACCCCATATCCCATAGTGATATGATCTTCCCCTTTGAGCGGCGTTGTGGCTTTGTGAATCGGAGCCGAAGACAAGATTGTTAACTTTCCTCGTAGGCAATCTCTGTCAGCACGCGTTCTGCTACAAGTGTAGCGCCCCATATCAGGGACCTAACGGCGTCCTCGCTATAGGCAACTCCGCGCATGCAGAGTCATGCTCTCACTATCGTACTATCCATGGCGATATTCGCGATCCACTCGGTGACCTCTCGTGGATGGACGACAACGACTTTTACACCGAAGTTACTGAGTATCGCGCTATGTTCCAAGATCAATTGGAGCCCCGGCGACTAGAAAGGCAGAATCGTGAGAATGCGCGCCGGCCTATACGAAGACAACCTACAATCACGCCTGGTTTCATCGATGAATCTGGAGACGAACTAGAAGCTGAGATGCATCGATTGCAAGTTTCTTCCGCGCCTGATACAGGGAGTTCCGATCATCCCGCCGCCACGGAGAGTGCAATGCCCCGTGGACGTACACCGTTCACCAGAGAAAACGCTTTTACACTTGGCCATGCGCCCGAATCCTCTCGTCGTGCTTCATCGCGCCCGGAAGAGGCAATTGAGGAACAATTGAGGAGGAGGACTAGGTGAAGAAGAGGAATACGAGGCAGAATTTGGATTCATAGCGACGATGAATGACAGTCCACAAGGTGGTTTTGTTGCCATTTTCTCACAACGGCGACGGATTGGACTTTTAGCAAGTCAAAATGTTACTAAATCAGAGCCTGTTTCAGCACGTTCAACCTAGAGTAAGAGACACGATCTTCTATCTTGGTGATACTGGTGTTGTTCCTGAGATGCGTTGCTCCCTGTCTACCCTGGGATTAGCGAGTCGCATATTAACCGTCTGGAGAAATTCTGATTCACGGATCTTAACCTTCCTGCAGATGGCCACTGGGTAGGACTTACCATATTTAGCAAAGGGTGAGGGTTTCCTGGGTAGCAGATCCGGGATGATGATGCCCCGCGTCAACGGGCAGCATGTACTTGCTCTAATGTCCGCACAACACTCAACGAAAGTTGGAATACGACACCGATTGTCGGTCGCTCAGATTGCGCTATGGTTCCCTATGTGTTCACAGTAGCAACCCTGACGTCATTCACGTTAGCGGTTCCCCGCTTACGCGCCTCCTTCTCCGGACAGCTATTGGCAAGTGTCACCTCCCATCAACTACAACGATACATTATATGCAGGATGGCCACAGATTGAGGTTGATACTGAGGTACTGGTCTACAAAGGCACACAAGTCAATCGCACATATGCTCATCATCCTGAGCTGTACCACGATGGCAAGCGCACATTCCTACAATACTCTACTTCGCCCATAGATGAAGACGCCACAGGACAGGAAGCATGGCTTTCAACCTCTGCCGACGGCGGATCGACCTGGTCCAGAGGCTACTCCATACTTCCAGCTGCGCTTCTCCCAAACCAAACAAACGCAGCAAATTACACCTACTGGTGCAACAATCGCATCTGGCAGCGCGCTCTTCACCCCGCCGCATGGGTACCCATCGACCAAGATCATCTATATGCTGTGTCGCAAACGACTCTTCGCTACTGCTGGGGTGATGATGCAAAAGGGACCAAAGCGGCTGGTCGCCTTGCACGACGCATTTCAAAAACTGGACAGCCAATTGGTGACCCCTGTTGGACATCACAAAGCAACTGGACTTCGGTAGTGAAGTTCAACGAAACGATATACGGCACTTATGGCATGAAGTTCTGTAAGCACGCCGCGCAGATCGAGGAGTATCTCAAGAGTCCACCAAAGGTGCCAGCTTGGGGTACTTGGCTCTACCAGACCAAACTCTACGCTGCCGATGACACCCACGATATGCAAGAGCCTACGCACGCAGTCTGGTTCGGTAACAAAACTCGCGGCTATTGGGAGCGTTTCTGGCGGGACATCTCAGGTTCAAGCATTATCAGTAACGCAGTGTGGGTCGAGCATACGTCCTCGCGCGAAGGTCAAAACTGGTACCCTCACATCGAGCAACAGCACGGAAATCAAGTTTTCCGCACCAATATCCCGGATGTAGGGGAGCAAGCAGCACCTTGGGCTTTTGCCTAATGGAGATCGTTATCTGGTTCACAATCCGCGGAATAATACGGAGAAGATTCGCCAGCCTCTTACGATTGCTACTAGCCGAGGTGATAACGGGACGTACACGGGCATAGGGGTGCTGAGGACTAATGCGAGCACTGTAATCGCTCCGGATACAAGGAAGTTGAAAAGACCGATGTTCAGCTACCCCACGGCTATAATGGTGAACGGAAAGTTGGTTGTGGCGTACAGTGAAAACAAGGAGAACATTTGGGTGAGCGTTGTGGATCCGAAAAGTCTGCACTGAGTTTCCGTCGTCATGCATTATACATAGGTTGACCGAGAGGCCGTCTGAATGTACATATGCGCGGGTTTGAGCAGAGATAACTGATCCTTCTTTCGACCCTTATGATTCCCTTCAAATCGGAAGTCTTCCGATATGTTCAGGATGTACATGGTCACCATGCGACAGTCGCTTCAGAGAGAGAGAAAGTGCAAACTCCGCGGAACAGAATCTGTGGCTTGAAGGATCAGATGGCGTGAGCCAGTTACGCAATACCACCAGAAGGATTTCGGGTTGTTCCGTGATCCGAGCAAGGCGCGTAAGCTCGCCGTTTAGAAGCCCGTGTGGGGTGGTCCGCGGGGAAGTGGAAGAGCAGCAAGTCAGCACACGTAATCGAGCGCTGAACGCAGGTGAGTAAGATTGATTTTAAGTTCTTAGAGGCTGAGTGATTTAAGTTCTTACAGGCTGAGTGATTTAAGTTCTTACAGGCTGAGTGAGCTGAGTTCTAAGAGGCTGAGACATGCATAGGAATACGTATAGAGGGTGACCCAGGCGTGGAATAGGTCAGCAAGGCTAGCGCCCCTATGCTATCTACCCATTACGCTTTCCCATTACAATTCTTTATGACCTTGGTGGCAAACCCACGATCTCGGTGCTGATGTGTGGACCCCAATTTATGCGAGATACGAGCAGATTGTCCTTGACGATTGAATCCTTCAGCTTCTCCACTTCCTCCATGTTCCAATCGGCGAACACGAGTCGACCGTTCAAGTAACTTGCCCCAGGAGTGCTAAGGTATAGCGCAGTTCCTGCAGCCAATTCCGGGGTGTCCAATAGGGAGCCTCTGAATTGAAGCGGGGCTCTTTGCCCCATGCCTGTGCTGGCGATGCCCCCAGGGTGGAAAGCCATGCATCGGACTCCCTGAGCTCCGTACTCGAGTTGCACCGACTCGGTAAACCGGTTCACCGCATGTTTGGACGTAGCGTAGCTGCTCATGTTGGGTAGGACGGCGTCTGAGATGCTGGTCGAAACGTTGATGATGGTGCCGGGTTTGCCATCCAGCAGTCGCAGATACGCACGAGTGACGAGGTACGTTCCCTTGAGGTTGACTTCAAAATCACGCCACCACTTTGCAGGGTCGGATTCGGCGATTTGGAAGTCCGCGTTGATGCCCGCATTGTTGATGAGAATATCTGGGGCTCGGCCTCCAGGAAGGGCCGCGAAGATGGCGGACACAGCGTCTTCGGTCGTCACATCAGCCGCAACCGCAATGACGGAGACGCCCGGATTCTGGGTTTCGACCTCCGCCTTAGTTGCATCTAATGCCTTTTGGTCTCGGCCGGTTATGGTGATCTGCACAGCTCCAGCCAGAGCGAATTGCTCGGCGATCGCCTGGGTTCGTGTCAGGGCCTGAGGACGGATGAGGAAATGGCTAGCTTACCTTGCCTACGCCTTTCCCACCGCCTGTTACGAGGAGACTTTTGCCCTTCGCGGTTCCTGCGAGCCGTCCCCTGGGCGAGATGAAGGGGTAGATGTCGTGATGGTCACGCTTGATGGTCGCCATGTTCAAGTCCAAGCTTTTAATTGCAGAAGAGCGGTACGAGGGATCCGATGAGGCTGAGCCCGACAACGTACGATGGTATTTGTAGTGCGAGGTTGCGCCGCACCCTGAGCACGGTCTGTGCTGCATCGGGCAATCGCAGATGGGCGTTGCCTTTCAGGGCTAATTCCGCCTATCACCGGGCGTCTTTGTCTTCATCGACGAGCAGCCTTGCCTATACATAGCAAGGTTCCGCCGAAAACAAGCCATAGAATCGGACGTAAATTCGGAATCCTCTCGCATTCGACCGGATACGCGAATACGCGACTACCAGTACCATGGCGCCACCACAGGCATTAGCCGAATTGGCGAACACCTTCCTGTCCTGCTTCTGCACCCTGGACATGGACAAGATGCTGTCTATCCGAACTGTTGATTGCCTCCACGTAATTAGGCCCGCATCCATGGACCGGCCGGCCATGGACAACAACACGTGAGTGATCATTTACCCTTCTTTTGTCCAAGGTACATAGGTACGTGTGTAGCGCTGACACTGTACTCACACAAGGTTTCGCTCCGCTTACGGATCAGTGCTTAGCCACTTCCGCACAATGACGATGGAGACAAAAAGCATTGTAACAGACACCGGGCGTAATGTGGTGGTACTCAACGTGCAGAGCCGCGCTACTACCGTTGGGCCCCGCTACGACATGGAATATGTCTTCATACTGCATGCCACGCCAGATGCGAAGGCGCTTCATCGCATTGAAGAGTTCATAGATAGTGCCACGGCGAAGACGCAGTGGGCGCAGCTGCAGGAAGCCATTGCTATGCGGGGGGAAGCGCGGAACGGGTAATGATCCTGGTAGCCTTGCGATGTACTCTGGGCCAGCCCGCGAATCTCTCCCCATTTCTTAGCTGAGGCTCTTTAGCGCTTCCCCAACCCATGAATCCATGTCGATCTACCTCTAAATGTCTTTCATTACGATGCTGCTGGTGCTTACGTTGATGGACAATAAGCGTTTTCCCCATCTGGGATATGATGTGAGACGGCCTATAATGCCGGTAGTGCCGTGGGACGGGCCGTGCTAGACGAACCGTTGCGCCATTTAAATGGTCTACGTGGCTATTCCACTTACTACTTACCGTTAGCAACATCAGCATATATTCTGCTATAACCCACCTACATATCGGACCGTATACGTGACACTCTATGTCACAACGATTGGTAGAAATAGGTGCTCAATATTCAGAGGATCACGTCTGAAGACGCGTCTCGAAGCTATGGTTTCATGGTTGCTCCGGGATTTAGCCCCTCAACTCGCCTACTGCGCTACCGTGAAATACGTGCTTCAATTCCAAACCAATCGAGTAACCACATGGAGCAGTTTTCGGTCCGATCCATATGGTACAGCTGCATGGCCGGTATGTGCGCGATGCTGTGGCAGCACAATTGTATCAAAGCGTACTTGCCATCTCGGTATACCGGACGTAACGGCGAGAATACAGTCCAGATACCCGGTGAGAGGGACTCCACTCTCGTAACATAAGCTTTCCGATTTAACTACCATTCGTACGAAGTGAGGTGCTCATAGTAAGGAGTGGGCCTCTAGTCTCCGCATATATTCGTGTCGGTGTTGGATGCCTGGATCGTAAATCCTGCGCTTTGCCTTTGATGGTGTTCTTCGCAGAGGCCTTCTTAGTGGAGAGGAGTGATGTGCAACGAAGATTACCTATTACAAGGGGAATAAGCGCTACAAGGATTAAATCCCAAGTGCCTACATGCTCTAAGCACTCCCGGGCGAACCGCCGGCGCCTCGTTTCAGCACGCCCTGATATCAGTGTGCGGCTCTTAGTAATCTCAAGGGTGCTCGGTATTTGCTCGGTCTAGTAGGCTAATGTCCACTCATGGTAGATGTAGTAACAAACTGCAACCTTACTCCCAAGCATACGGTCATAACTGAGCGTGATTTATCAAGATGTTCATTACGTTAAAGTGCAACGAGCACAACATATCTGTGGAGCAAGTAAGCGCAAGCACTGCCCAGGGGACGCGTCCTCGGCATGCCGCCTGCAATGAATGTCGCATGAAAAAGGTTCATTTGATGTTTTTTACTTCCCAACTGACCAGGTTGCTAACCAAAATCAGCTCAGATGTTCTGGAGACAGAGATGGTTGTGCCGGGTGTCTATCAAACAACATAGAATGCACATACCCTCCACCAAGCAGAGGCCATGCTGCAGGTGGTGCCGCCAGACGATGGCGAAAACACTCCCAAGCAAAAAGTTCTGCCCCGCAGACAAGGCCATCCTCGTCCGGTTCCAAAGATCCTCCAACGCCTCGCCTATCTACATCTTCATCCACTGCATCGGTAGAGCCGGATCTCGACATATTACCGTGGCCAGAACACCCATTTGTCTCGTCAGAAACGACAGAAGATTTCCTAGACACGTTCTGGAAGGAAAGTCCAGCGAGCTTGGAAGACCGGCTGGGGGAGAGTGCTTGTTCCATCTTTCCAGACATCGGGAACGATCTGTTCCTCGATAATGCAAACCTATCATTAAGTAAATCTCTCCAGCTCAATATCCAGAGATTATTAACACACATAGGCGAAGATACTCTACAACCCCACGCAAACGATGCGCTCACAGCTTTATCTTCGGAACTTTTCGGCGATCCAAGCCTCCCACTTGCTTGTCCCGGCCCTACGGATCAGCACACCGACCCGTCAGCTTTAATTCTGCCAGCATCTAACGAAGCAGACACAATTTCATTCTCCGAATTTTCGGTAACGGCATCAAATCAGGCAGGCGATGGCAACTGTCGCTGCATGACGGATGCACTCACCATCTTAGACAAACTCGAAGCCAATAAAGCGGAAACCTCACCGTCCGTCACCCACACTGTATCCGGCACACTCTCAACAAATAAAATCGCGCTCTCGCACTGCAATACGATGATCGAGTGCCCATCCTGCCGATACCGGCCAGGCTGCGCCCTCCTCCTCATCCTCATATGTCGCAATCTCGTATCGCAATTCCAACAGCTTCTCTCCAGCGAACTGAGTCTGCACAACGACCAAAGCCCACCGTTCAAATCCCTCGACAATAGCAAGACTGCTGCCTTGGGGCAGTACTCCATCGACACGTCAGAGGAGCAGCTTCAGGTGTTGTATGCACTGGCCATTGTGCGGGGGAGGAGCTTGGCGCTGTTTCTGGAGAAGTTGAAGGGCTTGGTGTGCTTTCAGTCGGGGGCGAGGAGCCATCGGGAGAAGATTGAGAGTATTGAGAATTGGCATCGGAGTTTGATGGATCGATTGAAGCAGATGAGTTATGAGCAGATTTAGACGTGTCGGGAGATTAGACGATAGAATTTCGACAGAGCTTCCAACGGGAGTCCGTTACGCGAGTGCACGCTCGTGCGTAAATGAAGTCCGAGTTCATTCACTACGCAAGACGATGTGTTATGATGTAGTGGTTGTCAACAGCAAAACGGGAGTGGATTGGTGTCGCCCTTGATTCGCGCCTTGATCCTGAACCCTTTGATTCAAGAGCACGCTATTCTGTTTCCTATTCAGAGTATATACCTACAGAGACTCCGCCCGCTGTACCCCAAACCTCTGGGAGAAGACAATAAATTGTGCTACACTCAAAACCGTCAAGTACGCAAGATGTTCATGCTTCACAAACGCCTTCTCGGCCAGCCCGTCGACCCTGCTCCAATCGATGAATCCCAGCTGCTCAACATTCTCCTTGGTCACCAACCTCTTGATGACTTGGTGAAAAGGCCCGTTCGCCGTGTATTTGATAGGACCCATGTACGGGTGTTTACGGCGGCTATATATCTCCTCGGTGATGAATGGTTTCAACGCCTCGCGGAGGATGTGTTTCTCGCGAAGAGTTTTGGTTGCAGGGTCATATCGCATTTTGAGACTAGGCGGGATGCTATTCGCGTACTCAGAGACGCGATTATCGAGGTATGCGATTCGGCTCTCCACATGGTCAACCATGTCGACATTGTCGCCTAAGTACCGAAGAATCAAGTTTGTGAAAATGGTCTTGCTCCAGATATACTCCGATGTGTGGAGTGGGTGCCATTTGTTCTGCATGTCGTTGAGAACTCGCCCGTTGAAGCTTTCTGCAATGGTGGTCTCTTGGTCGTTGACGGCAAACTTGTCCGTCCATGACGCGAATGGAAGTGGAGTGTGTGTGCAGAGAGTGGGGGCGATATTGGTGTTAGCCAGCATACGTTTTGTTGACGGAGAAACGTTCTTAGGCACTTCACCGAATCGGAAGATATCCGACTTCTTCAGCGCGTCGCGGAAGGCGGCTTGTCGTTCCGGTTCCGACAGCGTGGATGCTGGCCATGCAGGGTCGGCTTCCATCAATGAGTCAGCTGCAAAGAGAGAGTAGCCGGCGAAATTTTCGTCCGCTCCTTCACCTAAAGTGAACGTCAGTCAAAGCTCGAAGAATAGGATAGATGTTTCCAAACGTACCAGTGAGGACCACTTTTATACCGTGGTCGTGGACATGCTTAGACAAAGCTAGCCTGCCGGTTCCGTTGGCATCTGGGTTCGCTGCCTCGCTATTCCAAGCGGTCGCTTCGAAGTTCGCAGCTATAGCAGCTTCGTCCATGTGCACAGGAATGAAGTCCACACCCAACCACTCTGCTGTACGCTGGGCGATATCTACCAAAGTCAGCCTCGTGAATTGTAGGAAAGTTATTGTAGCCCACGTACCCGACTCGTCTGCTCCGCTATCCTTGTCAAACTGAACGCTGAAGCATTTCAACCGCTTTGTATCTCCACTAGCGTCATTCCCAAATTTGGCGCCCTCTGTTCTGATGAGATGGGCTGCCATGCCAGCAAGCCCTGAGGAATCCAGTCCGCCGCTAAGGTAAACACCTACTGGAACGTCGGCATGCAGTCTCAGTCTGACAGCATCAAGCAGTCGTTCCCTCAGACCTAGGACAATCTCCTCTTCAGAGCGTGTGTCTACCTCTCTCTACAACAAAGATCAGCGATTTCTGAGACTGGGCGTTCCTGAATCCTCACCTTATCGGGGTACTCAATATCCCAATAAACCTTCTGCTGTAGATCGCGAAACTGCTTGCAGACCAGATAGTGACCTGGTAGTATCTTATACTGGTCAGAACGGACAGTAGCAAGACACGAAGCCATGAAATGCCTACCTTGTAGACATCCTTGAAGAAGGTTCTCGAGTCAAAACGCCAGCCATTCTCTCTTAATGATTGTACGTTCCACTCCGGCTTCCATCCATACGGCAAAAACGACTTCATTTCCGTAGAGATCAGTAGGCGGCCATCTTGTACGGTGTAGTATAGCGACTTGATGCCGTACCGATCTCGAGCGGCAATCAAAACGTTGCGCTTCGCATCATATAGTACTAGCGCAAACTCGCCCCTCAAGTGCTGTAGAAATGATAGTCCGTAATGCTTGTAAAGTGCAAGAACGACTTCGCAATCGCTGTTCCCTTGAAAGTCGTACTCATTGGCTAGCTGGGCCTTATGTTCTTCGTAGTTGTAGAGCTCTCCATTGACGACTGCATGCACGTCATCGTGAGAGTTGTGGAAGGGCTGGTTTCCAAGGGGGCTCAGGTCAATAATTGAGAGGCGCACGTGACCTAGACCTATCTCATTCGTTAACTCTGCCAGAGGAGATCAGCGGTCAAAAATCATACCAACACGTCGGTCAGGGCTGATCCAGACACCTCGAGCATCTGGTCCACGATGCTTGATGATTTCGAGACTGTCGTTGATTTCGGTTTCGAGGGTACTGGTTCGGCCTTTGATATTGCCATTGACTTCGTCGGATCCATTCACTTTGCTGTAGCCGTTCGTGTGGGCGTCGTTTGTCAGAGGTCCATGCAATTGCTGCTGCAAGACAATACAGGCTGTGAGTCCGCACATGATGTATCGCCGCAAAATTTGTGAAATTGATGATGGTGGCACAATCAACTTGATTCTTATCGAGCTCTCTACATCTTACTACATGTGGGCTTATTCCACCCCACAAGGGCGATCGCAGTAGACCACGCCGCATGCCGATTACGGCTCGTCCACTGGGGATTCCTACCTTGAGTGATGGCAAAGTTGCGAGCGTAGCAGCTACTGTAGTCATGTCCGGCTTTGGAATCATAACCCTGTTTAGGAGCGTGCCTATGCATAAAAGGATTCGGCCCGACAAGAACTATTGAGTGTATTTCCAGGCCTCACATATGGCATGAGCACGGCCTTATTTCACGGTAGTTTCCCTGCCTGCACGGCACCAATAAAGCGCAGAGCCGGTTCGGGGGGCAAAAGCCTTGTCCGTGTCCGATACTTCCCGGCCCTTCTCCATGTCTACGTGGTGCACTCTGTTCCCATGGTTGCACGCCTTCCGGAGAGTTCCATACTCGGTCTAGTGACATGCGAATTTCTGGAGGTTTCCCCTCTGGGAGGTGGCGCAGGATCGGCGAAGGAACACGAACCAAGACGCTGCACAATGCGCGTGAAGCACAAATCCGTTACAGGTTATTGGCCAGCTTCGACGACCTCCTGAATTGCCCCAATTAGTGCACATCCTGTTTAATGCGCAAAGCAAGATACCAAGGCACAACGCCGTGCGATGTACGTGCCTTGCTTCAATAAGAGTCGTATAGTGGCACTGCGTCGTAACGATTGACACACTACGTTCCCCCAACTGTCTCGACCTCGTGGGAGAAAATCTAGTTTGGTGTGTAATGAGTGAGGATAAAAGATACGTAGGAAAGGTAACATAGCTGGTGCACGCTGCTCTCGACATTTTGCGCTAGTACTGTTTCAGAAGAGGACCTCTCAGATTCGAGAACATGAGTGCACAGGTCACATATTGGACACCGCAGAAGTAGGATCAACTATTTGACGAAAAGTCTCTGATTTCAAACTCCACAATGACATTTATTCGTGACTCGGACATATACCTTGGCCGACTATCTCATTCAGGAAGACAGGATACAGCTGTCCATCCTCTAGCATATCTCAACTGATATCAAGATGTCACCATAGTATCTGACGAGACTCTTCTTGTATGTGCCTGTCGAACAACTTCCTACTCTTGCTTCTGGCGTTTTTGAAAGATGAACTTGATGCTTGGATCAACCTTGTTTAGAATACCATCCAATCCATTCATTACCGATGACTCTTTTGGCGCGTCCACCAACTTCCACTCATAATTTCGCAACATTCGGGCGATAACGACTTTAGCCTCGTGGATCGCGAAGAAGCGACCGGGGCATGCCTGTGTTCCATAGCCGAAGACAAGGTGATCGGGGCCTGATGTCACAGCCTAGGTATGGATTAGTGGAATGTGCGGATTGCGCGAAAATTCCTAGCCACATACCTGGTACTTGGCTTGGTTGCCGGGCTTGGACCTCAGATCGAGATACCGGAAGCCGTCAAACTTCTCAGGGTCCTTTAGAGGGGATCGATTGAAGTGGACGAAGTGAGTATCAATGCCGGTCATTGTTCCGACCGGAAGAACGTCCCCAGTTGCGATCTTCAGAGGCTTGGTGACCTTTCGAATGGTTCCAACTACGTCCAAAGTTAGACAAGTTGATAGCTGTCGTGAAGTTTATACACACCTAACATGAATTTGTTGAAGCGTTGAGCCTCGCGGATGAAAGAGTCAAGTTTGACCAGTTTAGCCACATTCTGCCTCGTCATCATCACCTCACCAACTTCGAGAGCTTCTTGGCGTAGCGGCTCGACATACTCAGGACGAAGACACAGGTCGTACAGGAGATGGTAAACAGTTGCGGCGGTGGTGAAAAGAGCTGCTCGACCAGTGCCGATTTGGGCCTCCATTTGGTAATTGAGGTCGCGTCCTTTACCATCAGGCGCTCCTTCGATGACGAGTTGTAGTAGATCTGGGGGCGGCTTGAACGATGGATCCTTCATATTCTCTAGGCGAGTCTCGAGAATGGGTTTAAGCAATCTATTTCATGGTGGGTCAGTCGCTAAGTAGTGCATTGGGAAAAAGATTGAACTGACTCTTTGCCTCTTTGCTTATGCCTTCGAACTGCGCGAAGCATCGGCATTCGGGTCCAGGCAATAAAAGGCCGAAGCATCCAGTGAATTTCCCAGAGTTCTGGAACTGCCCTGAAAGCACCACCAGTGCAGTCACGGATTACCTCGAGCTTCAAGTCGTCAGCTTAGATACCGCAAACTCGAGACGGGTAGCACTTACCCACTCAGGATTACTTGAGAGTTCCTCTCCCACGAATACACGCTGCGAGATCTTTATGATCATATTCACGACTTTGGGAAACAAAAGCATCTCTGTGGGTTCTGCAGATGGACTACGTCAGCGCCTCGGCGAAGTGATTCCGTGGCGAAAACAGTACATACGATCGCAAGGGCCAATCTCCTCGAGAATTGCAGTAAGCGCCTTATCCTGGACGATCTCATAGACAGAATCAAGGAGACGGCCGACATCTCTACGGATAGTGAGAGCCGTAGCCTTCTCGTGACCAGTAATCCCGGTGAAGTCACCGAGGAAGAAATCGTACGAAGCTTGCTGGAAACTGAGTGTCGACTCTGGGTTGTTCCTTACATCCTCGATGCATTGATGTGGAAGAATGACAATCTCATCGGGGAAATGCTTGATCTTGTACGGCCGGTCAGGGTACTGAAGATGTTAGTGAAGCTCATTCCATATTCGTCATTTCAATCATCTTACAAGCGCGGATCCACGTGCCAATACCTCACGGTAAGATTCTCCTGGCTTGCGCTCTATGAGCGGTGCATTGAACTTTTTGCGCCCAAAAAGCCCACTAAGCACACTTTTGTGGACGAAATGTGACGGTCGCCTGACGTAGGTCTTCAAGAAGTCCGTGAAAAGATAATACGCAAAACCGAAGACAAATAGAATTGCTCCGGCAAGAAATGGTCGCTTGGACACTTCAGTGCCCAAGCTGCTCAACCCGTTGAGCACAATAAGCGACATCTTTGATCGATTGAAAAGAATAGAGTTTGAGTTTCAGTACAGTCTTCTCGAACCTTGCGTAGGTTTTGTACGGGCAAAATCTATTAATGTGCCATGTTCATGGATACGTGAACACTATAAGCACGAGTGCCGTTGGAAGTTTCCACGTGTGGAGAATGCTCCAAAGTCAACGAATAGCATCGGATTGGGCCGACAAACGGCATTCCCCGACATCTTCAGAGGCCCTAATAGTCGAGGTGTATAAAAGTGGGGCTGGCGGTTACCCGAATGGTGCAGGACTGCCTCATACTAATCTTCGCGCTCGCCCTTGGGGTAAAACCCGGCACGTGCCGGTCTGAGCTTCGCTGGCACACACTGTGCAAACAATCTGGTTGAAAGGCATGGCTAATAGTGTTTAGAGTATCAGAGCGCAAACTGCTTTCCACGCATTATCACAAGCAGCTCTCCGCAATGATTATCTCTATTGCTCATTATGCTGCATTACTATGCGGAGGGGCTTCGTTTCCGACATACTTTTTACGAGGAGAGCATCATCTACACATTGTGCTTTACATACAACTGTTATTGGCTACCGCGGCTCTTGGAACACTCGGATTGTCATATCTGAACAGAGTCACCTTACTTTCCGCGGCGACTGAAGTATCAGGCCTCGCAGGCTATTTCCTTGCTGGACTTTATGGAGCTCGCACTGTATATCGGCTCTGGTTTCATCCACTTCGGAATTTCCCTGGATCCCCAGGTGCAAGGGTCACAAGCTTCTGGCTATCGTGGCAAGTACAGCACGGTGATACATTCCGACAAATAAAGAACCTACACGATCATCACGGCCCTTTCGTACGGATCGGACCAAACAATCTATCTATTTCTCATCCTAATGCGGTGCAAGTCGTATATGGGTTAGGCTCGAAATGCACGAAAGCTGCTTGGTACGACTTGACCAAGCCTATGGTCTCTCTGCAAACGTTCCGAGAAAAGAAGCTTCATGAAGAGCGGCGACGCGTTTGGAGTGCAGCCTTTGGTGACAAGGCCCTTCGGGGCTATGAGCAGAGGCTTCGTGTCTACCGCAACAAGCTGATCAGCCATCTCGTCGAGTCGAATGGGGAAGGTGTTAACGTCACGAAATGGTTCAATCTGTTCAGTTTTGATTTCATGGGCGACCTGGCTTTCGGGCGGTCTTTCGATATGCTGGAAACGAGTCGTGAGCACTGGGCTGTCAAACTGCTCAATAACGCGCTCGAGCCACTCGCGTACGCATTTCCAGTCTGGTTTTTCAGAGTCGTAACAGCGATACCCGGACTTTCGAGAGATTGGTGGCGCTTCATTGACTTTTGCGCCGAGCGGATGGATGCACGGCTGAAAGTAAGAGTCACTATACCTACACTTGAGATACACTAACGACAAGCAGACCAAGGTAGATGTGCCCGATATTATGTCGGCACTCTCCGCTCCTTATAAAGGTGAAATGCCAACAGAAAAGGATTGGCGCGTTCTGAGGGGAGATGCACAACTGATCGTTGTTGCTGGCAGGTAAGTTTCTCTACTCCAGCACGATATACTCCCTATCACTTGAAATTCTAGCTGACAATAACCAGCGATACAACTGCAACCACGCTTTCTGCGGCCCTTTTCCAGCTCTCACAGCACCCGGAACAGATCGAGAAGCTTCGACACGAGCTTGCGCCATACATGACCGACCCTAGTGGTGACGTCCTCAATGAGAAGATCGCAAATCTCGACCATCTCAACGCTATTATCAATGAAACCCTGCGTTTGCACCCGCCTGTCCCGTCAATGCTACAGCGTAAAACTCCACCAGAGGGAATTGTTATCGATGGGATATTCATTCCAGGAAATATGATAGTTTCATGTCCTCAATATGTCATTGGAAGAAGTGAGTTTCTACTTTCGATACGTACGATACTGTGGCTAACAAGTCTATTTGTGGCAGGTGCGGCTGCTTATGAACGCCCTGACTCTTTCATTCCTGAGCGATGGTACTCATCGCCAGAAATGGTGAAAGTAAAGAGTGCATGGGCCCCATTTTCAACTGGTCAGTTCTACCATCTGACCCTCACTATAAGCGACAAAGCTAATGTCTACTCCGCAGGCCCTTACGGTTGTATCGGAAGGCCACTAGCGTTACTAAACGTGCGAACTACACTTGCAAGAATCGTCACGACCTTCGATATCTCGTTCGCTCCTGGTGAGACTGGAAGGAACTTTGAAGGCAAGGCAAGAGAGAAGTTTACAATTGGATTTGGTGACTTAATGATATCTTTTAAGCCACGTGCATCTGTATGATTCATCCTGGAATAGTAGTAGTAAACTCAAAATGAACTCAATATATATCAATCGCTGAGCAAAATGTGTGCATAAATTCATAATGATAGTGAATTATTTCCCTAAACCTATCAACATAACATCTGCTATGTTCCATGCGAAATGCAGAGACTTCCGGACCCATTATAAGGATAGTGGTGTTGTTCCTCCCAGCTAGATACTCTAATTTTCTGACGAGACATTGTTCATGGATGCACGAAGACCAAGACCTAACTGTAAAGAAGTTTGGCTATGCGGATGTCATTTGAGTCATGTTGCGGTCGAAGACGTCCATCGTCCAGATCGCTGGCTCCATTAAACGTGTTCCTTCCAATACGACGGCGGCATCTTCCGGGCATTACCTGAAGCGGCGGGTTTAAATGTAGCCTTCATGTGACAGTGACTGAAACATGTTGTGCTCCTCATTACTCGAATTAGCACAGCCCGGAACCAAAATTGAACATTGTAGGCGCTCTCGATTGCGAAGAGTGCATAGCGTCACGAAACAGCAATTTCCGTGCTGGAGCGCATCTGCTACTGAGCTACCTGTACCATCTTATATTCTCAGCGTGAATTACCACTGGCAAACCACCTCATCATCACACCACTGCTGGTTCTTCTCAGTGACTTGGTTCCTTTCACCTTCGACTAAGGCTTATCTTCTTGCTGCTGTGCGGCGGCTTTTGCATGCGACTCTCACAAAGTCGTGACTAACCGGGAATTGGATTTAGTCATGGAATATCAGGTGGAAAAAACGGGTGACTTCACCCAGCCCCAAGCGAACGGACGTGGCCAGCCTGCCCCTGTAAGATGAACCCAGCGCAACACGATATAGATATACTGACGATGTCATCCCATGCAGATTCAAAACCCATGGGCTCCCAAATACTTCGCAAAAACTCTATGGCTGTTCACAGAAAGCGATTTCGCAACCTTCGTTGGACCCGACACTTTGTTCGGCATCGCAGCGGCTCTGTCCGGGTCTGCCCTCACTAACAATAACTCGCCCGATCTCATACACATTCTCAGTCGCATTCCAATTGTCATGCTCTGGAACTGGCTGAATCTCTTGATCTTCGATCTCGCAAACCAACGGGATCCCGAATCAGCAACTGAGGACGCGATCAACAAGCCATGGAGACCAATCCCGTCTGGCCGTATAACCTGTGCTCAAACTACGACTCTACACTTGATTGCGTTGCCGATAGTTCTCGGGCTCAACTACATTATTGGCGCTTGGGAGGAGACAGCCTTATTGTTCATGCTGACGTGGATGTACAATGATCTTGGTGGCGGAAACCACAATTGGATTGTTCGCAATGGGATCATTGCTGTAGCGTTCTCACAGTACAACAAGGGTGCTATGCGAGTCGCTGCGGGGATGGGCTTCGATATACCTGTACCGGCCTGGTGGTGGCTTCTCATGACGAGTGGTGTGATAGGTACCACCATGCATGTACAAGACATGAAAGATCAGGAAGGCGACCGGGCACGAGGGAGAGGTACTGCTCCGTTGGTGCTTGGAGATGGGCCGGCTCGATGGACGATTGCTATTCCCGTTGCAGTGTGGTCGCTAGTATGTCCTCTCTTTTGGAATCTTAGCTTCGTTGGATATGTGTTGCCAGTTGGGGTTGGCGCGTTGATTTCTTTCCGGATTTTGACGATGCGCGGGTTTTCGGCCGACAAACGAACATGGTGGTTGTGGACGGCTTGGACTGCTATCGTATGGTTTGTGCCACTGTTCAAGGATTATGGTGTGTTCATACGCTTTGCTCAAAAGCTTGGGTTTTAGCTACGATTAGAAGGAGCTTAGAGCTCACGGTTGCAGAGAAAATTAGAAGGTAGCTGGGTGTCTAACTGGGTTATAGAGGAGTTGCCATTGATAGGATTATCAAACGTGAACACATACGAATATTTACATAAGCTATCATCTGAGAGTCTTTCGGGCATATCCTTTAGTGTATAGATAGAGATTCATTGGAATAAATTGGACAGGTTCGCACTCAAAGGACCCTATCATATTAAAACCTGCGTTTTTGAGGCAAATCAATGTCGAAAGTTTCGACGATCTAACCTCTTCACTGGCGATGTGACTTGTGAGACTCTTTGCTGATCCTAGTGAAGAATTCCCTTATTGATAAGTCCAGATACAATAACCAATGTAGGACCATGTGACACTTTATATGATCAATCATCTTGGAGTGGAATTGAATGAAGACATATTTTGCCCCTGCTTCATTGGGCCAACCCTCGACAATAACAAGAAAACTTATTCACGAGCCTGCGTCTTGTGTTACTGGGCACAGCAGATGAATCACGTGGCGCATGTCCGTGTGCCATGATCCGACCGCCAGGTTGACATCTGCTGCGATCGATGATACAACTTGGCAAAAGCTTAAGACATACCTGCCGTACGGGATGACTTCAGGCCTAGTGAGACATGCTGCGAATCGCGCTAGTCTTCGCATTTGGGTATTGTCTTGTCCAGCCTCGGTGCTCCAGTGAACTGCAAGTTTTCGCCATGATGAGCATAACCTCTCCCGCGCGAAAGAACGATGAAAACTTCGCTGCTCGTTATTCCCGCATTTCTTCCATAGCGTCCTTTCGATTTTACTTGGTCCATGCACCCTGTTTCCACCTGACCTTGAGACTCTGCCGTGGCTTAGACGATCGACAGCTCACCTGCCGAAAGCGGCAATGCCCGGGTATGGGACCTCGTCAGCTAAGATCCCACGCGATCCTTGAGGCCGGGCCCGACAAGACCTTCCCCTGCAGCATTCGCGTGGATTCTTTTCTTGGTTCCGGAAAATCCACACCTGGTTTGTGACTTGTGCATCTATCGGTAGTCGGTCCATGGAACCGAGTTGCTGAGCTTCGTTGTGAACGTTGAGGCTTAGTCCTCAACAAGCAGAGACTGAGAGATAAATATGCTTTCTATGCGTACAAATGATGTGTAAGTGCAATTTCACAGAGCGCCCTTGCCACGGGGGACGCGGGGACTGTTTGAGGGCATTGACAGCAACGGTCCGATACGAGAAGATTGAACGGGAGCTGAGCGCCCGTTCACACCCATTTGTAATGTGCTAGGCCACATTCGACAGGCTTCAGACAAGGGCCATGGTTCGGATCCATCTTACCATTGTACGAACCATCCTTACTTCGCCACCTCGTCAGGAGACAACCCAACCTACCTTAATAGAGTAAACTCCGGGGACGTGTAAAGCAGACACGAAAGTATTTATGCGCAATGTTTCCTTGAAACGTTTCTCTTGGCAGGCTGATAGTGGTCACCACATTCTTTCTACCGTTGAGACCCGTCGTCAAAATGCTAGGCCCAGTCCTTTTCGGTCTATCGCTCTTTGGTGGCAATTCTGTCGCTGTCAGTATTCCTCGCGCAACTACACCAGCCAACTGCAAAGTCCTTCCAGGTGATGCTGCATGGCCAACCGCTGAGCAATGGGCAAGCTTGAACCAGACTGTGGGAGGACGGCTTATTGCAAATACCCCGTTGGCAAAGGGATGTCATGACTCCAACTTTGAAAGCGCCACATGCAAGAATCTGCAAGCCCAGTGGATATATACTCCGCCGCAGTGAGTGCTGAGTGATTTTGGTTTTGCTAGGAATCGTGTCTAATTTGCATTTAGTATGCAAGATCCCGCCTCGCCCATGGCGCCGTACTTCCAAAACAACACTTGTAGCCCTTTCCCGAACGTCAATCCCAACACCTGCACGCTTGGGAATTCTCCAACATACAGCATCAATGTGACGAAGGCTGAGGATGCAATCGCCGGAGTAAAATTCGCGAAACAACACAACATCCGCTTGGTCGTGAAGAATACTGGACACGACTACTTGGGACGGTCAACTGGAAAGGGCGCGTTGAGTCTATGGACCCACAATCTCAAGAACATCGAGTTCCTCGATACGTATAATAGCTCAAAGTACACTGGAAATGCCGTCAAGATGGGCGCAGGCGTGCAAGGATACGATGTCCTCGCTGCTGGCGAACAGAACAAGAAGCGCATCGTGGCTGGGTACTGTCCAACTGTTGGTGTTGTTGGGGGGTACACGCAGACCTCCGGCTTCAGCGCGTTGTCCGGCGCATATGGGCTCGGAGCTGACCAGGCACTGGAGTGGGAGGTCGTCACGACCGAAGGCGAGCACCTCATTGCAAGCCCCGACAAGAACAGCGATCTTTACTGGGCTCTTTCTGGTGGTGGTGCAGGAGCCTATGCTGTAGTCATCTCCCTTACCGCAAAAACATGGCAGGATGGCAAGGTCGCCGGTGCCGTTCTAAACCTCAACCACACTCTTTCCGACGCATTTTTCGCTGCCTTCGCGGAATGGCAAACGCAACTTCTCACGCTCAATCAACTGCCCGGCTTCCAGAGTGCCTTCCAGACGACCCAGACCACCTTCGCTATCAACTTCATTTCTTGGCCAGGCCACGACTCCTCGGAAGTGCGGAAGGTGTTGACGCCCTACACCGACTATCTTAAAGCACAAAACCTGACCTATAACCTCGCACTGAGCGACGACACAAGCTACTGGACCCACTACGAGCGCTACGAAGAAGACCTTCCCCTACGGCCCCTTCTCCATCTCCGACGTCATCACCAGCCGCTTGATTCCGCAGAAAGTTGTCGAGACCAACGTCGACGCCCTCACCAACGCCTACCGCGAGATCCTTGCTGACTCGCGCTTCATGGTCGGTGGTGCCGCCTTTAACGTCTCAAACGCACGCGTCGGCAACACACCCTCCACCAACGCCGTGCATCCCGCGTGGCGCGACGCGACCATCTATGTCTACTCCCAGTCTCCCTTCGACCCTGTGAATGACTCCTTGGAGACGCTTTCCGGGCTGTACACCGCGATGGACACGTTCGTGAAGCCGAAGCTGAGTGCGCTTACGCCCGGCAGTGGGTCGTACATGAACGAAGACACGTTCACTAATCCGAACTGGAAAGAGGATTACTTTGGTCCTAATTACGATAAGCTGCTCTCATTGAAGCAGAAGTACGATCCTGACTTCCTTCTGTATGGGAAGCCAAACCCAGGGCATGAGTTTTTCGAGGTTGATGGTGACGGGCGCCTGTGTAGAGTTGAGTAAGCTCTACTACATGGCTGGTGTACATACCTATACTATATATACTTGTTACTTTATCAATAATTTTCTTCTTGGCCGTTGCAATTACCTTTTGATTGGTAGTCTTATTAATGTGTTGAGACAGTAGATTGCCACTGTGAGAGTCTCTGTTCAGACAGAATTACAGGAATAGTGTGGGCGGCGGGTCCCCAACACTAAGCAACTTTGTAGCATCCGAACAATGATAGTGAAGGTATTCACAACAGGATTGCAGCTCAGCCAACGATATAATGTGATACATGAGGTTCACGCCTACGACCCTGCAATTGAGTCCGTAGGATTGTCCGGCTTATTCGAATTTAGAAATCCAATGCTTCAGTTGCCTTTGCCATCGTTATAAGTGATTATGCGCAACGTCCAAAGACCAACTCCGAAGTAATCTTGGGCGCTTGAGGCCTTTGTTCCTGGTGCGATTACGTCTTTTTGCGGGGCTCTTTCTATTGTTTGTGTTCACACCAGGCACCATTGTCGGAGCTGTGATCAAATTTTAGTGATATCTGCTATAGGTGAAGTGAGTAGAATGCATCTCATCATCTATGATTGCGGCGACAACGATCCATATTTTAGAAAGAGTACCTAGAATGAAAGAATTGATATGAAGAGTTATTGGGCCGAATCGAAACTTCGAAGTTCTGGAGCCAATTGGACGGGCTAACGAGAGTTATGTAAATTGAGCTAACTCAGATCCTACGAGTTCCTACGCTTGGATGCAGTTTTGCAACACAGTTCCAATCGCGCCTATCTATAGCGCGCCACGAGGTCCCAATCATCCTCTGGGCCGGGATCGGAGGCAATCTGCTCAGATGGGAATCCTGTTGACTCAGATGGCTCCGCGGTACTATCTCCCACAACGCCATGATTTCCATGCTCGCTATTCCCGTCATCTGGGTTCAGTTGCTGAGAATCAAAGCCTGCAAAATCGATCATGGGAGGCGCCCATGCCATATCACTGCCTTGAGTGCGCATGAACTCGAACAACTCCGCCAGGGATTCGCCAGGGTGTGGAGGGGCGACTGCGGGATTCGAAGACAAGGACAACGGACCTTGCGCATCTGTATAATGCGCTTGGTTATCGTTTGCAAACAGATTTAGAGATCCTTCGGCAACCAACGGATGGGGTGCTTCCGTTGTTCCGTGCCCCTGGTTGGCACCAGCAACATGGTGCTGGAACGAGTTAGTGATATCAATACTGACTTCGTTGATGAATTGAACCAGATGGTCATGCATATTTTGAGTCTGCTCGGCGGCAAGGTCGTTCAAGAGGGATGTATGTTCCAGACGATGAAGAACGATTTCTCGGGATCGTTGATTCCAAAAGTCCTGGAACTGGTGCGAGAATTGCATGAACTGAGTATCCATGTGATCTACATTGTGAAACGTTAGCAGCATACTTCGATCAAGGTGAAGGAAGAGTACGAAGGCGGTCAAGTAGAAGAATCTCTGCGATAACACACATTGAGGGGGGCACAAAGACTCGAGATCTTCAGGGAACAGGATACTGAATATCACGTTCCAAAAATCATGCGATTTCGCATGCTTAACTCGAATCTTCTGGGCCTCTGCAAAGCCTTGGTCGCGATCAAAAGTAATTGCCCAATCGGTGAGCTCGCAAATCATTTGGGCGGGAGCGAGCCGGTGGGAGGACAGCAGCAATGCGCTCTCGAATAATTGACCGCACCTCTCGCACTGGTGGACGTAGTGAACCCGATACAAATGCCATCTGTAGGTAAGGTCAGTAGAATGGACGGCTTTACACCTCTGACAAATCTCACTTTAGTCGGTGCATGTCTGGGAAACCGGGTCCACGGCATGCCCTGTGGAGATGAGGACTCTGAGAGTTCCTCTGAAAGTAAGGACAGGCATATTTATGTCCATCGCCTTCTTTTTCCAGGCCTTTTGGTTGCTTTCTTGGTCTGTCTTCAAAGCCGTCGTTCTCATTACTCTCGTCCTTGTCATTGTTACCGCTGAAAATACCTCTGGATACTGCCATAGTCGACGAGCAGGTCTTTTGTTTTTTCTGAGATCCTGAGTGCTTTTTGTTCGTTCCGGTGTCATTCTTGCTAGGGCCACGCTGGCATAGAGCTAGGCCCTCTCGGAAACTGGCGAGTAAAGAGGTGCCTCGGTTAGTCGAATGTGATTGATGCAATAGGACACAAAGAAGGGAAAGGAGTTCGCGCTTTTGATCATTGATTATATCTTTAAGAGCGTCCCTCCAATGCCCCTGAAAATCGAGCTCTTCACATGACTCGTCCTCATAATCGGAACCATACTCCGCATCAGATTCGCTTGAGTCTAGGTGTTCAGTAACCTTTTCGAGTAGTGCATCATTGGCCGGTATCGTGAACGACTTCGAGTCACGGACTTGAACTCTAGTGGTCTGGCAATGTTGTGGAAGGCTCATCGCAGAGTCCAATGGGGATTCACTGCGAATCATCTGCGTCTTCCGCATGCTCTTGTGTTCGGAATGCATGTACGAGTCTAAGGCCGCGACTAGAGCTTCGTGCACTGTGGTTTCCGCCGATTTCGTGTAATCTGGTACAGGCAGTGTAATCCCAAGGGCAGAGGCTATGCCCATCCAACAATAGACCATATCTCTGGCATCCGCGGCCATGAGCTCCTTGGCAAACTCTGTGAGCTGGCTGAACTCCTGCCATGCATCTGCCAGTATTGTTTGGTTCGTTATAGCAATGGTCGGATCTTGAAGAACGAGGTGAATTGCGCTTTTGTAGGAAGTAAGCGTATGGAACTGCAACACTTGACGCATTCTAGCCTGATCGACGGGGCGCATGGATTTAGCTTCACTAAGGAGTTTAGCTTCACTAGGGATCGCCTTTTCCCAGAAAGAATCCCATTCCAGCTCGGTGGACCCAAAATTAATACTCCTACGGGACGATAGGACCACTTCCTGGAATGTCCACGCACGTTGGAAGTATGGCCTGGATAGAAGTGAGAGTAATTCGTTCTGTTCCGACCAGTTTGAATCTGAAGGCGGGGTCTGATCGTGACGTGGATATTTCGAAGGCACTTGTTCCTCTCCAAGCCAGCAGATTACTTTTTCAGCCTTCTTGTATATCTGGCCCATCAACTGCACTTGTGCACTCCTTTCACACAGGTCTTCTTGGTTGATGCAAATTGCATCAATCCACAGGTACCTTCTCTCGATGGGGGTATTCAGATGGCAAAGATGGTGAAGCGCTTGATACAGGTTCTTTGTGACATTCAGTCTATGTTGGTTGCAAAGAATGGTGACAGGTTGTTCAGTTGAGCCCCAGACATATGACAAAGCTTGATAGCGCGGAGTCGAAGTTGATTCGAGGGGAAATTGCTTGAGCTCTACAGAAATATCATCAGTCGCTTGTCCATCCGATATGACCTGCAAGAGTCGGATGTGCCGTAAACTATTGAGAGGCTCGTGCGTGAATCGCCTCATCATTGGCTCAGTGTTTGGCATCGTGGAAGCTAGGAAAGAAGTCAGAGCCTGACTAACCTCGAATTGCAGCGGATGATGAACCAAGGCTCGTTGTAGGGAGAGTACCTTGGGAATAAGTCTGCGACCAAAAACAGGAAACAAGAAGGGTAGGTCACTTACAGCGAGCGCCAGCCGTACAAGCAAAACGTTGTCTTCCCTCGTATTGAATCGATTAACGCCCACCGCCAACAATGGCAAAAGGACACTTAAGAGGGTAGCATGATGCTCAAGTCGCGAAACGCGCAAATGTGCGCTCGCTCTTTTGTGCAGGCAGCCATCTCATTGGCCGGCGACAACCTGCCGCGCTGACGTGGTATGCGCCACTGCTGCAAGAGGGATCTCCAAAAAAGTTGTAACAATTGTTGAATGGTGCCTGTAAAGGAGTAAAAGAATAGATTAAGGTACTAACTAGAAGTTAGATCTACATATCTATATATACTATGGCTAGGAGACACGTGACTTATGGCTTCTAATAACAACATACTTGGTGTTTCGCTGGTAGGACTGCGGTGGACTCAAGACAGAGTAGAGACAGCCTTATTAGAGGATGTGGGATCGTGCGGAGGAGAGAATCGGCGGATGGCGTAGGGGTGACAGTCCGCTGATACAAGTGGGCCCTGTGCTATATCTCGCCTACTAGTCTCCTTCAGGCACTTTTAGTCACGTGCTCTTGGCAAACCGTGGACGTCCGTGGGAATAGCTTTGATGTGACTTATCGGGTAGTGTTCTGTTCAGCGGTGATGCCTATGGTGGAACCATGCTGCGCGATGTAGCTGCTTGATAGGACTGGGAGAGAGCGCAGTCTCCATTGGTCTAAAATTGCATATAAAACCTATGATTGATGTGAAACTGGGGCTTGCATTCTATGCTTATCTTTTCGATCTCCTCATGGAGGGCTACTCGAGCTAAGTACCATTTATCACTCATGGTGGTCTTTTCTTATGCTATATACTCCGGTCGTCGCAGGTCTGTTGAGCTTTAATCTAAGCTTAGGCGAGGTGTACGGCCTGAGGTTGTCCGAGACGCAGGTACGAACGAAGCAATGCATGTGCTTGAACCCCGCCGCTGACGAACCTGACGACATGCGGTCTTCTTACTCAGATCGTGCACCAGAGCTGTTTTCCAACTACTTGCGATGTTCTGGGCACATCTGTCAAGCGACGGCGTGCTGACGGCAAAGCCAATTATCCACTCCTCCGCGGTGCTGGGCGACCACCCTTACGAGCTAGTACATCGCACAGCATATGACTACTCGTCGTTTGTACATTTCATAACATCGTAACTGAAAACATGGTTTCACGTGGCTTTGACGGTGCAAGGTGATTCATGCCGTTTGGTTCGTGAGTTCGTCTCAACAAAGCTTGTTTGTTTAGAGAAATCTCGAATATAAGTATCGGTTTGTCAACGATTAGATGATCTCAACCACTGCTTAAAATCTTGAACTTCGAAGCCCTCCGCTTTAAGCACATTCATGTCCACTTTGAATCCTTCCTTCTCAAACCAGTCCATACTCTTTCCTGCATCATCAACTCCCCACCTTATTGCACGACTTGGCATATCCCAGATTCGAGGCATCTTATATCCTCGTACTTTATGGAAGATGTCATCTGCCTGGCTGAAGGTTAACTCATCCCCGGCTATACCCACAGCTCTCTCCTTCCATCTTTCCATATCTGTCAGCACATTTGCTGCAACAATTCCGATGTCCTTCACGCTGACAAGTTGCATTTTCTTATCGGTCGGCATTGTGGCCCATAGCCCAGTCATCATCTTTCCGAAAAAGTCCGGGTTGTAGTTATCCATGAAGCCCGCTGGTCTCAAGATTGTCCACTCGGTTTGACTTCCTCCTGTCTTTTCCCTTAGGTACTTCTCGATCCTGTGCTTTGCTGCGAAATGTGGAACTGTCGTTGCATTTTCCCAGCTAGCGCTCTCGCCACCTCGATCGACGCTGCTAAACACGATATGGTATATACGATGCGCAATTGCCGCGTCAATCATTGGAAGCGCATGTTGTTCGTCGTTTGGTGGGACAGTAACTAAAAAGACTGAGTTGATGTTTGGATGGGAACTAAAGATAGGCTGAGGCTCCGCCACATCTCCTTCCACAAGGTCGATGCTAGGAAACTCCTTCTTGAGAGCTTGGGCTTTATGTGAGGCCAATGATCGTGTAAGGGCAAGGATCCGAATTGGCGGGTTTTGTGGGGGCAACGCTTCGAGTGCTGCGATAGTCGCATGTCCTTGCTTGCCTGTAGCACCAACAACGAGGATGACAAGATCATTCATGGTTAACAAAAGTTTGAGTGTATCTTTATGTAGGTATGTCTACGGTATGTATGTTTGTTACGTTGATTCATATATACCTAACCGGTATCGGGAGACTATGCCTAATGGGGACATTTTAAGTTTCCGAATCACTCCCCTTGGTAATCATCATTGGACCATCTTTCTCTACCAGTACTGACCCTGTGACATCTCTTCAGTAATAATACTCTGGCAATGAAACAGTTCCCTATAGGAATTAGTCCCAGTTATATAATCCAGAAACATGCTGTACCAAACCCTTCACTGTGGCTACTGGCGCCTTGGTCTGTCTATTTCGTCCCGGTTAGTGCAAGAGACTAGACCACATCTCAGAGCGGAAAATTATCACAGGCTCGCGCTTCCTCTTGGCGCGTGATGGTCTCTGTTGATGCTCCGGGTATACACAAGTCGGCTTTGTCGCACTTAACTCTGCGCCGTCTGCAGGCAGTGCAACTCAAGCACTTGGAAAATTGACCCTCCATTGATGCACGGATCGCGGCAGTGAAGAGATAGAACAGAAGATTCGAACTAGCAAATGAATTACAATAGGTTGGTTGATTTATTTCTACACGGTCTCGGTCACGAAGCCCGCAGCTATGCGTGGTCGAAGTACCGTGCGATGCGCTCGTTCAGGATCTTCTTCGAAATTATCTCGACACGTGTAAAAAGCCGTTTCAGAGACTAGACCAAGAACTTGTCTATACTCCTATCAAAACGGCCCGCTCGACGATCGCTTGCGATTGTATATTAAACATTCACCGCGACCATCGCCAACATCTTGGCTGAGCCAAGTAAACCCTTATGGCTTCATGGTATTTTCAGGAGCATGGAAGACAGCTATTATCGAATGTAGACTGGGTATTACTCGCCTTCACCAAGCCCGGAGACTAATTGCACTCTCTGACAGGCATGTACCCAATCACTTCTGGATACTCAACGAATCTTCAGAGACTTGCCCCGTGATATGATGGATAATTCAGATGAGGACTTAAGCTCATCTACACCATGGCATTCCAGTGGCCTATCAAGCTCGCTCCTGAGCGATGATACCTCATCTAAGCGATCGTCGGCCTGATACCACGTTTCGCTGCCAAAGCCAAAAAAACGCTTTCTAAAACCCTCGAGATGTAACATGAGGAAGATGGATACCTGGGCACTTGGTTTTGGTATGCGCTAGCCCAGCAATACCCAATGGAGCAGACTTCGGTCAACCCGAGCTTGTATGCCAGTATCAGACGCTTACAATCTGGCCCTATTATCCACTATAGTTATTCCACCTATACAGAGGTTCGACCTCTTGCAAAAAGATTGAATTTTCCCTATCGCGTGTCCGCGCGTAGAAGAATAGCGCTTTCCTACATCTCTACTACCTGCACGTGTTCTTAGATAGAATCTATATACGCCGTTTACTCAGAGTACGTAGAGTAGATGCGTTCATTGCATGTGTTTTATTTGTGTAGAGGGAGCTATGAAAATGCGCGAAATCCCTCACAAATTAGTGAGAGAGCCTCTAAAGTTACCGAGGCTCGGTACAGGCGTTGTTGGCCTACGGCATTTACCTCTCGGTGTGCGCGAGAACGTAACTTTTCCATGGCATGATTTTGATATTAGGCATCCCGCTAGTTAAGTCCGAAAGGTGGATACTGTTTTGAGGACGGGCCCGCAGTAGGATGGTATGTTTTATTGGTCGACAGAGTCACCGTTGGTGGCAAGTATTACTTCTCTGAAGACAGGCTGTGCAATTGCGACATACTACTAGCTACGATGAGAAGGTCTATTGCAGATGTGATGCGTCAGTGACATCTCGATGGCATGTTGTGTTCTGCATATTTAAATGACCACCATGTTTGCCGACACGTCGAAGTACTTAAATAGCGTTCAAGCCTCGATATTGTGAAATCCATCCTTCGGAAAACATCACCTCTGCTCTACCTCAGCGTCGCATCATTTTCTCGCAATCCTTCTCCTCCAAGAATCTCTTCATCCCAACTCCTCTCCAGCCATGAAATACTCCGCCGTACTCCTCGCCCTCTCCTCCCTGGCTGCGACCAGCGCAGCCTCGAGCACTACCTGGGGATTCATCACATCACTCTACTGCGTGACCGGCGAGGGAACCAGGACTACCACAAGCACCCAGTGCTTCACTGGCTCTGCCACCAGCTATCTCGGCGCGAACGTCATTTCGAACGACGGTTGTAAATTCGAATATTACCGTCAGGCCAACTGTGCGGGAACCCCAGGAGCCGAGAATGGAGCTGGTCCCATCTCCAATGACGGAATTGCAGGCTGCGCTGTCCCTGGATATCTTATCAAGTCGGTGAAGGTCATTTGCAAATAAGGGAAGCTTGAGAGAAGGAGGGGTTGTTTTAGTCGATTGCTGAGGATTATGTTACTGGCTGAGGATGCGTAAAGAGATGACCATGGCTGCGATGAGAATGGTCGTTGGTTGGAATACTTGTTTTGGCCGTTTCGGAGCCGGTACAAGTAGGAAGGTATTGATTCTTTCTCTAGAAAACGCATCTTTGATGCATGTGTAAATCTCCAAGTGTAGAGGAAGCATTGCATAAACATTGTTTTGCGCTTCACACCTTGCACATGCCAATCATCTTTAAAGTAACCTTGTAGAAATGTTGCTCGGCACTTGGGCGTGCTCGGTCAAGGGATCACGATGGTCGAGTGTGACGAGGCAACGTCAAAGGGTATTCGAGCATGCACGCTATTTAGTAAATTAGCTCGGAAGACGAGAGGGTGACGAAGAAAGGTCTTTTGACGAGGCACAGGAAATATTATCGTGTCCGTGATCCATGATTTGCACTGTGCCACACATGGCTTGTATCCTAAGCGACTTCCGCGTGGATTATTTCTGTCCATTACCCCCGGCCGAGATTCTGCATGGTCCGAACGGTAGCAATTGAACATGACGACAACGAGTGAAACGCCAATCTCCGCACATATATATGCGAGGCTCAGCCAGATGCCAATTGACCATGTACAATGCTCGGTCCTCCTTAAACGAGGTGGTTAGCTCGCTAGTGTGGGGAAGTCTAGCAAGGGTTTGTAACCACTAGGGGATAAGAGCTCTTATAGGTAGGTAAAGTCGGCACAGTCCGTATCGCTAGAACATTACTATTAGTTTTCTATACCGAATCTCAACGAAGAAAAACGCCCCAGTTCGGTCTTCCCTGTTGTTGCATCGTCTGGACGCTACTCGACCTCACCAAATATCTTAAGTCCATGCTCCAATCCACAACCGTACGATGCGGGTGTTGATCCAGGCGCGCAAGATCACGAAGCATACGCTTCCAATACTCGTACAAATCATATTCCTGCGTGAAAGGCGCCTGCCATATTTCTCTTCCCTCGGCCTGGGTTCTCTCCTGCTCGGCTTTCCTGGCTTTGAGGAAAATTCCATCAGTTGCAGAGTCATGAAACAGATGCCTATTCTTTTTGATGATCGCGCAACAGTGGTTGAAGTACAGGTAATTCAGTTTTGGTCGGAAGGACTTGGGGAAGAACAGCCTGGCGCCATCTAGGTCCCGGCCGGTGCGGTAGTCGCCCTTAACGAAGGTAATGCGGCGGTTTAGGCGCTCGTCAGTCGGATCAATGACACGAAACTTGAAGTCCCGAATCGGGTATGAAGAATTATCGTTCTCAGGTACCACAGTGATGGACCAGTCGTCCATGGCCTCGGCCACACCACGCGGTAGCAGCAGGCCGTTGCTGGGCGCCCAAAAGTCCTCGTCGTGATACGCGTCTCCAAAGATGCGTCGGAACATCTTCGTGCCAAAACACTGCGGCACAATGTGGGCAGCCTGCAATAGGCTACCCTCGAGCTCTTCCTGGGTAGCTCCCTGCGTGTCGAGCTCTGGCAAGCCCGCCATTCTGCGCCCTCTGACGTTGGGCTCCCAACCGTTCAAAGCCATGTTCCAGAGGTGACAATTAGCAATGTTCAGGTACTCGCCCTGCTGCCCATACGTCTGGATCAAGCCTTTTCGGAAAGATGTTTGCCTGCCTATGCTGCGACCGATCTTGCGGCTAAAATTGGACCGAATCTGGTGATGACTGTGGGTTTGGTACACGGCGCGGATGAGGCTGCTACGGAGGAGAGCAATGTGCCAATCACGCCGCCGGAACGGCTTTTCCTTTATCGGATCCTCTCTGGTTTTGGTGTTGCTCGCGCGCGAAGGAACTCGACGTGGCGAGAGCGTGCTAAATTGCCTGACAGTACACGCCTGCATATTCCCTGCTCTTGCTTGGTAGCATTGATCAACTGGAAGCTTGGCGACTAAATTCTTGATAATGTCCAAGCATGTTGGAAGGATGATGCGGAATACAGGGTGTGTGGGGGACACGGCGAGCACGTGGCGAGATGAGGCTCAGAAGGAGCTCGGACTTCCCCACGCGTGTGCACGTGACCGATCGTCATCGCAAGCCACACGCAATCATCCCCCATCAAAAGCACGCCGCCTGGTCCATCACATCGACCATCGCCAATTTCGCGTTTGGCATTTAGCATAAATGATGCGGGTCTTATAGTGGTATATCCTAATGTTTCTTTTACCACGTTCGTGCCGTGTGGCGCGTTCATCTTTAAATCCTTGCAAGGCTCATGGCACGGTACTTGAGTTCCCTATTGTCAAAAGCATTGCAACCTATACGACCTTGTCACGGCCATTTCCATGCGCGCCAGGGGTCTTTGCAGTACCCCAACATGCCAGGGAGCGCGTGTCTGTTGGCAGAAAGCACCTTGGTCAACGTGCAAGATTTATCAGTCTTGAAGCTCCGCGTGAGCCTACAGCAGGCAGTGAGCCGGGTATCAACATCCAGAACGAGGATGCATGGCCCGAATGGAGGAAAAAGAGCGTCCAGGTGTGTATTTGCGCTCTTCCCACGCCTGCCACGTCATTGATGATACCCTTCCTTCTGACGCTTCAGCTGAAATGATTTCTTAGTCGCAAATAACAGTCGTGGATTTCTCCGTGGATCGCATAGAAAGGCATGAGCTTACGAACTCGACCCTGGCAAGTTTTCTTGAGAAACCTCGCGAGGACTGGGTCACCTGCCGATGGTAAGACTTCTTTCTCGAGCACCGCTCTCAGGACATTCACTGACTATGTGCTCCTAACGACAGGTACTCTGTAAACGGTCTAAGCTGGGATGTGGTGCGAATGCTTGGCGCGAAGCAAAAGTTGCATAGTCTTGCCATCGAAGATCTCCTTCATACAAGAAATCGCACAAAAGCAGATTGGTTTCCAGAGCATGTATTCGGTAGGTTCTTGCTTGTGAATCCTTGAGTATCTTAACAGCTAACCCATGATAGTACTATTGACTCTACAGCGACTGATTCGCACATCGAACAATGCTACCGGACCCCCACCATTCCGCCCCAAACATGTCAGCATCCATAGCCCGGCCTCTCGAGAAAAACAGGTCCCGGCTGAATACCAAGAGTCTGTGAGAACACTTCAAGCCTATCGCCACGATTTGGGTGACGAGAGAACAAAGTACATGGAAGAGCATTCAACTCTCGCTACGAAAGGTCTCATGGTTTCCGTTGAGCAGGTGTCCATTTTCCTTCAAAGCGACAACACTTTAGTTTCGTTCTTCGAACATTCCGCCGATGTGATCGAAGAACCCATCTTAAAACGCTTGCAGTCGTCCGAGACCGTCTTGAGAAGAAGTGGCGATGCAAGCATGGTCATGCATGCAATAATCGATGGTATCGTCGACCTTACTATACCTATCGCGACGGCATACGAGGAGAGCATCGCAGAATTGGAATTAGAAGTTCTCCTGGAACCAAACATTGCTCATTCAAAAGCTCTGTACGTTCCTCCTCAGGTGCAGTTGCACATATTATCAGAGTCACTAACGCACGCATAGCTACATACTCACCTCCGAACTCTCTCTCCTCCGATCCCAGATCGCTCCAATCTCAGGCCTCGTAAACGCCTTGCGCCAACATAACTCCAACGCCCTCCTCCAAACGACGGACTCACACCAAAATCCTTCATCCTCCCACATTGCCAACTCGCCGCCTCCCTTTACCCCTAAAGACCCGTCCACGGGATCTATTACGATTACCACGCTAGCGCATACCTACTTCAGCGATGTGGAGGACCACTGCATCATGGTGCTGGAATCGTTAGAACGTATGCGCCGCTCGGCGGATCGTATGATTTCGTTGATCTTCAATACAATGGGCGCGTATCAAAACGAGAGCATGAAGCAGTTGACCTTTGTTACAATATTGTTCCTACCAATGACGTTCCTCGCAGGATACTTCGGCATGAACTTTGAAGAGTTCCCTACGTTGAAGAATAGCGATGCGTATTTCTGGTGGCTTTGCATCCCGGTCACCTCGGTGATGATCGTACTACTGATGTAAGTAGACGTCGATCAAGTTGATGTCTTGGAATGAAACGTACTGACGATATACAGGCGGCAAAGAGTATGGCGTGGGTTGAAGCGCTTCTGGCGACGAAGAAATATGCCGAAGTGGCGTAGGGCGAGACTGGACAGACACAAGTCATGAGATTTCTACAAAAGAAATAATTTTAATCGCGCCCTAGAAATACACCCCTGTACACATGTAGGCCACAGCCTTTCAAACTTATATAAAGTCACACTCGGGCCCTTTTCGATCAAATATCATTTGCCTTGCCACCTCACATCACTGCCTTCACGCATCTCATCAATATCTTGACGTACCTCCTTCAACTGATACCATAACTCTCAGGCTCCATCTTGTCCAAATTAATCCACGTCGGATACCAGAGATAGTAAACGACCATCACGGCGAACATTATGACTGAGTCGAACATGTATAAAGTCCACTCGTGCTTGAGTGGATACCCATCATTACCCAACGCATATTCGACCACGCGAAAAAGCGATCGAATCATAATCAGCACGCTGACAATGAAGAGCATACGCATGCTTTTCTGCCAAGGCATAGCGGAGCTGCGAGACTCAGGTGTGGGACAGCGTTTGATGCGCGTCTGGAAGATGATTGCAGTTGCGCCAAAAAGTCCGAACATGATGACCTGGATCAACAGACCGGCGATCACAATGCCTTCTCCAATCTTGGCTTTGCCGGTTACCATGAGACCAGCTGCACCGCCTTGCACCAAGAACGAAAGAACGTCTCCACTGACGAATGTCTTCGTGAGGGTTTGCGGCTTAATGAGCGAGAGATGGTTGGCGCGGATGCCACGGATGATGCGACTCAAGCACATGTATATCGAAGCTGCGAAGAGGGCCGGACCGAGTAGGATGAACATGTTTTGAACGGCGTATGGCATGATGCGGGCTGTCTTGTTATGAGCTGAAGCTCTGGCGCAATAGCCTACGAATTCGACTGTTATTTTGGGTCAGCACTAGAAGCATAAGTGTGGTGGGCGAACTGTATTACAGAATCCCCCAATCACGAATGGCGTGCAAAACCAAGTCTTGGTCTTATACATGCGCCATCCGACTAACGTGGTCATGATGAGGAATAGCAAGATGAATATGACGGCGGCGGGAATCGATGGGAGGTAATTCCAGAGATAGTAGCCTCCTTTCGTAGGTTGTAGTACTGCCATGATGGAATAGGGCGGTAGAAGTAGACTGGCAGACCAGCACGCATTCGAAGCAATCAGGTGAAGGGAAAGCGCAGGAAGAAAGAAAGATTATGTAGTGCGACGGCCAGAGAACTTATCTTGAAGAAATATATCATTGCGACTGCGTTTAAGCGAGGACATCCTATTGATCTTTCGTATCAAATGAGATGAAAGACATACGTGTGCTTCGTAAATACGCTGAGGCAGGACAAATTGAGCAACGCAACATATGCTCTATACGACGTATCGCGGACCAAATTGTCATGTGATCTATACGACGTATCTGGAGTCGCTAGCGCTCCTCCTGGTTTTCAACTGGCCGAGCGTACCCACTCCGGCGGGGCCGAAGCTCTTGGTAACGTATTCGTATAACTCTATGCTTCTCACCGTGTTGCCCCAATCATTTCTCCCATCTCCAATCTTGCATTCGCAGAATTGCATTCGCCCATACGGTCCTTGGAAGGCCTTGCTATTCTAGTGTCGTCGGAAGCCTCGTTATGTCTCGTCGCAGGCCCCACAAGAAGTCACGGCTTGGATGCCGGGAGTGTAAACGTCGCCATGTGAAGGTATACACTCCAGCCCTTGACTTCATTCACTTTTCGACTATTGAACTTTCCTAATCAAGGTTGATGTTTGACAGTGCGACGAAGCTCTTCCCACCTGTAGGAATTGTTTGGCTTTTGACCGAACCTGCGTTTACCCTCCTGCATCACATGCACAGCGATCATCTTCGGCACCGACGACGCGTCCACCTTTACCCGAAGCAGCAGAAGATGGCAATTATCTGCTTACCGCAACGACTCCTTCGACAGTTTCGTTGTGCCTGACGGCTCAGACATCCAATACGCCAACGGTTGCTCCCTCCCTGGAATCGCCATATCTAAATACGAGGTCTCCCGCGCAATACGACACCTTAAATCCGCCTCTGAATATGCGCCACATGGAGCTGCTCAGTAACTTCATCTTGGAAACAGCTCCAAGTCTTGCCCAGGGTCGGATTCTTGACACTGCATTCCTTCGTGCAACAATGCCCATTGCCCTTTCTGCCCCTTACCTGATGCGTCAAATACTTGCACTTTCCGCCATGCACCTTTGCCACGCCAGGCCATCACACGCAACATATTACCACGAGGAAGCTACAGCCCTCCAAACGCAAGCCTTAACCCTACTCAACGACAGTCCAGTGGAGATCAACACAGAAAACTGTGCGCCTATGCTTGTCTTCACGAGCTTTCTGGGACTGCACGCTCTCGCAGAAGCGGTTGCGACCTCGGAATGTAATGCGGACTGCTTCTTGGATAGATACGTCTCGTATTCGAATCTCCATCGAGGGGTCCGTGCCATCACGGAACGGTCATGGAGTCTACTACTGCAGTCTAACTTATCCCCAATTCTCAGGCAGTCAGAACGCTCATTGAGCGCTGCATCGTCGCAAATCCAGGAGCGCGCCAAGATGGTCGCAGACCGTCTCCACCGCTTGCTGGACGACGCCGATATGAGCGCAAGCTCAGAGAAGGCTTGTCGTGATGCTGTATCGCATCTAGAGCTGGTGTATAAAACCGAGGCTTCTCTTGAAGAAACCGTTCCTGAAGAAGGTCAACCTGCAGGGCTAATTTGGGCTTGGCCTGTTCTTCTTTCCGCGAATTTCACCGACTTGTTATTGAGACGCACGCCTGAAGCCCTGATTATTCTCTGCCATTATGCCGTGCTCCTCCATCAGCATCGTGATTTGTGGCTTGTTAGGGGTGCAGGTCGGATGCTGATCGAAGCGGTTACTAGATTTCTAGGCACATATTGGAAAGACTGGCTGGACTGGCCAAATCTTATGATATCGTGAGAAGGTACATAAGGGTGACAGGAAACGAAATTCCAACGCAGCTACTAACCCATCTCCTGCGCGCACTCAGTCAAGACATATTTGCGATCCGTATGGTGCCCGTTGGGCAAGTTGGGTATCAGCCCGCAACCAGAACGTAGAGCAAATATCTAGGCGCTACGTTGCATACGTAAACCGCATCTATGACTCACCGCTTGGCCTCTGAAATTGCAAAGGCTTGCGCTCAACTGGTCGAGAATGTACGTGTAGTTCGGAATGCTGGAGTGAATGATCGCGTTCATGCTCGGGAAATCAAGTCTTGTGAAAGAGAAAAATCCCCTCACAACGCCGTTGTCTATAGGGCATGATGTTGAATCATTTTGAAATGTAAGTATACATCACTCAGAAGTCTCTCCAGCTCTCCAATGCCTCCTTAAGCTGACATCTCTGTAGGAACGTTGGCTTGTTCGTCTGGGTTGATCTTCGCCGGTTTCTGACACTTCGACGCTTCGCTCCTCAAGCAACTAGTCCAACATCAAGATCTAAGCATCTTGACAGTAATTCGATCAATATTTGGAGTTTTAACATGCAGGACCCTGCACCCGGATTGGTGTTATCATTGCGCTAAGTCATATACACCGGTTACAAAAGTTCGGCTGCTTTCGTTCAACTGCCACTTTAGGAAGAGACGTCTTGGAAAGAAGGACTGAATCGAGTTGGAATATAGTAAAAGTGCAGTTGATGATGAGACAAGCTTAGTCACACCTATATTCCAGTGCTTGCGATACATTTCAATCGAGTAGTTATTTCACCTTGAAAAAATCGCATCGCAGCTTATGCTATAGCACTTTATCCGCCTTCGCCCTATGCTTTCCGAATACGACAGCGCCCTTCATATCGCGTGACTTCGACCTTGAATTACTGTTCTGATCATGACTGGAACGCTTGAAGCGGAAAACGCGATCCCGACCGAGACTTTGGAGCATGGTCTGTCTCGCCCAGCATGTATCCGCACCATCGCGCTCATGATTACAGTTCTCGAAAGGGTTTCCGGAAACTGTCCAATTGATTTCGTGAGAGAGTGGAATTGAAATGAGATCGTCGAATGTGTTCTTGTCCATTCCAGCACGATCCATGAGGCCACCGATGCATGTCAGATGCACTGCGAGAAAATCCTGCCCGCAGGGGACGATATCACATGTCCTTTTCTTGCGATGCTCGTCATGTGCTGGAATAATAGCCTCGCCTAGTTTCGAGCATACTATGACGGCATCGGCAAGATTCGCAAGTGCAAGCCAGCTTGGACTTGCTCCGATCTTGAGTTCTTTCATGAACCCCCCTCTTCCAGGCTCGGAAACGAGATCCATGAATTCAAACCCGTAAAGGATCCTTTTCGTACTTCTTGCCTTGCGGTCGACAGATGCAAGCAGATTCAGACTTAATCCCATTAGCAGCCGGCGGAGCGTAAAAGACTCTGTATTCTGGCCGCAGATAACGATGTCTCCATGGTCTTCTAGCGCTTTTACAACATCACGCCCATCTTCGTGAGGTTCGACGAATGGGATGGGATCGTCTTTAGGAGATGGAGACATAATATTTACCCACGCATGTGCCATATGAAGCATGAGGCTCAGCTTCGGAACAAGCCACGATCGACGAGCTTGCACGTCAGATACTAGTGCAACGTCTTTGGAAGTGTCAAAAAGCATCTTGATGTAGTCTGACGACGGTTGGAAGCGGAGACGGTGCGAGACGAAAGAATAGCTCATTTGGCCGTTGATCCCTGCTTGTACCGGGCTCGCGGACGTGAACTGAAAGCCGGTGGAGATGCCGCTGCGCTGCAAAGTCTTGCCCTTTTTCTTTGCGTCCGAATACATTACAGACATGGGAAGGCTCCTGCTGCCAAGCTGAATGTGTGCGAGATCACACCAACCGAGGAAACACCGCATATTCTTGATCCGAGCATAGTCATTAATTTTCAGTCTTGATTTGTACTCGAGATCAAATGGGTTAATCTGACCGTTGTCACTAATTTCTAGGTGAAATTGCGCGTAAGTAGATTCCAGTCGCGTAGGGAAGAGCACGGTCTGGTAACCTGCGAGAATGACCCCACCATCCACTTCTACGGGATACTCAATAGCTGCGAGGCGCGTCATTAGATCGAATGACATCTCGAGGCCATGCCCGACAGGCTCAAGGCCTTGGGGACCTTCATCCACCACTACAAAGGCTGACTTGAAGAGCTTTTGCCAGCAGCTGTCTTCGATGGAGTGATTTGGTTTCGTACGTATAGAGAAACTGATCACAATCCTAGGGGACGCGTTTTGATCATCTCTCGCAGGTCCCGTGTTCTGAGTAGCATTCAATATGTGCCAAGCCGACGTTGAAAGATAAACTGCTCGTTCCAAATCCTGTGGCGGTGGGCATCGGATCGCTTTACAAATCCAATCCAACGCATTGACGATAGATATGAGTCGATAATAGGAGACGCTCTCCGCGAACTCCACTTCGAGATTGCCTCCATCGAACGACAGGAAGTAAGCAAGCTTTGTGCCGTACTCGTCTTCAAGGACTGCGATTGAGATCAGCTACTTTAGCAAAGGCATAAGTACAATCATTTGGATTGATAGCCACCCAGTTTTGAACATACCAGTTTGGACCTGTGTCCCTGAGCCCGTTGCGCAAAGCTTTGAGACATCCTCTAACAGTTGTACACCTTCAACGCCCCATCTCCGTTGTATGAATTCGATACATGTGACAGCCTTTATTCGCATCGCTCTCAAGCCTACGATGCGCGGTTTCGAGCACACAAAAGCAACATGGTGAAGGATACGATTGTTCATCGAGTTCTCCACACTCGCGCTTTCTTTACTCATAGCGATGCTGGCGATAGCGCTAATATCGCAATCGAAGCAGAGACGAACAATGTAACTTTTGGACCTATAGCCGACGCCTCCAAAATGCCCCAATGAATCTTTCATATCTACGGCTGTTCTGCGTCCATCTAGGATTGAGCTAGATACCTGGTTGAACTCTGGAAAAGGAGAGAAATCTTGCTGCACATAGTCGTGACTCATAATACTAGGATAGCTAGTTTGACTCGTAGTAGGAAAGTTCACGGCAGGCTCATCATACACTGCTCCCTGGCCATTGAATCCAGAGGTGCGACGGTGCTTTACCTGATCTCCCACAGCTGCGGGGTCGGTCTCAGTGGCCTCATGCTCTCTTGGTTTTTTGGCACGGCGACGTTTCCTGGAGGACATTGTGGGATATGGAGCATGAGAGGAGAGCAAAGGGTGAAAGTGACGGACAAGATCAGCCGATAGCAAGGCGACGCGGGTCTGCAAAAAGAGATTGAACGGTGTCAAAAGCCGAACACGCCTCGCGAAAGGGAGTATGAAGTACTGCTGAGAAGAACTTCTGAATACTATTACTTCGAGAACTTTCGGCCACGTACGTCATCGTGGACAACACATCGTGTTATCGTCTATTAGGAGGCCTGCAGGATGGATGGATAGTGATTGACCCATTGTACTGGTCAGAGCCCTGTGAAGTATCTGCCTTGCTTCACCGGTTGATCTTCATGCAGCCCAGTAAAAGGCTAGCCGATTGGGTCGGGTGAAGCGCACTGGTATTCAGCTGCTAGGTTCTGGTTGGTCCCTTCATGCAATCCAGGGTGTGTCGCATTGCATATACGAGGCTGAGAGGGCCACAACTTTCGTCCCAGCCTATCACCGACCGGTGTATCTCAACTCCTCTCGTCCACCGCAATGCAAGAGAACAATCACAATCGGGGTTAAAGCATCCAGAAACTCACAGTACCGCTGTGATCAAGCCCAGGTCTCTGTTCGCTGCCTACTGGTTGAATTAGCCAAGCACTAGCTGATCAAAGCCTAGGAGGCTGCTGTATCTACAAGGCTGAGGCAGTTCGGAAGGACGGTAGAGCCACAACCGTTCCATTTCGCACTCTACACCATCTTAACCCCAGCTATCCCATATACATCCTTCTCCCTCGGGCACCTGACTCTCCTCTCCTTCAACATCTCCCACATCAATCCTTACTCATCGACCAATTTCCCTCTTACGCTCACCTCGTATAAAGATATTCGACTCTCTGATAAATATGCCACATATTGCTACCGCACTCACCAGCACCCCCTCGCACTAGAAAACTAGTGCACCTTCTCCGTAAACTACCACCTTTCCCAGGATCCCTACTTCCACCATACATATGCTCAGCTCAGCGCCATTCATGCCCCCTCGACCTCGTCAACCTTGCCTTGCAGCTTACACAGAGAAAGCAAGGCCTCGTCCGCGTTACCTAGGTAGTGAAGGCAGTGACATGCCCCGCATCGGTCGATATTTCGATGGAAGCCGTTAATATGTCTCATCTAATCTGAAAGGGGATCCTCAGCACCGCACCTCCCAGCTAGCACAATCTCAATCGGTTTTGCAACTCTACGGACAATTCGACAGCACTTTTCCAGCCAGATCGGATCATGCCTTTATGACATGTCCCATTCGCAACCCCATTCGCTGTGCGATGCCCTCGTCGGTGCTAAAGGTTGCAGTGCAGGTTCACAAGTGCCGGTGGAGTGCTCCGTTGCCAGCACCACTAATCCGCATCCGTCTCACCGAAAATTTCGAACTGCTCGTCGGGGCTAAAGATTGCAGTGTTCTTTTGTGTGATAGGGTGCTCTCTGGTCCTTGTCTTTCTGGATCAGTGGGAGTAGGGCCCAGACCACGTGAGCACGGTAGACTGACGCCCTCACACCTCGTCTACGCTGAAGATGCAGCATCTCCCTACCTCTAACCAATATTAGAAATACGCGCGCCCTCTCGCCTATTTAAAGATATCAACTTCTGCTTAAACGTAGACCGCAGACCGCAGACGCAAGACGACGTACAGTACCACTCACCGAAGCTTTATACTGCATATTCCCATTGCTATATCCACAGAAGCCCGGACAGTTCAGCTAGTACATATCCGATTCAATCCCTAGCCCCGTATTCCCACCTTACCTAGGTACTCTTCTCTTCACTTTCATTGGGGCGCTGCGCATCTGAACAAGTTATTATCGTTTGCAAAAAGAATGTGCCACCCCCCCACGGCGCTGGAACACGAAATCAAGGATATTCAGCCAATATATTTACTATAGGGAGTAAAGTATTAGTCTATCTACTTTGGTACACTTATTTTGGCTCTAGTACACTTATTTTAACAGCTTAGTAGCCTATTTTAGGCTCTACCAGGTCCAAAAAGATGAGTTCAACAAGATCTAGCCAATAATTTACTCCCAATAGTAAATATATTGGCTGAATATCCTTAATTCCTTGTTCCAGCACCATGGGGGGGTGGCACATTCTTTTTGCAAAGCACCGATACCCTAGTAACACACAGAAAAGAAAAGAGTACGCAGACGCCTCCACAATGTTCATTCAAGAAGGCAAGGATATCCATCGTCAGTAGTACTCAAGCGTATCAAAGAAAGAAGGGGAACAGGTTAGCCCTACATACCTCGTCAGCCTCGCCCTGCAGCTTACTCATCCGCCATCCCATCCCCCCGCCGGCGCTAAAGAAAGCAGTGAAATATTTCGTGTGATAACTATGTCAACTAAAAAGAGCCGCATGGATCTAAGCTAGGCTTGGCTTCTCGTGCACGCAGAACACAACACCTCACGATCGCAGTACTTTACACGTCTCTGTCTTTATCTCCCAAAAAAAGATGTTCGCACTGGAAAAGGGGATATGATACGCAAGCAAGATAGGTACCCAAACACGAAAAAAAGGGTAGGCCGACCTCGACGCCCAAAAACGCCATGCTTCCTTGCTTCCTTCCCACCAGCAGCCCAGCCCTACCAACAAACAAAAAAAGCCTCAGCCTGTCCCATCCCCATGCCAAAGACAAAGACGAAAATCCAATCATACTCCATCAAACCTCCCAAAACGAAAACATTCCTCTCACTCCACAACCCGCACCCCTCCCCTCTCACCCTCCCCTCATCCTATCAACCCACTCAATCATCAGACCAACCACCAACCCAATCATCAGATCAATCTTGATCAATCATCAGCCGGCTCGACCCTAACCAAAACCTCCTCCAAAAACCCCTCCAAAAACCCACTAACCTCGCCCCCATCCCCACCCCCCACGTTCATCCCACTCATCCAACTCACTAAACCCCGTTTCAACTCCCCAACCAACCTCTTCACCCTCTCATGACACTCCTGCCTCCTCTTCTTCTGCTCCACAAAAGCATGCAAGTCGCGCGGCGCCTGCGCAGCCTCCGTCTTGTTCTTCAGCGAGAGATGGTACGCGCGGCGGGAGAGCGCGGCCTCGAGCGCGGGGAGGACGACGCCGGTGAGGGCGGTGATCTCCGTGGGGGCCGAGGTGGGCGAGCCGGGGTGAGGGGCTGTTTGGGGCGGCCGAAGGAGCCGCGGGACATGGGGAGGGCTTGGTGGGTTGTGGGGCGGGAGGGAGAGGGTGGGATGGGGTTTGTACGCCGGTCATTTTGTTCCAGTCGTTGAGCATGGGGCCGCCGAAGGGATCGTACGATGAGGATGAGCCGGGTCGAGGGGGCGAAGCTGAATTCGGTGAGGGTTGTGATGATACCAGCGGCGAATGGTTCGTGAGTTGAGGGAGTGGTTGTTGGCCAGCGAGTGGCGGGAGTGGTTTTTGAACCTGCGATGGGCGCGGGTTCTGATTCTGATTTAGGTTCTGGCCCTGTATAGGGCTGTGTGGCTGGGTTTGATTCGTAGATGCGATGTTGTTACTCGATGGTTGAGGTTGACCGCCTCGGAAAGGTGGGATCTCTGGAATCGACATCGGCGGAAGTACAGCATGTCGCGTGGGTGTGGGGTCTCGTCGAGGCGTCATCTCCATAGCAGCCATGTCTTCAGCAATTGAGCGTTGTAGATATTCGTCGTAATCGCGACCTAGCGGTGTTTGCCGTCGAGGTTGTGCGGGTGATTTCGTCGGTGTGACCATTCCCCGGCTCATAGGATGCGGCGAGAAGGCCGCTGGTACTGGTGATTTACGTACTTCTTGTGCTGTTGGCGGTGGTAGTGGCGGGATCGATCTCTTTTCGGGAGATGGTGGTAAGGGTACTCGCACGGCAGTCTTCAAGGAGCTCATTGGTGAAGCCGGGATCTCAAGCTTCGCTAAGCGCTTCGTAGGAGATGGAGGCGGGCTCGGTCGAACAGTGTCTGCTGATCCGTAATAGTTCTCGTCTCCATAGCCAGCTTGCTGATTGAGAATAGGCTTCCTCTGTGGTGACGCTTGTCGGGCGTTTGCACCGGACTCGTTCATAGGTTTCAAAGCATTGCCTCCCCGATCCTTGATGGGACGGATGGTACCAAAGTCCCACAGCTCTTCATTTACTGGTTCTCGCTTCTTCACGGGGGTGTCTTCGTCCTCCGAATCAGCCTGCTTAGGGTGACGCGCCTGGTACTCTTGGTACCGGAATATCAGCTCCTGCAACCTTGACGGCTTCCCAGCTTTCCGGATAAAGTTTGATTGTAGTAGTTGCTTTGCCGACGGTCGCTCCTTTGGGTCCTTCCTCAGACAGAGGTTCACGAACTCTTTGAATTGAGGAGTAAAGTTGCCGGTCAATTGAGGCGAAGGGTTCTTGGGTATCAGAAACAGGACCTTCATGGGATGTATATCCGCATATGGAGGTTCTCCCTGTGCGAGTTCGAGCGCGGTAATTCCAAGCGACCAGATATCGGCTTTGTGGTCGTACCCGGACTGCTTGATGACTTCTGGGGCCATCCAGAAAGGAGTTCCAACGAAAGTATTCTTCTTCGTCATGGTCGCAGAGAGCTGGCCCGAGACACCGAAATCGGCTAGTTTGACCTGACCGTTGGAGCCGACGAGGATGTTTGCGGCTGCATGTTTATTAATCCAGTGCCTCTATCTCGGAGGATGCAACTCACCCTTGATATCTCGATGCAGCTTGTGATCCTCGTGCAAGTAGCAAAGCCCCATGAGCAGTTCCTTGAGCATGACGGCAATCTCGCTCTCGTCTATAGGCCCCGGCCTCATCAAGTCTGCGCAGCTCCCTCCAGAGCAAAATTCCATGACGATCCACAGCTCCGTGTTATGCAGATACGAGCCATAGTACTTGGTAACATACGGCGAGTGCATGTTGGAGAGGATGGAGATCTCGCTGATGATATCGTCGACTTCATCTTCGGCGTTCTCGACATCGATGATCTTGATAGCGACAAGCTGGCCGGTCCTTCGGTCGATACTGCGGGAGATCAGCGGCCTGTTCGTACACTGGGATTGCCTGCTGCACATACCCTTTATATACTTTTCCGAAGCTGCCCCCACCTGCATGTCGTCAGCATGGCCCCGAAAGCTTATCTTGCAGATGCGCCTACCTATGCATTGCTGTTTTGTGTACAGTGTCGTGGGGTCCACGGAACCGCTCACGGTAAACCCCTCGGACATATTGGCCCAACTCTTTCGATTGTATGTTACCAAGCGAGGGTCTGTCAAGGAAGCGTATGTAATTGCGTTCTTGGAGGCTGAGCGATAGCAGGGTGCGCTTCGCTCGACTCGAGAGGAAAGGTCGGTGTATGCGGGGCAGACGAGGCCGCAATGGGAAATACAGCGTGTGCAGGGGGAAACAGGATCAACCGTCTATGCGACCGGGCGGAAGTATGTCGAGGGCGTGATTCCTAGGCGGGAAAGCCGTGGAGAAGCGGTAGGAGCGTTCTGAGTGTGAAAGTTAGCAGGCGCCCTCGGCGGCAGGTGCATTCCGCGAGCTCAGACTCACCCGTCAAAACGCTATGGCTCCAACTCCGGTTGACAGGCTGGTAAACCAAGGTACGGCGCAGGCCTCTTTCACCGCAGACAGACACGGAGGGTTGCTTCGCAGAAGTGCAGCGGCTCGAGGGACGTCGGACTCGGCTCCGCGGTGGTGGTGTTTACGACAACAAAGATCACGGCGGCAACCACCAGTTTCACTCGTCCGAGACGACGTCAACACCAGCGCGCCTGGACCGCTGGCTGGCAGCAGGGGTTTCGATATGCCGGGGGAATTGTTGATTGCGCTCGAGGGAATTGCCACCTTGGGCGCCCGGCGTGTTTACTGCCCGTTGTCAAGGATGTGCTGCCATGTTACGGCGCGCCTGCGGAGACCAGGGTGTGGGGAACGCGAGCTGAAATCATCCTGGCCATCGCGACCACGACGCGGTAATTTCGTTCGCATCATATTGGAATACAGCGCTCGATACGACGGGGGCCAAATACGAGGTTCGCTAAGAGCCAATGGCTTGTGTCGCACGAAGACATCGCTGTCGGAGGTTTGGTGGGATGGTGGGGTAGGATTCGCTGAGACAGCCCTACGCCTTCTACCAATCTTCCTTCACCACATTGTTGGCAGATACATCTCCAACGCTTCAGCATATAAACCAAGCGCTAAACACAACATTCCGTGTTCCATTGCTTCTCATCAGCGCCGATAACCCACCGATAGAATAGGCCAACTTCACATACATCTGGCCCAAGTGAGGTTGACGGAGAGATCTCATTCCTACGTACACCCGTGTAATTCCAAACCAATCTTCATAGCCCATAAGGTATCACCCGAAAGAAAGCACCAACTCCCATCATCAGTCTCCCGATTCCACCAATGAAGACGCTCCAAGCTAGACTGTACATGCTCGTTGCCATCCCAAATCTAACCCCAGCCCTTCCCATAACGCAAAGCAAGAAAGACGCAGAAATGTGACGCTAAAAATACAACGGGTGAGGCCCGTACACCGGAGAGGACCGACCCAACAACACCAAGAAAAGTCATGTCCAGGAATTATGCTTTGCAGACCCCGTGTACCGGAGGCATCCGGAAAACTCAGACTTGTTGTTTCGGTCTATCCAATCTTGTTGCTGCCGTCATCGACTTTTCGAACGGGATAATATGAATTCACCGCCGAGACCTGCACCTTACCAGGTGCCCCTAAACTCCATGATTTCGTTGATGCTGCTTTGGTGCCAAATTTCACACCGCCCGACGCCTGTCGCTGAATGAGCGCTCATGTAGCTTTGTGGCGCGTGATAAGGGTGCTGATTGTCGCAAGTTGATCGTATTGGTACATTCGTCATCGCGTACCACCCATTTCTTGGTAATTATTCAGACTATTGCTGTTGCGTATTGTGTGCATGTTGCTGAGCGAGTTGGGCCCGAAGAGTGGTGACTTCGGTCTGCAATGTGGTCATCTTGGACTCATGATCTTGTGCCATCTTTGCCATGCGGGCTTCCATATCCCGTACATATTGCCACATGTCGATCCCCTGGTTGCCCATGACCTCGCGCATGCTGCCACCGCTGCTTGCGCCGTGACTGGACACGCTTCCGGGTTGCGATGGCACCTGTTGGTGCTGAAGCATACTTGGACCGTTCTTACTACCGCCTTGAGATCCCTGCTTCGGCAGCATACTAGGAGCCAATCCAGGCAGAGCAGGTAGGTGAGGACCGTTGTTGGCCTGCGGAGGTGCCATGCCAATGGAAGGTGATCCTCGAGCGCGTTGGAAGTTCGGGTGAATGTTCGGCGAGCGCGTGCCGCCCATGCTGCTGTCTTGCGCGCCTAGTCGGTGTTGATCTTGCTGGCCTGGAGAAAGCGGTTTGGGACTTTCTGTCATAGGGGGACCTCCCTGGCTGAACATGTTCGCTTGAGTCGCCGTATAGTGGAGATTTGAAAGACTTCCGGGAGCTAGTTTGGGCGAGATGTTAGTGGAGTGATTACCTGAAGGGCCACCGGGTCCAGGTGGGTATAGGTTGTTTGCACTGCTATAGGATCCGCGGTTCGCAGCAAGAGGTGGATAGGTGCTGGAGTGCTGACGATACGGACCTTGCGTAGAGCTTCCAGTATTTTGCCTCTTACGCGTCGGCTCGCTAACACGCCGACCTTCGTCATCTTCTTCGCCTTCACCGTCGTGGTAAATGACGCCATCCATGCCGTCTTCTCCCTTTCCGTCCATATCCTCGTTGTCGATTCCGAAGCTGGACCGACGACCCGCGCAGCCACCCTGTCCCTTGTTGTGTCGGGCAAGTGCGTCTCCGCGAGCGAATCGGCGACCGCACTTCGGACAAGTATGCGGGCGTTCGCCAGTGTGGAGCTTGGTGTGGCGCTTCAAATCATGGAGACGTCGGAAGCGAGCCTGGCAAGTTGGGCACTCATACGGCTTCTCTTGGCTATGTGTCAGAAGATGGCTCTTCAGGTTGTGGTGTCGCGTGAAGTCGGTAGCGCAATACGGGCACTTGTGGCGCTTGGCCGAAGGCGACTTTGGGCTGTTCTGATATCCGGGCAAGCTCATCTGGCGCGCTGGCGCGCGGGGATCATGCTCTGCCAAAGGCCCAGGGAAGGTGAAGGCACGATTACTTGGGTTCTCATTCGGATTAGGTGCAATATGCTGGTGATGCTGTTGCGGTGGGTGTGGTTGCTGCGGATGCTGCTGGGATGCGGCTTCCATGGTGATCTGCGGGGTGGAGCCTTCCATGGCAGACGCGTTTGGGGCATTATTTGAGTCGGCTGAACCAAAACTGGAGAGGCTCACGGGACTTGTTTGCATGTTATCACCCGTCATCGCGCCCGCTTCGGGGATGACCAAAGGCTTTTGGACTTTGTCCATGGCGCCACTCGTGTGCGCTGGCGCGTCCTTGGAGCTGTTTACCGCCGACTGAGCTGTTCCGATGAGGCTCTGGACGACGGCGTGCGCGGGGTTGGGACTTGTCTGTCGTAGCAGTTGGTGTTGTCTTTGCCGCTCGTCATTGAGCGCAGCGGCTCCGGTGAGCGGCTGTGGCGAGCGTCTTGGCGAGAGGCCCCGCGGAGACTTGGTGAGATGGGTGCCAAAGGTCGCGGCTCCGTGAGAATTGGGCGTGGCCGACCTATTTGGCACAGGGAAGGGGCCGTTGTGGGTTGGCGTGATGGCTCGAGCCGACGCAGCCATGAATTATAGCGAGGGGTGAGAGCGGTATGTGGTTGATGCTTGGGTGGGTGTTAGCGACTCAACATGTCCGCCAGGTTGAAACATTGCCATGGCGCGGCGGGTATGGCACCTACTTGGGATTGCAGTGTTTTCCACGCTGCGCAGTCTTTGAGCCTCGGTCGCAGCTTCAGGTAGTGCTCATGGGAGCATGCGCCGCCAACAGATGCTCCGGATGAGCCCAGTGCGCGAGCGAGCCAGCTTCTGCGATGCGGCCAGGGTTGGGGTCGCAAAGGTGCAGGGTGTGCGGCTGCAGTTGCTCTCAGCCAAGACAGGCACCGGTTGCAAGACAGGCGAGATGGATGTCGCGCAGCGGGAATGCAATGCAGCTGAGCGGCGCCGGAGAGGGTGCTGGTGCTGTGAGGCGGTCGGCGGTCGCGATGCGACGGGCAATGGCAGCAGGTAGGCCGGGTGGTGGTGGAGCAGAGGTCGAGTGCGGCGCCTCAGCGGTCCAAGCAGTGAGGCTGTGTGAGCGAGCGGGCGATTAGTGGAGTGGAGGCGCTAGGAACGCTCAAGTGCTGCTGGGATGGTGGCGGGCGGGATGCCACTGCAGATGGGCGGCCGAACTGCGTGTGTGCGCTGGCAGCGTCTGGGAGGGCAGCTAGCAGCACAATGGGGAGGAGATCAGAGGAGGAGGCAGCGTCGTGGTGGTGGTGGGCGTATGGGCGAAGGCTGGTGTGCCGATGACACCAGATGTGTGGCTGGATGGCGGGCTTAGTGCAGCGCCGATGAAATGCAACACGGGCCCCAGTCGAGCCGAGCGAGAGAATGACAACGACGAGGGCGCGGAGGTCAGATAAACTACGGCAAGCTGTGGCGCCTGCTGCCCGGTGTTTGCGCACTCGAAGCGACTCGCGAAACGCTCGCGATCAATCGTGGGCGGGAGCAAAGTGGCCCGGCGAGAGCGGCAGCCTCACACGCGGCCTGTGGGCTCTGGATAACTGGGGCCGCGACGCAGGCTGTGCCTACAGTCAGCTGCAGCGGGCCATTCACACACAGCGCCCGCTCGGCTCCGGGCTGCCTGCTCCTCAAAGGGCTAGATGGCACTGGGCAACCATACGAGCGCCACATGTCTTGTCGCAAAGCTCGAACCGCCGTCGACGTCGCACCTGGGCTGGAGGAACATGTTCGCCAGCAAGGCAAGAAGGCCAGGCCAGCCGACCTGGCGAACAGAGACTGCACTCCAGGCTTGGGTAGGCCCGCCAAGCGCGTGAGAAGCTTGCCTCGAGGGCTCGGAGTGGCGCAGTGTCCGTCACCGTGGCCGCCTTCGCGTCCTGGCATCGTCCGATCACTCACCCAAAAGGACGAGCAATCGACCTCGAAAGGCATCCATACCCGCAGCTGCCACACCGGCGAGCCCTGTGCGTGCCCAGGTGTGCCCTTGCTCCAGTGCACCAATCCACCGCACCTGTGGCTCCTCTACCTTTTCGCGCCACAGCCTGCCGAAGCCACCCAGATGCCCATCTTGACTCAAAGCAGGTTTTGCCGCCCTCCTGCGCAGATTCTGCTCACCGTCTTGCGCAAGACGTCACCGTCCAAATTCGACGATGCCTTCAGCCACTGCTTCCAGACTCCTGCCATGTGCCACCAGCGCCTCCAGCCCTGATTGACACGCGATCGACAGGTACGCCTCCCGGCAACACACCGCGGCATCTCTCCGCTGTTTCAGCTTCTCCATTCCCTACCCTTTGCTTGCTCTCCGTTGCACACTTCCCTGCAAACAAGACGCACAGCTCGCCCTCAAGGGCTCCAGGAATGCGATTCCCGACTAAATTTAGCCAAGCACGGTGCACCGCCGCAGGCGACACCGGCGCTCCGATTCGCTTGTCTGACCCCACGATGTGACGTGCCGATATCGATATCAAGCCACACGCGTGACGCGACACTGCAGCCCACCACATGCACCGTCGAACCCTTCCGTAAGCGGCCGGACAGCCGTTCAAGTGGCAGGCTCTTCCATGCTCGAGTCTGGTTCCTTGAAAGGCTTGAGTGTCCTGGTCTCACTTTCTACCACACATCTACTGTGTACCACGATTGTGTCGGACGGGTATCGGTCCACTTGCAGAAACCGTTCCGACGAGAGGCAGCATGTCTGCCAGAAGGGGAAGGTTTCTGATTCGTGGAGTGGGTCGCTGTGGCACCCCGTCTGTGGCGTATCCATGGATCACCACCGCATCGCAGGCAACAGCTCGATGCGAGCTTCGAAGATCTTGCTAAAGCTTCGTCTCGCTTGAGCTTCTCTGTGCTCGGCTGCGCGACGAGATGGCGAATTCTGAATTTCCATCGTCGCTGGAAAGGGGTTTTTGGTAGGTGGCGTGGTAAGCACGAGACGAAAATCTTCATTTGGGTACCATGACCATACGCAAGCATCGCCACATCTTGTCACCAACCGGCATCGGAACTTCTTACGGTTCACCGCAAGTTGGGCGTTAGATGCCACAACTTCGACTCATAGTTTATCAGGTGGTTGGCCTGACATTCCGCGTGGCATACCGGCACTCGCGCGTGGTCCAGGAACCTCTTTTCAAAACAAAAGATACTGCAGGTGTTAATACACGAGCGACCCAAGATGTAGAATTCTGCTATGAACGGGACGACAGCCTTCGAAGAGCAGCTAATGCTTCATGCTGTGTAGACTTGAAGTGTGACACAGCGATAAGTTGCTTTGCTGAACGTGCAGCGTGCACAGCGCTGGGTTTCTGATATCCTTGAGGAAAAGGTGGGCTCAGGGACAAATGCCCCCATTCTCGCACTTCATAATTCTATCTTTATCATTTTTCAATGGTTCTCGTGTCAAAAAGTGCAAGACAAGAGTCGGTGTTGTGCAAGAATGCCGACGCGCGACGCGACCAAGCCCCCCATGATCCTCCAGTAGCGTCCCCCCGGGAGTCGAACCCGAAGAAAGCTAGCCAAACTAGCCCCGCCCACCATCTCACACAAGATGACGGCCCGCTTTCCACCCACATACTGTTTTACACTTATAGTATTCTGGAAAAGTATCTTCTATATATTTACTCAAGTAGAAACAATGACATCAATCATCCACCAGCTACCTTGGTCCAACGGTAGGATAATCGCCTTCCATTAGCACCGCTAAATGCGAGCGATTGGTTCGGGTTCGACTCCCGGAGGTTGCAATTCCTTCATTCTTTTGATTTTTTGTATTCTTTTTGGTGCGTAGGGGGAGGACGGGGATGGATAAGGCGAATATGACTATGTCAAACTCGAAGAAGGTGCGATGATGGTGGCTACCCTTTTTTACTATTTTACAGAGGCCGAAGGAAAAAACCGGACTCTTCTCTCTTTTACGAGCAAAGGTCAGCTGATAACGGAAGACAGGTTACATGCAGTAGGTGCCATCTAAATTAATGTACTTTAGGATAACTCCGTCTATAATCAGTGTCTAGAGATTTAATGTAATACTCTGTCGTCGGTGTTCATTCGTAATTTACGGCCAAAAGTCCGACTTCTACCTTCGACCTTTGTGTTATAATGCACAGCATGCGCGAATAATACGAAAGCGGGCTCAGCATGCTCGCTAGAGAACGGCAAGTCGTCAACTTTGGAAGCTGGGCTGGCCTTGATACCTCATGAAGGTCGGCCAAAAGCGTTCACGATACAAACTCACGATAGTCTATCCTGAGGTTACTCGAGTTACAATGCGTTTCCAGAACTTCGTATTAATACTGGATGGCCGATTCTCGCATGTGAGAGGTAAGTATGGCGCCTCGAATGCTCGTTTTTACGACTTTATGTAAACCACTGACCCGACTCCATTTCCACAATGGCCGACACTGAAGCCTAAATGGGCCTTGGTATCCTCTTGAAGCCTGGCTAAAAGCGTTCACGGCGCAGATTTAGGATAGTCTATCCTAAGATGACTTAAGTTACAATACAAGTCTAGATGTTTAACCCCACATTCTATCTCTAATATCCACATGTAAGAGATAGATTTCGGCGCCTCTAACTAACCTTAAAAACTTACCCTTATCATAATTAGAGCTGACTGCGGCTCCAATATAACATGGCTAATCTAGTAACGAAGCTAGCAAATATCTCAACTTTCGCAAGGCGACTTACAAGAACGTGAGGAGAAATCTACGGAAAGCTACACGGGAAGAGCTGAAGGTTGAACACAAGGCGGTGCAGAAGGAGGGCTTGACACAATCCAAGCGACCCTTTAGAAAAAAGGGTGTACGGCATCTCCCTAAGGCCGCCCAGGATGCAGCTGTGCCCCGACTCGGCACTATCCTTACTAAAGTAGAGCTTTACAACGACGACGATGGCGAGTAGAGCAACACAGGCAAGGCACATGACTCGAGTGTGGATGTTGATGTTGATGTTGATGTTGATCTGGAAATCCCCCAACAGGAGGACCTTTACTAGTACTTAGGAGCTCGACAGCTGGGAAGAGTAAATAAGTCCACGTAACTTCCATGAAAAGAACCCTTCAGAATTGACCCAAATTGTAGTCTGGAACATATTTCTACGTGCAGAGTGGCGGAAGCGAGGGCGACGGTAAGACATGGCAGCCCGATGAGGAGTATAGCATTTAGCGAAACCGCGCCATCATGAAGTGCGTTAACGAGGTTCGTAATCTACATTCATGAGCTGAAGTAGACACTACCTCTGTTTTCCAGCAAGAGTCGGTCGTTCCCCAAACAACCTCATCTATCTTCGTTGCGCGACGGACCCCACGATGACCGCTTCGTCTTCTCCTTCGCGGTAGTCGTTTTAACCTGAACAAGCACACGAGTTACGGCACACACAGTCGTGATAAACAACTCCGGCGCGCTCTCAAGATGGACGGCCTCGACACGAAATCTGTGATAGGTTGCCCCGAGTGCGGACAGCTGCGTAAGGGCGCTCGGAAATTTGTGATACACGTTGAGGAGAGACCGAGGGAGTGTGACTAGGAGGCGATGCATCCTGAAGCGTGAGTTGACTTGAGAAGCATTATGGCACCAAGGCAGTGAGTAAACGAGACTGCGACTCCTATTCAAGAATGCTATCTATCACAAACAGACGCAAAACGGTGGTAGAACTTTTCATGTACCTGAGGTCGAACCCGCACTCATGCACCCTCATTACAGCCGTTTATCCGTAACCTGATCATTTGCCCATGCACGCTATGCCGCTCCCTACTCAAGGTGTCGAAGGAGAACAGACTAAGCAAAAGCTATGCTGGAAGATCAATATCAAATAATGTCAAATCCGTAACGCCTGCCCATCTCTATCTCAGGCTTTCTGGGCCTGCTCGAAGCCATATCTGGACATCTCCCGTTGCGTGGCAAGGAAGGGGTGTAGCGGCGGGGGAAGTGGGTCTCTGCCGATGTTCGGAGGAACAAGGGAGCGGGAGTGGTATAGAGGAAAACAGGGAGGAAACACCTCACATGAAGTCATCGCTAGAGTCGAGTCAGTAGGTCACATGGCTAGACAGGGACTGGATACTCACTCTCCGAAGTCCTCGTCGTATGCATTCGTGTCGGCCTTGTAGCCGACATCGCGCGTAGCGTTCAAGCTGGTCTTGGTCTTCGCAGCCTTGGACTTCTTGCCGCCCTTCTCGGCAGCCTTCTCCTCCTTCATCTTCTCGTTGCTGAGAGTGGTCAGACCACTGGCAATCTTCTTGATCTGCTCGCTGGGCAGGTCTTTGGCGATCTGCTTGGAGAATTCCTGGAGGAACATGGAGTACTGGGCTTTCTTGGAGTTGTTGCCGATCAGCGGCGTGAGCGTCTCCCGCAGCTTGGTGAACTGATCCTTGGTCTGCGGGTTGAAGATCTTCAGCGAGCTGAGGTCGATGACGTTGTTCGGGTCGCTCTCGTCGGTGAGGGTAACGGCCTTTGAACCAGCGGTGCGTTGCTTGCTGCCAACACTGAGGCCTGCGCCGCCGAAGAGATCTTCAGCGTGCGCAAGGTCGGCGTCCTGCTCGCTCTTCCGTAACCGGGCACGACGGGTGGCCTCGTCCTCCTCTTCCTCAGACTCCTCCTCGCCTGCCAATCTCCTGCGCATGTTCTCCTCCTGTCGCTCCTTGATGCGCTGCGCCTTGGACTTGTGGTTTGCCTTTGCCTCAGCCTCCGCTTTCGCCTTTGCCTCCTCGGCCTTCTTTGCCTTCTCGCGCTCGACTTCCGAGTCCTCGGCGGCGTCCCATGACTCTAGGACCTGCAGCATACCAGATCAGTATGGATTTCTCGAGAAGGCGGGGCGCGGGGTCCACGCTGACTTACATCGTCGTCGTCTTCCTCGTCGTCGAACTTGCCACGGCGTTGAGCGGGTGCGGGTGGAGAAGAAGGAGGCGTGCTCTCCTCATCCTCATCATCTGCGTAGCAAAATGTCAGTCGTTGTTCCCTTAGGGCGAATGTGTGGACATCAGGCCACGCGCACGGGCAGGCGAGGACCTGGATATGACGTACCCCATTTGCTGGGAGGCATGGTTGCGGGTGGTTGGAAACGTAGGCGCCGTTGAATGTGCAGCAAGCGTATGCACGGCTGTGTGCAGTCAAGTTTTGCACTGGTTCTTCGTCGTGAAGGCGTTGTGTGGGAGAGGAAGAGTCAAATTGAGGGACCGGAACAAAGGTTTGGGCTTGTCGGTGCCCCGCTGCTGCCCAATCACGTTCGGTTCGCGCTTGGCCTTGTAGAACACCACCTATTTTGGGCGCGGGAAACGTTCGCACATGCACGAGCCTCTACACTTGTCCATCCGGTACTACAATTGCTAGTGGATGCAGCTTGAGTGCATCCAAGATGTACAATCTCGAAGCTTTTGCTCGGACTACGCTCAAGCTCGAGCATTGAAATTTTACGACAACGGAACAGCTTACTCCACCGAAAGTCCCGCAACCGAGGAGTCACGCATGCATTGTTGATGGGTACCGTTAGTCTAGTCGGGAAGAGCGTGGTTTGGAAGGCCGCTAGATTCGTACTACATGCATCTGTTCAACTATGTTTGGAGACAGATGCGCTGTCATGACGGAGAAAGATGTCGTGGATTTCCAATAGCCCCCTTAATTCAGCTGAAGTAAGACATTAGGAGCGAATGTAGCTTGCAAGGTTCATTTCTGTATTGGGGACAGTTTTGAAAACCAGGATCGATTGAGTGCTATGACTTGAAGCACGCCTGTATCAAAGACGCGTCCCAATAGAACTTTTGATGAACTGTGTACGAGGATCAAGTACAAACCGAATCCATTATGCTGCACGTAAAGCTTGAGCCTTGACGTCTAGGCTCAGTATAGAGACCATGCCCAAGCTGAACTTGATGGAAATTTAGATGCCGTGGAGTTGATTAACGCAATGTTAATTATAAGTCTTCAAAGCTGTACTTCATGTGTCCTTATCGAAGTTGTTACTGAATTGCCCATATGCGACCCAGTAGACTGGGTAGTAACAGAAAAGCGCTCGAACATGGCTCCCATGACCTCATCGCGACTAGCAGGCTTAATCAAGATTGCATGCTGATGCAGTCCGTTGCGGTAGAGTCACGCAAGAGAAGAGGAGATCCATTTCATGGGTGAAGAAGAAAATGGAGGCAAACGCAGATGGTACGTCGTTGGCGACGCTGTTAGGTCAGCTCGGACCCCAACGAGCCAAGACTACGATAGCTCCTTAGACGACACCTGGTGCGAGCGGCTCCTTTACCTCGAAAACACACCTCCACGACCGTCCTCCGCAGCCTCCCCACATTCTCTCATTTCCTATCACGCGCTTCCGGCGTCTTGCTTCTGGGTCTAATTGTGCCGTTTCTCTTCGATACCCCCGATTAGCCGTCTGCTCTCTCACCCCGAGTGAGTGTAGAGCTGTTCTGGCGCAATGTCTCAACGACCCATCCCGCTGCACGTCACGCAGCCGACGCTGGTGAGCTTCGTTCTACTCCCACATATCTATGGCGATGCTAACAATTGGCTTTCATAGCTCACAAACCTGAACATCCTCGTACGTTTGCCAATTCAAGGCACCGAGCGCGCCCGAAGCGGAGGGACAACAAGCTAACAGTACATGCAGCCAGCATCAATATCATGGCAGAACTGTGTACGTGCTATATATCACAGACCATACATATCTAGGATGAGGCTGACGCGCAATAGACGCTGGAGTCGGACAAGTACGTCTGCGTGCGCCAGCAGAACAACGACGCCAACACGCCCGCCGAGACCGTCATCGTTGACCTCAAGAACACAAACAATGTCATCCGGCGGCCGATCCGCGCTGACAGCGCCATCATGCATCTGACAGAGCCCATCATTGCTCTCAAGGCGCAAGGAAAGACGCTGCAGCTCTTCAACCTAGAGACCAAGCAGCGCCTACAGACATATACCCATCACGAGGATATCCAGTTCTGGCGGTGGGTTAGCCAGACTACTCTGGCGCTTGTCAGCACAAAGTCGGTGTACCACTGGGATGTGCTGGATGGCAGCAGCCCACCCACGCCGCGCAAGATCTTTGATCGCCAGGAGCAGTTGGAGGTACGAGATACCTAAGAATGTTAGATTCGGACTAACAATTGGGCAGAACAACCAGATCATCAACTACGTCACCAACGACGATGAGAGCTGGTCGTGCTTGGTCGGTATCGCGTCGCATCCGACCGGAGGCATCCGCGGTAACATGCAGCTGTTCTCCAAGGCGCGGAATGTCAGCCAGCCCCTCGAGGGTCATGCTGCGACGTTCGGCACGCTCCGCCTGGACGGCGCGACCTCTGACACGAAGCTCTTCGCGTTCGCTGTCAAGTCGACCACCGGGGAGGCCAAGATCAACATTGTCGAGGTCGACCACAACGCCGCGAATCCAGCCTTCCCGAAGCGCCTGATCCCGATACATTGGCCTGCGGAGGGTACCGGTGACTTCCCTCTTGGAATTCACATTGCGCACAAGTACGGCATCTTGGTTGTAGTGACCAAGTTCGGTTTTATCCATCTGCACGATCTCGAGACGGGTACCGCGCTCTTCTTAAACAGGATATCAGAAGAGACGGTCTTCACAACTGCGCGCGACGACGACGGCAAGGGCGTCGTGGTGATCAACAAGCGTGGACAAGTCCTGCACACTACCATCCGGGAAGATGCGCTCATTCCGTACATCATGGACAACCCCGCATGCTCAGAGATTGCCTATAAGCTTGCATCAAAGGGCGGGCTTCCCGGCGCTGACAACTTGTACCAGCAGCGATTCGAGACTCTGATGAACCAGGCAAACTACACTGAAGCCGCCAAGGTTGCTGCCAACTCGCCGCGTGGCTTCCTCCGTACCCCTCAGACGATCAACCGGTTACGACAGATTCCGGCTCAGCCTGGTCAGATCACTGTGCTTTTGCAGTACTTTGGCCAGCTGCTTGACAAGGGTGGCTTGAACAAGGATGAGACGCTCGAGTTGGCCCGCCCGGTCTTCTCACAAGGCCGAAAACACTTGATTGAGAAGTGGCAGAAGGAGGGCAAGCTTCACTGCTCTGAAGAGCTCGGAGATTTGGCGAAGCCGCACGACCTGAACCTTGCTCTTGCGATTTACAAGGAGGCGAACGTTCCCCAGAAGACTGTCGCCGCTCTCGCAGAGCTTGGCCACTTCGATCTGATTCTTCAGTACTGCCAATCGGTCGGATACAACCCGGATTACAACGTATTGCTTCAGCATATCGTCCGTGGTAAGTTTTCACTCTTGCAGTGCTCCGCCAAAAGTTTAGGGATCTTGCAAAGGCCGAGAACCGAACTTGAGGCTGACGACTGTCACAACCTTCAAACGTGATGATATACTGACTGAATCGAAGTGAATCCCGAAAAGGGAGCGGAATTTGCTTCCAGCCTGGCCAAGCATGAAGGTGGACCTCTAATCAGCGTTGACCGGGTCGTGGATATTTTCCAGTCTCAGGGTATGATTCAACAGGCGACCGCTTTCCTGCTCGATGTACTATCGAACAACCTCCCCGAGGAGGGCCACCTGCAGACTAAGCTCCTCGAAATGAACCTGCTTAATGCCCCTCAAGTGGCAGACGCTATCCTTGGAAACGAGATGTTCTCCCACTACGACAGGGCTCGCATCGCTACTCTGTGCGAGCAAGCCGGACTTCTCACCCGCGCGCTCGAGCACACGGATGATACCGCTGCTATCAAGCGCATGATCGTGCAGACTGACAAGATTCCGGAGGAGTGGTTGCTTAACTACTTCGGCCAACTGACTGTGGAGCTCTCACTGGATTCTCTGGACCACATGCTCACGACCAACATCCGGCAAAACCTTCAAGCTGTGATCCGCATCTCCCAGAAGTACTCGGACCTTCTTGGAGCTACCAGAATCATCGATCTACTGGAGAAACACCGCACTGCCGAGGGTCTCTACTTCTTCTTGGGCTCGATCGTCAATGTCAGCGAGGATCCTGATGTTACTTTCAAGTACATCGAGGCTGCTACGACCATGGGCCAGCTGAACGAGGTCGAGCGTGTCTGCCGTGAATCCAACAGCTACAACCCTGAGAAAGTGAAGAACTTCCTCAAGGAGGCTAATCTCACGGAGCAGTTGCCGCTCATCATTGTTTGCGACCGATTCAACTTCATCCACGACCTGGTCCTCTATCTGTACAAGAAGCAGCAGTTCAAGTCGATCGAGGTGTATGTACAGCGCGTAAACCCAGCGAGGACTCCCGCCGTCATTGGTGGATTGCTCGATGTCGATTGCGATGAGAGCATAATCAAGGGTCTTCTGGGATCGGTCACCCCTTCCTCCATCCCCATCGATGAGCTCGTCGCCGAGGTTGAGTCTCGCAACCGTCTCAAGCTTCTCCTACCATTCCTCGAACACACTCTCGCGGAGGGCAACCAACAGCAGGCGGTGTACAACGCTCTGGCCAAGATCTACATCGACAGCAACAACAACCCAGAGAAGTTCCTGCAGGAGAACGACCAGTACGACACTCTCGTTGTCGGTAAATACTGCGAGAAGCGTGACCCCAACCTCGCATTTATTGCCTATAGCAAGGGTCAGAACGATCTCGATTTGATCAATGTTACGAACGAGAACTCTATGTTCAAGGCGCAAGCCCGTTATCTACTTGAGCGTGCCGATGGCGAGGTTTGGGACTATGTGCTTAGCCCCAACAACATGCACCGCCGTTCTTTGGTCGACCAGGTCACCTCCACTGCGGTCCCCGAGTCAAACGACCCCGACAAAGTCAGCATTGCTGTCAAGGCCTTCATTACAGGCGACATGCCCGCTGAGCTCATCGATCTTCTCGAGAAGATCATCCTGGAACCATCCACCTTCTCCGACAACCCCTCGCTCCAGAACCTCTTGATGCTTACGGCTGCCAAGTCTGACCGCGGCCGCATGATGAATTACATTCACCAGCTCGACCACTACAGCCCCGAGGATATTGCTCAACAATGTATCGAAGTCGGCATGTACGAGGAGGCATTCGAGATCCACAAGAAGCACGAGCAACACGTCGACGCCGCGAACGTCCTCGTTGATCACATTGTCAGCATCGACCGCGCCCAAGAATACGCGGATCGTGTTGATCTTCCCGAAGTGTGGAGTCGGGTCGCTAAGGCCCAGCTCGATGGCCTACGTGTAACAGACTCCATCGAATCGTACATTCGTGCTAGCGACCCATCCAACTTCTTGGAAGTGATTGAGATCGCCACACACGCTGGCAAGGACGAGGACCTCATCAAGTTCTTGAGGATGGCCCGCAAGACTGTTCGCGAAGTCCCCATCGACACGGCGTTGGCTTTCTGCTTTGCTCGCACGAACCAACTTCCCGAGCTTGAGGACTTCCTCCGCGCTACGAATGTCGCTGATGTCGAAGCTTCCGGTGACAAGGCTTACGAAGAGGGTTACCACGAGGCTGCCAAGATCTTCTACACCAGCATCTCGAACTGGGCTAAGCTTGCTACTACGCTTGTCCACCTTGAGGACTACCAGGCTGCTGTAGAATGCGCCCGCAAGGCGAACAGCGTCAAGGTCTGGCGTCAAGTCAACGAGGCCTGCGTTGCCAAGAAGGAGTTCCGCCTTGCCCAGATCTGCGGTCTGAACCTCATTGTTCATGCCGAGGAGTTGACCGATCTTGTCAAGCAGTATGAGCGCAACGGCTACTTCGATGAGCTCATTGCGCTTTTGGAGGCTGGTCTTGGTCTTGAACGTGCCCACATGGTAAGCCAGTCTTATTCCCACTAACCTGCCACACACTGACTGTTTTAGGGAATGTTCACTGAACTCGGTATTGCTCTCACCAAGTACCATTCGGAACGCGTCATGGAGCATCTTCGTCTGTTCTGGTCCCGTATAAATATTCCTAAGATGATCCGCGCCACCGAAGAGGCCCATCTGTGGCCGGAGCTGATCTTCTTGTATGTTCACTATGATGAAGCCGACAATGCCGTAAGTGAACTCGATAAACCACTTGTGGGATACCACTGACGATAAGCAGGCGCTCGCCATGATGGAGCGTGCCGCGGATGCCTGGGAACACCAGTCATTCAAGGATGTGATCACCAAGGCCTCCAACGTCGAGATTTACTACCGCGCGCTTGGGTTCTACCTGGAAGAGCAACCAACTCTTCTGACCGATCTTCTACAAGCGCTCACTGCTCGTATTGACGTCAACCGTGTGGTCCGCATGTTTAACAAGTCGGACAACATCCCTCTGATCAAGCCTTTCCTACTCAGCGTGCAGTCCCAGAACAAGCGCGAGGTCAACAATGCGCTCAACGACCTGTTGATAGAAGAGGAGGACTACAAGACCCTGCGCGACTCGGTCAACAACTACGACAACTACGATGCGATGGATCTTGCCCAGCGTCTCGAGCGACACGACTTGGTCTTCTTCCGCCAGATTGCAGCCAACATCTACCGCAAGAACAAGCGGTGGGAGAAGTCGATTGCTCTCTCCAAGCAGGACAAGCTCTTCAAGGACGCTATCGAGACTGCTGCATTGTCAGGCAAGACCGATGTGGTCGAAGACCTGCTGCGCTACTTCGTTGATATCGGCAGCCGCGAGTGCTACGTGGGCATGCTGTATGCATGCTACGATCTCATCCGCCCCGATGTCATTCTCGAGATCTCGTGGCGCAACAACCTGAACGACTTCACAATGGTATGTCTCCTTTCTCGTGTTACTCATGCATACTAACATGTCGATAGCCGTACATGATCAACTTCCTTGCGCAACAAGCAGCGACTATCGAGCTGCTCAAGAAGGACAACGAAGAGCGCAAGCAACGCGAGGCCTCTCAGCAAAAGAAGGAGGAAGACACGCCCATCCTTGGCTCGCGCCTTATGCTTACGCAAGGCCCCATCGGGAACGCTCCCTCGCCTGGACCATACCAGCAACCCAACGGCATTGCGCCCCAGCCCACGGGCTTCCGAGGATTCTAAGCTCATTCTTACCCAATGAGATGTCTCGGTAATTTTGGGACATTGGCTTCATCTACATAGTTTGATGTTTTGGCGATGATGCAAAAGCAATGTGGGACGGGTGCATAGGTTTGGAAGCGGATGTACTCTACATGGCGTTAAGGCTTGCTTCGGGGCATGTGCGCCGGGGCGGATTTGGACGATTGTATTTTATACGGATAACTAATTTGTTTGTGTTCTGATATGAGTATGTGCGTGATGGGTGTGTGATGGGTGAGATGTGCTGCACCGCGTTGATGTATTTTGGTGTCCTGTGTTGCCTCAGGCTGAGCGATGCGGTGTTCGCGCTTTTGACGCGGGATTGTAGAAGCTTGAGGTTTTGGGGAGGGTCACGCGGTGATATGTGGTATTTCTGCCAACACAGGTCATCACAGATGTTCATTCGACATCTGCGATGCGTCTGCTACTACGCGCCTTGGAAGCTGAGGATCGTCTTCGCTGATCGGCCTAGTTGGGTGAGGAGAAGCGTACTATCTGTGCGTGTTGTGATTGCTCAGCCTGTGGTAAGTTAGTGATAGATATAGATGAGCTGTGTGCGGTTGTGCTGCGCTTTTACAGATAGGCGGGTCTCTGCGTTGTCCTGATTCTTAAGCCCTGCGTGTCGGAACGTCTTGGTCTGCTAGATGTGGTTGAATGGATGAGTGAGGAAAATTGGAGTTCGTGTTTGACTGCTCGCGTAGGTTGTACCACTCCCCTAGATGATACTCTGTAATTTTAGGGGATGCATCTTGTCTTCTGGCGATGATTTCATTTCTGGTAGGGCGCGGATTGCGTACCTCTTATGTAGGTTCGGTAGAAGCTACAGCCATATGTTGAGGCCTTGCAAGTCGATTGATAGATAGCACAACCTAAAGCGAATCAGGATGTAACGAACCTTTGAATTCCCATCGGATGATGTATAGTATAGTTGTGTTCCACGTTACCGCAAGAGACTACCCGATTCAGTTGGCTAGTGTGAAGCTGCAAACCCCGTTATAACCGATGCACGGCGGATGAACTATCTACCCGTTGCAAACCCTGCTTCCGAAATATAAACCCTCTTCCCGAAATCTCCAAAAGTTCCGACTGGCCGAATCAGGTGTTCGGTGTTCTGTTCGGCGCCGGATGACATGGGTGCAAGGCGGAAGAGGCTCTGTCCTGAGATACGTGAGAGCTAGCTCGATGGGAGAGTGGGTTTGTAGATGGCTCCAGCGCCTCATTCGGTTGGCAGAGATCTGAATCACGGAGTGGAGTCGCTGGGGATCCACTGAATGCTCGTCTCCAATTTCTTCCATATACCACGGTATGCCCACATCTTTTTCTATCTACCGCAATTCGCTCATTCCCTGAATAGATCAGGTAGAGAGTCAGTATAAATCTCAGCCACCATCTCGACACCAATCCTCTCCATCCAATTACAGTGTCCACTATTTTCTATTCTCAACCTGACAATAACAAAAGCACCATGCTATTGAGTCTGAGCTTTCCCAATGCTTGGGTTCTGGTGGCATTGCCCATCATTTACTTCTTGGGTTGGATCTTCTACACAATCACCCTCCATCCTCTGGCCAAAATTCCGGGACCCTTCTTGGCAAGAATCTCGCGCTTCTGGTATCTGCGCAAGATCTGGACAGAGGATGTCGAAAAGGATCAGAGAGCTCTTCATGCTAAGCATGGCCCCTTGGTCCGCATCGCACCGAATGAGGTGTCGTGTTCCGAGTAAGTGATGCACCTTTTGTACCTTGTGTTACCCCAGAATAAGCTATGCAGTACCCAAGCTTCCTCCCCATACTGCAACCTCAACCCTGTATTAACGCATCTCCAGCCCCGAAGCTTTCGCAGCCATCTACCGCTTCTCCAACGCATTGGACAAAGCTCCCTTCTACGAGCCCTACAACACGACCGGGTTCAGTCCCCACGGCGACATCTTCTCATGCAAGAGCGACAAGAAACACGGGCAGAGGCGCAGAATCATCAGTAGCATCTACTCCATGACCAATGTCGCCAAGTCAGAAGCGTACATTGATTCTTGCAGTAATCTGCTCACGGAACGTTTGGGAGGGTTTGCTCGTTCGGGGAAGCCGTGTGATTTGGGAGAGTGGCTACATTGGTACGATGTTTTACGGTCTTGGTTCGAAAGTTGAACTCTATCGGCTTTTGTATCGCTACTCTGGGGTAACTCGTTATACTCACGTGAAGGACAGGTACACCTTTGACATCATCGGCGAACTGTTCTATGGTCGTGCATTTGGCTTCCTCGATGAAGGGAAGGACCAGAACGATTGGATCAAGTCTCTGGACAAGATGATTCCCTTTGTGTGCTTGATGGGTGTCGCGCCGCCATTTCTGAGGCCCCTCATTGGCCTGGGAACCATGCTTACGCCTGCAGGGAAGGAGATCAGGAAGGGAGTGTACGTTGTCCAGAATCCCCCAACATGCTCACAAAGGCTGCAGCGTCGACTCGGACTTTCGTGATAACGCACACGGTGAAGAGTCCGAGTCTATCCTGACCCACTGTGATATCTTTCAAGACTCCTCACTAACACTCCAAGTCTAGTAAGAACATTGGCTCCTCTTCTGCTCGTCTCATGAAAGAAGCCTACGCCTCCCGTCTCTCAGCTCCCCGAACAGACATGGCCCAGCAAGTTTTCGATATCTACGAGAAGAACGGCGAAAAGATGAGTTTCGGCTGGGGTGATGTAGAGCAGGAATCCTACGGCGCGCTCTTCGCAGGAAGCGACACGACTGCCATTGCCTTCCGTTCGCTGTTCTACCACCTAATGCATAACCCATCCGTGTACGACCGCCTCGAGAAGGAAATAGACGAAGCCGTCAGCGAGGGCAGGCTGAGTTTGCCCCCGAGCTACAAGCAAGCGAGCCAGCTTCCCTATCTGTGCGCGTGCATCAAGGAGGCGCTGAGGATCCATCCCGGTGCACAGCTTTGTGAGTGGTTTTATTTTTCCGTCTTCGCACTGCAGCTACACATACAAGATGCTAACTCACCGCCCACGCAGCCCTCCCCGAACAAGTCCCCCTCAGGCCTCCACCTCAACAACCACTTCATCCCCCGGCTACACCATCGGCATCAACGCCGCCGTCCTGCACTTCAACCCCAAAATCTTCGGACTAGATGCCGAGCGTTTCGTACCTGAGCGCTGGCTGGATCCCGTGCGCGCAGGACACATGGACAAGTACATGATGGCGTTTGGAGGCGGGACGAGGACGTGCATTGGGAAGAACATCGCGCTTATCGAGCTGCATAAGCTGTCGCCGCAGTTAATTTGGAATTATAGATTTGCGTTTTATGGTGGGGGGAAGACGGAGTGGCGGACGAGGAATACGTTTTTTGCGAGGCAGGAGGGGGTTATTGTTGGGGTCAAGCAGCGGAAGCATTAGCAGCGTGTACGCTTGAACGGCATCGCATCGTCAGGTTTCGCTGCTGCTGATTTCTTGCTTCCAAGACCAATGATTTATGGGCTGCGTGTGGGTTTCAACTTGGTATGGTTTATCCTAGGGTAACTTCGCGTATTTTGAAATTACGAACCATTGACGGGTCTTGAGATCGTGCTGGTAGGCGAAAGTTTATGCTGGAGTGGTTTGAGGTATTTAGGCTTTGGGGAAGATGGCGGCAAAATTTTTGAGTTTGAGAGAACGACTGGTGGTTCGATTGCTTGGGCGCGGTACAAGCCTGTGGTTTTGGAGGGGATCCGGTACGATGGCAGTGGTATGGCGAAATTGACTGGCATTTCCCATTCGAAACGTGAAGACGATGCGAGAAAGGTTGGTGATGAGCCGATCGTGAGTTTGTATGCCGGTCCAGGTCCAGATAATTTCGTCGCTGTGAACTTATCTGTGGTCGTAGAATCCGGTAGAATTCCCCCATCCAAACAGTGAATACGATGCATACTTTGCACAAGCGCCTTGTGAGGCTGATAAGCGTTCATCTAAACCACATCTCGACTTTCATTTTCGAAGGCCTCGGCTATCAATCAGTTACTGGATGCCTTATATCTCGTCTGCACCTGCACAACTACGTTTGGTCATCCCCAGTCCAGCGTCGCGTCATCGAACAATCTTCCCTCTGAAAGTAGCCATAACCAGGACCCCAAAATACCCCTCTTCGTAATCCCTCATAACTTCGCAGAACGAAATAAAAATACAATTCGAAATTGCACGCCTTCCCAGACTTTGCGAAGTTGTCCATCACCTCAGCAAAACCAGCCAATCACCCACAGCCCCCCGCGCTTCATCACCTCCCACAACAACCTTTCCCCACACAACTTTCTTTCTTCGCACATGCAAACCATACATCACGGGGTAAAATCGGGGTTTCTAAACGCAGGCAGCGGATCCGCAAGACGCGCCGCGCACGCCCAAGCTCCCGCGGCTACCTCTCGGAAGCTCCTGCCGAACTACTGCGAAGTCGTCCGCACCCGCGGGAAGGCACCCGGCGGTGTATTTTCAGTAAGGTAAGCGCGGCGTGAGGTCATTTCGCTTTTTAGGATCTACGTGTTGCAAAAAAGGGTCGAAGGTAGGATCCGGGGTGAGGGCGTTGGCGCACTGGATGGATGGGGGGGTTGTGTACGAGACGCCTACGCAGGTATACCTAGGTACCTTAGCTGGAGGGTTGTGCATCACGTGACGCCGATTTGGGGCCCGTCCCAACCTCATTTTAGCCCAGGCATCGGACTTTCAACGTCCTGTGCGCTATTCACCCGCGTTTTCCGCAGATTTGTCCCTAATGTAAGAAAGTGCTGGGTATTGTATTGAAATTCTAGATTCTAGCATATATCGTAGCTAAGGTTCTACGTGGGCTGAGCTTCGATGAAATGGGATTCACTGCCTCTGGTTCTGGTTTGACGGGTCGACAAGTGGTAACTTTTCTTGGATACTTTTCCTCTACCTGGAGCGTGCAGCGCGCATTGGGCAGTCAAGAGATATATACCATAGTATTGATTCGCAATTCTTGGTTCTGTGCATAATACTTTGTTGCATGTGGGGGTTACGCGTTTTGAGCTGGGTCAGGCACGCGCAGATGATCTCCGCCAAGGGGGCTCGGCGGACTTGGTGGCGCTGGTGAGCCTCAGATTGTGTAGAGAGTGGATGTCTGTGAGAGCGGATTATGCATGTAGAGCTGCTTGTGTGGATCTTGATATGTGGGATCTGCGTAGTGTTGGGTGTGGAGTGTCATGATGCCATTCTCGCCCGTCTTGCGATACTGACTGTACATATCTGCCTAGTCCTTGTATTAAATCGGACGTCGGCTTTAGCTCTCTGGACGTTGGAGCCATCGAAAAGTCCGATATGTGATTGCGTATCCCTGGATTACTTGAATCTTGAGAGCTAACCTGATACTGTATCCTTGGTGATTCGCACCTACAGGAGAGGCTAGATGCGTCGGTGAGGATCCACCTGGACGATACCCAAGCTGCAGGCGAGCTCTTCACGAGCACTTCACGTGTTTACGGTGTGGACCCTGAACCCATGCCCAGCACCCAGCCGTTTCGCCGACCGTGATGGCCCACGGGCCTAGGGCATGCAGCAACCACCAGAGCAACGCTCGGGGACAACTCGCGCACCCACGATTTCTCCGAAGCAGCCTCGAGCGCGTGAGTAATAGCTCGACGACCTGGGGTCGAATGTCTGGAACAGGGCAGAAAAGAAAAGCGCCCGGAAAAGCACAGCGCGCGATGCCTCAAGAGGTTGTGCAGTCGCCGGGAGCCCGTTCTTCGGCTATCTGGAGAGTGTATCGACCAGAGGATCGTGAGACGGGCAGCCGAAGCAAAGCGCGCTCCGTTGTCCCGCGGTGCCGAGCTAGAGGCGTGTTTCGCGGAAAATAGCAGGCAGTGGGCTATCTGGGGGGGCGTGAGGCATGGGCTGGAGACGTCGGGGTAGCAGAGCGCGGGCTGCTCACCGCCAGCTGGGGGAGAATGTGATTCACATGGCGGGCAGAGACTGCTGGACCGCGGCGGCGTGGGGGCGTCTCGCTAGACGTGGCCTCAGGGCGTTTGCAACAGGTTTTAGCAAGTTGTTCCGCTTTTTGCGTGTTGCAACAGCTGCTGCGACGCATGGGGGAGCGGGCGACGCGGGGAGTGGAGCGCGGCTTATCGATGGCTGCATGGAGGGGCAGCAGGGCAACAAGCAACAAGGGGAGCTCCAGCCATTGCAGGGCCCGCCCACCAGAGCTGTTGCTTTTGCGGGCCTGCAGAGTGGACAGTTCCGTCACCAGCGTCGAGCCGGCTTGGTGTTGGCTTTCTCGACCCAATTGCTTAGCACGCTGCTTGCAGACTCACGACTGACTGGCCGGTACCGATACCGCCCACTATATATCACCGCGCGCCCTCGGCCACTGACCCGCTCAGCAATTCCTCCCTCCCACACTCCCCTCCCTCCCACCTCTACACACACAGCCCCGCCATGACTACGCTGGCCGTCGACAAGAACGCGGCCGCGTCGGCCATTGACGAGAGCGAGTTCGACGACGAGCACGGCGAGCATGGCGAGCACCACCCCCACCGCAACTCGGTGCACCACCGCCTGCGCGCGAACAGCTCCATCATGCAGCTCAAGAAGCTCATGGGTAAGCCCAACACCCAATTGACCCCGCGGGTGGAATCTGACGGCCTCCGCAGTCGCCAACAGAGGAGAGATCCCCATCCGCATCTTCCGGACGGCCCACGAGCTGTCGCTGCACACCGTCGCCATCTACAGCCATGAGGACCGCCTGAGCATGCATCGCCAAAAGGCCGACGAGGCCTACGAGATCGGCCACCGCGGCCAGTACACGCCCGTCGGCGCGTACCTGGCCAGCGACGAGATTGTCAAGATCGCCGTCGAGCACCAGGTCAACATGATTCACCCGGGCTACGGCTTCTTGTCGGAAAACGCAGAGTTTGCGCGCAAGGTCGAGCAGGCCGGTCTTATCGTGAGTCTTCGATTTTGTTTATGCTATGACGATGGAAGGCCGGGGTGCGCTGCACCTGCATGCCCATTCGTCGACTCGACGAGCTTCGGCGGGGCACAAGCGACCGTGCTCTTGCCGTAGGCCAGCCCGCGGCGATCTCGGGCGCCCCCAACAGTTCACATGAGTTGCTGCAACACCAATTCCGCGCATCACCGCTGACGTGTGTTGGATAGTTCGTTGGCCCCTCGCCAGACACCATTGATGCCCTTGGCGACAAGGTCTCCGCCCGCAGACTCGCCATCAAGTGCAACGTGCCCGTCGTGCCCGGTACCCCCGACCCCGTTCAGAAGTTCGAGGACGTCAAGGCCTTCACCGACGAGCATGGCTTCCCCATCATCATCAAGGCCGCTTTTGGCGGTGGTGGCCGCGGTATGCGTGTCGTCCGCGACCAGGCCTCGCTGAAGGATAATTTCGAGCGAGCGACATCGGAGGCCAAGTCTGCTTTCGGCAACGGCACCGTCTTCGTCGAGCGCTTCCTCGACAAGCCCAAGCACATTGAGGTCCAGCTGCTCGGTGACAACTACGGCAACGTGGTGCACCTGTACGAGCGTGACTGCTCTGTCCAACGTCGCCACCAGAAGGTCGTCGAGATTGCGCCGGCCAAGGACCTCCCAGAGAAGACCCGTGACGCCATCCTCAACGACGCCGTCCGACTTGCCCAGTCCGTCAACTACCGCAATGCTGGTACCGCCGAGTTCTTGGTCGACCAGCAGAACCGCTACTACTTTATCGAGATTAACCCTCGAATGTAAGTCTCTTGGGCCAAGCCGAGCCATTGCAGCGCTAACAGATAGTAGTCAAGTCGAGCACACCATCACAGAAGAAGTCACCGGCATCGATATCGTTGCTGCGCAGATCCAGATTGCTGCGGGTGCCTCGCTCGAGCAGCTTGGCTTGACCCAGGACCACATCTCCACCCGTGGTTTCGCCTTCCAGTGCCGTATCACCACGGAAGACCCTGCCAATGGCTTCTCCCCAGATACTGGAAAGATCGAGGTGTACCGCTCCGCAGGTGGTAATGGAGTTCGTCTCGATGGTGGAAATGGTTTCGCTGGTGCCATCATCACCCCCCACTACGACTCTATGTTGGTGAAGTGCTCGTGCCGTGGTTCCACATACGAGATCGTCCGACGAAAGATGCTGCGCGCCCTGGTTGAGTTCCGTATCCGTGGTGTAAAGACCAACATCCCCTTCCTGCTCAAGCTCCTCACACATCCCACTTTCATCGACGGAAAGTGCTGGACGACCTTCATCGACGACACGCCCGCGCTCTTCAACCTCATCGGCTCCCAGAACCGTGCCCAGAAGCTGCTCGCATATCTCGGAGAGCTCGCCGTCAACGGCAGCCAGGTCAAGGGTCAGATCGGCGAGCCCAAGTTCAAGGGCGAGATCAAGGTCCCGGCCATCATCGACAGCAATGGCAACAAGGTCGATACCTCTATGCCGGCGACTAAGGGATGGCGCAACATCATCCTCGAGCAGGGCCCCGAAGGCTTTGCCAAGGCTGTCCGCGCGAACAAGGTAAGTGACTTTTCAAAATTGTTGCTTTTCAAGTATTAATCACTCTGGCAGGGCTGTATGATTATGGACACTACATGGCGTGATGCCCATCAGTCTCTCCTCGCTACTCGTGTGCGAACTGTCGACTTGCTCGGCATTGCAAAGGAGACGAGCCACGCTTACGCCAACGCCTGGGCTTTGGAGTGCTGGGGTGGAGCAACCTTCGATGTTGCCATGCGTTTCCTCTACGAGGACCCCTGGGAAAGGCTGCGCAAGATGAGGAAGCTCGTACCCAACATTCCCTTCCAGATGCTCCTCCGTGGAGCTAACGGTGTTGCCTACTCCTCGCTTCCTGACAACGCCATCTACCATTTCTGTGAGCAGGCTAAGAAGAATGGTATGGACATTTTCCGTGTCTTCGATGCTCTCAACGATGTTGAGCAGCTCGAGGTCGGTATCAAGGCTGTCCTCAAGGCTGGCGGTGTTGCTGAGGGTACTGTGTGCTACAGGTGAGTTAGAAGTGTGAGTCTCTCCAGGCTTTGTTGACATGTGTACAGTGGAGACATGTTGAACCCCAAGAAGAAGTACAACCTCGAGTACTATCTCAGTGTTGTCGACAAGATTGTCGGCATGGGGGCGCATATCCTCGGAGTCAAGGACAGTCCGTCATCCCCTTTCTTATCCCTCTCTGATCCCTTCCTCCATCTTTCTACAGTACCAGTACACAACTTTTGTTACAGTATTGCCCATCCTGATTCAGACTCATGTCCAGGTGCAGTGCGTCAGTTGTTCTTTTGCTAACATTCCCTAGTGGCTGGTGTGCTCAAGCCCCGCGCTGCCACCCTGCTCATCGGTGCTATCCGCGAGAAGTACCCCGACCTTCCCATCCACGTTCACACCCACGACTCCGCCGGTACCGGTGTAGCATCCATGGTTGCTTGCGCCCAGGCCGGTGCCGATGCTGTTGATGCCGCTATTGACAGCATGTCTGGCATGACCTCACAGCCCAGCATTGGTGCCATTCTGGCGTCTCTTGAGGGCACTGACCAGGACACTGGTCTTGATCCCCACATGATCCGCAGCCTTGACGCCTACTGGGCTCAGCTCCGTCTCCTCTACTCTCCTTTCGAGGCTGGTCTTACCGGCCCCGATCCCGAAGTGTACGAGCACGAGATCCCCGGTGGTCAGCTTACCAACCTCATCTTCCAAGCCTCGCAGCAAGGTCTTGGTGAGCAGTGGGCACAGACCAAAAAGGCGTACGAGCACGCCAACGACCTGCTCGGCGACATCGTCAAGGTCACACCCACATCCAAGGTTGTCGGTGACTTGGCACAGTTCATGGTCTCCAACGGCCTGTCCTACGACGATGTCCTTGCCAAGGCCGACAAGCTCGATTTCCCGTCGTCGGTCCTTGAATTCTTTGAGGGTCTCATGGGCCAGCCCTATGGTGGCTTCCCCGAGCCTCTCCGCTCCAAGGCTCTCCGTGACCGCAGGAAGATGGACAAGCGTCCTGGTCTCTACCTCGACCCCATCGACCTCGCCAAGATCAAGTCCGACCTCAAGGCGAAGTGGGGCGATGCTACCGAGTGCGACGTCGCGTCCTACGCCATGTACCCCAAGGTCTTCGATGATTACAAGAAGTGGACGTCCAAGTACGGCGATCTCTCCGTCCTACCGACCCGCTACTTCCTTGCTCGTCCCGAAGTCGGCGAGGAATTCCACGTCGAGCTCGAGAAGGGCAAGGTGCTCATTCTGAAGCTCCTTGCCATCGGTCCGCTTTCCGAGCAGACTGGTCTCCGTGAGGTTTTCTACGAGATGAACGGTGAGACCCGTGTCGTCTCCGTCGAGGACCAGCACGCCGCCATTGAGAACGTCCGGAGAGCCAAGGCCGATCCTACCGACACTAGCCAGGTTGGCTCGCCCATGTCTGGTGTGCTTGTTGAGGTCCGTGTCAAGGATGGCAGCGACGTCATGAAGGGCGACCCTATCGCTGTCCTCAGCGCCATGAAGATGGTAAGTAAATCTATATCAGCTGGGTCAAATGCAAATGCTAATCATGCCTCAGGAAATGGTCATCTCCGCACCCCACTCCGGCAAGATCGACGGCCTCTCAGTCCGCGAGGGCGACTCTGTCGACTCTGGCGACCTGGTCTGCAAGCTCGTCAAGTGAGCCACTGCGTTGCAAACTTGAACTCTTCAATGTTTACTGCTTTGGTGCTCGACTAGACCGGTCGCTAATTCGGCGTGCGCACGCAGGGGCGATTGAGCTCGCGGCGACTCTTACCACGCGAAATGACTCGAGAGAGACTAAAATTGGCGTATGTGTACATTTGCGAAGCGCTCTTGGAGTTGGCCTACTTGATGACGCATGAAATGACGGCGATGAATGGGGGATGGAATGTAGAATGAATGAATGCTATGAAATGGATGGTAGCTGGGTGCTTATATGGAGTGCGATTTTGTATGCAAGTGTTGTGTGATTGTGACGTCGGGACGGAGGGTACGGTACCTGCAGCCAGTGCTCGCGAACCCCTCGGCGGGGCTAGAGATTGCAGTGAAATGTGACGAAGCTAGAGGCAAGAGAGTCACCACTGCAATCCCCGTGCCTATGTTTCGACACCTCGCCGACGCTAGAAAGTGCAGTGCAGCTCCAACGGTCTGGGTAATGGAACTGTTGTTGGAAGACCCGCCCCCAGGCTGTTGGGTCCGGTCCGGTCCGGTGAAGTCTTCTATGGGCTCACCGGAAGGCGGTTTTCTTTGGGCTTGGAAAAGCTGGTGTTGGTGTTGGTGTTGGTGTTGGTGTCGGTGCGTAGACGTTTAGATGTCGGTGATATTGTCAGCGTGCGAGCCTTAGATGTGGAAGGGGACTGCTCGTCGGGGCTAAAGATTGCAGTGTAAAACTGTAAATATGGGGTCGGGCCGTGCAGACAAGGGTGTGGACCGTGTGCTTCACTGGAAAGATGCTAATGTGGTCTGATTAGGGTGGAGGGGACTGCTCGTTGGGGCTAAAGATTGCAGTGCTGAGTCGAGTCACTCCACCGGAAAGCTCTCAGGTCCAATGAGCGTAGAAGGGGGACGACTGCTCGTCGGGGCTAAAGATTGCAGTGAAATTACTAGCTCCGTCGGTCTTTGCAGCAGCTCACCGGAAAGCCCAAAAACTGTCCAATCAGTGTGAGAGTGCTGCCATGTAGAGGCGGCGCAGTGGAGTTGATCAGTATGAGGCAGCAATGTCGCTCACCGGAAATGTCTTGATGTTGTCTAATAAGCGCAGAGAGTGAACTGCTCGTCGGGGCTAAAGATTGCAGTGTAAGGTGAGGTCGTGCAGGGGCATCTAATGCAGGATTGTTCTTCACCGGACACCGGGAATGTCTTAATGTTTTCCAATCGATGTAAAGGGGGAACTGCTCGTCGGGGCTAAAGATTGCAGTGTAGAGACGTAATCTATGTCGTACTTCACCAGAAGATCTCAGTGTTGTCCTATGAGCGTAGAGAGGGAACTGCTCGTCAGCGCTAAAAATTGCAGTGTCAAAGGTCAGACCAGCGCCTCATGCAAGCCACCCGCCGGTGAAGCCACCTACACGGGATTGCAACCCTATGAATCAGGTACGAGCACGCCAATCAGTGCAGCAAAAAAATTTGCTCTTGGACGCTGACCTGGCATATTAACGAATCAACATCGCGAACTATACATGATAGAGCTGCTCGTGTGGGCTAAAGAAAGCAGTGAAAACTGAGCATTTCGAAACGAATCAGGGATCAATGAGTGTAATAATAGGTTGTCAGCTTGACTGTAAACTTTACTATATTTACATTAAAGCGCCTTACTGGATATTTCTAGATAGCGAAGAATTGTACATGGGTGGTAGGTTGCTCGTTGGGGCTAGAGAATGCAGTGCTGTCATGCAAGTTGTACCGTGACCTGAGGAAGGATCGTCTACTTCACCGGAAAACTTGACATCGTCCAATGAGCGTGAGAAGGGACTGCTTGTCGGGGCTAAAGATTGCAGTGAAACAAACTACGTTAATTATTACTCTTCCTGGACTCAAAACATCACAGTGTTATCCAATCAGGGTAGAGAAAGAAGTTCTTGTTGGGGCTGGAACTGCGGTGAACAGCCATCTTTCTAGGATACCCTTGAATTAGAGCCGCCTCACTGTCCTGCACTGCAACCTTAGCCCCAACGAGCAGTCGATGCTGCGCTGAGTAAACTGCTATCATACACTCAGGTGAATTTATTCGACTCTTATACTCTATAGTAGTCTACTGACATCATTTGGTACATGTTCGTATATTCGTAGTGTCAGTTAGCTCATACAACGATTCTATTGTACAGGATGAAGTTAAGATAATAGTTAGCGTATAGCGTTATTTTGATACTATATGCGAGTGAATAGGGTTGCTAGGGACAGTCGTTGGTTCGTGTGTGAGTGCCTCAGTTAGCGATGTCTGCTCGTCGAGGCTAGAGATTGCAGTGTTAACATTTTGGTTACTGGACGGTACGAGGCAGATTCATCGGCTCACCGGATAACTTGAAACTTGTCCAACCAACGTAGAGAAGGAAACGTTCATCGAGGCTAAGATTTTATTGTAAACGAGAAGCGGCCCCATTCCTGTTCACCGGATGAGCACACATATAGCGCAGACCAATCAGCTAGACTGGTATGTGAAGAAGACTTGCTCGTCGGGGCTAGAGATTGCAGTGCAGATATTGCCCATTGGTTAAGGGAAGTAGGCCTTTGTGGACGCATTTAAACAAGGCCGTGGAAGAGCGACCCTTGCCTAAGCGCACCCAATAAAAATGTCGAAAGAGAACATTGCCTGAAAACGTAGAACCGTCGACTCACCGGAAAACTCGAAAATTGGCCAATCAGCGAACCGAGGAACTGCTCGTTGGGGCTAAAATTGCAGTGCAATCGCGGTTAGCAAGCGCCTACCCGTTATGCTTGCTGCGTTCACCGGAATGATGCTGGCGTGATTGGCTAGCCCTGTTGCTTGGTTGCACAGTAAACAGACGGATCGCCCCGTCGAGGCTAAAGATTGCAGTGTCGTGGCGACTTTTGGCCTACCTTTCCCTCAACGAGTCTTTCGGTTTCACTGCCGATCTCCGATCAAACACTGCCGGACAGGCCTTCCCCCAGATGGTCTTCGACCATTAGCAGTTCTCCAGGGCGGTTCGCTACTTGACAACACTACTATGCCTGGTAAGATCGTTGCCGACGTGCGTAAGAGGAAGGGTATCAAGATTAAGGTACCGGGTGTTGACAACGTAAGTTATGCCCCTTCTATTGATAGAAATCAGTATACTAACTTTCTTCACAGTACTACGACAAGCTATAGAGGAAACGTGGCAAAAGCAAATAAGAAGTTCACCGGAACGATGCTGGCGTGATTGGCTAGCCTCGTTGCTTGGATGCACAGTAAAGCACAGACAGATCGTCTCGTCGGGCTAAAGATTGTAGTGTCGTCTCACTCGAGTAGCCACCTCACTGCACAGCGCTCACCGGAAGGTCTAAACAGGCAACAAGCAAAACAACGAGTTGTGTTGAGAAAAAATTCTTCGTTCACCAGACGACTTTGGTTTTGCAGGCTAGTGTTTGATGTTTTCATAAGATCTTTGCGGATGAAATGCGATGTACAATATGCGTGTGGATGTGGATGGACGGTTCGCTTGGGCTGCTGCGTGGATGCTAGACTGCTCGTGTACGCTAAGAATGCAGTGCAAGCACAGCTTTGGCCCCCAAAAGAAGCCGTAAATGATCGTAGCCGTTCACCGGATCGTCGAAGCTGCTATTGGTTAGCATGTTCGCTTAGCTGCACGCAGACTGTAATCTACAGCCTTTTGGTCTTGCGATGCCAGGATTACGGTGAGCAGTTGAGTCTAGAGGCTGCAACGTAAATTCATGAAGCTTTATTTAGCTAAGAGGTAGAATTGTCAGACGAAATAGTGCTCGTCCGGGCTAAAGATTGCAGTGCGATTCCACTAACGCGGAAGCAGTACCACATCTAGTGTGAGGGCAGGCTGCAAGGCAGGCTTCCGTTTCTCTGGTTATTTTGCTTACCGGAAGAAATGAAGGCAGCCAATCAAATTAATAAGTAGAAAGTATGTAGACTGCTCGTGTGGGCTAATATTGCAGTGTTAGGGCAATTGATGACATTGACGCGGGATATCTAACCTAGGGTCCTCACTGGAGTCACTTCACCCAATGAATGCGGCGAGCGGACTAATGTGCAAGTGTAGCAGCTCGTAGCTCTTCTGGCCAGCTTTTAAGCTGCTGAATGGCTGACACTTGTTGTTGGCTGGGCGTCCAGCCGCATGTCGATTGCAATCTCAATCTTACCAGAGAAGGCAAGTCATCTCAGAATCATTCCCTGCAAAAACAACTCATTGTGACGATAACCTTTGGTGCCAAGCTTACTACTCTAAACTGCACAGCCGATAGATCCAAGGTCCTAATGCTCACTCTTCCCTTCCTGGCTCCGACCTCATCCACCCTAGCCGCTTGTGAAGGAGATAGTCTTTGCTCCGAATTGTATGCCAAATACCTATAAATCCTGCCCATGGCCATGCGTACTTAATTCTGCAGATCTATGGTAGTTTCTGTACACCCAATTGCCGAATGATGTCGATCTTTATCTTGTCGTAGACGCTCGGTAACGTTATGGCACAGTAGCGCTGTCGCAACGCCTGGTACCAGTCCTTATCATACAACCCCCAAAACTCCTTCTCTTCGAAAATAGGATGGCGTCCACATAGTCGATGTCGGGCTTGTTAGTCGCCTCTTGGACAGCAGCGATAGTGTTGTGAGTGCTCGGGTATGCATGGTAGACTAGTTTGACAAAGCGCTTTGCCGGTATCAGACTTAGTTCAAGCTTGGTTATTATACCAAGAGTCCCAAGAGCACCTGCAGCTCCGCGGAATAATTCCGCATTCACGGAGTTAGAAGCCATGATCACCCTGGATAAAGAGGCGAGGTTAGCGATAACACCGGTGACTAGACAGGAAAGAAGGATATATTGGCGAGTCACAAGACCAGGCACTCACTACAATATAGTCAGACAATGGCTTCGGATATATGTGAATTACAATCCACATATTGAGACGAGGAAGAAAACATACCTCTCCATTCCCAAGCACCATTTCAACTGATTTGACAGTCTCACTGAAATACCCCGTACTTGAACGAGCTGCTCTCACCAGCGGATCCGGCGTATCCACCGCCAACAGTGATGCCCGGAAACTCCATCACAACAGGTGGAATCATCCCATGAGCAAGCGTAGTTTGGACCAGCTTATCCATTGGGACATTCGGTTCAACAATTGCTGTTCTGGAGTTCCTGTCCACTTTCAGGATATTAGAAAGCGAACTAATATCGACAGTGTTATCATTATGGGCGGGCCTCGTGCTGTTCGTAGATCCATGGAATATGCGAAAGGATTGTTTGCGGTCAAAGAGATCCTTTACTGTAGCTGAGATGCGAGCGACCGCTTCTTCGTGAAGTGCCATGGCGGTGGGGAGCAGGCGAGGAAGAGGTGATAAGCTGTCGCAAAGCAAAAATGATGGGTATGAATGCTTCTTGCGACTTGGCGACCAGTCGATGTGAATGATTGGTGGTTTGCGAGCGATGATTGGACTGAGAGAGATCGGTGGACTGCAACGTCAACGATAGGTAATTGAGTGCGGTGAATACTTTGTTCGAGGAAGGTAATATCTCTACTTGATCCTAAGTGTGCCGTTTTTTTATGTGACCCACGACTCGTGAAACGTGTTGGATTAAAACTTCGTTAGGATAGAGGTCCAAACCGGTGGCGCATATACGACGTAAACGTCAGGCAGGGGAGCACGATATTTCTAGACCGTGACTGTGGGAACCATCCAGCTGCGAAGATGAAATCTGTTCTCTCAGTGTACTGCGTCGGTCGCTAGAAGGTATAGTTACTGAATGCGAATTGAGGTTTGAATCGCATGCAAGTTGAGGGAAGGTGGGGATATCCAAATTACATAGCCCAACAGAAGACATAACAGCACTACGACCGTTGGGCAAGGACGGACTATTGTCTGTGCGACAGACTGATAGCGCGTGGTCACCTGTCCCAGCGCAGCCAACAGCACGTTCTTCGACCTTACTGTAAATTCAACTGTACTACGGTCTGGTAAGCCCGGTCTATTAAGTGGTCTATTTCACACAAGGTCGTGCATAATGTGAGCCGTGCAGGACAAACCTTAGTACGGTCAAAGCGGCGTTACACTCAAGGCACGTACTGTTGGTAGCGCTGATGTGTCGTACGTATAAATCCAGCATCGCCTCATTGTATAAGCATATTTTTGTGACTTGAGCATCTCGCAATGTGACATTACCGCTGACTAAGGGGTTCAATTGCTTCATCAGATTCACTAGGTACTGACGCTACGAACAGTTTGCTTCTTGCCCAGCACATCGTAGAACGAGGTCTACATCGACATCAAATACGCCGTTACATTTGTTCTCCCAGAGAACCTGATTTGATAAAGCAGCAAATGAATCAAGAAGAAGAAGAAGAAACCGTCTTCGAAACCACCCACCCTATGAGCGGGTATAATGAGGGAAGACACGATCCAATGATAGCGCAGTTGCATTCGATTGTGGACCACAAGGCGATCGCGGTATCATACTTAGGGTTGTGTTTCGTTGCGCTATCATGCAGGGACTTCAAGCGAACGATTGATACAACGCAGACACTATCATATTCTTATCAGTCCGAGTTCTGGACATCACGTGCAACTAGAGACTTTAACTTACAACAAGCCCAATGCAAACAAGAATGATAAGCCTGCCTTGTTGGTCTTCGACATTCGTAGTCCCAGAAATTCTGGGACGGGTAGTAACACAACAAGGAAGTGGAGAATAATACTCAGCCCAGCATTGATGTACGCGGAGAGCGTCCCCGGAATGCACCAGCCTTGGACGCTATGGTCCCATGAGGCAGCGAGCGGGACGCAGGGTACGATGCTTATGCCTACTATCCAGAAGGTGTAAAGGGAAAGAAAGGCAAGAACTAGGTAGAATGCTGTTCGTCGCTTTCCGTTCCGTAAGATGCGATAGCAAAGAATGAGGATCGAAAATTGGGTAAGGCACAATGAGACATTGTACCCGATGATAGCAGCATAAGTACCCTGGCAAGGGTCAGGCGTATGCTCAATACAGTTTGAAGGACTTACTGACTTTCCCAAGATTCAGCAGCGCTGATTGGGATAGGACGCTATAGCTCATGCCAAGTCCACCTTTTGCTACCTGAAAGTGGATGCTTATGCTGCTTTCAAGCGAGGCAATCTTTTAATGCGTCAGTGAATTTCTTAGAGCGCTCGCCAAATCAACGTACCTGCGCCATGACAACGCAAGCATCGTCAACCCCCAAAGCTTGACTGCGCTTTGACCGTACGTAAATGCGAAGACCAACGAATACAGCAGCCACAGCAAACGTACTGTACGCACAAACAATGAGATTATCTCCACGGGTATTTACATCCATGTTTGGATTTTCTTGTGAATATTCTTTCTTTCAGTCCTCGGCATCTAGTTCCACCTTTTATTCAAGCCTCAAAATGAGCAACGACGCCATTTGCGGCAATGTTGTTGTATTCTATTACCGTTTTCGGGTAACCCCAGCTCTAGAGCAATACTGTTAGAGACATACAAGCGAGGTGGCCCGTAAACAGGTGAAGAGACATCCGACCTGAATCAGCGTAGACGTCACGAACAGACTATTGGAACCAATCATAGAAGAAGCAGGTTAGGAATGAGAATCGGCTTCCAAAACAGTAACGATTGTGAGAGATCATCAACACAAAGGCAGGCACGCACCAGAAAGGTACAGGAGCAAGCAGCTACACGCGGCAGACGGAGCGCGACTTACAGGTAAACTTGGACTTTGCTATAGGGGCGATGAAGTCCGAGCATGGCCATGTGTTTCGGCAATGTTCAGGCGAGATTCTCAGGTCTTGAAACATGTGTCAGACTCATGTCCCGAAAGCAGCGAGAACGCCAAACCCGCATCGCAACCAGTGTCCCAAAACTATCTCCGATCATCCGTATTTGGACATTCTGACGTGGTTAAGTACAATTGACGTAGAAAATTTTGTTCTAATAGGTCCAATAGAAACTTAATGATAGTGCAGTACATTTTGAGGGTCAAAGAGGTTGCTGAAGTCGTCGCCGCAGCCGCAACGTCGGCATTTGAGAATGCAATGCAGTATTTGACGCCTAAAGATTAGCGCTAAAGTGGACTCGGTAATTACGGACTAGATACCGCCTCGGACTAAAGATTGGATATCTTTTCCTAGGTAAGCGGTAGTGATGTGGTTCAACTATGAGTAGTGAGTTAGGCTTAAGGTGAGGTGGCTCTGCTGTGCTTGTGTTATATAAGAGATGGACGTTTTCCTGCGTAACCGTAATTGGAATGTTCCTACCCTTCGGGAAGTTTTTTTTATGATTACGAAAGTCGAATTGTCCTGTGAAGATGGAATAACACATCTAGACGTGTTTCTTTTGATGTCGAGAGATCTGCTTACATCTGAGCTACGAAACTCATCTAGACCATTGTACAACCGTATGGCTTAGTACGAGAAAGATCTTTTTCCATTCATTGCACAGTTTTCAACATCCCATCCGAACAATGCTAAAGATTTCGCAAAGACTCGAGAATACCTTTAACGTCCGCGAAACTCAACTCGTTCATTGTCTCTAGCCAAAGTCGCTCCGAGATATCCCTGCCTGCTGAAGTGTACTGAAAAGGAACGTACCTGAAACAATAGACGTCATCATCAGTATGATTGCATATTTCTGTGATATGGTATGACTTACGGCGCAATTTCCCAATTTGTCAGGATACATCCGTGAGATTCCTTGCTTTTCACTGCGCAAGCGTCGACATATGCCGAAGCACCAACTTGAACAGTTCTAGCCGCCGCAGCCTTGAACAAACCGAGAAGAGCTCTTGTACCAAATGGTCTATCTTTGTGAAGGTCGGTTCCCTTTACAAATCCAGGCTCGACCATGTTCACAACCACTTCTTCAGCAGTCACCAAGTCGGTGAGTTTCCAAACAAACATTTGTCCCAGTAATTTCGATGTTGCGTAAATATCTGAGGCGTCGAAGTATCTCTTATCGTCGAACGAGGGAAGGAGTGGGTCCTCATGTTTGTTGGGAAACTTGGCAGTCATGGAAAGCATAGCTGTGCTGATGGTCAACCTCCCTGGGCCAGTAGGAGATTTTGTCTTCAGGCTCGGAAGAAGTAAGACTGCAAGGAGCATAGTGGACAGGTAGTTGACTTGAATGGTTTCTTCGTGGCCGGTACTGGGAACAATCTTGAAGTCGTGGAAGCCTACGCCAGCATTCAAGATTGCCATGTCGAGCCGTGACAGTTTTCCTACACGCGCTGCTAACGCGCGAATAGAATCGTACGAGGTCATTTCGAATTGCCAAACTTCGATGACGGCATTCGGGTACTGGCTTGTAAGTCCAGAAGCAGCATCTTCGCCCTTTTTCACAGATCGAACAGCTAGAATGAGCCGAGAGAGCTTGTAGGAAAGCAACTGTCTGGCGCATTCGAGGCCAAGACCGGTGTTTGAGCCCGTGACAATGGCAACTCTACCAGATAGATTGGTAGTTTCGGGAGGAAATTGTGGCTTGGTTCCAAATTGGTTCCGGATGAAATGATTGGGAAAAAATGGTGTCTTCGAAGGGGCAAGCTCTTTGGATGCCATTGATCGATGGAGTATGCTCGTCTGGTAAAGGACAATAGACTTCATCATGGGATGAATGTGATTAGGATTGTATATCTACATGGGAATTGCGTGTGATTGTCGATTATGCCTAAACTAAAACGGGATTCCAATCTGCTGCATTAGCGTCTCATTTGCACTGTGTGATTGGTTGTGGTCACTATTGAGCGATACCAAATCGGGATATCAATCTGCTGCAGTAGCGTCCGCTCAGGTACCGCACCTTACATGCGTCATCATAAGCATTGCCTGGAGGACAACTTTACTCTTTTCTACTTCCGCATTCGCAGCAGTCCTGCACCCCTATAGTATTCCCGTCATGCACTGAGCACACTGTGTCAAATCGTCGTATCGCATTGCGAAAACAGGGATGGCTGCTTCAGGACCCAGTGGGTTATCTCACACCGCGATACGGCGACTTCTAATTCCGGAACAGCGGGCATAACTTTCATCTTCACCGATGGACGTGGCGAGGCTGAACCAAACATACGCAAGGCCATAAGGCAGCATGTGATGCTTGGAAAGAACAAGGGCAAGACTCGCAGCGCGCCTCGCCGAAACATGCCTGCCGAGCCAGTCACTCCATGTGGTGAAAATACGATCAGCAATACAGATGAGGATTCTCGGCTCTTGATGAAGATGCGTTATCCTTCGCTTCCAAATAAAGTTGGTTCTGAGTTGTCACTTGCCCGTTTTGCTGCTGCTGCGGAGCCGCGACTGATACATGACCTTCTGAGATGTATGTATGGATGCAAATAGGGATACTTGGCTGTACTCATTGATTTTTTAGTTTGCTTCGTCACCAAAAAAATTATGTACCCGCTTGAAAGACATGTTGTCTTTCATAAAGAGTCTAAAGTCGATACGTCGTGGCTCGACTTCCTCACTTTAGATGCGGCCTACATGCATGCAGCAGTCTTTGCATCTCAAGCCTATGCTTTCCATGCATCCTCTCGGAAATCTTCCGCATCAACCAGGTCAGCCTTAGTTCACTACTCTGCAGCACTGCGCCTTCTTACCGAAAGAATGACTACGCTCAACGAGCACAGTGTGACGGATGCTACCATCCTTTCGGTTTTGTATTTGACGCTACACGCTCATTTTGTTGGCGACTATGAAACAGCGCAGAAACATATGGAAGGCCTGCGCACCATCGTAGACATCCGAGGCGGTCTCTCCGCTTTTCAACATAACACAAAACTTGTCATGGAGCTGCTGAAGTAAGTGACACTGGCTGTCAGTTTGGTGATCAGTGTCCAGCTGCTGACTCTCCAGGTGTGATGTGGGGATAGCCCTAGATGTGGGGTCAGAGACCTCATTTTCCAGGAACGTAGTAGCCACATACGGCCCAATGATGCTGAACATAAGGGCGTCGAAGAGATCGACAGCAAAGCTACCCTGGGAGACGGATCAGGACCTCAATGAGGATCTACGACATGTCTGGGTATATCTAAAGGCTTTCTGCGTAGAGTTCAATACAGCAGCTCAAAGAAGTCGGCGATTGCCCGAGACTACACTGCTTCATGCTATGGTATTAGTAATGTACCGACTTCTTGGAATGAATAGCTTTCAGGAAGATTCCATCGTCGAAGGCATCCGTCTTGGCCTACTCGTCTTTTCGTCGCACATCTTTCTCAGCTGGCAAGGTATCGAAGGGCCGCGCACACATCTGCATCGTACCTATCGCGCTGCTCTCATACGGCTTACATTGCCAAGCGGACTGGCCCCAAACATCATACTCTGGCTACTGGTGGTTGGTTCTCTCGCCATCTTTACGTCTGATGATGACGCTTGGTTGATGCCTTGGATTCGGGCCACTATCGAGACTTGTGGGGTGCAGCATTGGAGCGAGTTGCTTAAACAGCTGGAAGCACTTCCATGGATCCATTTGGTGCACGACGGGCCAGGGCTAAAGGTATACAATGCTGCGCTGTCATATCTTCATGATAGCAGTGATTGTTATTGAGTTTGTTTGCGGTCGCCCCAGATGCTCAGGGTCGTCTCTTCGAGAGACAGATCCATGACGAGCCTCTTCCAGCACTTTATCACGTGGTCAGTCAGTTTTCCCTCCAGTATAGCTTCCAGGTGGAGCGATATGCTGTAGACAAGTGTCAGGAGATGATCAGCGCGTCTGGTGGATTGGTTCATTCTTCCTATGCGATCGTGTACATCATCCGAGTCTTTGCTAGCACGGCGATTGAATAACGATTCCAATGTCAATACACAGGTCCCCGAGGGCCCATATTTTTGGTTTTATTGGAGAACACGGCGATCACATATTTTGGTGGGTCCAGCAGGTTTCAGAAGTTTATGCTGCCTGAACAATCACTATCACATTACCAAATCCGAAAATGGGTTCAAGGCTTGTACTGACTGCCCTGAGAAGAAAAATGGATCAGACATCATGTTATTGTATGGCATTTGAATGGATTTGTTCTATCCGGGAAAGTGTAGCCTCCAACATTTGCCGGCATGCCCATCCCCGGCGTAAACCTTGATCAAATGCATGCTACACCGATCGCATCCCCAGTCGTACCCGAGGCACCCCTTGTCCTCGTACCTAGAGATCACCACTTGATTGATGTGCTAGACGCCTTGATGAGACAAGGATCGCTCCGTTGGAGAGAGCCAAGGAGTGGGGTCGGTGAGGATTGAAGATTAGCCGGATGAAATACTGATTTCCAAGTGCGCAGAAGGACGACAAGACCTCTTGAAAGTTGGAATCACGGGAACTACGACATCAAGACCCACCGAAACCAGTATACCTAGCCAAAAAGGTGTCTAGGTGTGAATGAGAATATTGGAAGAGGTATCGGTAATGAAACTTTGAAAATCAAGACATCGGAACTTATTTCGGTGTTATTCAATTACGCAGTCCTACCACAAACATGGACAACCCTTGATTGATCAACTTTGTGCTTGCACCGCGTTTCAGAGACGTCCTAGTGACCAGTTCACGCAAAAGCTCCGCGCTCGTTCATATGCCGGTAGACGTTTTTTAACAGGCAGCGCTATGCTGTACGGTAGTTATTCACTTTAAGCGAGGAGTAGGGAATGGGACGCAGGTAAGCCCACCGCGTGCAACCAGCCAGGGCCGATGTCGCTGCCGCCAATCGGCACTCGCGCAAGCTTCGTCACCCCTGCCTGGTTCCCGTACCGCCGGCTTTGCGCGGCCTGCAGGGTGCCTTGCCACCACTAAACCCCAATCGAACGTCGACCGCGTGCAGCAAGCTTTCACATCTTACGCCAAGTCTCAGCCCCGCCTTAAACCGGAGAGTAGTCCCAGTTAAGCAACAAGGATTCAACCGTTCTACACGGATTGTACGAAGACATCGTACCAACTAAAGTCGAAGACGCAATACATAGATGTTTAGACTAGACATAGACGTAACGTCGCACTTTAAACACCGCTTATACCACCCAAGTTGAAGGATAGAACAATCTACGGGAAGTAGCACCAGAAGATCGCTTCGAAGGCTCCTGCATCTGACCTAGGATTAACTTCCTCCTCCAACACTTCCTTTGCATTTCGTTGGAACTAGCACAAAAACATATCTAGGTAGCAGAGTCGACTGGTTTGGTCATCGGAGCTGCGTTCCTGAGCATGACGGCTGTTAGGGAGCTGTCTTCGTCAACAACACCCCAGCCCAAGCTCCAAACATTCTCGATCCCCGTCTCTTTTGCATTCCACGAAGCTTCAAAATGATCGCTGACACTAAGCAAAGCAAAGTGTCCATAGAACCTGAAGCCTGACGTGGTGATTTCGGAGCTGGAATTGGCACTGTCGGCGAAGCCAATCTCGCCAGTGGAATTAGAGACATAGAAAGACTTGGATGTCCAGGTCACATTGCTCGCGGCGATAGCAGTCCAAATGCCATCAGAAGTTGCCGTCACTCAGCAAGGTCAGCCTTGTTAGAAAGGTAATTTCAGAATCAGATGTCCTTACAGTTGACCGCTGTCACCTCAGCACCGTCGGCCAATGCCGCGCTGTCGCCAACATAGGCAAGTCCTATGGTCTGTGTTAGAGTGACAACAAGATGTCAAACATACGTAGGATTAGGACTACCGCACCGTCGGCATAGAAGATCTCGTAGCCCCCAATTGCCTCACCACCGTAGGCGTAGAGCTTAAAGCTCTCCGAAGGCTCAGCTTGACGGCTCCTGATTCCAGCCACTGCTGCAACAGAAGTAGTGGCCAGGAGTGCAACAACGAAAATTGCTTTGCGAAGAAACATGATGTTGTACTTGGCAGTCAAACTCAAGTAATTTGAATATGAGAGGATATGGGAGAGAAGTCTTTGAGAATGCCTATCTTTATATGTTGAGCGCAGGGCAATATTGGATTCTGACCATTCTCCAGTCAAGCTACACAACGTCGGCAGTACGCGCGATAGCTTGCTCCGCGAATAGTCCCTGATAGTGATGTGGGTGGTCAAAGCGCTCATGGGGTTTCGAAACGGGTCACTCATGACATGGGCCGCGTAATCCGGCGTGACGCCAAGCAAGACATGCGGACATGCAGCATCTCTGCGGTCCCCTGCTCCAGTCCACGCGTACCTGATCCTATGGCTACCCGATGTGTCTAATCCATTTCCAGCGCGGACCGAATCGCTGAGAAAGTCGTTTGTAATCGATTTGCTCGTCCGTGCCCCACCTTCTGGGGTAGCAACCCTCGGAAAGGCTTCATATCCGCGACTCAAGTCCGAGTTATGCCGCGTTTAGCAGCGTAGGCGATTGGCTCTATGCACACAATATCGGAATTTGGCCACGCTACGAACCCAGTATCCTGGATCGGTGAGCCACGGGGCCGAACCTTACGCAAGTGTACCTTAGTCTCGGGACCAACCGCGTCGGTGTGAATGCGGCCCGTCACGGGAGTAGTCCCCCCGAGTATTGGACAATCCACTCAGGAGGAGGCTTTCAGGCACCGTTGAAGGTGAGACCCACAGGTTGTCGTTAAGGACGCCCCGTGCGTGCCGCGGCTATGACAACACCCTTCCTTATCGCTGTGTTCCTGACCCGCCCTAGCCTGCATGATGTTGCCTTTCAGCGCTTGGGACATGATCTAAAAGGTGTGTGGCTGCAGAACATTATTCTGGCAAGGATGTTCAGGGTTGGCCACTTTGACGAGTCTGTAGGCATGCTCCTGGTCGAAAACCATCGGCAGAACGAAGTCTGGCTAAGACCTTAACTGAGCGAATGACCTTTAGTGCCTAATTGAGATGATATGACATCCGAGTTTGTAGTTGAAAATGTAAAGACACGAAGAGAATAGGCCATGCCACACCTGATGCACCAGCAGTTGGTGGCTTGCGAAAGCGCCTAGTGAAAGGGTGTACCGATATATGCGCTATAGGGTACTGAAATTGCGGAGGACTATCCTATTGCGTTAGCTTGCCTGGCCTGAGCCGATAGTTAGGTTTGTACGGAGTCGGGAGTATGCAGCAAGTCAGGAGGAAAGGGTCGGACACACGGGGCTACACACTGCCGGTCCTGTACGTTGTAGGGAAGAATGAATGCGATGGACAATAAGTCCCACGTTTACAGCTACGCCCTGCATTATCACTTGTGTCGGTTACCAAGAAACCGGTATCATTCGCCTCGCCTCCGCATTCACCACTAACATGCTAGCTCATCTTACTTTGAGGTAGCAAACTAACATCTATCTGCGACTCCATGTAAGAGAATGCAACCCTTTTGCAACAATAGTCAGCCATCCCAGTAGCCATCCACGATGCAACATCACATTGTGTGTCCGGAATTTGACCGACCGCATCATAAATCCCTGCACCGACCGCTCAAATGTCAATCATAGACGCCCAAGATGCACGCTAAGATATTGTTCTTATCGAAAGCCTCGACCCCTAGCCAGCGGACTTCGGGTCAGTCAGTGGCCGTGGTCAGCACGCATTCTCACGATTCTAGGATTCATTGAAAATTGCCAAACGTGGAACGGCAGCTACGGCGACGACATGCAACCGACCGAACATCGTGTCAGGAGGACACCACCAGGTGCTTCAGAGCACATGAAGGATGCGTCTAGGTCAATAAACTTCTAATCTTGGCCAACGCACAGTTACGCGTCAATGAAAGGGCGATTTCGCGCTGGGAATTGCCTCGGACATATCGTGTGAACGATTTCAGAGCCATAACTCAGACTTGTCATTTAATGACTTAAAAGCACGCTCCGAGAACAGCGATAACTCATCATCGACGGGTCGGGCCTCTTCGCTGGCCACTTGTTGCTCTTCAGACGTTCCGCTTCTACTTCAGCGCTTCAGTCTCATTCTTGTCCCTCTCTCAGACATTCCTACATCGTCAAGATGATTCCGAGCTCGATATGGGTCTTACCCACGCTGGCATCAATTTTGATGGCCAACTCTGCTGTAGCTGCAGTCATCAAAGGCACGCCCCAGAAGAGAGCTGCCTGTGCTGGTAACACAGCAAACGACCGCGGCACTTGGTGCGATTACTCGATCGACACCAATTGGTATGACGAGGTCCCCGACACCGGAGTTACTCGCGAGTACTGGCTAGAGCTCTCTGAGACTGAGGTTGCCCCTGATGGTTTCACGCGGACAGGCATGACAGTGAACGGTACCATCCCAGGACCGACCATCGAGGCCGACTGGGGAGACGAATTGGTCATTCATGTGATCAACAACCTCAACATTAATGGAACATCTATCCACTGGCATGGACTTCGACAGAATTACACCAATCCCAATGATGGAGTTGTATCAGTGACACAGTGCGCTCAAGCGCCTGGAGACACGTTCACCTATCGTATGCGCGCTACTCAGTACGGAACTTCTTGGTACCACTCCCACTTCTCACTTCAAGCCTGGGATGGAATATTCGGCAGCATCGTCATCAATGGTCCCGCCACCGCCAACTACGACGTGGACGCTGGACCAATCATTATCGCTGACTGGTTCCACGAAACGGTGTACTCCTTGGCCCAGGTGGCTGCTACTGGGGGCCCACCCACACCAGAGAATGGCCTAATCAATGGTACCAACGTTTTCGGCGATGATGGCGCCGACAATCAGACGGGCTCCCGCTTCGAGTTGGACTTCGAACCTGGCACTTCCTACCGTCTCCGCTTGATCAATGTTGCGATCGACAGTTTCTGGAAGTTCAGTATTGACAACCACACTTTGACTGTTATTGCTGTCGATCTTGTCCCCATTGTGCCCTTCACCACAGACGTCGTTAGCATCGGTATAGGTGAGTCGAAGACCCTTTCCATGTTCTGACTAGATTTCATACTTACAACGAACGCAACAGCACAACGAGTCGACGTCATTGTGACTGCGGATCAGAGCGATGTCGCAAGTGACTTTTGGTTACGCTTCATACCGCAGTCAGCATGCTCTACTAATGATATGGCCGACAACATCAGAGGCATTGTACACTACAGTGGCTCTACCGGTACACCGAATACAACCCAGTACGATCCTGTGGATGACTGTCTTGATTTCGACATGGACCTTCTTGTTCCGCATGTTGCTCTTGATGTGCCCGCGACTCATCTTTACGAGGAGAAAGAGGACGTTGGTCTGTCCTTTGGCGCGGACGGTACCATCAAGTGGACGGTCAACGATTCTTCCCTCCAGGTTCAGTGGGGCGACCCGACTGTTGTGCAAATTCTCAACAACGATACCGACTTTGATACGTCACAGAACCTCATACGGCTTGATGAGGCTAACGAGTGGGCCTACATCATCATCGAGACGACCCTCAATGTTGCTCACCCTATCCACGTCCATGGCCATGACTTCTTCATTCTAGCCCAGGGAGATGGACTGTATAGCACGGATACCGCACTTAAACTGAGCAATCCTCCTCGCCGTGACGTTGCTATGCTTCCAGCCGGTGGTCATCTTGTACTCGCTTGGGTCACCGACAACCCAGGGGCTTGGCTTGTGCACTGCCATATTGGATGGCACACGGTGTAAGTACAACATCATATTTACTTCTATGTTGTACTAACGATGACAAGGAACGGTCTTGCTTTCCAATTTGCCGAACGTATCAGTGAGATACCGTCCATTCTGGACTCTTCTAGCATCCAGGGAACTTGTGATACTTGGAATGCGTTTGCCGACGAGAGAGGCATTGTAGTTGATGACTCGGGCGTATAGAAGAGATGATTACTGATTCTTAAGGAGATGTTATCTTGTATCTCGACCAGCTTCATGGTCGGCGAGGGTGACCTTTCCTTGTAAACGACTTTTCATATGTATCGAAATATGAATTTTGAATAACAATGTGCAACGTTCATATCAAGCATTTCACTAAGCTCTTATTTGCCCCTATGCTAGGATTCCTAGGCAGATAGGAGAGGATGCCTGTCTGATCCAGGGAAGTGAGCAGGGCGCTGTGACACGAACAGAATCAAAGTGAAACGAATGTGTCGAGCGAATACATTTTATCATTGCATGTTGATCATGAAACAATAGCTTCCAGAGGAACGACATTGGTTGGGTCTTTTCCTTTACACTTGAACAATTAGCCATTATCAACCATCAGTCTTTTTTCACCGACAAGGTATCGCCTCTTTCTTCGTCACCTCTTCCCGTCTTCCTCTTGGGGTAACTCGGGCACATTCGCCACACACACACAGCACAGCATCTTTCAATGCTATCGCAATCACTGACACTGTGGAGCCATCGGTAGGGCTGGATTCCAAAAGGTGGTGCTCTCATTGCTTGCTTGCGAAGTCACCAGCCTTGCAGCGCATGTAATCATTCGAACAGCATAATACCAACCTAGATACACGACTTGCCCCTCTCCCGAGGATAGCACGTATTATAGAGTATGTACATTTGTGCCTTTCATGTCAAGCAAAGTGCACTCTTTGATTGACCGACTCTGGAGTGTATGGTTCATTGAACCGGAATGGGTGGATTTCATTATGACGATTGTTTTTGAGCCCTACTATCTCGCAATCAAGGCAATAGACATTCGACTTCGCCATGATTCCTTTGGTGTGGCTGTGGCCCGTGCAAGGTGGCACGGGGCAGAAGGCTGGTGGATGTCGTGACTTCACGAACTTGAAGAGCACCATATGTGACGAGCAAGCAATTTTCGCCGACTGTTTTATAGAACGTTCTCAACCCGTGCAGAAACTTTGTTACTAAAGTCATCGCGTTGAAACATGATCGCTCGACCATTTCGGCGCATCTGCTCACCTCAATAGATCTTATCAACTTCAGCCTACTCAGGCATGGAATGTGATCTTGCTCGAAAAAATTGATGTTTGGCTTCAATATATCCTAGTTTCCAATGGCAGAGCTTCATAGATCGTCCACAGAGGCTTAGCAAATGGGAGAGGCGCACCATCGCAAGCTCCTAGACGTGTTGCATATGGGGAGCACAACCAGGGCGACACGTTTCGACTGCATGCCCCCATTTCCAATTTTCACTGCTTTCTTAGCCCACACAAAGCGGTCTTCGTGCCCTGCTAAACACCAATCAGACATCACCAGTGGGTACAGTCAAAGTGTAATTGGTGCGGCAGGTATCTGATCGGTGAGTACATTGCAAAGCTCCCTGACCGGTTTATCCACTGGATCATTACCCTAACAAAATGCATAACACTGCCTACGACCCTCCCGGTCGCAGCTCCAAAGCCGAAGGGCAAGATGACCGGTTTCACAAGGGCCTTTGTCGACGTGATTGGAGCAGATCGCTTCGTATACGGGATTTCGCCTCACTCAGTAGGTCGCTTATACGAGCGGAGAAGTCAGATTGGTCGGTTAACCACTCGAGCCATGCGGCACGACATAGCTCGGGCCTCGACGGATTTTTGCACTGCAATCTTAGCCCGCACGAGGAGTGCCGTAGCGACGATCGACTCGAACAAGGAGTCTCTCACTTTGCTCAGCATCTGTAGCGACATCATTGGCGCAAAGGCGCTTAGCTAATCCACATCATCAGAGAAGGATTCGCAAGGCTGGCTGCTTTCCAGGCACTCGGTCAAAGACTGGTGAATCTTCACTGCAATTTTAGCGCAGGCGAGGTGGTATTCCTGCCTAAGAGGCACCAATCAAACATTGCTTACATAAGAGTAAGCAATTGGGAATGATGGTGGTCTTGTGATTGACTGCTACAACATCACGGGAAGTGTGAAAGCTTCCGAAGTGCACTATAACGTTACTTCGGTTTTCCGTACCGCTTCCTACTTGCTTGGGGGCAAGCTAAGATGAAAAATGTAGAGTGATCGCCGGAAGACGCCATAGACAGGCAGCTTGACTTGCGCCGAGTACATATGTAACATGTAATCATCTACATGACGCAGCATCGTGTATGATCGTATGAGCGTACATACTTTTACTCTTCGGTTGCATCGCCGGTGGATCACTTCACCAACACGCCACGGACGGATCATGTGCACTGCATTCTCTAGCGCGGGCGAGGACCGCGAGTTGCTGACTAGCCAATCAACATGCAAATCTACCTTCGATCACCATCGTGCATAGGTGTCCAACCTCAGAAACGTCACTGCAATCTTTAGCGTGGATGAGGAGACCAAAGCCAGAGGTGTACACTCGCTTTGTGCTCGAAGGACACCTACTCGATGTGTTACTTCTAGCGCTGGTAAGACCGCTTGACGCGCAATCTCCCAGTAAGTGTTCCTCTGCTGTAGAAAGCCAGTCTGATACCCTGAATGTCTAGATTGTAGCTTCAGACCCCATCACAGTGGTATATCCAACCCATCCTCTTCCCTCCCTCCCCTTCCTACCCATCAATACCCCACCTTCTTCTCACCCTCCTCCAAATGCGTCCTCCGATCCACAACCAACCTCCTCTGAAAATACTCCCCACCCCAAACTCCTCATACTCCCCTCCTCCTAAACCCCTCCAACACACTAACCCTCGCATCCTCATCCGGACTGAAAAAGAACGGCATACTATACCGCTCCTCCCCCCCGATATTCCGCACCCGGTGCACAGTACTCATCCACGCTCCCCCAGTCACTAATTTGAGGAAGTCCGCGATGTTCACCACAAACGAGTGAGGCTGGTGGTGCACGGGGACCCATATGCCGTTTGCGTTGAGGACTTCCAGCGCGGGGTACGCGGTGTGGCTTTGGGTCACGAGCGTGAACCAGCAGAAGTCAGTGTGGGCGCCGATGCCGACGTCGGAGTCGGAGGCTTGGGGTGGGTAGTGCACTGCGCGGACGTTGGTCATGGGGTGTTTCGTGATGCTGTCGAAGTGGTCTTCTGGAAGATCCAAAGCGAGGGCGAAGATGCGGAGGAGGCGGCGGGAGAAGGTGAGCATGGCGGTGTAGTAGGTGTAGAGGGCGGGGCGGAAGAAGGTTGCGGTGGGGTGGGAGGGCCATTGGTTGCGGGGTGCGACATGAAGGGGAGAGGGGGAGGTTTTGTTCTGGGTCGGTGGCGTCTTCGCCCATGAGGAAGCCTTCTTTGAGGTCTGGGTGGGGTTAGAATTGATGAGAGGGGTGAAGGGGGAGAGACGTACCGCCTCGGGTGCTGGGATCGAGTTTGCCTTCTAGGAAGGCTTCGTAGCCCCTGAACTTCTCTGTCTTTTGGTTGTGGACCTCCATCTTGACTTCTGTGGGGAGATCGAAGAACCGCTTCACGGCTGTGAAGGTGTCGTCTAGTATCTGCTCGTCCACCCCGTGGTTGACTGCATAGAAGAAACCCACATCCCGACATGCGGCACCGACCTCTTTCGCTAGCTCCTTACGATCCTCAAAGCTGTCCGAGTATATGCGGCGCATATCAATCTTTGGCACCTCATTGAACGTACTCTTCGCCGCCTTGCCAGTCAGAACGCGCCGCTTCCCAAAGACCCCGCCATCGTGGTAGTGAACGTACGTCTCGGACTGTGTTTCAGTGGTCGACATGGTGAAATGTGTATTTTAGCAAGCCTCCCCTTGTCCAGCGTGGGCACCCTTCACTTTAAGCATGGGATGGTGAATGGACCGCGGCAGTTCCACCACTCAGCCTTATGTCACCGGAAATGCGCGACTGCGCGACGGGAAGTCTAAAAGCAAGCCCAGCAGCTACCTCGTACCGCCAATCGGGGATAAACACATGTGATGCCATGCCCAACTTCCATGCACGTCAAAACGGATGCGGCAATAGGCGCACGCGAGGCCTTCCTCCACCCTATAAGATAATTGTTCGCAACGGATAAGACCGCAAGTTCGCCGCAGGGCGCCGTAATCAGCTGGTCGCTAGGCCATTGTTTGATTCCTCCGTGGAGAAGGGGGTGTAGTTTCCGAAGGCGTTGGTCGGCAGATGCACTCGGGATACCGAGCGTTCGGTAGGCCATGTGGTCGACTAACGCAGCACGCCGATATCAGTCCTCGGTTTAATGTTACGAGGGAGTGGAGCGAGAGCGTGATTTGTTGAGCAAGTTAATGGATCTCTGGAAAACGATAACAGCCGGGGCCAATGTGTAAGGCTGTAGGGATGCGAATCCTCCTGGCGCGTACTGCCGTTGAAGTGTAGCAGTGAACACGTGTAGTAAGCGCGGAGGAGCGCGCATCGGTGTGATACCTGATCAGCGCTGCAAGTAACTCCTGACTCGCACCTGAGGACAAATCTACAATGTCTGGCGAGCGCCGAGATTGGCCGCTTCGTGTATCACGCACTGCTGGACTCGTGTCTTGGTGGAGCGTGTTAGCCAAGTTGCTGTAGATCAACATTTACCCATTACCCCGCCTTCACCGTTTACAACTTTCGCTGAGCGAATGAGCGAGTAACAGCAGGGACACGAACTTGCCGGTTGCCGACTGACAGTTGTGAGAGGATGCTACACTTCATGGGGTGATTCATTTCTCAATCACACATGTGCAACTCAGATGGCAAGCTGACTCGTCCGGGGCAAGATAGAATGGCTGTAGTAAGAAGGGACAACGAACGGGCGCATAACAAGGGGTCGAAGTGCCATAGATAGCGCCATCCATGCATGCCATAGGAGGGGCTACCAATACCCAGACTGTGGGGCAGGGCTGCTAGAGCTGCGTAAAAAGTCGTAATTGGTTCGATTTGACCCTGTGTATGCAAAGTGAGGCTTCCTCGGTATGGCGCATGGAAAAGAAAACCATTCGTTCTATAGCAGATTGCTGTCGATAACTCAGAGCGCACCGTGGCAATAATGCCACCACACGCAGGACCTCTAAGTGGGAAATCTAAAAGGGCAGATTCGCATTCCTCGCAACCCATCAAACTCCAATCCAAGTCTGTCAAGCCGCAAGACCGTGCCCGGGGGATATCATATCGTGGACCTCTCCAAAGACCACGCACGCAAACAAACCAAAAAGACGCCCACGTCTGCAAGCTACTTCTTGCCACCTAGCTTGTGCAGGAACTCTTTGCCTTTGTCTACAATGCCCTTGTCCGCCTTGCCGTCCTCCCGCTTCACATCCTGACTCTTCCTCTCGGCAGGCTTCTGCTCGCCGGACTTCTTCTCCTTGGCCTCAGCAGCCGCCCTCTTCACCTCACCACTCGCTCTTGCCTTCTTCTCGTCCTCGGTTATCGCAATGTTCGCCGCACCCCCGCGCCCATAATGATGAGGTCCCTCGGGTTCACGATGCGTCGGCGCCTCGACGTCTTGGGCGGCGCGCGCGAGCTCCGGGTGGTTTGGGTCGTTCTTGGCCATGTTGCCGGAGCCGCCGCGGCCGGTGGTGTAATGGTCAGACTTGAGGGTCGGCGTGACGAGGTCTTTGGTGGTGATGTGTGCGGCAGGGTCTTCTTTGCCAATGTTGCCTTAAGGAGGAGCTGTTAGCGGGCGCGCAATGCGTAGGTGTGCGGAGGGCGAGAGGTGGGAGAGGGCGAGAATGGGGAAGACGGACCTGCACCGCCGCGGCCGTAGGAGGCGACGCGATCGGGAGTTGCGCGCTGGTCTGCCATGTCGTCTGCGTGTGTGTGTATGCGCTGAAGTGGTTGTCGCAAAGCTTGAGGTAGCGCGGGTCGCGGTCGGTCGTAGAGTCAAAATGCGGTGTGAGGTGAGAGCAAGTCCAAGTCGCAAGCGGCAGGTGTAACAACAGACAAAGCCCGGCGGTAGATGACGCGACCAGCAAACAAGACAGGGCAAACAAAAGCGTGGTCAATCTATCTCACCGCGCGCAGCCCAGGCAAACAAGGCGTCATCGTGGTCCCGCGCCACGGTAACAGAGCCTTTTCAGACCCTGCGCGCCGGTGTGACGGCGCCAGCGCCCTCTAGCTGTGCCTGGCATCTCTGGGCACCGACTTCTTTTGCTCTAGGCGAGCCATGTGCGTGACGAAATTAATTGACCGTTGCCCTGTTGCTCTCCAGGTGGTGCGGGATTCCATTAGCTAACAGTTTGGCATGGCGGGGTGAGAGTGCGCCTCGGCGAATGCGCGTGCTTGGTAGGCGCCGTTTGTATGGATACTCGGTGGGAATGTTGTGCTATCTCGCTGGAAGTTCCATGTCGCGGACCTTTATGGTGCGTTGTGATGAGATTCGAAGAAGGTAATGTGGCCTGCGATGCAGCTCTACACAATGAACTGACCACGCAGCAAAAAGCAAACATCCTCAGACGTAAGCAAGTGATGCAATCGCTCACACTTGCAGCGCCAAGACGCTAACCTCAAAGCGTATCTCTGTACCAACCATTCGTTTATCTTCAACATCGACAACAATGATCGACCTCTTATCGCTGCTCTTATCACGCTCAGATAGCGAATCGATTGTATTGACCTCATACCCGGAGATGCGGAACGAGAGTGGTCATCAATGATGGCGGTAATTGAAACGTCTAGAAGCGGAAGCTCAACCGCAGCCTTCGCTGCTCAACTTCCATTGACACTAACAATGGAATGGTAATAGAGACATCAAGGAGATGGGTATACCGACAACGCCAACATCCATTCCAGAAATCGTGACCACCTGTCAAGATCCAATATGGACTCCAGTTTCGATCTTGATCATAACAAAGCTCCCTTCTTCTTCTTCTAGATCTTCAACAACATCCGCACCGTCGGGATGAAATGCTTCGAATCATCCTCTTGCTGCTCAAAACTTTGCTTGAACGCTGCCAACCCCGCAATGATACCGCATATCATAAACACCAGACTGATCATGGACCAGATGATACCCCAGCACTGAGAAGACCCGCCATACCGCTTCGCGAAAACACTGGCATCGGAGGAATTCACTTTCCTCAATATGAGGTCATCGCAAATATCCCACACCGAGTACAGACTCGACATGACGCCGATGAAGAGCTGCACACTGTTAGCGCCCATTGCAAAACCGAGGATTTGAACACTCACCACAACGAACCGAAGCGCCTCGGCATGCTTGATAAACCAACACGCAATTAACAACCCCACCGCCAGCAAGATCGTCAGAATCGTAAGCCAGTCTTTCTTTCCCCACCACAGCGTCAACAAAAAGCACACCCCCAGCACAATACTACAGATCTTGCTGGCGTTGATGTTGAACCCGCAGAACGTCAACAACGCGCCGATGAGACTCGATCCAAGATAGCCCGCAGGCAGAGTAATGGCCTGCTTCCCGCCGCGCATGTGCGTGACGCCGCCCTCATGCGGGTCCAACGAGATGGACTCGACGCGCCCCCCGGTGCAGCACGCGGTTATGGCGTGCCCAAACTCATGGAAGGCGATGACCAGCATCTATGCAAATATGAGTATTTCCACACGCGATATTCAAACTTGGATACATAGGGATGGGATGCAGGAAAAGACTAACCTTGAACGGCCACAACACCCACCGCACATACGGCAGATTCCACAACAACGCAATAACAACCACATACGCGCATATCACACCCAGCGTCACGCCCTGCGTGTGGTTCACGCTCAACCCCCGTCTCGCGATATGCTGAGCCGTCGCGGGCCCAGCAGTAACTAAAGCGCGGCGCGCTAGAGCACCCACCGTAGCGCGATCCACCGAAGCGTGCGAAGGTATCAGGGGCGGCATGATGTTGTTCACCTTGTGTCTGCCAAACAAAGTCCAACGAAGGTACTGCAAGCGAATGTAATAGGAATGAACACGAGAGAGATGCGAATAGAGCGGGGAAATGTTTGAGTTTTGTTAAGCTGAGGTTTGACACGCATGTCGGCAGGGCAGATGACGACGCGCGCCGAAGCCGCGCCACTACGGCTATTTTTGGTGTGGCGCAGCGCGGATCGGGGCCTCCCTTTCTCTTGGGAGTGGCAGCTCGACTCTGCATCAACGAGACCACTTCTATTGCCAGCGTCCGACGTGCTTCGTGACGGCGCAGGCACATCCAGTCTCTGTGGCAATGCGCTACGTGTAGGATAGGCAGACCGCCAACTTAAAGATGGGAAGGCTTTAAGAGTCTAATGCCGCCGGCATGGCGACGCGCAAGCAGCACCATGGTGCACCTGCAGAGCGCACTCCACGCAAGGAATGGACAGAGCTATTCCTGCGACTATTAACGGATGCAACGGCTTGCCGATTGGTGGCCTTCGCATTGGGAACCGAGAAAACCGCTTGCTGATGGTGGTTGAGGATTTTGCGAGGTCCAGACATGTCTTTTAAAGGTGATGTATCTGGCCCTATTAGATACAGGTGAAGCCTCCTGCTCCATACCTCCTAAAATCTGTTGTGGTAGTGGAAATTTCATGGTACACCTTTCTTCAAACCGACAGCTCAAGTCCCATTATGCTGACCAGCTCACAATACTCACGCCTGGTGCGGTTATGCTCTCGTGTCCCTTAATCGAGCCGTCCGCCCTCTGTTCTACACCTCCGCTAGTCCCCTTTCACGCAGCTTTCCTTGCGGGACCTTGATCGCCGAACGCATTATGGAGGCTTTTCAGTATCTCTCCCAGCTCTTCGGGCCTGCTCTTGTGCCGTTCCTGTAGCCCCTGGATGACCATGTCGTAGAGAGTTGCGCATCGCTTGTCCATGTCAGCGATTTCAGCCCTCAAACCCGTATTTTCGTCGGCCAATTGTCTCCCCGCTTCTTTCAGCTCTTGGGTCTCGATCTCATGCGGGCCTTCAAGCCTACTATTCCACTCCCATAGGTAGTTGAAGGAGAGGTTCCTCGCTCCATGCGCCTTTTCCTCCCTATCAAGGGCGTCGGAAAGCTCGTCAACCTTTTTTTCAAGCTCTGGCTTCTCGAGCTGGTACGTCATCTTCGTCTTCTGTATTGAGCATTGCCACAAACTGATTGTGAGTGTTTTGCGCGGCTGCAAGTTCGTTCATTGCGTCCTGTAATATCTGCGAGGCAACCCCCAATCCCGCCGAATGTCCTTGTGCGGTCCTCTTCCGCTGACTCAACATCTTCACTGGTTTGTTCTTGCGACAGTGAGAGATGGGTACGCCTCGTGGTATTGTCTGCTCGTCGCGGGATGATGATCGAGGACTCGTGGTCAAGTCGATAGCGCCACTGGTAGAGTCGTGAAGGTTACCGGCTGATATCTGTCGAAGAATTGCGGAAAGACGTTTAAGCTGTGGGCCATTAGCAAGGGTCGCACCGAAAGTATTAGTGTGAGCTTACGTTTTGCAATGCCTCATTTACAGGTGCGCCGGACCCGCTCGTGCGCGTCTTGCCAACGGATGACACGGACGCAACCGTCGACGACCTCGTTGTCACCATAGTGACGACGGTGGGAAGGGTTGTGAAATGAGTGGCACAAAATAAGCTGCGTGAACGAGTGGAGGAAGCCCTAGGAGCGAGAGGAGCGAGAGTGTGTGCAGTACGTCAAGTCTAGTCATGGCCAGGCGGGCGAGGAAGGTACAAGGGACACAATTCGGCAATTCCACGTCAGAGAGGGAAGCTGCGGACCTGCACTTACTTTCGCACATTCTCGTATATGAATTCTACAATCTCCTTATTCTGCCGTCTCTTGCAAATACTGCGGGCCACTCTCTTCCGCTCTTGAATATGATCTTACAACTCTTATGACTAGAACCGATCTAGTGAATGCTGATCCCTTTGATGCCCTCAAAGAGAGCTTCCTCTCTCACCAATACCTCCCTGTTGAGGTCCTTCTTGTTGACACTGGGAATGCCCGCAATGTGCAAGGTCAGCTCAAGGTCTCCAATCAAGCTCTTCAACACATGGCTCACTCCACCCTCGCCGCCCAATGTCAGACCGTAAACGTACGGCCTTCCAACCAGCACGCAGTCTGCACCCAGAGCAAGTGCCTTTGCGATATCCGCTCCGGATCTCACACCGCTGTCGAAGAAGATCTTCAGCTTGTCGCCTACGGCATCAACAATGTGTGGGAGCATGCCTAAGCTGCTGTTACCGCCATCCTGGATTCGAGTCAGTGCAGTTCGTCCAAAAGATAATTTGCATGTCTAAGTCATTATCGATGGCGGCTGACAGATCCCGAATGGTGCCAACATCCGCGACAATCAAAACATAGATTCTGTACCCCGACCTTACTTACCTGCTGCCGGCCTCCGTGATTGCTGACGACGATGCCTTGGACGCCAATCTCAGCAGCTTTCCTCGCGTCGGCAATGCTCTGGATTCCCTTGAGTACGATCGGACCATCCCAATGCTCTTGCAGAAATTTCACATCTTCCCAACCATGGCTGAAGCCGTTGAAAATAGTGCGCATCCATCCCGCGGCCGCTTCACCCATCTTCTCCTCAACCTCAGCCCCGTTCTGCTCCTTGAACTGCTTGCGATACACCGGGTCTGAAAAGCCAAGCGCGACGCCAATCTGATCAGCTCGCAAGAACGGATTGAACCCATTGTCCATATCCGAAGGCCGCCAACCTAAGAGGTAAGTATCCAGCGTAACGAACAGCGTCGTATAGCCCGCTTTCTTCGCCCGCTGCAGCAAGGAGATGGTTATATCGTCATGTTCGCGATTCGGCCAGTACAGCTGGTACCATCGCTGTCCGTCTTCGCCGTTTGCCTTTGCTACATCCTCGATGCTCGTGCTCGCTGCTGTGCTGAGTATGTACGGCACCGCTTCTTTTGCTGCGGCCTTTGTAGCAGCGACTTCGCCTTCGGGGTTGAAGATCCTTAACACACCAACAGGCGCCATTGCAATTGGGACCTGCAGCTTCTCTCCGAAGATTTCCGTTGTTAAGTCAGGGAACTTCTTGTGACCTGTCAGTCTCCTGGGTACGATACTCCACTTCTTGAACGCGGACTTGTTCTTGTCGTCTGTTTCGCGCGAGCCCGCGGAGCCGTAGACGTAGCCTTTTGACTCGGCGGACATGCGGTCACATGCTAGAGATTCCCATTTCGAGGCTTGGAAGGTGAGAGGCGGGCGTTCGTATTGGAGACCTTTCTGGTAGGTCTGCATTTCGTAGTCATATGCATCTTGCTGGGGTTTGTGGTCCGCGAACTTGGCGCGGTGGTGCGTTGCGTGCTCGTGCGACATGATAGTATAGGTGCGATGGATTGGTTCCCAATGCTAGATACAGGTGGCCTCGCGCTTTTCAAAGGCTTCTATTGACCGCGTATTAAGGCACGGCACCGCCGTAGTGGGCTCCGACTTCTACATATAGTTTCCAATATGTACACATACGTAATGTGTGTAAAAGTCGGAACTACCCGGCTTCGAATGACGCAGGACAGCACTCAGTCTTCTCCCACTTCTACTGACCCAAATATGCAGACGTGTCCCCTATGTAGGAGGACTCATGAGAGTGAATCAACCATTTCCTTGGCCGAGAAGAGACTGCCAAGATGTCAAGCCTCACAGGAGTGCCGTTGCCGTGGCTGGAGTTTGGTGATGTGCAAGTACGTCATCGCGTTGAACCCACCGACCCCGCTCCATCAGGAAGGTGGGACCCTCGCAACACCATGATGAACGCCGTTTGAAGATCTCAAGACATAATGCCTGACCATCATCAAAGCTGAGCCAACAGCTTCTCAATCGACTCCCTGCCCCTCCTCGCCATAACCTCAGGCCCACACTCCTCCCTCTCCGTCTCCTTCAAAAACCCCTCCAGGCTAACCCACCCATCCCATCCGTACTCCACCAACCATGCCCGGGCAGCATCCACAACCGGAAAATACCCAGGCTCTTCCAGCGGAAACGGCCGCGCGATTCTCGACCACAGGAGTCGCGCATCTCGTACTTCGAGACTCTCAAATGCAGCATCGTTCATCGAGAGCGGCGGGCTCCATCTCGACGCATCGGACAGCTGCACGTAAGACACGAGCTCTTTCGGGCAGTCTGAGAGGAACTCCTGCATCGACCGTCTAAGCGCTTCGTCGCCGCCGGGTATACGTCCGTCCGCGGCGCAGGCATCGCCCCAGATGCGGGCGTGGACGTGGTACGAGTCCAAGCATATCTGAAAATTAGGCCTGTTAACTGCTTTTGTGATGCGGAGGCTGTCTTGCCAGAGGGCGTTGTGCTGTGCGAAGGCCACGGCTTCGTAGGCGATGGTGAGGTTGTGCTGTGAGGCGAGGTCGGACAGGGCCTGGAGCTCGCTGACGATGAGTTTCGAGTCGCTGGTGGAATTGGGGAGGAACATGGAGGGGACTTGGATGATGCGTGTGCCGAGGGCGAGGGCGACGTCTATCCATTCTTGCGCGTGTTGTAGGCGTTCTGAAAGCGGGACTTGGAGGTTTCCTTCGAAGTTCTTGAAGGCGTTTATTGTTAGGATGGTGATGGAGTGGTCCGCTGCGAAGGCACCGATCTGGCGAGCCGACTCAGTTGGGGACTGCGAGTGCGATGCTGCATGTTGCAGGAGCTCGTTGTAGACCAATTCGATGCCTTGGAAGCCATTCGCAGCCGCTGCCTGTATCTTGCGTTCGAGCGTGTGAGAAGGGTGCTTCCCTAGCGAGATGGATGCCACCGCCCACTTGATATCCCTACTGGGCTTCATAATGGATATTCTTCTATTGAATTTTAAAGCATTCTGCCTGCTAAAGCAAGCCAACCGTCTATATGACTCCGGAGCAATGCGCTCATATCCGATCCGATCCCTCACCGGCCTTCGCACCCGTGCGACCCCTCGGCCCGATATCGCTAACCATTCGCAAGGTAAACTAGAAACTGATACACCCGCCATCAATCTTCAGGAAACTGCCCGTGATGAACTTGGAATCCTCGTGGCCCAGGAAGGCGACTACGCTGGAGACGTCGTGCGTCTGTGCGAAGCGGCCCAAGGGCATACCGGCCTTCAACTCCTCCAGCTTCTCCTCGCTCCAGGCCTCCCGGAACATGGGCGAGTCGACGCCGCTGGGGTGGATGGTGTTGACTCTGATGCCGTCTGGACCCAGCTCGTTCGCGGCCGTGAGTGCGAGGCCCCGCAGCGCGAATTTGGATGCTGAGTACACGCTGAGTCCTGGCGTGCCCCGCAGACCGGCAATCGACGAGGTCAAGATGATGGAGCCTCCGTTTCCAAGGACCTTCATCGCCTTGCCCACGTGCTTGAGGCCGAGGAAAGCTACAATCTCGTGTGTAAGTACTGTGTTGGATGCCCGACAGGGTGTAGAGGAGCCACCGTTTAGGAATAGCCCCGGCAAGACATACCCGACTTGACATTGATGCCCATGACCTCGTCGTACCGGTCCTCGGCCGTCTCCAGCAACGGCGTCGCCGGGTAACTCACGCCGGCGTTCAAGAAGGCAATGTCTATCCTCTTGAACATCTTCAGCGTCCGCTCGACGGCGGCGACCACGTCCTCCTCTTTCGATGCGTCGCCGACGACGGTCAGGATCCGCGATGTGGCAATCTCGCCCGTGTAGATTGCATCTTTGAGCGAGACGAGTGCCTGTTCCAGCGCCTCGAAGCTGATGTCCATGAGCGTGACGTTTGCGCCCTCGCGGATGAGCCGCGCAGCAGTCTCGACGCCAATCTTGCCGCCTCCCCCCGTGATGAAGGCGATCTTGTTGGCAAGGCGATGCGTCGCAAGCGGCACGCGGAAATAGCCCGTGGGGTTCCTCTGCAGTCTGGGCGTGTTAAGCGGCTCCACGCCGATGCCTGGAGTCCCGGGGGTGTTCATGCCGGCCATGTTGTCGTGTAGTCTCGTGGTAGCTGGTCGTTCCTGGGGAATTTTCTAACCTGCGTTGCTGCGCGGGGTGCCTTTATCAATGCTGCACCTGTATTTTCGTCATGTTTTGAAGATTTTCAGTTTGAGAGGGTCCCGCGAGTAGTGGCTCCACCTAGCTGCCCACCATCGCTCCACCCATTCGTTGCGTCACCACACAGCGCGGAGCATCTAATCATCTATCAAGGGACGAATACTGGAGCTCGCATCTCACCGGTAGCACGTTGCTGCGTAGCGCGGCCGAGTAGCCTCCCTCCCTGCACACCGACTCGTTCGAGAAACCTGCCGATGTCGCTCGGCAACCGGCAGCCACGTGACATCTCCGCAGTCACTACCGGTGCGACCCTGCGCTAAAGGGACGATGATTCAGGTAGCTCGTTGGCACTGTGGAGAATCAGAAGCTTGCCCCGTGGGCAGGATCGTGAAAATTTGGGGAGAAGTTTTCCGATGACTCCAAGGACGAATAAATTGGCTCCCATAGCCAAGCGGCGGGTGGCTGGCGGTTAGCATTCCAAGGTTGCTTGTTCCTCAGTTCTCGCATTGGACTGTCACCCTCAAGTGTCTTTGAAAGTGTGCGTCGGTAGGAGTCGCAGAGATGAAGAACCCTTTTGCGCTCAAAGAAGACGCATATGTGCACTCCGACATACCAAACGAAATCTATGGAGCCCGGCCGTACATTCTTGCCTTTTCGGCAGCATGGGCAAGTTTCATAGATGGCAGATAACATCATTGTGGGTATGCATTTAACCGTTCGGCAGGCTTCAGCAATGTACGGTTACGACAGCGCATTCATCGGGACGACTCTCGCACTGCCCTCTTTCAAGCACCGCTTCGGCCTCGATACCGTCTCTAAAAGCGAACTGACCAACCTCTCTTCGAACATTGTGTCCACTTTCCAGGCTGGCGCATTCTTTGGCGCCATCCTCGGGTTTTTCCTCGCCGAACGATGGGGCCGCAAGATCACCATTATGGGTGGAGGTGCTCTCTTTATGGTAGGTGCTGGATTGATGCTCCACGGCACTCTGGGGCTTCTCTACGCCGGACGTGCGCTAACGGGGCTTGCGATCGGCGCAACGTCAACCATGATCCCAATCTACATTGCAGAATGTAGCCCAGCGCTGATTCGAGGACGCCTTGTCGGCATCTTCGAAATCATGCTGCAAGTTGCGCTCGTCTTCGGGTTCTGGGTCAACTACGGCGTCGAGAAGAACATCTCCGGCACGCTCGACAAACAATGGCACATCCCCGTCGCAGCGCAATTCATACCCGCTGGCTTCCTCCTCATCAGCATGCCCTTCATCATAGAATCCCCGCGCTGGCTCGTCAGCAAGAACCGCCTTTCCCAGGCCACAAAAGCCCTCTGCTGGGTCCGCAACCTCCCCGCCGACCACGCCTACATCAAGTCCGAAATGGAAGAAATCCAAGCCTCCATCACGCACGAACTCGAAGTCAGCGGCGGCCGCCGCACCACCATCCAGATCTTCCGCGAGATCGGCGCCCCGGGCATTCGCAACCGCGTCCTCATCAGCGTCCTGCTCATGCTGCTGCAGAACTTGACCGGCATCAATGCCATTAATTACTACTCCCCGACCATCCTCAAAGCCATCGGCTACACGGGTACATCCGTGGGCCTCCTCGCAACCGGGATATACGGCCTAGTCAAGATGTTCACAACACTCATCTTCATGCTTTTCTTCGTCGACCGCTTCGGGCGCCGCCCCGCGCTGCTTGTCGGCGCCGTAGGCGCCATGGTCGCTATGTTCTACCTCGCAGGCTACTCCGCGATGAGCGGCAGCTTCGAGGGCAAGACGCCGGCCAGAGACTCCGGGAGCCAGGCTGCCCTGGCCATGATATACATCTACGCCATCTTCTACGGGTTCTCGTGGAACGGCATACCTTGGATTTTCGCAAGCGAGGTCTTGCCTAATAGGGTGCGCACGCTGGGCATGGTCAGTCCAAACTTGCTTGACTTCGATGAAATAGCCCTCCAGCTAATGAAGAGCAGATGTGCGCCGTCTGCATGCAGTGGCTCGCGCAGTTCCTCGTCGTGTACTCGCTGCCGCACATGATCACCGGCATCACGTACGGGACGTTCATCTTCTTCGGCGCGTGCACTGTACTCGCTTTCCTTTTCGCGTATTTCTTTGTGCCTGAGACTAAAGGGGTTGCGCTCGAAGACATGGATATTATGTTCGGGAGTGGGGCGCCGATTTGGGCGAGGATGGCGAGGAAGAGGTATGAGGAGGCGCATGAGGCGGGGATCAATACGGTTACTATAGCGCATGTTGAGGATAAGGAAAGACATGCAGCGAGAGACGGAGAGGCGTAAGGGCCTGTCGATCTGAGAACAAAATGCAAAAGCTTATTGTATGTTATCGCGGAGTTGCGCGTATCTTTGCCTGTCGCGGTCTCACTGCGCTGCTAGTCTCACAACGGATAACTGAATACGACAACATAGGAAGATGGCACGAGAAACTCTCACAAGGTAATCTTTATTTTGAGAGAACGCTTACGTTTACGTCATCTAAAACACGTCCTTCATCCGATGGACACCCGTTTGGAACGTTCAGCCGTACCTCCCATGGACGAACAACATACGAAGACACCACTTCCGTGGCCACAGCTGTCACTTTGCGCGAAACTGGTTGAAGACTATAATCGAAGAGATCTTGCCTTCGACTCCGACATCAACTCAGTCCTGCGTTTCCTTCGCTCTTATCACAAGGTCTATCGGAACTCTGTTTTGACGTAGTTCTCGTTTAGCGCGCTGGCAAAACACTTCGCAGAAGTGTCTTCAAAGCACATACTCTTCTCAAGTTAGTCTTCGGTTGGATGGCAGAGGAACTAAATCTGGATTGTGGGAGCTAGACATATCTAACCCCATTTCAACGAAGACGATGATGCACCTCATGGTAGCCACATATCGCATGTCGATGGCTTCGCCTTGGAGGGCTGGAAGGCGTCCACACATACACACAGGATATACTCTGGGAAATTGTGTAGGCAGCCCGAAGGCCTCCGTTTTTGGACGTGCTATCAGCGAGACTCAATTTCCAGAAAAAAGGGCATCGCGTATCGCCAGACGCTCGGTAGAGTCTTCAAAGAGGCCTGGGAAGCGCAGGATCTTGAGGAAGTGGACGTAACGCTGGGTTGAGCTCGGAGCCTCAAGAACCCATCGACGAGTCCATCTCGGAGGTTGTTGCTGACCACAGCTACGACCGCCGGTGCGCGTACCAGCAGGTGGTCCTCGAGCACAAATACCGAGCCGGGAATCCGTCGGCAACGTCAACCCACGCGGTTGGTAATGTAATTCCAGGATGCCAGAATCCTTTTCCATCACCAACGCGGGCTCCGATCATGCAAGCGTCGCGTTATCCAGTCTCGAAACGAAGAGAGGCGGTGGGCCAATGGGGGCGAGTCAAGATCGATAATTGCAGGATTATTCCAGGCGCTTACATGGGTAATGCACCTGATGCGTGGGTTTTGCGCACATGGGGCTGGGCGCACTTCCCCATCCTCGACAGTCTTGTCTAATTCTGACTCAACCTGCAGCTTCGCGTGTGAACCATTTGCATGAGAGGCGTTCTGTGGGAATTCTAGCGGCATAGGCTGCTCAGCGCTTCTGCCGATGGATTCGACCTTCCACTGCCCAGCAGCAGGTGCGTGCTTGGTTTCAGAACGGATATGTTTCTGCTAAGAGACAAGGAGTACTCCGAACAGTTTGTTAAGATATCGTGCCTTTAGTACCAGCACAACGGTACCGTTACGTCGGGTAGATGAAAGCGAAAGTGCCGAGACTAGAGGGGCGGGAGGATTCAAGACTAAGCTGTGTTTAGCGAATACGTTCTGTATCCCTGCTAGGAGGCGTGGGTCCAGCGTGGTCACGTCTCGGCCACGTGCAATAGATAAACTACTCACATCCGCGCGGAACCCTGGAGACGTTTGGAGCTGCCATCCTAGCCTCGTCGTCAATTGTGGTCGATTCGAGGCTGTCTTTTGAGCCAGCAAATAAATTTTCCGAGAACAACTTTTGCTGCGTTAAGGTTTGTGGGTCAGGATGTCGGCGCTCGGTAATTGGACGTTCACGGCGCTCGTCACGTCGTTCCCGTCGACGGTGCTCCCGAACTTGGGCTTCTGGAATGCTTCCAACGGCACGTGGGAATATCAAATTGAAGTCGCTTGGCCTTTGAACTGGACTTCGCGAGAGGACACTGCCATCGTTGAGACATTGTGAGTTCGTTCGCTTGCTGCAGCCTATCTATGGTATTCGTAGGACACAACTGCCATATGATGTACTGTCGAGTTTCGTTGTTAACATTTATCGCAGGTACGTCCTCGATGGAAACGCGCAAGGAAACGTTGCCGCACAGGCAGTCCGCAACCGCAAAGCCGTTGAATTCGCGCAGCCCGACACCATCGTAGTCAGCTTAGGATACCCCGATCTCATCCCAGATTCACCATACAGCGAAGGCCGATACTACGACTACCAGCCACCAGTCTGCGCGACTTGCCCTGCACCTGAACAACCTGGCGTTCCTTCTAACGCGGACAACTTCCTCGCCTGGATTGATGAAATCCTCAAGCCCTGGGTCCAGAACGAGCTCTTCCCTAACACCGAGTTCTCCCGCGATGCGCTGCACGGGCACTCCTTCGCCGGACTCTTCGCGACCTACGCTCTCATCGCTCGCCCGGAACTCTTCGACACTTTCCTGATTGCCTCACCTGCGCTATACTGGAACGACAACTACATCTTCAGCCAACTCGGCCCACTCAAGAAGCCCGCAGGAGCCAACGGCACCAAGCCCGCTGTGGCACTGAGCTACGGCGGCCGGGAGCAGAATCCTGTTAAGAGACGTGTGGAGACGGAAGAGGAGTTCGAGACCAGGAAGTCGTTCCTTGCGTTCTCTAACATGACGACTAACGTTAACGCGTTGTACAATGAGATCAAGAATAGCACGCAGTTGAGGGATGTCGAGCTGCACGAGTATCCGTTTAGTGATCACGCTGCTGTGGGGATTGTGTCGATTGCCGATGGGCTTGACTACTTCTTTGATTGGGCGCCGAGGATTGCGTTCTTGAACATTACGGTGTAGAGAATGAACGAAATGTGCATGGATGGCTAACGTCAATGTGAGCACTTTTGTCGAATAAAAATTGCCTTGCAAGACCTTCATGTGCCATCTTCTCATGTCACTGTGATTGAGACTAGCAATGCGGTCAGTTGGTTAACCCACAGATAGCAAAAGCCTAGCAGCGCGGCGAGAGAATTGCATCCTGTATAGTGTCAGAAGTGGAGGGACAGTGATTCTGCAGCGCACCCGAGACTGTTTGTGATGCTTTAACAGTAGGCATGAATCGTGAACGCGATGAAAAACATCGATCCAGCGCCTTATTTCTTCAATATCGATCCGAGAAGAATCCATAATATGATATTTGTCGTCCCGCCACTATGGCCATGCCGTGTACTATCAGTTCTCTGGCCTAGTAAGCACAATAATGATTATAGTAGTCTAAGTACAGTACTTGAGTTACTACATTAAAAACCAATTCACACGGTTTTGTGATACGACATTCCAGGTCGCCCTCAGAAAGATCGGCATTGCGAGGGATCTCGTTCTTCTTGATCATGTGGCATATTTGTTAGCAGATTACACAGCTGACTCGATCGCATAATTCAATGAGTTGGTGCATGTATGCTTCCTCAATCGATGTGATGTGTCAGCAAGGATGCGATGCCATCCAGGAGTCGGACTTCAGTAGAGATTTACTAGTCTGATCGCCATGAAATACTTTGAACGGTATTACAAGTCTTGACGAATCGGTATGCGATGATCTAATCAAAGGCTGTCGTTTAGAAGGGATGACCTCTGATATTAGGCGCTAGCGTTATTGGATTAGTCTGCATACCTCTGGAAGGCTGCGAGCAGGTTATGTCATCGACGAGTGCTCACGGTAATGGAGAAATACGCTAAGTGACAGCCAAAACACTATAAAAACGCACGAATCAATATGAAGCATAGAAGAAGGCCTGGTCGATCATGCAACTCACCCACGCTAAGTTCGCCCCGCCCCGCAACGGTGCGGCCTCGCCCGCTAGCTTGCACCTGCCATTCCTACACTAATTACTTTTTGATACCAACACCATGAATTGTACTCGTTCCGATGTAGCTTCGATAGGTAACTTTCGATAGCTAAATGTCAGTTCGTCGTGGCTATAGTACTCCGCCGTTCAGCGACAGATAAGCTGTGCCAGGATAGCTGCAGCTTCTTTAGCCTGTTGGCCTACGATGCTGGTCATTGCGAGTTATTACCATATCAGACAATGATGCGCTTCCACAAACCTGGGAAGAGGGGTAAAATGGTAATAAGTTCACGTTTGCTTCATCTTGACCGTTCGCATGTAAGGCTGACCACCATCCCACCACGGCATGTCGGATACACAATCCACCGACTTTCAACAAGGCACAATTTTTGAAGCTGAGATTTCATAGTGTTGTTAGAGGGCGAAAGATCTTGCTGTTGTATTCCACGGACGATGTAGTGTCCTGACGAATACCACACTTTCGATCCGATCCGATGCGATTCACTAGATAGTCGTTGGACATAACCTCACGCATCGCTCACCACGACCCTCACCCAATGCAGTAGATGCGCCGGCATCCGGTACACTGGGTGCCGATGTGTCGTCTGACTGACTTTCTGTCCAGTGGCACTGTTACCGGGGTTGTCACGATACAGAATCTGCAGGTTGACCGAAAGAACGAACCAGAGGGCTTTGTGACGCGCTTGTACGACGTCTCTTTTGGGCTTTTCATTTAATAAGACCTATCGTTTGCTACGAGGTATGTGCTACGGAGCATCCATTGCGCAGCTTACTCAACCAAGTTACCTCAATGGGCCCACCGTTCAAACAAGTTCAGTATGACAGAAAGCCTCTCCACTGTCCAACCAACAGGATTTTGTGCGTAAAGCTACTGCAATTCGAGGATACCCATGCTTTTAGCGTGTGCGCTGCTTATACGCTCGTGATATCATGTATAAATCATGGCTTGAACCCCAAAACAAAGATTCTCATATTTAGCACTGTTGTCAGATAACGATACTTTCAATATATATCTAGCACCGCACCTTTTGCTATCTGGAATGGACTCCCTGGACCATGATCAGAGCCTAAATAATGAGACTAGTGCTGCTCTCGAGCAGTCAGCATTCAACATCAGACATCAAGACCTAGACGTGCTCGTCGTCGGCGCTGGCTTTGCGGGAATATACCAGCTGAGGAATCTTCGCGATTTGGGTTACAAGGTACTCTTGGTAGACAACGGCTCTGACTATGGTGGGACCTGGTTCTGGAATCGGTACGTAAAATCGAATTGCTGCGAGTCCCTGTCCTCACATTGATTTTCACTGGCAGCTATCCCGGTATCCGCGTAGATTCCGCGGCTCCGCAGTATCAGTACTCTGACCCTGACCTATTGAAGGACTGGGAATATTCCCAGCGATTTCCCGGGGGCCCAGAAATCCGAAAGTATCTCGCATACGTGGCAAACAAGTGGGACTTGCGCAAAGACACAGATTTCGATACCTATATTGGGTCTGCAACATGGGATAGTCGGACGGCAAGCTGGTATGCTACTGCGAGAAGCGGCAAAGCGTACAGAGCGAAGTTTTTGGTACTGTGTACTGGCTGCTTGGTCGATAAATTCGTTCCGAAATGGAAGGGCGTCGGGGAATACAAAGGTACATGTGACCGCCAATCAGAATGTCAGTCAGTCGCTAATACTCTAGAAGGAACTTTATTCCACTCATCCTCTTGGCCTCGTGAGAAGCTAGACCTCGGAGGCAAGAAGGTGGCGGTAATCGGCACCGGAGCTACTGCAGTGCAGATAATCCAAGAGCTGAGCACTGTTGCCGGCCAACTTACTGTGTTCCAGCGCACGCCTAATACTGCGCTTCCTATGCGTCAGGTCGATTACGATGACCAGAACAAGCCATTCTCTCTTGAAGAGGTCGAGACCTCGCTAGCAGCACGGACGAAGTCGTTCGCCGGCTTCGACTATAACTTCTTACCCCGAAAATGCTTCGACGACACGCCGGAGCAACGTGCCGAGGTGTACGAGAAGCTCTGGCAGGAAGGTGATTTCAAATACTGGCTTGCTACGTATAGCGATACCTTGTTTGCGCAGGAAGCGAACCGAGAGTGTTACAACTTCTGGCGCGACAAGACGCGCGCTAAAATCAATGGTGTGTACAGATGATGATGAACTCCAAATAGTAGACTAATCTTTTACTTGGTTTTCAGACCCAAAAGTCGCCGATCTTCTTGCGCCCATGGATCCAGTGTACTCGTTTGGGACAAAGCGCATCCCGCTCGAACAAGGCTATTTCGAGGTATTCAACGAGCCTAATGTCAGGCTCGTGGATCTCAGAGCTACATCCATCGAAGAATTTACCGAGAAGGGCATCAGAACGAGCGCTGAGGAGTTGGAATTCGATGTCATCATTGTTGCTACAGGTTTTGATGCTTTGACCGGCACACTCACGCGCATCAACATCAACGGCAAAGACGGTACGCTGTTGAAAGACCACTGGAAAGACGGTGTCAAAACATATTTGGGCATGACTTCGCATGGCTACCCCAACCTCTTCTTCCAGTATGGTCCACAGGCGCCCACTGTGTTCTGCAATGGCCCCACTTGCGCTGAAGTGCAGGGCAACTGGGTCATTGGTACGATCAATCACTGCCGTGATCATGGAATCAAGATGATCGAGGCAACGGAAGCCTCAGAAAAACAGTGGAAAGACAAGGTGGTTCGCCTAGCGGAGGCTAGTCTCTTGCCCGCGACAAACTCGTGGTACTATGGCGATAACATACCAGGCAAGGTGCGTGAGCCTCTCTTGTATCTTGGAGGCCTGCCTTCGTATTATGAGGATCTGAATGTGGTCCGTGATAATGGGTTTGAGGGATTTGTGCTCGATGATGGAACGAAGTCGTCTAAGCTGTAAAGGTGACATCTGGGATCTCATGGCATCCGTCGCGCTTCTAGGCCCACCGAGGCGGTTGAAAGGAGAGAGGCAGCCTCTTGTGAAGAAGGCATTTGCCCGATCTCCCATGGGCAGTGCCTCTGCTAGGTTCTAGGCCTCCGATGGTTCACTTTAGCTTATTTCTGGCTTTCAATCCATTATGGGAGGAACACGAGGTTTTGTCGTAATGATTCACTCTTTTCCACGACAATGTTTCCACGACTCTGGTCTCAGATCCACTTGGAGGTGTTGTACCTCTCCTTTTGGTGACATATTGGTAATATCTCAGTAACCTCTCCCGGTGAGATGGGATGACGCTGAAGCTGAGCGGGTAGGTACTGGTAGCGGTTTCTAAACCCTTTGACACTGAATATCCTGTGCTCATATTGCCTTCTTCGCTTTTCTTCCGGTCTGCTCATCGATCGGATTCTTTTGTCAGTTGAGCCCCGTCGTTGGTTGCCAACTTGCTACATGCTCCTCATCGTTCGTTGCCCGCTATATCCCTAAGCCCTAGCCGGCGACACCAATTCAAACAAGCGCACACATCTTCTCCTTTTCCCGCAGTCCACGAATATCAGTGCTCGTATTCAAGATGGTCGCGTTGTCCATACAGCCACAAGCCTAGGTGAATCATGAACCTTGGCGATGATTCATTAGCATATGTCGGACAACCCTCTCAACGCAAAAACTCCCCGCTTGCACGCTTCGGCGCGACAGTCGGTCCTGCTTTACCGCGCCGCAATCCCTCATCTTGGCCTCCCGCATGTCGGTCCCTTTATTATCCTTGGCAATGCGCATCCCACCAAATCAGAACGGCTGTACCGCGATAAGGGACGTCGCTAAAGCCAGCCAAGGGATTCTTCTCCGCGCGGGGAAAGAATGTCTGGGGTATTATGGGGATTGTCTACCGGTATGGTGGTGCGACCTGTTCATTTTCGTTCAAGAACATCGAAGAAGGCTTGGAGTGAACGCAAGCATCCTTGTGACAGCGCAACTGGAACGAAATATATATATGCTGTCGATCATCCCCGGGTTCTGGACCTGTACCTTCCCCATCTTTCGTCCTAATCTGCTTGCAGTAAGGCATCATGGTTACCAACGAAAAAGCATTTGTGGAGACGCGAGACACACATGTTGAACATGTGTCTCGAAACTCGACCCACGATAGTGTTGCTGCGGAAGTACGGGGTGGTGACTTGAGCGAGCTACCATCGAATTATTACTGGAATTGGAGGTTTATAGGATCTTTAATCGCTGTGGTGTTCATGGCCCAGGGATTGTATCTCGGTACATGTCAACTCTGACTGGTATTAATGCCATTGCTGACCTTTCGTCCAGGTTATGTACTACCCGCCAATACGATCACTATCATCAATGCCGACTTGGGACCAGACCCTAATTATGCTCTCATACCCGTCGTCAAGACACTCTGCGGTGGTGTGGGGCTCATCATGGTTGGACGTCTTAGCGATATCTTCGGTCGACGGTGGTTTATGATCAGCGGAGGGGTTCTAGCCATAATCGGATCCCTGATTAACGCAACAGCAAAAGATATCAATACTATTCTAGGAGGTACCGTCTTCATCGGGCTCGCAGGGGCAGTCCAAGTGTCTTTCAGGTACGTCGTCTCCAGCTCAACGGCGCTAAAGCTGACCCTCTACAGTTTTGTTCTGATGGAGCTTGTTGCCAATAAGCACAGAGCCGTCCTGACTGGCTTCCTCTTCTTGACAACCTGTCCACTCGCGGCTTTCGGTCCACTGATCGCCCGTGCTCTTGCTGCATACACTGCACTCGGATGGCGATGGAACTACTACCTCAACCTCATCACGAATGTTATCTCAGTCATACTCTTCTACGTCTGCTACTATCCACCGAGCCACAGGCAATTGCATGAGGGACGAAGCATGCGACAGGACCTGAGAGACCTTGATTGGGGAGGTATCGTATTGTACTCTGGTGGACTGACAAGTTTCATCCTGGCTCTTTCATGGGGTGGTGGATTGTATCCTTGGGCTTCCTATCACGTCTTGGTTCCCCTTATCCTGGGCTTCTTTATCCTGGTCGCTTTTGCGTTTTATGGTACGTCTATCATGAATTTGAGGCTGCTTTGCTGGCTAACAATAAACAGAGATCTACATGCCGCTGAAGTATCCGTTGATCCCGATGAATCTGTTTTTGAACGGCCCCTTCATGGCGCTAGTGGGAGTCGCATCTGTGGCAAGCGTACGTTGATTTGGTAGACATCGTCTCGTGATTACATACTGACCCCTGCAGATGTTTTACTACAGCTTGACAGTCATTTGGCCTCAAATGGTCACGGCGTTGTATGAATCGGATTCGATCATGATTGGACTGGTTTCAGGTACTCTGGGCGGCTGTAAGTGTGGCAATCCGTACCAGCTCACCAATTATTGATTTCCCTAGCCATCGCATTCGGACAGGTCTTCGGTGGTGGTTCCATCAAGCTCGGCTGGGGTCACTGGCAACTTCGTGCCTCGTCTCTTGCGATGTGCGGCTTCATCGGGGCCATGGCAGCAACTAATGCTTCCACACGCGGCCTAGCGATAACCATGTGTGCTCTCGGAGCCTTCGCGGTCGGTATCGTAGAAGTCGTTGGCATCGTCGCCGTGCCTTTTACGGTTGCACCAGAAGACCTAGGCCTCGCTAGTGGTCTTCTAGGCTCAGTACGCTCGACTTTGGGCTCGGTAGCCACAGCCATCTTTTCAAGCATTCTCACCACACAGAAAGCAAAGGAGATCCCACCTCGACTTACTTCTCTCGCGTCTCAAGATGGCCTTGCGCCTGCATCTGTCAAGGCCTTGGTCAAAGCTGGACTTTCGGGTGCTGCTGCGACAGTTGCGAAGATTCCCGGTATCTCAGCAGAGAGACTACCGGCATACATTACCGCCATCCGCGATGGCAATGCTAAGAGCTACCATATGGTTTTCTACTCGAGCCTGGCATTTGGAGGGATTGCAGTTATCTGCGCGTTCTGCTGCTCAGAGTTCAATAGCCACTTCACGAATCGCGTCGACCGCAAGTTGCAGCATCCCAAGAAGCAAGGGACTGAAAAGGATGTGTAAAACACGGGCATCGGATTGGAATTAACATATTCGATAGGCAGCAATAATATACCAACAACGCCTGACCAACAAGCGCGTTAATTTTTCTCAAGGAATGACTCCACCGCTGAAGACTTTTCACTGATCATTTCCCAACAGTCCTGGAGCCTGGACCACAACAGTTCTTCCAGTCGCGCTTGAAGGTTTGTTTGAAGGGACTCGTTCCGTGATGGTACACTGCGAGAATCAGACCGCACGCGGCCTATTCGCCCAGTCAACGAAGCAAGACAGATGCAGCGATCTAGACGCGTGTGGCCTTGTGATGCTGGGTCTCTCTGTGCCCTGCATTCCCCGCTCGCTCAAGCACTTTTAGTGGGTGCGCCACAAAGCCTCCGCAAGCGACTCAATCACCAGCAGGGCTCATCCTCCACGTCATTGCGCACATGAACGGCACGAGGCAGAACATCCAGCCGTCTTGTCTGCAATGGGATCGTAAATCTCCTCTTTCTCATGCCATGCCTGGCTTCCTACCTTTCCATCCCAATTGAGAGCCCAACATAACGCCGCCTTTGCTTTTTGACATCGCTCAGGGAAGAGTGGAGCCTTTCATACGCGAACGACCCCGCAATGAAAGCTGAGACCAATCACGTCGAGGCGTCTGGCCTGTCAACTCCTCCACCAACACCGCCCGCCTCAGCGACCCTGTCGAAGGCTCAGGCACTGAGCAATGTGTACTCGCTTGCAACGGCCTTCGCGACTTGCGTCGAAGCCTTCAATTTAATCCATCCGCACAAAGATAGCGACCAGGCGCAAAAGGTTGCCCTCACCAAGCTCGGCATCCAGCAAGGGCGCCTCCTCATTTTTGGCGATGCAGTCGGTATCTGTGCGCCTCCAGCGACCATCGCGCGGCACATGGTGCCATCGCGTCCTGGACTGACGAACCCCGATCCTACCTTACCCGTCAACTTCGGCATCAGAGATACAAGGCTCGACGACGAAGATGTGCGGAACAAGGTTACGCGCGCGCTGGAAGAAATCTACGGACGACCTGCGCATCTATCGCGCGACCAGCTAATGGAGCGATACGGGCTGAAGCAGCCGAAACGCTTCAGTGCGATCGAACACCCATCGCTAGATACCAACCGCCTCGAAGCGTTCCGTGAGAAGTACGCGCTTCTCAACGACCTCATGCAACAATCTGGCATTCGTCCCCAGAACGCAAATAGAAAGGGGAGCATGGCGATGAATCACTGGACCATCAAAGATGTTGTGCGCTTCGATGCGTTCGTCAACACCGTGCGAATCGAGGTCGATGGCTTGATTGCGCTGATGGGAGTCAAAGAACAAGTGGACAGGGGCATGAGGACCGACATCAAAGCTATGGCGTGGCATCCCGATTTGCAGTCTATGATTGTTCGTCAGGACTGGGAAAAGCTGAGGCTGATTCGGGAGGCGGTGACGGGAGATTATCCGGAGTACGTGGAGGTTGCGGACAAGGCATTGCAGTACCTCGTCGAAGAGCTGCGCGGTACAAAGATACAGATGCTCAAGATGGCGCAGATGGGACAGGCGTCGGTAGGCATACGCCAAGTAAGCGACGAGAAGGGCGGTGCAAAAGCAAGCGTACAACCACCCAAGGCTGGGGCGCAAAAGGAAAAGCGACCAGGCTTCTGGTCAAGGATTTCTGGGTACAAATCCAGCAAGACCAAGCAGCGCTCCCAAAGCATAGTTTCTGCGCCGGAGGAAACCGACCCGCAGCGTTCCCTTTCCGACTCAGGCGCGCCCCGCACCTCGGAAGACGCGAACACGCTCACTACCGTACGCTCCAAATCCCTCTCAGCAGTGCCAGATGACCAGACGCCTTTCGACCTCAACGCCAGACTTGCGGATCTATCAGTGCAGATTGAGCAGGAAGGTCATAACGAAGACGTACAAGCACCAACGTCGGAGACTACATTCCACGACGTGCCCGGCGCGGAAAAGACCCACGTCAATGTACAGGCCACGCTCACGCAGATCCCCACGAGAAGTACCGCTGATATCGACGATGTAGACCCATTGAATACTACTAACAGCAATGGGTATAACCTCTATCATGCGGATACGGCGAATTCGCTCATCGATAGACATGATATGTTCAGAGGTGTCGGACGGATGGATACGAGGGATATCAGGGACAAGAGTCACGATGCGGCGGGGTGGTAGGTTTGTAATGGGAGGTAGATACACATGGGGGTGCTATTATTTCGTTGGAGGTTTTGTGTTCTCGATACCAGGTTGCGCATTCAGTGGTTTTTGTCTGTCATCTAATTTTCTCTAGTCGGCATGCAGGGTAGGTGGTGCAGGGCGGGTGAAGTTACATAATGAGCGAGCGTAATCCATCTTGAACACGATGCTTCTGTCTTCCAAATGGTATATCGAAGCTATGTTACATGAGTACCCTTAATCTCTTACTCAACTTTTGAACACCTTCAAGTTTGCTCCGCCTTGCCGTAGGCATACCATGCTTATATGCCGACCAAGAGCTTGGTCTGAACGCCTGATTCTCATGAGACCTCGTACGGATCTACGAAGTAGTGGCCTGTTTCGGCGAGAACCTAAACAGGAGTCCAGGCGCCATACCAAAAAAGTACGGCAAGCTGATTACAAACAACCGCATAGCGAAAAGTAGTAGAACCATACAAAACAAAGATAGCAAGGCCACAAGAAACATAAGGTATGCAGCAATCATCTCGTCACCCCGCATACGGCATCCCGCTTGGTGAGAAATCCTCATGCGAGCAGTGTATTCTGCACAACAAAGGTAGCAGAACTGGCACCTACATTTCGAACCTGATCTATCGTAAGTCTTTGGACCATCCTGACAGAGCTCCAATGTACTTACAAATCATGCGATTGCACCCAGCGCGCTTCTCGATGTGCACTTTACACTTGGGGCATTGCTTGGTCAGGCGGTTGATCGCTTGCTCGCTGGCGATATCCTCCTTCGACTTCCGGTGAAGCTTCTGATACTGGGCGCAAGTCTGCCCGTGGTGGGAGCGAACATTGCACGCAACGCACATACGAAAACCGCACTTGCCGCAGGTGAGAACATTGCTGTATGTGCCGTCGTGGATTTGACCGAAGTTGCACTTTGGGTTTAGACACCATCGGAAGTCCGGCTCTTTGCTCAGGACTTTGAGTGTTTCGTGATGGCCGATTCTGCTGCTGTGTTAGTTTGATTTAAGAGTAATTTTGCATTAACCGACCTGTCCATGAGTGTCGTGGGAAGTTTGCCTTGCACGTCCGAGGAGGTGAGTTCGCGTCGGCAGAGATCGCTAGGGCATCGCAGGTCGTTGAGTGGGCTCTCCAGCAAGGTGGCAATCCAAGATTCCATACACTCCAGGCATGTGTCGGCAGCGTGGTCGCATCTGTCAAACGAGGGGAATGAATAGACGGGTTGCTCCAGTGCACAGGTACCGCACTCCCGCTTGGCTCCTGTCCCGGCCATGACAAGTCTGCGCACCTCTGGTAAACCCGTGGTCGCAAGGCAGGAAATCCCGATTTTTGGCACGTAGGTTTATACGCAATTGTGATTGTATCAAGTTGAGTTTGATTGTGCTTGACAGCCGTGCGGAAGGTGGGCTTATGTAGGCAGCCGTGAGACGTCTCAGGAGCACGTGTCGCAGTGAAAGACAGTGTATTATGCTCGCACGCACAAATATTTGACCCATAGGCCCAATTAGGACGCCCTGGGCAAGTTGAAATTCCTCATTCTTGGATCGCGCTTTGGAATCTGTCAGCCTGTTCTAAGTGCCACGGTCCCTGGCAGCACGAAAACGCTCAACTACGGCGTCTTCGAATTGTTTCACTCATATGAATGTTGCTGGTGTGAGCGCGGTAAACAGGTCATTCGGCCACGACTAGGATGGTAACATTACTGGCAGAGACGGCAACTTTCCCCTAACAACTGTAGTACCGCGCAAAGCGTCTTTCCAGTAAGAAGGACATCGTCCACGACCACCACTGATGCGGCTTTGGGGATTGCATCTCGCTTTATTTCTACTCGCTGCTCATTACGATTTTCCGTGGCCTTCTTATCACGGTCCTCGGTGGCTCAAGATGAAATATACGACGGGGTCTTAACAACACAAAGAGTTGTTGGGAGGTCTTTGATGTGTTTGCTGCTCCCACATATCAGGACCACGAGGAACCACCGTACTCGTACCATCGGTATAGTACATCAGAACGTTCCAGAGGGCTATAAAAATCTTGAGAATCTCCCAGTAATGACTTTCATCCTTCCATCAATGTGCGCATGTGCCGAACCCTCATACTTCTCCAATGCAACGGTGAAGTCGTTAACCTTAGCGTCAGCCACATTTGTCTCGACATCTTCGTAATCGGTCAATGCATTGGAGGGGCTGTATATATACACCCGTCGCACTTTGTAGCGTTGCCCACATCATCGTTATGCGACTTGTACTAGTTGTCTAGACTATCAGGTAGAAGACCTAGGGCCATCGAGGCGGTCCAGAAGACGGAAAAAGCGTAGAGGAAAGGCGCAGCGATCAGGCATTGAGGAAATGGAAGACCAGCACTAACAAAGGCCACGGCACGAGGGATGTGGAAGACGCCTGGGCACGAATCGAAGATCGTGATGTGCGGGGGGAAGGCGTTTCTCATCTTTGGGGCCTGCCATAGCAGCAAATTGCTCGTATAAGTTCGCGATACTGGAGGAGGCGCCATTGGAGAATACGTGAATGAGAAGAGGTGGCGAAGAAGACAACACTGGTGTCTGGAACGCATCGCGAACGACGGAAGCAGCGGCTTTCATGGCAGGACCGATCCGCGATGGACGAACAATGCAGTCCATAGTGCTCCTAGGGAAAATTATCTGAACAGCAGGATACAGGACCTAATATTTGGCTGTGTACTTGGCGATGTGGACATCTTTGCCGTCAGTCCAACTGGAGATGACGATAAGTCGCGGTTGGTGGTCGGCACTTGTGCTTGAGGACTCTGATGGTCGGTAGAAGAAGACGAGCGGATCAAGCTTCTCCATGAAGAAGGAGGGCTTTTTCGCAGGTATTGGTGCTGGCGAAGTGGCCGATATGGCGCTGTGAAGATGAATGAGCAGAGGGAAAGAAGTTGAAAGATTCAATTGATGGACAAACGACAAACGTTAAAGCTGCGAAAGAAGAAGACAGATCTGGCGCGAGCGCGATTAATTAGTGCCTGTTTACTCGTATTATCACAGAGGCACGGCACGCTGGCGCCTTGGATCTGTTTCCCTAGCCGCATTTGTGCTTAACCCCATCTTAGCGCGATGAACATGCTTTCAGGCAGCAATTGCTTTAACACGGAGTGATTGCGCCGCAATTGGACAGCGAAAACAGTGACAAAGCTTCTTGCGCTGAGCTCTCCTCCCCCTTTGACCTGGGTCACTACAACGCCTCGTATCAATTTCACAGTCTGACGAAGACTAGGAGTTCCTCAAACTTCATTCCGGTCTCCACACAAGCTGAGACACACCCAAAGTTGACGAGCATGAATGTCTTTGCACGATGGCGACCGCTTGCAGCCACCAAAGCTGAAGCTGAAGAAATCGATCGCCGGACGGATTCCGACTCTCGCTCTTTGACTTCTGTGTCCATCAAGCGTAAAGCATCAGCTGCGGACCGTCCTTGGACGAGTCCAGCAGCATTCCACACCATCTTCGACCCGGACGATGACAATGACAAGTTATACACCGATGTCGTAGCACCTAGCGTCCCAAGAGTTTTACAAGGTGAAAATTGCAGCTTCTTCGCATATGGACATTCTGGCAGTGGCAAGACGCATACAGTCATCGGATATGACTTTCAAGAAAGTAAAAATCTTGGACTATGCCTCCGCGCAGCCAAACAGCTCTTCGACACATTGAACAGTCAGAAGGGCTGCCAAGAACTGGGCATCGGACTCAGTCTCTTCGAGTTGCGCAGGAAAACAGGTTTCGATTTGCTCAATAATCGAACTCAATGCTATGTCAGGGAGGGTCCCGATGGAAAAGTCCACATTCGAGGGGACACCGAGTTGATGGAAGGGGGCAAGGTTAGAGTCCGTCCTATTGTCCAACAACCGTGCTGGAACTTTGAGTCTTTTCAACAGAAGCTCGTCAAAGCCCTTGAGCAGCGTGCTACGGGTTCTTCCAGCGTCCATGATCAAAGCTCTAGAACTCACGCATTTCTGCAATTGGAGATTGTGAATCAGTCTTTAATGGACACGCGACATGCATTGTTTGATCGACAGTCCGAACTGGTTCCTGTGGGTAAGCTTGCAACAGACGTCATGATGGAAGAGGATTTAAAGAGCGTCATTCGCGGACTAGACGGAGCATGGGTACTTAATCGCGATTACCAGAAGGACCAAACACGTATCGACACTATCGAAGCAGAAAAAGCCAGGTGTGAGGCTCGAGTTTCAGCTGCAGAAGAAGAGATCGAAGCTATCATCAAATCGAGGTCCACCCCATGTCTAGGAGCGAAGATGGTGTTTGTGGATCTCGCCGGCGCAGAGTACTACGAGGCGGACGGATTTCGATCGCAGGCATCAAAGCAGACTCTACAGGAGCGTCAAGAAGGCCGGCAGATCAACAGTGATCTGCTGGCGCTGAAAGAGGTTATGAGAGCTTGGTCACAAAGCCGGAAGAGAATCCCTTTTCGATCGTCGACTCTAACAATGGTACTCCGAGAGCATTTCATGAGCACGGGTAAGGGAAACTCTACTATCATTGTTACCCTCTCACCCGCAGCGGAGCACTTTGCAGCGACGCTCAATTCTCTCAAGTATGCAAGTCTGGTTGGAGCCGTAAAGACCTGAAATCTGCTCGGAACTCCCCCAGACCTGTAACGACACTCCGAACTCACTACTATTCCCCTTCCCTACCAAATTTACATTATTTAAGTAGTGTAGATAAACTCTAAAGCTCCTATGGATCTGATTTGCTGCTTCTCACTCATTACGGTATATTTCCATACTAACAAAAGCCTCATCCTTGCCTTATTCACTCTCGACAGAACGCCATCTCAAGTGTATGCTGGGAAATTTGAAGATGGCGGTGTCGATGGAGCTCCGCAACTTGAAGAGGCACGACCCAAAACGAACCAGCCACCGCGCCTGAAGCCGATGCGCTTATAGCATCCCGACCAGTCTACGTACACAAAGTGGTCCGGCTTGAATTCGGATGTGTTGTAAAGATAGCAGTCGCGAAGATCTGTATTTCAGTCTTTCGAAATTGAGCGTATCGCCTTATTGATAAGCCACAAGCTTGTAAGACTCTAGTGCAGAAGTGCGCAAGTAGTGGAGAGCGCAGGCTGGGAATAAGTGTCGCGACAGGAACCGTGTGGAGAACTGGACATAGCGGGTGACGGTCGAGAAGTTACCTCTGAACAGGGCCAATATGACTCTAGCTGGTAAAGTGCTACAGCTCCACGTACCAGCAGGCGTGGCCAACGAGACTAGTGCGACTAGGTAAAGCGCCGAGACCATGCACAAGCACCTGGACAGCATCGTCGACGGTCAGCCATCTTGTCCACGTAGCACTTGTGCATGACCGGGATAATTATAGTCTGCTTAGACATCTGTCGTTCCGCAACCTCAACAGTGACGTGGATCTCTCGCAAGGTGTCTTTGAGATGGTCGCAAATTAGATCAGGTGATTGCTGGATCCTTAAGAAAATTAGGTGTCGTCAGGCTCGGAGACACGTTACAAATGGATGCGGAGGGCTTTGTCGATAGATTCCCTTGGGCTTCCGATAGAGGGGACGCGGTAAATCACTTTTCCCTCGGTCATTCAGCACTTATAGATGCATCAACTGTGCCTGTGATCGTTGTAGCCTTCCATATGAGGCGATATGCATACGCTCCTAGATACACGTTTTTGGTCAAAGAAGAGACTAGACAAACATATGACAAGAATGGGGCTGGAACACCATTCTTGCGTTCGAGAGGTTTGGATTAAGGACAGCATCGTCAAGTGTCCGAGAATCAAGGGCACTCCGCCCGTGAAGCTTCGTCTCGCTATGGACCTCTTGTTAACTGAGACGACTGTTGGTCCTTGATGTGACCCATAGACTGATATGGAGAAGAGAAAGCGAAGCTTAGACATATTTCATGGACACTTCTTGAGTGCGAATTGTACACGACAACGTATGGTACCTGCTTTCCACTATAGAATATATCTCCAAACCACATCTTCCATACCTACTCTAGGAGCCACATTAACCCTGACTTTACGTAAAGGAGGTGGAATTTCCCTGGCCATATTGCTTGCATCTTGCCCAGGTTCATTCCATCTTCCTCCGACTGGCTCCATATCTGCCTGCATAGCCAGCATAGCTACTAGGGAAGCTATCTCGGCAATTGCAAATGGCTTTCCAGGGCAGAGGTTGGCCCCGCCTCCAAACCCACGGAAGGCAACTGCGGGGATCCTGTTTCCCGGGAGAAATCGATCAGGAACGAAATTCTCTGCGTCTGTACCCCAAACAGCCGTGTTGTAGTGCAAACCTTCATGCGCTAGGATGAGTGTCGAGTCTTTCTCAAGATGATACTTGCAGTCATCACCCGAAAGAGTAACATCTTCCAGAATCATGCGAGGGCCGGTGCCCCGAGCTCGGAATCGCAGAGTCTCTTGGATAACAGCTTGTAGATAGTGGTTATCTTTCACCCCGCGCAGATCAAGGGTGAGCATTTGGATTTCTTGGGATGCATTCTGCTTAGCGGTAACAAACGACCCGAGCTCTTTACGAACGCGGGCTAAAAGACCTGCGTCGGAGAAGAGGTGCCAGACGACCCAGAATGCTGTTGGTGCCGATTTTCCATTCAACGCAATTCCAAACACGCACTCGGCCCGCGCGCAATCCTGTACGCTCATCCCACTTTGCGTGAGTATATTGTACCGTGCTTTGGCGAGCTGAGACGCATATTGGAGGCCTTCAGACTCATAGAACTGCTTGATGGCGCGGAAAACGGCTTCTCGACCCGCGACTGCCTTCGGTGCCAGGATCCTCGGTAGGATGCCGGGAAGAGCGACGAACAGTGCCCCGTCTGTGAAATTCCTGGTAACTTGTAAGAAAGGGTCATTTTGAACGTGACGGTAGCCTTACCAGAAGCCTTCTACAATGGCGGGATCACGAAAGGGATTACGAGCGCCATATACTGCATCGGTTGTCGCTAACATGACCTCTCGCTTTATCCATGCATCCAGATCGGTCGGGCCACTCTTCTCTTGCACGAGTGTGTGGATACCTTCATCCAAGGTCTTGAGGGCCACTTGGCTCATCCTTTCGAGGTCCCCTTGAGAAGACACGGCCGCCTTGACACCCTTTAAACAATCGATCAGAGGACAATCATCGGTTGACTCTGGTCGCACTCCTCGGAAGCAGCCGTCGCTGCCTGCTTTGGAAAGTCCACCCAGCATCGCCGTGAAGTGCGCCTCAAAGTACCAGAATGAGAGTGACTTTGGTTGGCGCTGGAGAGAATAGAGCAGCTCCGGCGACTTAGACACGTACACGTTGGCGCCGAACATGGTGAGCGAAATGATGGGGAGGTTCCATTTTTGGCTGCTCAGCGCTGTAAGAAGCCGGTTGCTTTGCTCGGCTGATCTGTCTTACCTGATTCTAGTGTAGTAGTGGTTGCGCCAAATCAGGAGACCGATGATGTGCCCGATAAAAGGAACCGGTATCGTTGCGGGCACCTGTTTTGGCTGGCGAGGATCGCGGGGCTTCTTCGACCACATGTAGAGGAAGAGAAGGCACGCAAAGATGGCTACTGCGCCGTATAGGCTCGGGTTGGAAGAAGTGAGTGTCATGGCCACGAATGCGCCTAGTTTGGTGTCGTGTAAGTGGGATAACCTTGGGACAATGAAAAAGTCGGCCTCTCGGTGTCAGGGCGCGTCGCTTGTCTGCTCGCGGTGTAGAGATGCCGCCATGCAGCTGGCGTAGAAGAGCTGACGGGAAAGGGGCTAGACAGTGATGATGCGGCGCGGCTCGTAATCAATGTCGTACCACGGTGCTGGGTCGGCGGTTAATCAGCGGCTTCGCTTGAAGCCGCTGAGCCAGATCTCGTAACGTACGTGCTAATTACGATGCCAAAGAAGGCACCATGGAGCGCAGAGCAGCTGGCGCGCGGCCGTGATGGCGTATTTCCCGTGCTAGAACACCAACTACTAGCTCAGAACCATCGAGGGAATCATAAGCGGGCTCACCTTTGTTCTTGAAGAGTTAGCAAAAGGAGACCTGCGAATCTTTGCGTCGCCAACGAGACATTGACAACATGCGTTTGGAGAAGAGGTTACTCTTGCCGAATGCTCTGGAGCATTTCATGGTTAGTCATGTTGAACTAGTGCAAATTTAGGTTGTTAATCAGCAACCGTGGAGCTGGAATGAGGGCAGGGTGTATTTGCGATCAATACTCTGGTAACTGGAGAGCGGGCAGAGTGGATTTGCGATTAACGCTCTGGGGATAGATTACCAAAGAAGAAATCTTCTATCAAATTTCCAAAGCCTCTTCTCCTCACAAAACCAGCCACATTCTACGCTTACATTCCTTCTGTCCCTATCGACAGAGAAAGTTATCTCGTTAATCAAGGTATTGAGACCCACGATGCGCCTCGATGCTTCAGACTGCCAGCTATAGCGCCAGTCCTCGGGCACTCTCTGGACAGCCAGCTGAGGGGCGACTACGTTGTCCAAGCTAGTGTGAGATGCCTTCCCACACGAGGAGCAAGTATTCTCAGCTGAACTCCCAGCCTCTTCAAGCATAAGGGCATGCTCGGCAACGACCGCCATAGCCAGGCCGTCCCAGACACCCTCTCTACCCACGGACTGAAGCAAAGAAAGCGCATGGCGACGGAGCGACGTATCGCGACACTTGATGACTGAATAGTAGACTGCTTCGATGGTGCTTGTTTCTAAGGAGAGTTGACGCGTCGCGGGTCGCCCGGCCTTGCGATTTTGCAGGACAATGGCCGCATACCTCATAATCGCTCGAAACGAATTCATGCATACTTTGTCGTCGAAGATGCATTCATTGCTCGAGAGCGCAGTATGTACTTTCAGAAGTGTGAGATGGTAAGTCAACAACAGGTTTGCATTCTCCGGCCTCGTCTCTGCGTTGTCAGTCTTGCCGAAGGTGTTATACCACACAAGCAGCTGGGCTATCAAACACAGCTGAGCCTCGTGTAATGCCGATGGTGTCGGATCGTGATATTTGGACTTGTAAGCTTCGTTTCGTATCCAACGGAGGGCCCGAGCGACAGTGCAGTATAGCCGAGTCGACAGACTGTCGGGTAGAGAACGATAAGGTTGCAAGGCGACGGAGAAGAGCTGATCACTCGCATTTTCTGATGCCACATACTGATCTGGAGGAAAAAAAGACATCAGCTGCGAGTCAAGAAAAGCCAAGAATCCGATCAAGTCCTGGAGATATCCGTCTAGGAATGGACGCATGGAAGTGACACCGATGGGCAAGTGGTCATTTCGCGACCTCGAGGCCTCTAAAGGAGTCTGGATGGCCGGAATGCACGTGTAGCTCTTCGCTAGGAATCCTTGAACAAGAGATATGCCGCTGTTGAGGTGCCTAATCGCAGTCTTGATGTCGCCAAATAACATCTCGATTGCGATGAAGATAGCACATGCTACCAGAACCTCCTCTTCGGTGTCCACTCTATCGCCAGTGTCGCTCTCAACATTATCGATCAAAACCGAAACTCGTTTTGCCGATAGGTAGTATTGGCGCCACCCTTCTTGTTCGCGATATGAGTTGTGGCTAGTAGGGAAAGAGAACCATTCATGAAGCTCGGACAAAGCAGCTACGGCATTTTGGATGGCAGGAGAGCGAACAGAGATCCTAAGGACGTATGATTGCCAACTTTGGATGTGGGGTAGTCCCTCTAAGGTAGGTGATGAGTGGTGCAGGAAGTAGTCGAAGGCGCGTCTGAGTGAAGCTGGGACTGGACAAATTCTGGGGAATCTCTCGAGACGAAGCGGGTCATCTGTTCGGATCTCATCGACTTTCGGCTGTTCGAGTTCGCCAGAGCTCGGAGACGGGCACAAAACTAAGACCTCACTGTTCGGTGACCTAGACTGACGGATCGGAATCTGAGCGCGTTCAGTATGTACATAGGTTCCATCTGCTGACGCGCTTGCTGGTTGCGTGTAGCCGTCGCAACGTCTGCCAGTCGAAGTACACTTATTGCAATCTGGCTTCCCCTCGTCGCACTTGACCCGCCTGATCCTGCGTTCCGTTAGCACTTGCCACGTCCAGAGCGTAAAATCAGACTAACTTGCACGTTGCGCATCCAGTCTTTGCCTTCGGCGCCTTCTTTCGCTGCCTCTTCTTGCCCCTTATCAGATCGTCCGCGTTTGCCTGGATAACCCCAGTTTGTGACAAGCGACGCATAGCGCTCATGTCATTTCCTCGATGAACATGTAGATGTTTCGACTATGAGACTATGTCAAATGCTATGTTCTGATTACATGCTACATTCTGCCAATGTAGGAATATAAAGGATGGCATGCACAACAGGGCTGTGGGGGTTCCTATCGGCCCGAGTCAGGTACCGTATTCCGCGTGTTCAGTTTGCAGATCCCTGAAGTGTCGCACCGCTCGTCTTGCTCTTTTAATACACTTCAGACGCGAGCTTGGCTTTCGACCACCACATAGTTGTCGTGCAATTCAAATAAGGTTGCGCATCTAAAGTAGGCAGACGCTATCGGCTTGTTGTCGGACCCGAGTAACAAGAAGGACAGAGGCCGCTTGCCGCGATCAGAAGTCCAAGGTGATGCATTCGAGGGGAAATCTGGACCTAATACCTAAAATGGATGTCCCAGGCTGCGCTACGAGCGACCCAATTAGACACCGCCAAGAAGCAAGCTCACATGGCTTTAGCTCCGGTGCTAACGCGGCACAGCACTGCCACAATCTTGCATGTCAGGTAGGTTGTACGAAGTGGCCAATCAGCGTGGGCTTACTCCATCACATCGACCTACCGTCATGTCTCCATTGCAAATTTACAGCGTATTGTCAAGATGCCATACGAGCAAGCGAATCAAAGGCAATTGCTATGTCTGGCTGGGTGTCTCAGCATGCTCGAGTCCAGGATCCACAACGGATATCGGAAGAAATCTTACACCTTCAGTCAATAGAAAAGTGTGAATACCAAGATGTACTAAGTCAGCGAGTTTGATACACTATCACTTCCTGGAAATGGGATGTGAGAAAGCAGCTCGACCGAAATACGGCCACAGTGAATGGCTGTGCTACTTAAGAGCAGTTCCGGCCTCCAAATGCTTTGTTAAAGCCTTGCACTCTTGATCGCTTTCATTAAGCTTTGCTTATCTTATCACTTCCTCACTCCAGCCCATCCAGTTTGCAATACGCAACACGCGATATGGACTATGCCAATTTCGATCCTGAGGCGCTGGCGGCGCTTGTTGATAGGATGACCAAGACCCGTACCGCGCATGGGGTCCTCATGGTTTTTGCAGTGGTACTCTGGTTCCCACTGGGCGTGTTCCTTCTCCGACTTCTCAGATATCAGAACACAGTCCGCTGGCATGCGATATGGCAGAGCATTGGCCTTGTCCTTTTAGTTGTCGGCTTTGGTCTCGCCAGTTGGCTGAGCAAAAAAGCAGGGGTAAGTTATTTTCATTTGCATAACTATGCTCTTTCCCGCAAAGCAAACCAACGATTAACAGCATAACTGCAGCGCTCACAGGAGGGTCATGTATTACTCGGAACCATAATAACGGTGCTTTTCATTTGCATGCCAGTCTTTGGTTGGCTCCACCATCGGCAGTGGGCAGCCACGCAAAAGAAAAGCTACAAGCGGCACATACATGTCTGGGGAGGCCGCGGACTACTCTTGCTTGCGTTCATCAATGCTGTTACTGGCTTGAGATTGTCCAAAGTTCGAAATTCAGCATACATAGCGTACGGCGTAGTTGCTGGGCTGGCTGGGCTTGCGTATGCTGGTGTATGGATCATGAAAACGTTGCAGGCAAGACAACCGGTGGAAGGGACAGAGCTGGAAGAAACACATCCTGAAGGAGGCAAATAAGACTGGGACAAATGAAAGGATGGTACTGGGGAGAGAGCGCGATACCATCACATGCAGTCATCGCGCAGTCGACACAGATGTTCGTCATTAGCAAACCATGATTCCCAAGCTGTTAAACGCGGTGTCTCAACACGCCAGGGCTCGTACAGCAAAAAAATGTAGCTTTGGTTATACTTCGTGGCTTGATGGACCTGTTCGAGCATGTAACCTTATGAAAACATCAATATCCGTGGTATCGAAAACCCTGCTTTGATCCAGCTACATGAAGGAATGTCAGAATCTAAGCCAGAGGCTCCGTTCAGAGACATTCGTAGGGTTAGGGTCAGCATCAATCAAACTTCAACGCACAGCCAAGGCAGGAACCCTTGTCAGTCCTCGTAATGAATGAGTCAACTTTATCCGAATGGTCACGCATCTCATAGCCACTCAACAGCAACGTTCCTTGTCAGTCAGGCACGTTGTTCTCATTCAAATGTATCAAGTGAAGGTTCTTTATTTATAAATGACTCAGGGCGAACCTGTCCTTGTTCTGATGGCTATGCGAGGATTACATGGACTAGCTCAATTGCCACCAACACCGAGAACTGTACCGCGAACGTAGCGGATTGACAGAGTGACTCTTGTCTTTATTGGCCGCGAACAGAGCTAATAGAGCTAAGACCTCTACAGTACTCGGCAAAGACGACCTGCATGGTCTTCCTCCCATTCATCACTCCCTACGCATGTCGGGCAGTAGAAAACGCTCTTTGGGTCGCGACTATTCTTGATCTGCAACAGCCGACCATAGTTGGATCCGTAGAAGTTCGTCTTGTAATCCGGGTCTTCCCGATTGGCCTCATTCATGTATGTACCTGTATTAGGAGCGAGTGCTGTCATTGCCGCAGCTTTGACCGTCGAGACTTCGTGTTTGATGGTGGAAATCAGCGAATCGTCAGCATCTACTGGCCAGGATCGTTGCGAGAGCTGCAGGCAGTACGATGTTCGCCAAGCTGGGTGAACGGCGGTGTAAGGATCGTCGGCATTTTTCCAGATCTGTCCACCAGACATGCACATACTGCCGTGAACCGTAGTATCATCTGGCGCCCCTGCTAAGACGTCAAGCATCTTCCGGAGGGCTGTACCATTCTTCAAAGCCTTTCCGTCGAGGAACCTGGAGGCGATCGCCCCGACAGGAAATCCTGGATCGTCGCCTCCAGAAACGTTGTCGAACAGTGTCCAGAAATCTGTGTACGATCTCCAACGGTGTGTGACATTCACTCCCAAAGCTGAGAGCTTTTCCAGCACTGGAACGAATGAGGCCTGTGCCTCGGCGACCGTTCTGTTCAGCGCGTAGGCCCGGTGAGAGTAACCTGAAGGGGCACTTCCCACAAGCGATGAATTGGCCTGGCTCCAAAAGCCGGACACTGTGAAACCCTCGTCCAGGAGATTCGGTGCGGCAGAATATAGCACTGCGACGGCGTCGAGAAATACGGACCTGTTATTTGGCGAATAACCAAAAGAGAGGTCCATCTGCGCAGCAGTAGTCATGGGATGAGCCTTGAAGGTTGCCGACAGCACGACGCCATAGGTGCTTGGACCACCGCCACGTATGGCAGTGTATATGTCGGTATTCTGACACGCATTCGCGATAATGATGGATCCATCCGCTAACGCAACTTCGGCCTCTAGAAGTTGATCGGCTCCGATGCCGTGTTGTTGAGCAGCCGGTCCATAACCTCCTCCTTGCAACCAGCCACCGATGGTTCCAATTGATGGTGCGCCTCCGCCAACTACTATTAAGTTATTAGCCCTCGCCACGGCATACACGTCTGACCATTGATAGCCTCCACCGATCCTTATGGCTCTTCCCGTCCAGTTACAGGTCTTGCAGCCTGAGACGGATTCGAATCCTTTCTGAACCTCGATACCGGTACGATAGTACCTCATCCAGATCTCCAGGCTCCCAAATCCAGAAGATCGCCGAAGGAAGTCGTGTCCAGTAGTTTTGACAACCAGTCGGATGTTATTCTCTGCAGCAAACTTGATTCCCGCTGCGACGTGCTCAGGACGTGTCGCGTTGACAGCGTACACTGGGTTATTTCCAAGAGTGCAGCTTTGTCCAGCCACAGCCGGTGGGGTGATTGGAGGGCAAGTCAGATCACCACTATCTTGGCAAAACCCTGCAGGCTGCTCTGCCTGCCACGCACACTTTTTCCACTGCGAATTGACAGTAGAACATGTGTTGTTGTTGAAAAAAGGGCCTGGATAGCATGAAATGGCTACTGGTTGGACTGCAAGCAGTTGGCCAGAGATGGAGTTGTTCAGGCTACCCCAGGCTGAGACAGAAGGCCAGCATCTCTCGGTTGGAATCTTAGGTAGCCGGTAAGCCAACAGCCGATCGACAATACATCCCTGCACTTACAAATTTGCAGGCTGCGCTGTTGGAAGCACACCCGAGAGAAGAGAGGATCGCGGTTGTGAAGATGAGGATCTTTAAGCTTGGCATGGTTCTATGATGGTGAGTTATGGATACAGCTTGCAGGTGCAGACACCTGCACTTATATCTTGTTCTAAAGATCGTCGCTCGAAAGGAAGAGTGCCAAAGCACACAAACCTAGCCCGCTGAGATCCATCCGCTCGCATCCGACCGTTTAACTATCTTTAACCGCTTTTAAGGATCTGTTCAATAGTGTGCTGTGTCGAACCTCGTCACCGCAATCTAGTCACATTAGTCATGGTAGACTGCTATCGTGTAGTCCCATTCTCACGTCGCAATAGGACCCTTCGTATAGCATCGGACCAATACATAGAGCTTAGCCTCGATTTTTACACTTTTCTCGCACGGTCTTATTCCTACAATTATTCTCGCAATTATTCCTACAATTATTCTCCCAATTATTCTTGCAATTATTCTCGCAATTATTCTCGTAATTATTCTCGCAATTATTCTCGTAATTATTCTCGTAATTATTATCGCTCTCGCTCTCGCTCTTAGACTATTGTAAGTAAAGAGTTCCTTCTTACTAGATTATATAATCTAAGAAGACTAATTACTTAATATACTATTTCTCTACTTAATAGATTCTATTTTCTCTCGCTTTAATTTCTACTCGAGAAACCATGTAAGCTATTATTCCTCTACATAAGGGCAACTAGAAGAGCTATACTAGGAATATAGTATATAATTTATTATAGAATAATACCAACGCTATTTAGGTTATATTCTATACGTAATCTATTTTTTTAGTGTAACTAATTTATTCTAGGTATTATTAACGAGCCTCTTCTAGTAATTCTTTAGTTTAGATACACTAATAAGTCGTTTACGTATTTAAATAAATACTATAATGGTTTATTATTAGTAATATATAAAAAGATAGCCACGCTTCTAGTTATATTTAGTAATATATTCTTAGGTAAGATATTACCACTAAGTCCCTATTACTTTTAATTACCTAGAATTAAGCTATTAAATCTAGAAAGGGTAGCTAGTCCTAATTAGGTTAAGATTAGTTCTTAGGTAAGACTTACTAAGGGAAGGAGGAAGGGGTTCTTATTAATATAAAAGTATCTTATAAAGTATAATAAGTTAATAAGGGAGGCCTAAGTAAATCTAAATAATAGATTAAAATTTAGGTTAAATATAAGTATAAAGGTTTATCCTTATATTTCTATATAGGGATTTTACTTAGTTACTTAGGGGCCTTAAATAACTAAGTAGGTTACGTAATAGCTTTTAGCTACTTAGGTATTTAGGAACCCTAAATAGCTAAATAAGTTATATAACTATTATTTAAGTAACTTAGCATATCTTTATCTTATTATAACCCTAGTTATTATATCTTCTATCTTTATAAGCGCCTAAACTTCCCTACTATTATCTAGTTTATAATATTATCCCTTTTCTTTTTATTCTTTGCCCTAAAGAATTATACCTACTAACTATTATTCTATAAAGTATTATTATAACCTTATTTTTACTATTAAAAACTATAGTATTATTATAGTATTAAAATATTCTTTCTACTAGTTATACGCCCGTGTTTATAAGGTTTATATTAGTTTAGGGAAGTGTAGTAAGTATTAGAAGTAAGGTTTAAAGTATAATATTACTATTACTTAGAATAAGTTCTTATAATTAGTTACTAAGAAGAAGAAGTTAGAAGCGTAATTAGATAAAGTATAAAAGAAGTAGAATACTACTTTTAAAGCTATATATATAGCTTAAGTAAAAGAAAATTAGTTAAAAAATAGTTATTATAGAATAAGAAGTGTACTAGTAAAGTTATTATAGTAGAAAGTATAGTACTAGTAGAGTTAAATAAAGATTCTATTTAGCCTACTTAGCCTACTAGTTCTACGGAGCTTTACCCCTCTATTTAGTTAGTAATAAATAATCTTTCTTCTAATTTCTAGAAAAATATTCCTCCTATCTCTAGTAGCTAGGTATATCTTTATACCCTTTATTATATAATAGGGTTCTTATTACGGCTGCTACGCCGTAATGGAATTATAGAACTTACATTAATAATAGTAGCGACTAATTAGATTATATTAGAGAAGAATATAATTATAGGTTAGATACTAAGCATAATATAGATATATAAGAAAGTTACGTAATTAGATCTATAGATCTATAGATGCTAAGAATATAGAGCTATAGAGCCAGAATCTATAGATCTATAAGAATCTATAAATAGAGCCTATAGAGCTATTATTAGATAGTAGTATATAGAGATAATGGATTACTACTAGGTAAGCCTTTATTATTAATCTACGATATAGTTACCTGCATCTAGTTTCCTTATAGAAGATTACTATTAAGCTTTTAGTAATATACTCTTATAGTAGTAATTAATTAACGTTTATACTACATATAATCTATATAACCCTATACGCTACTCATCTCTTATAAGAAACCCTAATAGGGCCATGGCTAGTAATAGAGTCCTAGAGGCCCTATTACATAGCTCTTTAGCTATTATATTCTTTAGGTATAGAATTAATTTAACGTAGCTTATAAATTAATATATAATTACTAAAATACTATTATATAAAGTTTTTATAGTTAGGTTAATTAAGTCTAGTATTTCTATAATAAAGTCTATAGTAATGTCTTTAAAAGGTACTATTAGTATCCTAATTAGTTATATTTCTCTATATTTAAGATGTGTACTATATTTATTCTTTTAGCAATCTATATATTTTTAGATATAGCTAGTTACTATTTCTTTTATTCCCCTAAAGGTATAGTTCCACTAGATAAGCTCTATTATTTTCCTAATACCTAGGTGTCTATTACGGCTACTACGCTATAATAGAATTATAGGACTTACGTTAATAATAGTAGTAACTAATTAGATTATATAGGAGAAGAATATAATTATAGGTTAGATGCTAAGCATAATATAGGTATATAAGGAAGTTACGTAATTAGATCTATAGATCTATAGAATAGAGCCATAGAGTCTAGATCTATAGAATCTATAGGTAGAGCCTATAGAGCCACTATTAGATAGTAGTATATAGAGATAATAGATTACTATAGGGTAAGCCTTTATTATTAATCTATAATATAGTTCTCTACATCTAGTTTCCTTATAGAAGATTACTATTAAGTCTTTAGTAATATATTCTTATAGTAGTAATTAATTAATATTTATATAATATATAATCTATACTACTCTATACACTACTTATCTCTTATAAGAACCCTAATAGGGCTATAGCTAGTAATAGAGTCCTAGAGGCCCTATTATACTTTAATAATTATGTCTTAAGAGTCTCTATAGGTACGTATCTAGATTACTAGTATTAATAATAGCTTCTATAGTAAACTAACTAATATTATTAGACCTAACGGACCTAGTCTAGATAAAGAAATAACTTAACTACCTTAATAAAGAGAATACTAGGGCTAAGGAAGCTTATAAGTAATTAGTTAAGTAAGTAAGAGTTATATTAGAAGGGATAGTAGGAGGAGCTAATAATACTATAAAGAAATAGATCTAGTAGATAGAACTCTAAATAAGGAATAGACTACTAAAACTTATAGATCTAGAGAAGTTTAATAGTACTTAAACTAAACTTAGGGGATTCCTAGCCTTAATATCTTTTTACCTAGATCTAAATTAAGAATATCTTAGGGATAAAGACTAGAAGGTGGCCTATATAGCTACCTACTTTACTAAGAAAGTAATAGACTAGTTTAATAGTTACCTTATAGATTAGAGAATAAGCTAAGTTAATAACTAGAAAATAGAAACTAACCTTATCTTTATAAGCTATGCTTACTTTAAGGAAAAACTATAGTTAACCTTTAGTAATATTAATGCAGAATATATAGCTAAATAGAAACTTTTAAAACTCTAATAGACTAAGATAGTAGTAGCCTATATATTAGTATTTAAGTAGCTAGCTAATAAGGTCTTAGACTATAGAGAGAGGGCCCTAATATAAAGGTTCTATAAGGGACTAAAATTAGATATTAGGTATAAAATAATTAGGATAGAGAAGCTAATAACTCTACCTATAATAATTAAATAAGCTATCTAAGTAGATAACGAGTTATTCCTATAGAAATAAGATAATAAGGGAGGAAGTAGGTACAGCGTAAATAGCTAAAACTATAAAACCTATAATAAAGGGGACCTAATGGTCTTAGATACTAATAAAGAAAAGGGATTAAGTTAGGATATAATAAAGGAGAAATAATATAAAGAAGGCACCTACTTTAGCTATAGTAAGAAAGGTTATATAGCTAGAAACTACCTAAGTAAAAGCTAGGATAAGTCTATAAAAAGTACTAAGGAGGAACTAAAGAAATAAGAAACCTTAAGGGATACTAAAGAAAAACTAGCTAGTAGTAAGGAATATAAGGCTACCTATTAGGCTAAGTGCTCCTAAGATATATATACGTTGCATATAAAAATAAAGAAAGATATAGGATACTAGCTAATAGGTAAAAAGTTAGTGGCAACCTAAGAAGGATAAATAACTTTATAGCTTAAGAAATAAAATACCTAAGTCCTAGGATTCTTTAATATAAGCGACTTAAATAGTAAGTTAGAGAATAAAGAATAGGAGAGTAGTTTAGATAAATTAATTAATACCCTATTCTAGTTAACTCTCTAAGGAGAAGAACCTTTCTCCTTATTACCTATATAAGAAGTACCTATATCTCCTAGAAAAAACGTCTATATTAGAGGAATAGAGTACTTCTAGCTAAAAGGGCTAGCCCTTAAAGTGGCTAAAATAATTAGGTTAGCCAACTTTAGATAATAAATTAAGGGAATATACTTTTACTATAGAAACTTATATAGAGAAATAATCTATAAAGTTTATAAAAACTAGAAGATCTAGTTTCTAAGAAATACTAAGTTTACTAGCTTTAATAAATGGGTTAAAAGAAATATAATTCTAGTAGTAGAGATACTAGATAGTTAAACCTAGACTTAAATAGCTAATAAAATTAGGTAGGTAGATAAAGCATATATACCCTAAATTATAATAAAATACTAGATCCTAATTAAAGAAGGACATTTAGAGAATAAAATTAAACCTATAGAAGGGGATAACCCCTAAACACTAACTAAATATCTAGCATATTACGAACTCTTATAGATATTATATATAGTGGATAATTATCTAATACACCTAGCACTAAAAAGGAAACACTACGCCTTCCTAATCTAAATAATAGATAACCCTAGCTAATAAGTAGTAATAGATCTAGCCTAATCCATACCAAATTAGGTTTAACATTAGAGTTTAAGGGTCTAGGAATGGAAATTTAGGGGGTAAAACTATTATTAAATCTAGAAAGGGTAGCTAGTCCTAAATAGGTTAGGGTTAGTTCTTAGGCAAGACTTACTAAGGGGAGGAAGAAGGGGTTCTTATTAATATAGAAGTATCTTACGAAGTATAATAAGTTAATAAGGAGGCCTAAGTAAATCTAAATAATAGATTAAAACTTAGGTTAAATATAAGTATAAAGGTTTATCCTTATATTTCTATATAGGGATCTTACTTAGTTACTTAGGAGCCCTAAATAACTAAGTAGGTTATATAATAGTTCTTGGCTACTTAGCTATTTAGGGACCCTAAGTAGCTAAGTAAGTTACGTAACTACTATCTAAGTAACTTAGCGTGTCTTTATCTTATTATAACCCTAGTTATTATATCTTTTACCTTTATAAGCGCCTAAACTTCCCTACTATTATCTAGTTTGTAATATTATCCCTCCCCTTCTTATTCTTTACCCTTAAAGAATTATGCCTACTAACTATTATCCTATAAAGCGTTATTACGACCTTATTTTTACTATTAAAAACTATAGCGTTATTATAGTATTAAAGTACTTATTCTATTAGTTATATACCTATGTTTATAAGGTCTATATTAGTTTAGGAAAGTGTAGTAAGTGTTAGAAGTAAGGTTTAAAGTGTAATATTACTATTACTTAGAATAAGTTCTTATAGTTAGTTACTAAGAAGAAGAAGTTAGAAGCGCTATTAGATAAAGCGTAAAAGGAGTAGGATACTACTTTTAAAGCTATATATATAGCTTAAGTAAAAGAGGATTAGTTAAAGAAATAGTTATTATAGAATAAGAGGCGTACTAGTAAAGTTATTATAGTAGAAAGTATAGCATTAGTAGAGTTAGATAAAGATTCTATTTAGCCTACTTAGCCTACTAGTCCTATAGAGCTTCGCCCCTCTATTTAGTTAGTAATAGATAATCTTCCTTCTAATTTCTAGGAAAATATTCCTCCTATATCTAGTAGATAGGTACGTCTTTTACATCTTCTATTATAAGATAGGGTTTTAAAGGTTTTGCTTATATTCCTTAATTTTTATTTAATAGTTATCTAGGTTACTTCTTAGTTCCTAAGTGTTTTCACTATCTAGGTATCCTTTCCATTTAATAAAATATTATTGGATTCCCTTATAGATTCTTATATATATAATACTTTTAACTTTAAATTTAGTTTCTTCTTTAGCTCTATAATAAAAGGTAGTTTTAACTAGTATCTTAGGGTCTACTAGTTCTAATAGTAATATATAGAATACTAGGTGTATCTTTATATCTAGTAGTAATTCTAATTTGTAGTTCACTAGTAATATTTATTTAGAAACGTAAAATAGTCTAACCTTAATATAATCTAGTTTCTTGTGTTTTTTCTTCTAAGTTTAAAGGTTCTTTATAAGTAGATATGCTTTATCTCCCTTCTTTAGCTAAGGTGCCAATTTTCGTTTCTAGTTTATGTATAAAATACTTTACTATTAAGCTTTCTTAAGGTTTTCTTAGAGTTTATTATATATATTTTTTATATTATCTACCATGTCTGTGGCTTCTTTTGCGTTAATATTCGTTAGTAGTTATTAGTTAAAGAGATTTAGATATTTTCTATATATAGTGTAGTAAGGTGTTTACCTTATTACTATTAATACTTTATTATTATGCGCCAATTATGCCATAGGTAATAGTAAAACCTAATTATTTTTCTATTTATTATAGTATATTTATAGATACGTTTCTATAGTTTAATTTATTCTTTCTATTTTTCTATCTATCTGTGGATAATATGCCGTAGATAGCTTTTATTTTATTCTAATAAGTGCTGTAAACGTTATCTAGAAGTTTAATATAAAGAGTTTGTCTCTATTACTAATAATTATTTTTAGAATGCTATGGTGTCTAACCTACTTATCTTAAAAGAGATAAGCCAGCTTCTTAGCTATTATATTCTTTAGATATAGAATTAATTCGACGTAGCTTATAAATTAATATATAATTACCAAAATGCTATTATACGAGGTTTTTATGGCTAGGTCGATTAAGTCTGGAATTCCTATAATAAAGTCCATAGTAATATCTTTAAAAGGTACTATTAGTATTCTAATTAGTTATATTTCTCTGTACTTAAGGTGTATGCCATATTTATTTTTCTAGTAGTCTATATATTTATAGATATATACTATTATAGCTTCCTTAATTCCTCTAAACGTATAGTTCCTCTGCATTAATTCTAATATTTTTATAATACCTAGGTGTCCGTATATTAGGTTATTATAGTATTATCTAATAATCTTAGTCTATAGTTATTTTAGTACTTCTTAGTTAATAACTAGGAGTTAGTTAAGTTCTGCCGTTAGTTTAAGAGATCCGTTTTTATTTTTATAAAGAATTACTAAGTAGGTCTTAATCTTTTCTCCTACTAGATTACTTTATCTACTAAGTGCATCTGCTTATCCGTTTTCTTTTCCTACTACATAGATAATTTTAAACTTATACTATCTAGTAGTCTATAACCATCTTTATTATTATAGTATTAGTTCTTTTATTATTATAAACCTAAGTAGGTTTTTATAATCTATATAGATCTCTAGCGTTAAACAGCTAAGAGTATAGATTCTCTAGTGTTTTAAGGCTTTAATAATAGTGTAGAGTTCTTTATTATGTACATTATATTATATTTCTACGTTGTTAAATTTGCATAAGTAATAGGTAATTAGGTGCCATTTACTATTTCGTTCTTACTTTGCGCATACTCCTAGTGTAAGATTACTTATATTAGTTTTAAATTATAGTGGTTTATTACTTCTAAAATAAACGAGAACTAGTTCTATAATATATACTATTTTAAGGAGTTAGAATAACATTCCACACTTATTTATCTATTTAAAAGGTATGTCCTTCCTAGTAAGGTTTATTAATAGTATTATAACCTTTACGTAATCTTTAATAAACTATTAATTAAATCTATAGAATTCTAAGAATTCTTAGATATTTTTTATAGTTTTTAGTATAGGCTAGTTTCTAATACTCTCTATCTTACTTAGTGCTATCTTAATTCCTTTAGTAGTAACGACGTATCTAAGAAATTTAAGTTATTTAACGTTAAATTAGTATTTCTTAAGTTTAATCCTTAAGTATGCCTTATCTAGTGCTTTTAGTACTATCTATACGTGCTTAGTGTGGTTAGATTTATTCTTAGAGAAGACAAGAATGTCGTTTATATATATAATAATAAATATATCTAAATATTTATAGAGTACGTTATTAATAAGTGCTTAAAAGGTTACTAGTGCGTTAGTAAGTCTAAAAGGCATTACTAGGTACTTAAAGAGTCTATAGTATAATTAAAACACTATTTTCTATTCTTTATCTTTCTTTATTCTAATTAGGTAGTATCCGTCTCTTAAGTCTATTATTATAAAGACTTTTACTTATAAGAGTCTATCTCTAAGTTCTAAGATATTAGGTAATAGGTATCTATTCTTAATTATTATATTATTAATTACTTAGTAGTTAATGCATAGTCTATCTAATCTATCCTTTTTCTTAATAAATATAAAGGGACTTACTACTAGTAACTTTAATAGTCTAATATATCCTTTTACTAGGTTTATCTTAATAAATTTATATTCTTTTTAGAGTTCTTTTCCTATCTTACTATATAGTGGTCTAAAGGGTGGCGTCTTCCCTTCTTTTAGGTTAATTATATAATCCTAGGGTTAATATTCTAGTAGGTTTACTTTTCCTTCCTTCTCTATAAATATGTATATCTATGCTTTATACTCTCTTAGTACTACTAAGGGTGTGCTTTCTTCCTTCTTCTTATACTTTATAACCTAGTGGTTCCTACTAGTGTCTACTAAGGGTAATTTCTATTTTTTAACTTTCTATCGCGAGTTTATATTATTAATAACACTCTTATCTGCTATTAATCTCTATTATTACGTAGGCTTAGCTTATAATGCATATTTATAGCGTTCTAAGGATAGCATTCTTAAACCCTAATTAATATATAGGTTATGCTTCCTTAACTAGGGTAATCCTAATATAATATTATACCTAGATCTATTTAGTACGTTAAGTGTAATTATCTCCCTGTGTCTATAGATCTAAAGTATAGTAGTAACTTTATAAGTAATATATAGCGTATTTGGCATTTAGCTTCTATTTATAATATAGATAGGATATGCTTCGTCCTTAAGTATTAGCTAGAGTCCTGCTTATAGTACTACTTCTTAGAATATAAAGTTTTCTAATATACCTAAATCTAATAGTGCCTTAATCTATATTTTATTAAGCTAAACTAGTAGCTTAATTAATACTTTACTATTAATAGCATTTAACTCTCTAGTGGCGTCTCTTTGCCTATCTATAAGTCTTCGAGGGTTTCTTAGGCCTTAGGGGCTAGGATTTAGTCTAAAAAAGAACTATTCTTTTTAGGAGCTAGGTAGTCTATTTTTCCTTTTTATTATTTTTTTTACTCCTACCCTTCTTTTCTTCTACTATGGTTATCCTTCTACTATAGTTTCTCTTTAGAAGCTTTACCTTTCTATACTATACTTATTTCTATATAAATGTTAATAACTATTCTTAGTTAGTTAGGGTTCTTACTAAATCTATAGATATACTTATTATCCTAGTGTCTACTATAATTAATATTTAAGTAAGTTTACTATCCGTCTTAAGTGTATATTCTATTATAGAGCGTACTAGTTACTATATTTTATATATTATTTATACTTAGGAAGTATAACCTTTCTTACTTATCTTATAAATATTCGTTGCATTTATTAATTAGGTAATTATACTATTCCTAGTAGTATTATTACTTATTTAGTAGTTATTTACCTCTATATAGCTCCTTAGCTCTATAGTAGGTTAGGCACTAGTCGTATCTATATTTAATCTATTAGATATTTAAGTGCCACAGGTTTTAGTGGTCTAGATAGTACTTTTATAAATAGTCTAGGTTCTTATTATAGAAGTGTTTACTAGGGTCTTATTATATATATCTATAATCTACCTATTATCTATCTTCTTTTATAACGATTTCTAGTTGGCGTTTATTATAAGCTTCTAGTGGTATGGAGAATAAGGGTAAGATTATTATAGGTAATAATAATATATCTCTATCTTATAGTTAGATTAGTAGTTTATCTAAGTATTCCTATATATTTACTCTATTAGTAAAGATTACTTCTTTACCTTTAAACTATAGGTAAGGTGTTAGTGTCCACTTAACTTCCTTATTTACTATTTTGGATTGTTCTTCTTCTATATTCTTGTAGAGTCGTAAATTAGTTAATAGCTCTAATTTAGATTTATTATTAAGTATAAGGTTATTAATAGCATTTATAATAGTCTATTCTTTGTCCTTAATTTCCTTTATTAGGATGGTAAGTATATTTAACTACCTAATAACTTTATTCTTAGATCTACAGTTCCTAGTAATATGGCCTAGTTTACTATATATAAAACATATGTAAGTCTTAGTCCCCTAGTGTTAGGTTCTATCTAAGATACGTATATTAGGCTTATAAAAGCCTAGTCCTTTTCCTTTTCCTTTACCTAAGTAGTTAAACTAGATATCTTCTATTAGCTAGTATCTATAGGAGTCTTATAATACGCATTAAGGTCCTTTTAGTAGTACCCTATAGACTATAGGTACTAGTTATCTAAAACTAATATTTCTTAGGTTATATTAAAATTCCTATTATAGTGCGAACTATTCTCTATTAATTCTAATTAATTTGTCGTATAATTTATTAAGGGTTCTAATAATTCCCCTACTATATAGAAGTTCTTCTCGCAGAGGTTTCTTAAGACCTTATTTATATATTATTATTAGTAACTTATTATTCTAGTTAAGTTATATAGTGTTCTTGCGGAATTCCACTATATACTTAGCTACTAATTATTATTATATTATAGTTTAAATATTTCGTGCTGTAATAGGTACCTTATTAGTAATTCTAAATATCTATTTAAGGTATTTCTTAAAATTAGTATAGTCTTTAATAATATTAACCACATCTATATAGTTATCTATATATTCCTTATCTTTGTTATTGTAGTCTATTTCTAGATACTTAGTTACGTAGGGTTAAATCTATTCTCTAGCATTACCTTATATATAAGTGGCTATAAAGATAACCTTTCGTTTATCTTTAGGTTATTTATTAAGTTTAAAGAAATAGAGGTCTAACTAAAGAAGCTAAATATTAGTATACTTTCTATTACTATAATATAAATTAGGTTTATGTGCTTTACTCTTAGAGTTACCTATTAGAGTAATAGTATTATTATCTAAAGCTATAGAAGAAGTAGGAGTCCTTATAGTTATATTAAGGGTGTTTAAGATGTTAAATCTAGAAAGGGTAGCTAGTCCTAAATAGGTTAGGGTTAGTTCTTAGGCAAGACTTACTAAGAGGAGGAAGAAGGGGTTCTTATTAATATAGAAGTATCTTACAAAGTGTAACGAGTTATAAGGAGATCTAAGTAAATCTAAATAATAGATTAAAACTTAGGTTAAACATAAGTATAAAGGTTTATTCTTATATTTCTATATAGGGATCTTACTTAGTTACTTAGAAGCCCTAAATAACTAAGTAGGTTATATAATAGTTCTTAGCTACTTAGCTATTTAGGGACCCTAAGTAGCTAAGTAAGTTACGTAACTACTATCTAAGTAACTTAGCGTATCTTTATCTTATTATAACCCTAGTTATTGCATCTTCTACCTTTATAAGCGCCCGAACTTCCCTACTATTATCTGGTTCGTAATAACTATATAGTAAATCCGCGTATAATCTAGCATAAATCCCTTTAACCTTCCTATACTAAAAGTATTCCTCTCGTCTTTCTATATAATTTTATCGCTTTGTATCCCTAATTAGACTATATATAGGGTTACGTAATAGTTAGGGTAAATAGACTTAGGGTTATAGAACTTACCTAAAACGTATAGACTAGTAATATTTAAAATAACTAATAGCTAGCGCTATAGCACCTATGGCTAACTACTAGTAAAGGCACTTAGAAGGTAGTAGACTAGTCTATTAAGAATATTAAGAAGTATCTTTAGTACCTATATAAGTATAGGGTCCTAATCTATAAGCGCTATAAGACTAGTATATAGAATCTTAATGTTTATCTTCGCTAATAGTATACTATACTAAGGAAGGCCTATATTATAATTATTAAGCACTTTTAATACTTCTATATTAAGAATCTAAAGATGGTTAGTCTCCTATAGCTACTAGGAAGGCTAATTAAGGTACTTAGAGAGCTAATAGATATATTCTACTATAATATAAAAAAATATAACTTTATTACTATTAATATAGATAGACTAAGGAAGCACTATAAGAAGAAATATAAGGAGTTATAGAAGAGTAATACTACTTAACTATATATAAAGGTTAAAGTATAGACCTTCTTTAAGACGCCTAGACTATAGTACTACTTTATTATAAATTATAGTAGCTAACTAAGTAGCCTAGCCGCTATAAACTATAGAGATAAGATTAAGGCACTACTTAATAAATAGAAAGGAGACCTATAGCTATATAAAGAGGAAGTATAGGTTCTAGAGATAGAGGTAGTAAAGACTAATAAAATAGGTTAGTTTAATTAAACTAGATAGCTAGAGTATCTAGGTAGGTAAAACCTAAAGTATCTAGCCTACGTAGTAAGACTCACTAGCCTAGATAAGCTAAAGCTAAAGTATACTAGTAACCTAGTAGAGAAACTAGTTAAGAGAAGTATAGCTAGGCTATAAATACTACTATAAGAGACGTAGTAATGGCTAAAAAGTGTAAAGGTGTCTAAGATTAATTAGTAACTATAGGGGCGGCTCTAAAATCCTAAAATATAGGCTTACTACACTAGTTATATAAAGCTATTTATATGCTACTTCCTATGCATACTATCTAGTATAGAAGTAATAGAGAGTAATAAGAGTAATAGTAATAGTAGTAGTAGTAGTAAGAGTGCTAATAGTAGTAATAGGAGTAGTAGTAGAATAGAGAGATCTTAGGTAGACCTAATAAAGGATATATAGGAGTTATTCCTATAGTAGGGTAACTAAAAGATTCTAGCTAGTAAATTCTAGGCTTCTCTAGATGGCCAAGACGAAAGCTACTAGATAGAAGCCTTACTATATATACTAGTAGTATTTATATTCTATAAGTATAATAGATTTACCTTTACTAGTAGGCTTATCCACTTTATAGCTATCCTAGGTATTAATATAGATATAGGCTACCTACGTCCTATAAAGCACTATTCCTACCTACTAGCTAGGGTTATATACTATATATAGGTTCTTAGAGTAGAGATACTACTCCTAGTATCTTAGTATAATTAGTAGACTAATAATAAGCTAGATACGTTCCTAATAAAGTATAGGGTATTTCTAGTAGATAGCTTATATAGTTCTATAAGTAAAATACTAAGCCTATTAGCGTTTAGTAAACATATTATATTTAATAATAGTAATACTAGTGTAGCCCTATAGTTATAGAATAAAAAGATCTTATACTACTATAGAAAACTAATCTAGATTAAACGCTTCTAGTAGATAGTAAAGGACCTAATAACTAAGCTTAAAGATAAAATATAGTAAGAATTACTCTAGGTCTTAGAAAAAGAGGGTAGGTTTTCTATCTAGCTTAATTTAATCTAGGATAATATTACCTTCTTTTACCACGGCTCCTACTTTATAAATAAAGAAAATGGGCTTACTAATAGGCTATAATCTATACTTAAGTAAGCTTTTAAAAGTAAAAAAGGGTAGAGGTTATAAGTAACTAATAGCTAGTAGAATATCTAGTAGGTAAAATAATATCTATAAGCTATAAACCACTTCCTAGGTAAAAAGTTAGTTACCTACTATATATTTAATAGGTAGCCACCTTAAGGTAGTAAGCTTATAGCTATATAGTTTTAAAATGGCACACTATAGGATTAAAACTAGGTTATCCTAGATAGGATTATAATAACTGTTATTTACTACTATAAATTAATATTATAGTAGGATAGTCCTAAGGTTATCCCCTACTTCCTACCTATATAGCTAGGCTAGATTACTACTATCTATCTAGCGTACGTATAGCTATTTATAGAGTATCTATAGGTTAAAGTACTAGGCGGCTTATTTAGTAACTATATCTAGGCTAATAGCCATGGCCTATAGGGAATAGACTATTTAACCTAAGCTTTAAAATAGGAGATAGAGAAGCGCCTAGGCGTAGTACTTAATATATATAAGTATTAGCACGTTACTATTAGTATTAGAAGAGTTGTTATAGAAGAGTTATTTAGCCATAGGTACTAGAATAAGGTTAGTAAGGAAGAGAAGCCTAAAGCTAAAGATAAAAGCCTACTAGAGTTATAGAATTTATAGATAATAGTAATAGGCGTCTCTATATATAGTGTACTAATTAATATTATTAAGCACCTAAGTAATTAGTTAATTAAGGCCTTCTAACTACTTAGTAAGGTATAGTATAACTTTCTAGGTCTTAGGAAGTAGTTAAATAGTAAATAAGTTAGTATTCTATAGGTTAGGTAAGCGTCTAAGTAGTAGTGTAAGATTAAAAGTACCCTAGTAGGAGAGCCTCTTAATCTATACCTAAAGTAAGCTAAACTAGAGCCTAGTAGCCTTAAAATAGATATTAGAACGGCTATATAGTAGGTACTAAAGAACCTAGAGGTTTTATTTAAATTAGTAGAATAAAAGTAGGCTATATATACTATAGTTTAAGGCTAGACACTACTTATTATTATCCTTCTAACTAGTAGTAGGAAGAGCTTACTCTTTACTATTCTAGCTACTATGCTAGGCGCTAGGGTTACTATACTTATAGTTCCTTACTAAGCGTTAATTAAGGACTATATGTAAAGGATATTATAGAGTAGGGTTACCTATACTAAATAGATATAGGTATAAATATACTACCCTACCTCTATTATTATTATAAGTACTAATATTACTAGTAGCCTAAGCTTCCTATAGTATATAATCCTACTTAATAAGAGGAAGCTGCTATAGTAGGTAGTAATTAATAAATACTATTTAGTTATTATATTAAGCTACTAGCGTCTAAAGCTTATAAAC